>NC_141874.1:79251514-79876514 GCF_056163025.1 Triticum urartu
GTTTTGGCACTTTAACGGTTCAGTCTTTGCTCTTTATTAATCTCGGGATTTAGTTATATATATATGTATGTATATATATATATATGAAGGAAATATGCCCTAGAGGCAATAATAATGTTATTATTTATTTCCTTATATCATGATAAATGTTTATTATTCATGCTAGAATTGTATTAACTAGAAACATAATACATGTGTGAATACATAGA
This sequence comes from Triticum urartu, assembly GCF_056163025.1. Classification (NCBI taxonomy): domain Eukaryota; kingdom Viridiplantae; phylum Streptophyta; class Magnoliopsida; order Poales; family Poaceae; genus Triticum; species Triticum urartu. Next base: position 79,251,724 of record NC_141874.1, read on the forward strand.
CAAACAGAGTGTCACTAGTATGCCTCTACTTGACTAGCTCGTTGATCAAAGATGGTTATGTTTCCTAACCATAGACATGAGTTGTCATTTGATTAACGGGATCACATCATTAGTAGAATGATGTGATTGCCTTGACCCATTTCATTAGCTTAGCACTTGATCGTTTAGTTTGTTGCTATTTGCTTTCTTCATGACTTATACATGTTCCTATGACTATGAGATTATGCAACTCTCGTTTACCAGAGGAACACTTTGTGTGCCACCAAACCTCACAACATAACTGGGTGATTATAAAGGTGCTCTACAGGTGTCTCCAAAGGTACTTGTTGGGTTGGCATATTTCAAGATTAGGATTTGTCACTCCGATTGTCGGAGAGGTATCTCTTGGCCCACTCGGTGATGCAAATCACTATAAGCCTTGCAAGCATTGCAACTAATGAGTTAGTTGTATGATGATGTATTACGGAACGAGTAAAGAGACTTGCCGGTAACGAGATTGAACTAGGTATTGAGATACCGACAATCGAATCTCGAGCAAGTAACATACCGATGACAAAGGGAACAACGTATGTTGTTATGGGTCTGACCGATAAAGATCTTCGTAGAATATGTAGGAGCCAATATGGGCATCCAGGTCCTGCTATTGGTTATTGACCAGAGAGGTGTCTCGGTCATGTCTACATAGTTCTCGAACCCGTAGGGTCCGCACGCTTAACGTTCGTTGACGATATAGTACTATATGATTTATGTCTGTTGGTGACCGAATGATGTTCGGAGTCCGGGATGAGATCACGGACATGACGAGGAACTCCGAAATGGTCCGGATATAAAGTTTGATAAATGGATAATAGTGTTTGGTCACCGGAAGGGTTCCGGAATTCACTGGAAGGGGTTCTAGATGTTTCTCAAAATGTTTGGGTACGAGAACACTTTATTTGGGCCAAAGGGGAAAGCCCACAAGGTTTTTGGAAAGCGCAAAAGGAAGTTTTGCGGAGTCCAGGGGCCAGACGCCAGGGTCCCTGGCATCTGGGTCTGGACGCCAGGAACCCTGGAGTCTAGCCCTGGAGTCCGAGAAGGACTCTTGCCTTTCGGGTGAAACCTAATTTGCGGAGGCTTTTACTCCAAATTTCGACCCCAAGGCTCAACATGTAAATAGACGGATAGGGCTAGCACCTAAGACAGATCAAGAAACACCAAGCCGTGTGCCGGCAACCCCGTCCCCTCTAGTTTATCCTCCGTCATAGTTTTCGTAGTTGTTAGGCGAAGCCCTGCGGATATTGTTCTTCACCAACACCGTCACCACGCCGTCGTGCTTCCGGAACCCATCTACTACTTTGCCCCTCTTGCTGGATCGAGAGGGCGAGGACGTCACCGAGCCGAACATGTGCAGAACTCGGAGGTGTCGTGCTTTCGGTACTTGGATCGGTCGGATGTGAAGACGTACGACTACATCAACCACGTTGATATAACGCTTCCGCGAACGGTCTACAAGGGTACGTAGACAACACTCTCCCCTCTCGTTGCTATGCATCACCATGATCTTGCGTGTGCGTAGGAAATTTTTGAAATTACTATTTTTGAAATTTTTGAAATTACTATATATATATATGATACTTGCACACAAATTGGGGCCCCCAGATTTTCAGGGCCCTGTGCAGCGGCTCCACTTGCACATGTGGATGTACGGGCCTGACAACTGCCATACCTATCGGTATCTATGAGGATGTGCCCGTTGTTGTTGCTAATGTAACTATTTAGACTGACTTCGTTATACTTGAGATGCCCGAGGACGACAACATGTCGATTATCCATGGTAGACTGTGACGCCCGTATAGTTAAGCTACAGTAATCCTCTGGTAATGGTGCCTTGTCATCACATTACTGTTATTAATCCTCGCTTGATTCAAATCCCCATTCAATTCAATTTCAAAATAAAGTCAAATAAATTATTTCTTCAAGCAGCAAAACTAAAATGTTCAAAGTATGGCAAATAATCCCTTGATATTTGTCATGTTGGAACCAACCTCTTTTGAATTCCCAAAATGCCCCTGGGAATCAATTTGTGGTCCAACAGTTTCTAAAATTGGCCTTTTCAATTTCTAAAAATGGTTAGGCAACTCCTTTTGACCTCAAACTTTTTGTGTCTCCTAGAAATAATGTGCTTGATTTATGTGACAAGTCTCATCTCTAGAAAAACTCATTTAGTTTTACATTTAAATAGAAAACAGTAAAGAAAATAAGTAACAGAAAAGGAATGTGTTAAAGGCTAACCTAGTGTTACAATGGCAAAGCCCACCCAACCTACAGTGAGGCCCAGATCGACTCCCCCCTCATCTTCTTTCTCTGTTCACAGGAATGTTGTGGCAGGCATCCAGCGGCGACATGGCCGTGCTTGGCCACGTGTCGGCCATCCGGCTCCTCCCCGTTGTCCTACAAGAAGCTGTCTGCGGCCCCGACAACCCTAGCCACTTTCCCTTTCCCCCTTGCACCGCTTCCTTCTTCCCTGAGCAAAGCCGCCGCCGCCGCTCACCAAAGCCATGGTCACCGGCCAGCCCTCGCCGATCGAGGTGTCCAGGAGGACCCTCGTCTTCAACCACGTCGCATGCGCCCCTGGATTAAGGAGAGGGAACCACTGAACGTCTCCTTAGACCCGCTCTTCTCCGCCCCGGCCATCGCGACTTCGTCCTCGGTCTGCCGCACCACGACCTCCCCGGCCTCCCCGTGCTTCTCCCCGGCAACCCTGTGAGCCGCCGCCCATTCCCCCTTCTCCTTTTCATTCTTCCCATCACCGTAGGATGTCACCACCGATGCGCCCGGACCTCTCCGTCCGCTACCGTGCGCCCTCGTTCGGGCCGCCGAGCCCGTCCTACTCGCCTGCCCCGCTCCTTTCCCTGCGTCGCCGCCTGTGGTCGCCCGCACCTACAGCCATTGCGGCTCGGCTGCGCTCCTTCACCGCTGCCGCTGCTCGGCACCTGCCGCACCCGTCGTCGCCCACGCTCCTGCGCTGCTAAGCTACTTCCCTGCCTATTGGTTGCTTGCTGCTTTGCTTAGATGCCGCTGCTGCCTAGCTACTGGAGCCGCCTCCGCCTCTCGCTCTCTGTCGTCCCCCTCGCTCGCCCGGCCGAGCCCCGATCTCGCGTCCACCCGCGCCCCCGCGCCTCATCGCAAGCGCCGCCCGCACACCTAGCCGCGTCGCCGCCTTCCACTCGCCCCTGCAGGCCGCCGCTGCTCGCCGCTCCGCGCTCACCGCCGGCCACCGCTCCCCGCTGCCTCCGTCCACTGGCGCGGCCGCCATCATGCCTGTCCGCCCCTACGCCCGCACATGCAAGTGTGTTGCCGGCTTGGTCCTTGGCCGACCATGTGTGTGTGCGTGTGTTAGATCGGGTTAGGTAATGGCCCACTGACGGATGGGCCCGTCTACTGTAGCGTTAGGATTAGTTATAATTAGATTAACCCAGTTAACTTAGTGTCTCACTGACAGTTGGGTCCCACCTTGCTAATTAAGTTATTAGATTAACTAAAAACCCTGTTAATAGCCCTGTCAATGACACGTGGGACCTACTAGTCAAGTTGACTAGTCAACCGTCAAAAGTTGACTTGCTGACTCAGCGTTTCCCGGCCCCACTGTCATCCTCTGTTACACAGCTGCGTGCGCTGGACCGGGTGCACTTAGCCTTTTGCTATTTGGATAATTTGAATTAATAATTTCAGAATATTGCTAAAACTTTGAAAAATAATAGAAATTAAACCGTAGCTCGGATCGAAAAACTTTGTACATGAAAGTTGCTCAGAATGATGAGACGAACCCGGATACGCTACCCATTCGTCCGCCACACATCCCTAGCATAGAAAACCTGCAACCGTGCCCCTCAGTTTCATCTGTCCGAAAATGCTAAACTTCGGGAAAACTTTCCCGGATGTTCTCTCCTTCGTCGGTATCATAGAACACTGCGTTAGAACACCCCTAGCATCGCTTATTGTCTTGTCATGCATCTATTTGCTTGTATTTACTGTTTCTTCCCCCTCTCCTCCCCGGTAGACACCGAGACCGCTGCTGATGCCCCTATGATCGACTATGTCGACGACGACACTTCTTCTTTTTCAGCAGAGCTTCCATGCAAGCAAACCCCCCTTGAGCATTCCGATATCGCCCATTTCTTTCCCTCTTATGCTTGCATTAGAACTGCTACTGCTTTCTGTATGATCCTACTCTGATGCATAGCCTGTTGTTGTTACCTGCTTTCATACCTTACCTGCTTATCCTAAACTGCTTAGTATAGGTTGGATAGAGATCCATCAGTGACCCCCACCTTCTCCCAGTTGCCTCGCTTCATGTTCGATGACTCGATCAACGTGATCGACATCCAGTCCCCGACACCGCACATCACCCCCCTAGTTGTACGACACTACAGAGTTACTATCGAGTGCCGAGGGTGAACCTCATACATCACTCCTGATGAGATCTCTGTAGTGTAGCTATTCGGTCGTGATCATTGGGTGTGATTTTGTCCTTAACCACTTCCATTACGGCTCTATCATGCAACCCCTCAAGTGTGAACCTCTAGGGTGGATCCTCTTACGTTCACCTTGATGATAACATCGGGTGGAATTCACCGGGGGTGATTCCTCGGGTTTTCCCCCTTGGTGTTAGACACACAGTTACTATGGTTACTATGACATTACAATGAACCATGTTACTAAAGACGGGTCGGCCCTGAGGGGTACCCGCGCGAGCTTAATAGCGAGTGATGTCGAGTCGGGTTCACCTGGAAGGTGCCCGCGAGATACTTATGAGGCGTGGCAGGGCATTCTTAGCCCTTGCCGCAAGTACTCGAGACGGGGCGACGGGGTCACATCGATCATGTGTCTCTACTCGTTACCGCGTGCTCCTTATCCACTACGATTTGGATATTTCATACGAGGGGCCTCTGGCCTGATAGCACTAACCTTCACGCGGACATAGTATGGGCATTCTGCGTCATATGCATCAGCCGAAGCTTAATCGACGTCGGCGACTGAGCGGCACGCGCCGGGTTGGACTGCGTAAGCTCCTGCCTTGCTGAAGGAGGTAGCTAGGTCTACTCACCGGCCGCGTACACAACGTGCTGGAGTTCCCGGGGAGATGGCCCATGACCCCTCGGGGCATAGGTCTAGTCCGACGTGTTGACCTCTCTATTAAGCCTAGGTCGGGTTGCGGCGTAATGTTTGGCCAAGGCCGGGCATGACCCAGGAGAGTGTGTCCGGCCGGAGTTAATCGAGCGTGGTGGGTACGTTGGTGCACCCCTGCAGGGAAGAAAACATCTATCAATAGCCTGTCCTACGATAACAGACACTTGGAGTTGGAGCCAGACGACACCACTGAAGACTACTGCTACCCTGAGGGTGCCTACTACTACGTGACGGCCACTGATGACTTGGAGTAGTTAGGAGGCTCCTAGGCAGGAGGCCTTGCCTTTTCGATCGTTGTTGTTTTTGTGCTAGCCTTCTTCAGGCAAACTTGTTTAACTTATGTCTGTACTCAGATATTGTTGCTTCCGTTGACTCTTGTGTATTCGAGCCCTCGAGGCCCCTGGCTTGTAATATAAAGCTTGTATTATTTTAAATTTGTGTCTAGAGTTGTGTTGTGATATCTTCCCGTGAGTCCTTGATCTTGATCATACACATTTGCGTGTATGATTAGTGTACGATTGAATCGAGGGCGTCACAAGTTGGTATCAGAGCCAACTGCCTATAGGATCCCCCTTTCCAACTCCTTGGTCGAAGTTGAGTCTAGAAACCGAAAATCGTTTTACTAACTCGGCTGTGTGGCTTACAGGTCCACGTCGCCAATTGGGTGGTATTAGGAACTTTTATTCCTCGTCTATACTCCGGGACTCTGATCTCTCTTCCATTCGGGTTAAATGATTTTGGTAACTCTAACATTAGGATCTCGTAACTACTTCCTCCCAGAGAGCCCCTTATTACAGATGATCGCCTGCTACACCAGATGATTCCAAAGATACTCTCTGATGTTATCCTGATAACTTGTGCTCATCGCGTTTGCAATTCCCTACCACTGAAAAGCTGCCATGACTAACTGCATATCCTTGTCGCCTGAATACACTAACAAATTAATCCTCACACATATCGAGGATTTGTTTTTCCCTAGTTGTTCATATGTTTCACAAAAGTCTTTGAAATACTATTCGATCTTTCGATAATCCTCAACAGCTTGCTGTTCTTAAAATTCTTGCTTGTTTGCATTATGGATAATCCCATAAGTCTAGTAATCTTATTGGCATCCTTAGTCACTATCCTATTGAGTCCGTTGATTCAATATGTTGTGGATGCTCACAATCCTTAGTCGGATCATAGAATTCATCCTTTCGGCTTGGATGTCATTTGACCAAGAGCTGTTTCTCGACCCATCAAATTGCTGTCGATTGTATCCCTAAGGCTATTCAACTTACTTATCTTTTGACCAGAGCGTCTGCTTCTGATCTTCTATTTTTGAAATGACGAGTTCTTTGCATTTAAGCATCGAATTATTCAGATGTTTCTATAATCCAAAGCTTTTGCATTCTTTCTTCTTCTGGTTGAGTACCGATACTCACACCAGATCCTATGTGGACCGCCAGATCCTTTGTTGGATCTTATCCGACAACATCCTTCATATTCAATAACCTTTTGAGCCTTTCCTCGGATACATAATGCCTTTGGTAAATTGTATCCTCTGCCTTCGAGCTTGTGTTATATTACTCATGCGGTTTGTGGTATATGTTCCTAAGATGCCCCTATGGGTTGAACCTATGTCTTCCCTAATCCGTGTGAACCCGAGAGTTTTCATGAGTCATACTCTTCTGGTGTTTTGCCAGATATAATTTCAACACTACAACTTCATCAAAAGTGAGAGGTAAATGAAATGATATGCATTGAAGAAGTGGGAGTCGACCTTGAACTTTGTGTTCATGCCCATGGACACGATGTAGATCTTATCATGGATGCTTCTTGTGATAATAATAATCCCCTTGTTATAAGTTCATCTGGTAACTATGGTTGTTCCTATGCAATCGTGGTTCCGACCATGATTGTTTTTCTTTGATTCCATTTCTCGGACAAGTTAAAGCACGTGTGTTCTATAGATCAATGCATCTCCGCAACCTTTATTTTGATCTTCCTTCGAGTATCGCCCTCCGGTATCTTGAGAATAACAAAGAACCATGTGGTTTCCTATGAGTCTTCAACTGGTATTGCTTCTCTTCAATTTCAGGATTCCCCGGGTTTTGAGTTGTTAGTCACTCGAGAACGCCGATAAGTGAATCGATTCCACACTCCGATTCTATAACTCTAAGTAATTTTTGTTTCTCATGAGTTTAATAATCCATCAAGCCATTCCTAACCTGATCGGCTATATCATTATCGTGCTAAATTTTAACTGTGCTACCTGGTCCTTCTTTCCGGAGCACAACTTTCGACGAAGAGCTAAGCTTATGTCGATCTTCCTCATCTTATCATTTCACCTCAAACAACAAGCTTCTTTTCGAGCTTTTGTCGCATCCGTGGTTCCAATAACCTTTTGCTTCATCATTCCTTTTGCTTGATGTGGTCGTTGTTCGATGGCCTCTTCATAGTACCTCAACAAAATCTGTCATGATCCCTATCAATATACTGACCTATTTCAGGATATCAATCGAATTCATGATGAGAAATACCATCCTCGCCCCTCTATGATTGTGTTATCATCGACAACGTACTTGACTTCCTGCCAACATAGAACTAATTGTGTTTGGTTATACCTTACGTTCCGAGATAATCTTGGAAATGTTCCTTTGAATCTCTTATGATCTACAAACCCAATCCATAATTGAAACACCATGTCGGTGCTATGTCGAAGCATGTCTTTGGTACTCCGATTTTCAATAAAACATTTTGAAGCCCAATGCTAAAGGTTTCTTGCTCAATTATCCAAACACCGTTGTTTGGGTAATGTCATGAAATTTCTCTCCCCTTGCCTAAATGGTTCTCTACTTTCTATCATGTCATGGATATCATGCTCTGCTTGTCCTTGGGAAGGATATATCCCTGAAATATGTGTTTGAACACATTTTCCTTTCCATTGTTCTGTTTAATCTGACAATTACATTTTCCTTTCCATTGGTTTGTTTAAACCATATTGTGATATATATTATATAAGAAGTAATTTTTACCTGCTTATGTAAACACCTCGTAGTATCACTCTGTCAGTAAGACCGTGTTACTATTGTTGATGACATTCCGGTAGCCACCGATGGACGAGAACTTTGCTTAATGGCCCGCCTCATTCAACGAGCAGGAAAATGGTTCTCTTCGTCCCTCGCCCATGGTACCAACGTTGTTGCCAACATAAACTATATATCCTCTGACCTTCCTTGTTTCATGACCGTGCAAAGTGATTAGCACCTTCCTGCTATTAACCCACATGTGGGCCCATAACCCATAGTGCCACAGGATCAAAACCTGACTCTCCTGTACATCCTTTTTTTAAATGGTTCCTCGCACTTGGCTTCGTATGAAAATCTCAAGCCACATTCCTAGCGATCTATTCTGGTATTAGCCGCAATAATTATTCCCATTGCTCTGAACCCCTTTCACCATCTGGTTCAGGCAACGAACGATTTCCTACCTAGTTGAAGCTTCTTATTTCATCTCCATACCTTACTCTCGATGACTTTCTTGGATTTCAACTCGAGAGATGCCTCTATGCCACGTTCACTGAGATAGGCCCCCCAGTGTCTATCTTGTGTTGAGCTCCGTCCTTTTCGAGTCTTTCCCCCTTACTCCACCCCTTAAATCTCGGGACGAGATTTCTTGTAGTGGAGGAGAATTGGGACGCCCGTATAGTTAAGCTACAGTAATCCTCTGCTAATGGTGCCTTGTCATCACATTACTGTAGCTAATCCTCGCTTGATTAAAATCCCCGTTCAATTCAATTTCAAAATAAAATCAAATAAATTATTTCTTCAAGCAGCAAAACTAAAATGTTCAAAGTATGGCAAATAGTCCCTTGATATTTGTCATGTTGGAACCAACCTCTTTTGAATTCCCAAAATGCCCCTGGGAATCAATTTGTGGTCCAACAGTTTTTAAAATTGGCCTTTTTCATTTCTAAAAATGGTTAGGCAACTCCTTTTGACCTCAAACTTTTTGTGTCTCCTAGAAATAATGTGCTTGATTTATGTGACAAGTCTCATCTCTAGAAAAACTCATTTAGTTTTACATTTAAATAGAAAATAGTTAAGAAAATAACTAACCGAAAAGGAATGTGTTAAAGGCTAACCTAGTGTTACAATGGCAAAGCCTACCCAACCTACAGTGAGGCCCAGCCCGACTCCCCCTCATCTTCTTTCTCTGTTCACAGGAACGCTGTGGCAGTCATCCGGCGGCGACATGGCCGCGCTTGGCCACGTGTCGGCCATCCGGCTCCTACCCGTTGTCCTACAAGAAGCCGTCCGCGGCCCCGACAACCCTAGCCACTTTCCCTTTCCCCCTTGCACCGCTTCCTTCTTCCGTGAGCAAAGCCGCCACCACCGCTCACCAAAGCCATGGTCACCGGCCAGCCCTCGCTGACCCGAGGTACCCAGGAGGACCCTCGTCTTCAACCACGTCGCCTGCGCCCCAGGATCGAGGAGGGGGAACCACTGAACGTCTCCTTCGACCCGCTCTTCTCCGCACTAGCCATCGCGACTTCGTCGTCGGTCTGCCGCACCACGACCTCCCCGGCCTCCCCGTGCTTCTCCCTGGCAACACTGTGAGCCGCCGCCCATTCCCCTTTCTCCTTTTCATTCTTCCCATCACCGTTGGACGTCACCACCGACGCGCCCGGACCTGTCCGTGTGCTGCCCTGCGCCCGCGCTCGCGCCGCCGAGCCCGTCCCGCTCGACTGCCCCGCTCCTTTCCCTGCGCCGCCGCCTATCGTCGCCCGCACCTACAGCCGTTGCGGCTCGGCCGCGCTCATTCGCCGCTGCCGCTGCTCGGCACCTGGCGCGCCCATCGTCGCCCACGCTCCTGCGCTGTTGACCTGCTTCCCTGCCTGCCGCTGCTGCCTAGCTACTGGAGCTGCCTCCACCTCTCGCTCTCTGTCGTCCCCCTCGCTCGCCCGGCCGAGCCCCGAGATCGCGTCCACCTGCGCCCCTGCGCCTCGTCGCAAGCGCCGCCCGCACGTCTAGCCGTGTTGCCGCCTTCCGCTCACCCCTGCAGGCCGCCGCTGCTCGCCGCTCCGCGCTCACCGCCGGCCACCGCTCCCCGCCGCCTCCGTCCACCGGCGCGGCCGCCGTCATGCCTGTCCGCCCCTACGCCCGCACATGCGCGTGTGTTGCTGGCCAGGTCCTTGGCCGGCCATGTGTGTTTGCGTGTGTTAGATCAGGTAAGGTAATGGCCCACCGACGGATGGGCCCGTCTACTGTAGCGTTAGGATTAGTTATAATTAGATTAACCCAGTTAACTTAGTGTCTCACTGATAGCTGGGTCCCACCTTTCTAATTAAGTTATTAGATTAACTCAAAACCCTGTTAATAGCCCTGTCAATGACACGTGGGACCTGCTGGTCAAGTTGACCAGTCAACCGTCAAAAGTTGACTTGCTGACTCAGCGTTTCCCGGCCCCACTGTCAGCCTCTGTTACACAGCCGGGTGCACTGGACCGGGTGCACTTAGCCTTATGCTATTTGGATAATTCGAATTAATAATTTCAGAATATTGTTAAAACTTTGAAAATTAATAGAAATTAAACCGTAGCTCGGATCGAAAAACTTTGTACATGAAAGTTGCTCAGAACGACGAGACGATCTCGGATACGCAACCCATTTGTCCGCCACACATCCCTAGCATAGCAAACCTGCAACCGTCCCCCTCCGTTTCATCTGTCCGAAAATGCTAAACTTCGGGAAAACTTTCCTGGATGTTTTCTTTCGTTGGTATCGTATAACACTGCGTTAGAATACCCCTAGCATCGCTTATTGTCTTGTCATGCATCTGTTTGCTTGTATTTACTATTTCTTCCCCCTCTCTTCTCGAGTAGTCCCTGAGACCGCTGCTGATGCCCCTGTGATCGACTACGTCGATGACACTTCTTCTTTTTCAGCAGAGCTTCCAGGCAAGCAAACCCCCCATGAGCATTCTGATATCGCCCATTTCTTTCCCTCTTATGCTTGCATTAGAACTGCTACTTCTTTCTGTATGATCCTACTCTGATGCATAGCCTGTTGTTGTTACCTGGTTTCATACCTTACATGATTATCCTAAACTACCTAGTATAGGTTGGATAGAGATCCATCAGTGACCCCCACCTTGTCCCAGTTGCCTCGCTTCATGTTCGATGACTCGATCAACATGATCGACGTCCAGTCCCCGACACCACACATCACCCCCCTAGTTGTACGACACTACAGAGTTACTATCGAGTGCCGAGGGTGAACCTCATACATCTCTCCTGATGAGATCTCTGTAGTGTAGCTATTCGGTCGTGATCATCGAGGGTGATTTCCTCCTTAACCACTTCCGTTACGGCTCTGTCCTGCAACCCCTCAAGTGTGACCCTCGAGGGTGGATCCTCTTACGTTCACCTTGATGATAACATCGAGTGGAATTCACCGGGGGTGATTCCTCGGGTTTTCCCCCTTGGTGTTAGACACACAGTTACTATGGTTACTATGATTTACATTGGACCATGTTACTAAAGACGGGTCGGCCCTGAGGAGTACCCGCGCGAGCTTAATAGCAAGTGATGTGGAGTCGGGTTGATCTGGAAGGTGCCTGTGAGATACTTACGAGGCGTGGCCGGGCATTCTTAACCCTTGCCGCAAGTACTCGAGACGGGGAGACGGGGTCACATCGATCGTGAGTCTCTGCTCGTTACCGCATGCTCCTAATCCAATACGATTTGGATATTTGATCCGAGGGGCCTCTGGCCTGATAGCACTAACCATCACGTGGGCATAGTATGGGCGTTCTACGTCGTATGCATCAGCCGAAGCTTAATCGACGTCGGCGACTGAGCGGCGCGCACCGGGTTGGACTGCGTAAGCTCCTGCCTTGTTGAAGGAGGTAGCTAGGTCTGCTCACCGGCCGTGTACGCAACATGCAGGAGTTCCGAGGGAGATGGCCTATGACCCCTGGGGGCATAGGTCTAGTCCGGCGTGTTGACCTCTCTATCAAGCCTATGTCGGGTTGCGGCGTATTGTTTGGCCGAGGCCGGGCATGACCCAGGAGAGTGTGTCCGGCCGGAGTTAATCGAGCGTGGTGGGTAAGTTGGTGCACCCCTGCAGGGAAGAAAACATCTATCGATAGCCTGTCCTACGGTAACGGACACTTGGAGTTGTATCCCGATCGATACAGCTAGAACTGGATACTTGAGATGAGAAATGGATATGAGACATGGTTATGATGAATGGATAGTATGGCTCTGGTATTGCTTTCTCGCTGGGAGTCGAGAAAGGATCTCTGGCCGAGGTTGATAACACTACTGCTACTTTACTTTATGCTACTCTACTCCCTCATGTTGCTGCAAGATGGTGGTTTCCATAAGATGCTAGTCATTGATAGGACTAAGCCTTTCCTCTATTCTGGCATTCTGTAGTTCAGTCCACAGATACAGCCCATTTCCTTTGATACATCTGCATACTTAGTTTAGATCTGATGTAAGTCTTGCGAGTACTTTGGATGACTATTCACGGCTGCTTTGCTACCTCTTTTCCCCCATACCCGATTGTTGCGACCAGATGACGGATCTCTGGAGCCAGATGACACCACTGAAGACTACTGCTACCCCGAGGGTGCCTACTACTACGTGACGGCCGCTGACGACTTGGAGTAGTTAGGAGGCTCCCAGGAAGGAGGCCTTGCCTTTTCGATCGTTGTTGTTTTTGTGCTAGCCTTCTTAAGGCAAACTTGTTTAACTTATGTCTGTACTCAGATATTTTTGCTTCCGCTAACTCTTGTGTATTCGAGCTTACGTATTTGAGCCCTTGAGGCCCCTGGCCTGTAATATAAAGCTTGTATTATTTTAAATTTGTGTCTAGAGTTGTGCTGTGATATCTTCCCGTGAGTCCTTGATCTTGATCGTACACATTTGCTTGTATGATTAGTGTACGATTGAATCGAGGGCGTCACATAGACCCTTCTTAAATACTGCAGGGGCTGTTATTGATTGCAATAAAAAGCAAGGTCACTTTTCATATTAATGGTAATGAGCATACGGTGAACTTTCTGAAGAAACAATTCCAAGTGAATGGTATTAATGTTATTGAAAAATCTTCGACAATCACTATTGGAAGTTTCCAAATACCTCTACCTACTATCAAAAATAAATATGAAATGCTTATTGTTGGGGACATGCATATCCCCATTGAGGTAACTTTGTGATTTACGAAAGTTCTTCGTTTTCATGCTAATCGCAAGTGGTTGTTAATAAGACCAGATCAACCTTATTAATGAATCATTTTTGAGCGGTATGAACTTGATGAATTTACTAAGCACTACTTTTTGTCCCTACTTTTAGTTTTCTATTTTTTAAATAAAATAAAATGCCATGTTTTGTTTGTTTTCTAAATTTCCTGTGCAATAAAAAATGACACAATTTTTTTTGAATTTTTGGTTCAAATGATACCAGAGGGTGGTGCACCAGGTGGGCACAACCCACCTCGGCGCGCCAGGACCCCAGGCGCGCCCTGGTGGGTTGTGGTACCCACGTGGGCCCCTCACTTATCTCTTTAGCCCACATCATCAGTTACCTCCAGAAAAAATCTCCATTGCTCTCTCTCCCGCGTTCTTGAGCTGAAACCCGCGGATTTCGATCTCTTTGCTCGAAGCTCCGTTTCCGAAACTGTTTCAGGGGATTGTTCCTTGGTATGTTACTCCACCATTTGTCCAATTAGTTTTTTTAGTGGTTTATACTTTGAATAATTAGCTACTCTTGGTGTTGCTGTAGATGTGCTTGCATGTTGAATTCTTAGTGTTCTAAGTAGTTTGAATGCTTGCTATAGCCTCTATGCATCCCCATGAGTAGTTGAAATCAATTTTATAAAGTTTTGTTGACAAATTTTTCTCACCTCATAATTTTTATTTTTCAGAAAAATGTACACGGACATGATGAACCTATTTGGAAGGAGTTCTTCGAGGAGACGACCCCTGGGGCATCTTCTAGTGACAGTTCTGCTTGTCTGTCACACCCTAGCTAGTTCATGCATTAGAGTGTTGCATCATGTCTACTTTTCCAAAAAATTAAAATGGGGATGACAGAACCCCCAGCAGCCCCTGGAAACAACTAGGGTTTACTAAAATCATTTTCAATGAATCTGAAATGCCCTTCTAAAAAGTCCACTTTTTTGTCTTGGGTTAGAACCTCTGACAAAATGGGTTCACATTTTTCTAGGACACATAAGTTCATTGGTTTAAATCTTTATCTATTTGCATTTGGGCATTTAAATGCTATAAAATATTTTAAATGCCCAAATAATTCTGGAAATAAGTGTGGGCTATTGGAAATAATTCAAATAGAGCCCCTGATTATTTTCAGGATTTTTGGAAGTGTCTAACTATTTTAAATAAAGCCACACAGTTACAGAAAATAGAAAAACAAAAACAGAAATAAAAGAAATCGCTTACCTGGCCGCAGCCCACCTCCCAGCCCACCTGGCGGCCCAGCACTGTGCTGGCCTGTGCCAGCCAGCTGCATCCTCCCGCCAGGCAGGCAGCCAGGAGGTGACGCTGGTGAGCAAGAGCTTGCCACAGCGCGAGCTGCTTGCCGCCCGCGCCCCTGGACACCTGGGCGAGCTGCACGTCGCTGCCTCAACATCACAGACACACCCGCTCACCCCCTGCCTCTCTCCCTCGCCCTCTCCTGCCATGCCCGACACCCCTGCCGCCGCACCGTCGACGTAGCCGCGTTCTCCGTCGTCCTCGCGCCGCGCCACCGTTTCCAGAAGCTCCGCTGCCCTCCTCTCCTTCGAGCAAGCCGAGCCCCGAGCGCTCGCGTGCCCCGAAGCCACCGCAACAACCTCGCCCGACCTCGCCGTCGCTGGAGATCCCTTTCGCCGTCTCCGCCGCACTAGCTCGTCCCCGACCGCGTCGTCTGCACCATCATGTTCGCCGTGCACTGCTGCACCTCTCCATCCCTCCCGTCCTTGCTCTCGCGCTTCATAGCAGCCGCACCGATCTCGGCCGCACCCACCGTCGCCACCACATGTCGCCGTCGTGGCCACAGCCATTTGGGCTTGATTCCGGGTACGTCACCGTCTTCACCGCACTCGCAGGAGCCCAACGCACCACCCCACGCGCCTCGCCGTGCCCCATAGCCTCGGGTTCGACCTCGCCCGAACTCCGATGATCGCCAAGGTCGTCGCCGGCATTGTTTCCGGCCACCCCGAGCTCCACCACTGCCACCACTCTCCGCCGTCCATTTGGTCGTCGGAGTGCAAAACCCGCACTGCCCCGCCACGTCTGGCCTCACCGGCGGCTAAACGCCGGCGAGTTTGACCCTAGTTGACTCCGTGTGGGCCCAGGTTGACTCCTCCCTGAGTCCATGACAGGTGGGGCCCGTCTGCTAATTAAGGTTTAGTGCTAACTAAAAATTAGTTAGGCTAATTACACTGACACGGGGGTCCCACTGGTCAGGTTTGACTTGGACCGGCTCCGTTGACCGCTGACGTCACCATGACGCACTGCTGACGCAATAACTATTTTCTGGATTAACTTTTATACAGGAAATTCCAGAAAATACTACAAACTTCAAAAATTCATAACTTTTAATCTGTAACTCCAAATGCAAAGATTTATATATGAAATTTGATCAGAAAAAATCAATCTTTCCATCTGTGATGGTTTCATGAATGACAGAACAATTTAACCTTGCTGTTTGGGTGAAACAAGCTAATGCACTCATATGACTTAATAACATGAGCTTCCATTTGAACCTTTGATTCAAATAGACTCAAACCAACATGTTTTACAATGCATTAGCCAGGACACATCATATTGCCATGTCATAGCATGCATCATATTGTTGCATATTGCCATGTGATGATTGTGTTCTGTGGTGCCTTTCGTGGTAGGTTCTACCTCCGAGGATACCTTCGATTATCCGACTGAAGGGCAGTACCCTACTACTACTCCATCAGGCAAGCAGCCCCATTGATCATATCGATACAATCCCATGTTCTCGCTTCTGCTCTAATTTACTGCATTAAGACAACAACGTTTCAAACTGCTGTGTGCTGCGGTAGTTGAACCCTTATCCTCTGCATGAATTGTCATTGCCACAGTAACTAGATGAAACCCACTAGCATGTGTAGGAATTGATTGAGCCACGTTTGTGTTTTCTACCATGCTATGCTTGCTATGCTTAGAGTCATGTCAGGTCTGGCTCATCGGGGTGATGAACTAGAGTGAAAGGTTGTGTCGGTAATGAGAGTGAAGTGTTGAACATGTTTTGGTAAAGGTATCGATGAGAGGCCATGTAGGAGTACATGGTGGGTTGTTTCATTGAGGCCGTCATTAAGAACTGAGATCTGTATGCGAGATTTATGATTCAGCAACTACCACACATTGGGCCCTGAAATATGACCCCGCTCGACTTACTGACCCCTCTCGTCCTCTGTCCATGAGTTGCAAGTAGTTTATGGTGTTTGTAGTTGCTGGAGGCCATGCGCAGTGCTGACCTTAGGGGTGGGCTGTGATGCGGTAGGCTCGTGGCCCGGTGTACCGAGTCGCCCGTTTGGTGTCTCGGGAACCCTGCACACATCGTTTGGGGCCATTGAGGTCACCCTGGCCGGATTTCCTTGCGGATGGAACCCGAATAGGCGATAAACCTGGACTAGGGACTTGTGTGGTTAGTCAGGTCGTGGTCTACACCCACGTCGGCTTTCGCTTGAAGTCTGCCGAGCACATGTCGTGTGCAGACGCTAAGTGGTGGGAACATGTGTGATGAAGTACACCCCTGCAGGGTATAATACTATTCGAATAGCCGCGTCCGCGATAAAGGACTACTTGGTCGCTTATACAGTTCATAGACAAGTTAATGGTTACTACTAAAAGACTCAAGATAAGTGTGAGTACCACGGATGGCCCTCTCGTACGATGATGAGGGAGGATCCACGGTGGTGTATTGTGTTGGTGATTAGTGGACTCGTGTGTGAAAACTATTTTTACAAGTGGTGTCTCGTAGGATAGCTTAGCCAAGAGTCAAAGCTGGCTTGCTGCAATAACTCCACCACCTTCTTAAGAATGAGCATGTATAGTAGGATCTGTTGTAAGTCTTGTTGAGTACCTTTGTACTCATGTTGCTTTAATTACTGTTTTCAGACGACAACACCGCCCCCTCCGACGGGTTTTACGTAGACCTCGGCGTCAACGAGTGACTTGCCATCCAGGTGGTGATTCCGAGCCATGGAGGGCCCTATGTAGATAGACAGGCTTCATCAGGCCATCTTCCTTTCTAGTGTCTGTACTCAGACTAGTTTGCTTCTGCATGTGCTTGTATGCTTGTATGACTTGAGTGTCGGGTCATGTGACCCCTACCTGCATGAACTTGTTATGTATGGCTCTCCGGAGCCTTTAAATAAAGTACTTGAGTTATAGAGTTTTGTTGTGATGCCATGTTGTATTAACACATATCGAGCATATTGTGTGCATGGTTGAAATGCTTGGTATGTGTGGGATCCGACAACCTAGTTGTTTATCCTTAGCAGCCTCTCTTATGGGGAAATGTAGTCTAGTGCTTCCATGAGACATAGTAGTCCGCTACAGCCCGGTTCACCAAAGTCCTGCTAGCCCAGTACTACTGCTCCGGACACTTGACTGGCCGGCATGTGTTTCACTTCGTTCCTGTGTCTGTCCCTTCGAGGAAATGTCAAGCTGTGACATCCAGAGTCCTGCCTAGCCTGCTACAGCCCGGTTCACCGGAGTCCTGTTAGCCCAGTGCTACAGCCCGGATTCACTCGCTGTTGACCGACATGCTCGATGTTGATTCATGTATGCCTGTCCCCGTAAGTTTGTGCCACTTTCGGTTCACGACTAGCCATCTTGGCCTTGGTTCTTTGCCATATGGATGCTAGCGACACTATCATATACGTGAGCCAAAAGGCACAAATGGTCCCGAGCCATGGTAAGGAGACACCCTTGGGAATAATGTGCATGAGGCCGCAAAGTGATATGAGGTGTTACAGGCTAGATCGGTGTGACTTGGAATCGGGGTCCTGACATTGTCGGTCTTATGTTGAACCTAGTGAAAGTTCCATGCGAGATGCCGCCACCAAGACATGTTTATGGCCTAGCGATGAATATAGGTGTGTGTGGGCATTAAGGAGGAATTTGAGCAATATGTTCACAATGCCGGCCTCGGTCAATACCTTTCAGATAAGTGTGAACAACGCCAACTTCTCACTGAATCATTTGTCAAAGGATTTACATTTTTCCCTCGTGAGTCTAGGGTGTCTTTTATGCTTTATAATAAACCATTTACTATCCCACTGGAGAATTTTGCTTAGCTTTGCAAACTTCCATTTTGGGGCTCACTTGATGAGCCACCCATGGCTGAGTTCGAGTCTTTCTTGACTAGCCTTTGTTACGGTGAAAATAGGGAAGTGAGACAAGGAAGAATAGAGAGCATTCACTTTCCCGCAATTCAGTATTTTGCATTATTTAACGGGAAATGCATAGTAGGCAAGCAAGACTGCAGCATACTTTGTGCGCCAGACTTGAGCCTCATTCGCACCGCTCTCACTGGTGGAAGGAATTATAACCTTGCAGTGATTGTTGCACGTGGACTTCAACATATAATGCTAACAGTGGTTGGTTCTATGGTGGAATTTATGCCACGCGTTTGGCACGAGAGCTGAGTGATTCACCTTTGCCCTTTGATCCTATCCTACCCACACGGTATTTAGATTTTGGCACTTTAAAAGAACATAAGATCCTTAAGGGAAAGGTTGATAATTTCACTTACAATCTAATGTTTAACCAAAAATCTATTGTGGACACATATTTGCATGAGACTGCTCTTTTTGATTATCACGGTAAGGGGACATATTTTGTTCTTGAGAGCGAGGCCCGAGCTCATAACACAGCAGTGGTAGCAACACGGCAGGCCGAGGCGTCCACACCAAGAGCCTCCGTGAGCTACCATGCCGACTACTATCCTCCAGGCTACTGATCGACTACCAACTTAGGCCAAAAGCCTAAGCTTGGGGGAGTACGTGTTCTCACCGACATTGCACTTATGTCTACATATCATTCTATTTGTCACTGTTCACACTTTTTCATTGTATCACCCATGCTTAGATTTATTTTCTTGCTTTCTTCTTGTGTGTTTGAAAAACTTTAGAAAAACCAAAAAAATAGTTGTAGTAATTTAGTTTCTATGCATGCTTAGTAGTACTAAAAAAGAAAACCCAAAAAGATTTCCTTGTTCTTCTTTTGCTTGTTGGGAGCTTTCCCGTGTAAATAGTTTTTCTCGTTTTTGCTTTTTATTTGTTTGTTGAAGAAAACGAAAAACTCCAAAAATATTTCAGTGTGTTTCTCTGAATTTCTTTTTCTTTTTATTCGAGTTTTACCAAGGAGAAGACCATGATGAAAATGTTGAGTGGCTCTCATATGAATAATTGTTGAACTAATAAAGGGAAAATTTTACCTTGTCTTCTTCTGTTGAATAAAATGTTTTGCAGATTCCAGCTTAGTCCACGGCATTCTTGCACTATTATTATTTTCATATCATTCGGGCGTGCAAGTGAAAGGCAATAATGATGACATTCGATGAACTGCCCGTCGCAGAGAGAAACTGGTCTGAACTCAACTTGTTCTGTTTGTGTAAATATGTTTAACCTAGTATCCATGCTTCAGCCCATTATGATTAAACATGTTTGCAATGACAATTAGAGATTATAGTTTCTCATGCCATGCATAAGTAGCTGGTAGTTGATAATGATTTATCTTGGATATCAACATAGTGTTAAAATGATAGTGATGTAGTATGATGATATGGTATCCTCCTATGAATGCTTGAGTGGCTTGACTTGGTACATGTTCATGCATGTAGTTGAATCAAAACCAACATAGCCTTGATACATCTCCAACATATGTATAATTTTTGATTGTTCCATGCTGTTTTATTATCAATCTTGGATGTTTTATAATCATGTTATATCATTTTTTGGTGCTAACCTATTGACATAGTGCCCAGTGCCAGTTCCTGTTTTTCCATGTTTTTTACATTACGGGAAATCAATATCAAACGGAGTCCTAATGGAACGAAACTTTACGATGATTTTTTATGGGCCAGAAGAAAGGCAATGGGCCCTAGTTGCACCTTGGGGGTGCCTCGAGGGGGGCACGACCCACCAGGGCACGCCAGGGGGCCCAAGCGCGCCCTGGTGGGTTGTGCCCACCTCAGGTACCCCCCGGACCGCCTCTTTGCTCTATAAATACCACAATATTCCAGAAACCCTAGAACAAGCGTCGAAATATTCATCATGCCACCGCAGAGTCCAGAACCACCAGATCCAATCAAGACACCATCACGGAGGGGTTCACCACTTCCATTAGTGCCTCTCCAATCATGCGTGAGTAGTTCTTTGTAGACCTTCAGGTTCGTAGTTAGTAGCTAGATGGCTTCCTCTCTCTCTTGCTGGATTCTCAATACAATGGTCTCTTGGAGATCCATATGATGTAACTCTTTTGCGGTGTATTTGTTGGGATCGATGAACTTTGAGTTTATGATCACATCTATGTTTTTATATCCATGAAAGTATTTGAGTTTCTTTGATCTCTTTTATGCATGATCCCTTATAGCCTCGTATTTCTTGTCCGATATTTGGGTTTTGTCTGGCCAACTAGATCTATTTATCTTGCAATGGGAAGAGGTGTCTGGTAGTGGGTTCAATCTTACGATGCTTGATCCTAGTGACAGACGGGGAACCGACATGTATGTATTGTTGCTACTAAGGATAAAAAGACGAGATCTATATCTACCACCATATAGATAAACGGATCATGTCTACATCATGTCATCATTCTTATTGCATTACTCCATTTTTCTATGAACTTAATACACTACATGCATGCTGGATTGCGGTCGATGTGTGGAGTAATAGTAGTAGATGCAGGCAGGAGTCGGTCTACTAATCTTGGACATGGTGCCTATGTCATGATCATTGCCTGGATATCATCATGAGTATTTGAAGTTCTATCAATTGCCCAACAGTAATTTGTTCACCCACCGTGTTCTATTTTCTCGAGAGAATCCACTAGTGAAACCTACAGCCCCTGGTCTTATTTCTCATATATTTGCCTTTGCGATCTAGTTTTCCTTTGCATTTTTATTCAGATCTATTAAACCAAAAATAAAAAAATACCTTGCTACACTTTATTTATTTGTGATCCATTATTCCAACCTATTACAATTTATCTCACGTCCGCTTGCCAATTTCTGGCGCCGTTACCCGAAAGGGATTGACAACCCCTTTAACTCATCGGGTTGTGAGGTGTTGTTATTTGTGTGCATGTGATGTTTATGTTGTGTTGCTTGGTCCTCCTACTGGTTCGATACCTTGGTTTCATAACTGAGGGAAATACTCTACCATCGCTGTGCTACATCATCCCTCCCTCTCCGGGGAAATCCCGACGTAGTTCTAGCTACCATCAAGGACGATTTCTGGTGCCGTTGTCGGGGAAGATCTTCAACATAACCAGGTTCCTAATCACAAATCTCATCTCCTTGCAATTTACATTATTTACCATTTGCCTCTCGTTTTCCTCTCCCCCACTTCACAAAAATTTGTCGTTTTATTCTCCTATCTTTTTCCGTTCGACTTTTTCTTGCAGGATCTATTTTTGAGTGCAATCTTGTTGTGTGGTCATCATGACTCAAGAGAACACCAAGTTATGTGATTTCTCAAATACCAACAACAATGATTTTACTGGCACTCCGCTTGCTCCTCCCGCCACTAGTGTGGAGACTTGTGATATTAATACCTCTTTGTTGAATCTTGTTATGAAAGACCAATTTTCTGGTACTCCTAATGAGGATGCCGCGTCCCATCTTAATACCTTCATGGAATTATGTGTTGGTTTTCCCTTGAAGAGGAAAGGGTGATGCAGCAATGTACCATAAGTGTTTCCCTCAGTTTCTGAGAACCAAGGTATCAACCCAGTAGGAGACTACACGCAAATCGCCTAGTACCTGCACAAACAATCAAGAACCTTGCAACCAACGTGATAAAGGAGTTGTCAATCCCTTCATAGAGACTTGCAAAAGTGAGATCTGATAGAAATAATAAGATAAATATTTTTGGCATTTTTGTTGTATAGATTGGAAAGTAAAGATTGCAAAATAAACGGCGGCAAGTTGACGGGAAACTAATATGATGTAAAATAGACTCGGGGGCATAGGTTTCACTAGTGGCTTCTCTCATGATAGCATATATTATGGTGGGTGAACAAATTATTGCCGAGCAATTGATAGAAAAGCGCATAGTTATGAGAATATCTAGGCATGATCATGAACATAGGCATCACGTCCGTGTCAAGTAGACCGAAACAATTCTGCATCTACTACTATTACTCCACACATAGACCGCTATCCAGCACGCATCTAGAGTATTAAGTTTGTAAGAACAGAGTAACACATTAGGCAAGATGACATGATGTGGAGGGATAAACTCAAGAAATATGAGATAAACCCCATCTTTTTATCCTCGATGGCAACAATACAATACGTGCCTTGCTGCCCCTGCTGTCACTGGGAAAGGACACCGCAAGATTGAACCCAAAGCTAAGCACTTCTCCCATTCCAAGAAAGATCAATCTAGTAGGCCAAACTAAACCGATAATTTGAAGAGGCTTGCAAAGATATCAAATCATGCATATAAGAATTCAGAGAAAGAACCAAATATTGTTCATAGATAATCTTGATCATAAACCCACAATTCATCGGATCTCGGCAAACACACCACATAAAGTATTACATCGAATAGATCTCCAAGAAAATCGAGGAGAACTTTGTATTGAGAACCAAAGAGAGAGAAGAAGCCATCTAGCTAATAACTATGGACCCGAAGGTCTGTGGTAAAGTACTCACACATCATCGGAAAGGCTATGGTGTTGATGTAGAAGCCCTTCGTGATCGAATCACCCTCCGCCGGATCACCGGAAAAGGCCCCAAGATGGGATCTCACAGGTATAGAAGGTTGCGGCGGTGGAATAGTGGTTTTGTGGATCCCCTGGATGTTTCCAGGGTATAAGAGTATATATAGGCGAAATAAGTAGGTCGGTGGAGCTACGAGGGGCCCACGAGGGTGGGGGCACGTCTACCCCCCCTGGGCGCGCCCTCCTGCCTCGTGGCCGCCTTTTTGCATCTCTGACTTCCACTCCAAGTCTCCTTGATGACATTTGTTCCAAAAAGATCCTCGCGATGGTTTCGTTCTGTTTGGATTCTATTTGAAATTCCTTTTCTGCGAAACACTGAAATAGGCAGAAAAACAGCAATTTGTACTAGGCCTTCGGTTAATAGGTTAGTCCCAAAAATAATATAAAAGTGCATATTAAAGCCCATTAAACATCCAAACAGATAATATAATAGCATGGATCAATCAAAAAATATAGATACGTTGGAGACGTATCAGCATCCCCAAGCATAATTCCTGCTCGTCCTCGAGTAGGTAAATGATAAAAGGCGAAAGTTTTGATGTGGAATGCTACCTAACATAATTTTCAAAGTAATTTTCTTTATTGTGGCATGAATGTTCATATCCGAAAGATTCAAGACAAAAGTTTAATATTGACATAAAAATAATAATAATACTTCAAGCATACTACAAGCAATTATGTCTTCTCAAAATAACATAGCGAAAGAAAGCTCATCCCAACAAAATCATATAGTTTGTCCATGCTTCATTTTCTTCACACAAAATGCTCTCATCATTCACAACCCCGATAACAAGCCAAGCAATTGTTTCATACTTTGGTATTCTCAAACTTTTTCAACTTTCACGCAATATATGAGCGCGAGCCATGGACATAGCACCATGGGTGGAATAGAATATGATGATGTAGGTTGTGTGGAGAAGACAAAAAAGGAGAAAGTATCACATTGATGCGGCTAATCAATGGGCTATGGAGATGCCCATCAATTGATGTCAATGCAAGGAGTAGGGATTGCCATGCAACGGATGCACTAGAGCTATAGATGTATGAAAGCTCAACAAAAGAAACTAAGTGGGTGTGCATCCAACTCGCTTGCTCATGAAGACCTAGGGCATTTTGAGGAAGCCCATCATTGGAATATACAAGCCAAGTTCTATAATGAAAAATTCCCACGAGTATATGAAAGTGACAAAATAGGAGACTCTCTATTATGAAGATCCTGGTGCTACTTTGAAGCACAAGTGTGGAAAAAGGATAGTATCATTGTCCCTTCTCTCTTTTTCTCTCATTTTTTTGGTGGGCTTCTTTGGCCTCTTTTTTTGGGGCTTCTTTGGCCTCTTTTATTTTTTCGTCCGGAGTCTCATCCCAACTTATGGGGGAATCATAGTCTCCATCATCCTTTCCTCACATGGCACAATGCTCTAATAATGAAGATAATCACATTTTTATTTACTTACAACTCAAGGATTACAACTCGATACTTAGAAGAAAATATGACTCTATGTGAATGCCTCCGGCGGTGTACCGGGATATACAATGAATCAAGAGTGACATGTATGAAAAATGAATGGTGGCCTTGCCACAAATACGATGTCAACTACATGATAATGCAAGGCAATATGAAAATGATGGAGCGTGTCATAATAAACGGAATGGTGGAAAGTTGCATGGCAATATATCTCGGAATGGCTATGGAAATGCCATAATAGGTAGGTATGGTGGTTGTTTTGAGGAAGATATAAGGAGGCTTGCGTGTGATAGAGCATACCATATCACATGGTTTGGATGCACCAACGAAGTTTGCACCAACTCTCGAGGTGAGAAAGGGCAATGCACGCTACTGAAGAGGCTAGCAATGATGGAAGGGTGAGAGTGTGTATAATCCATGGACTCAACATTAGTCATAAAGAACTCACATACTTATTGCAAAAATCTACAAGTCCTCAAACCCAAAGAACTACGCGCATGCTCCTAGGGGGATAGATTGGTAGGAAAAGACCATCGCTCATCCCCGATCGCCACTCATAAGGAAAAGAATCAAAGAACACCTCATGCTTCAAATTTGTCACACAACGGTTGCCATACGTGCATACTACGGGACTTGCAAACCTCAACACAAGTATTTCTCAATTTCACAATTACTCAACTAGCACGATGATGACCCACAAGTATAGGGGATCTATCCTAGTCCTTTCGACAAGTAAGAGTGTCGAACCCAACAAGGAGTGGAAGGAAATGACAAGCGGTTTTCAGTAAGGTATTCTCTGCAAGCACTAAAATTATCGGTAACAGATAGTTTTGTGATAAGGTAATTTGTAACGGGTAACAAGTAATAAAGGTAAATAAGGAGCAGAAAGATGGCCCAATCCTTTTTTTAGCAAAGGACAAGCCTGGACAAACTCTTATATGAAGAAAAACGCTCCCGGGGACACATGGGAATTATCGTCAAGCTAGTTTTCATCACGCTCGTATGATTCGCGTTTAGTACTTTGATAATTTGATATGTGGGTGGACCGGTGCTTGGGTACTGCCCTTACTTGGACAAGCATCCCACTTATGATTAACTCCTATTGCAAGCATCCGCAACAACAAAAGAAGTATTAAGGTAAACCTAACCATAGCATGAAACATATGGATCCAAAACAGCCCCTTACGAAGCAACGCATAAACTAGGGTTTAAGCTTCTGTCACTCTAGCAACCCATCATCTACTTATTACTTCCCAATGCCTTCCCCTAGGCCCAAACAATGGTGAAGTGTCATGTAGTCGACGTTCACATGACACCACTAGAGGAGAGACAACATACATCTCATCAAAATATCGAACGAATACCAAATTCACATGACTACTTATAGCAAGACTTCTCCCATGTCCTCATGAACAAACGTAACTACTCACAAATCATATTCATGTTCATAATCAGAGGGGTATTAATATGCATAAAGGATCTGAACACATGATCTTCCACCAAGTAATCCAACTAGCATCAACTACAAGGAGTAATCAACACTACTAGCAACCCACAGGTACCAATCTGAGGATTTGAGACAAAGATTGGATACAAAAAATGAACTAGGGTTTGAGATGAGATGGTGCTCGTGAAGATGTTGATGGAGATTGACCCCCCTGATGAGAGTATCGATGGTGATGAAGATGGTGATGGTTTCCCCCTCCCGGAGGGATGTCTCCCCGGCAGAACTGCTCCGCCGGACCCCTAGATTGGTTCCGCCATGGTTCCGCCTCGTGGCAGCGGAGTTTCGTCTCGTGAGATTGCTTGTGATTTTTTCCAGGGCAAAAGACTTCATATAGCCAAAGATGGGCATTGGAGGCCTGCCAGGGGGCGCACGAGGCAGGGGGCACGCCCAGGGGGGTAGGGCACGCCCCCACCCTCATGGATGGTGGGTGGCCCCCTCTGGTGCTTCCTTCGCCCAATATTTTTAATATATTCTGAAACTGACTTCCGTCAAGTTTCAAGACTTTTGGAGTTGTGTAGAATAGGTCTCTAATATTTGCTCCTTTTCCAGCCCACAATTCCAGCTGCCGGCATTCTCCCTCTTCGTGTAAACCTTGTAAAATAAGAGAGAATAGGCATGAGTGTTCTATCATAATGTGTAATAACAGCCCATAATGGAATAAATATCGATATAAAAGCATGATGCAAATTGTACGTATCAAGTCCCCCAAGCTTAGAACTCACTTGTCCTCAAGCGGAAGCCAATATCGAAAAATATGTCCACATGTTTAGAGATAGAGGTGTTGATAAAATAAAATATGGACATGAGGGCATCATGATCATTCTTAGAACAGCAACATATATATATTGTCATATGATTTCTTATGCTAAAGTAACAATTCATTCACAATTTCAAGTATGAATCAGAAACTTCATTGAAAACTAACAAACTATAATCTCAGTCATTGAAGCAATTGCAATTTATCATAACATCAGAAAGAGTCAATATAAGAGCTTTTCAGCAAGTCCACATACTCAACTATCATTTAGTCTTTCACAATTTCTAACACTCACGCAATACTTATGGGTATGGAGTTTTAATCGGACATAGAGAAAGATAGGGGCTTATAGTGTTTCCTCCCAACCTTTTACCTCAAGGGTAATGTCAACAATAATAGTTCATGATAACTTACATCCAATTGGATATATATGGATCTTTCCAACACAATGTGCTTGCCAAAGGAGAAAATGTAAAAAGGAAAGGTGAAGATCACCATGACTCTTGTATGAAGTATAAGACAAGAATAAAAGATAGGCCCTTTGCAGAGGGAAGCAGAGGTTGTCATGTGTTTTTATGGTTGGATGCATGAAATCTTAATGCAAAAGAACGTCATTTTATATTACCACTTGTGATATGGACCTTTATTATGTAGTCCGTCGCTTTTATTTCTTCCACATCACAAGATCGTATAAAGCTTATTTTCTCCACACTAATAAATCATACATATTTAGAGAGCAAATTTTATTGCTTGCAACAATGACAACTTACTTGAAGGATCTTACCCAATCCATAGGTAGATATGGTGGACTCTCATGGCAAAACTGGGTTTAAGGCATGAGAGGGAAAGGCAAGCTCAACATGTTGGATGATCCATGACAATATAATTTATTTCGGATGTAAGAAAACACAACCCATTACGTTGTCTTCCTTGTCCAACATCAACTTTTTAGCATGTCATATTTTAATGAGTGCTCACAATCATAAAAGATGTCCAAGATAGTATATTTATATGTGAAAACCTCTCTTTCTTTATTACTTCCTATTAATTGCAATGATGACCAAAACTATGTTTGTCAACTCTCAACAACTTTTATTCATCATACTCTTTATATGTGAAGTCATTACTCTCCTTAAGATCCATATGATCTCTTTATTTATTTTTATTCTTACTTTTATTCCCTCAAGATCATAGCAAGATAACCAAGCCCTTGACTCAACACTAATCTTTACTATATATAACTCACGGACTCGATTACGTAGGAGGATCATAAAGCAAAACTCAAAACTAAATCATGCTAAAACTTTATTCTACCAGATCAAGATATTACCAAAAGGATCGAACTAAGAAAACTGATAAAGATAAAAAGTGTGATGGTGATACGATACCAGGGCACTCCCCCAAGCTTGGCAGTTGCCAAGGGGAGTGCCCATACCCGGTACTCAGTTCTCCTTTGGTGGTGAAGAAGAGATTGTTGATGATGTAGGCTTGTCATCCAGCATCGAGCGCAGGAGATGCTCCAACTTACGAATAATGCCCTTGAGTGCAATGATATGCTCTTGCAACAGAATATTTTCACGAGTTAGATACTTGTTTTGCACCCGGACTATTTCAATCATCTTGAAATCTTCAACTTCGGTAGGGGTAAGAAGATTGTAATGAGGTTGAAGGATGTATTCTTCACCCGCTACCGGAGCTTGATCCTCCGTGCCCTTCTTGATCCCATCATCCTTCTTGATCTCCCCGGGTTCTTCTCTCTTCAGCTCTATGTTCATTAGCCAAGCATCGTCGCCCTCATTGTTGGAGGAGGGGTACGACATGATGCCTGGCCTTGATAACTCTGGCAGAAAACAGCTCGAAACAAAAGCAGAGGATAATTGCGTGGTTGATACGTCTCCAATGTATCTATAATTTTTTATTGTTCCATTCTATATTATATCCTGTTTTGGACATTATTGGGCTTTATTATACACTTTTATATTATTTTTGGGACTAACCTATTAACCGGAGGCCCAGCCCAGAATTGCTGTTTTTTTGCCTATTTTAGAGTTTCACAGAAAAAGAATATCAAACGGAGTCCAAACGGAATGAAACCATCGGGAACGTGATTTTTGGAACGAACATGATCCAGAGGACTTGGACCCTACGTCAAGCAATCAACGAGGAAGGCACGAGGTAGGGGCACGCCTACCCCCCCCCCAGGCGCGCCCTCCACCCTTGTGGGGCCCACGTTGCTCCACCAACGTACTCCTTCCTCCTATATATACCTACGTACCCCCAAACTACCAGATATGGAGCCAAAACCCTAATTTCACCACCGTAACTTTCTGTATCCACGAGATCCCATCTTGGGGCCTTTTCCGGAGCTTCGCCGGAGGGGGTATCGATCACAGAGGGCTTCTACATCAACACCATAGCCTCTCCGATGAGGTGTGAGTAGTTTACTTCAGACCTACGGGTCCATAGTTATTAGCTAGATGGCTTCTTCTCTCTTTTTGGATCTCAATACAAAGTTCACCCCCTCTCTTGTGAAGATCTATTCGATGTAATCTTCTTTTGCGGTGTGTTTGTTGAGATCGATGAATTGTGGGTTTATGATCAAGTTTATCTATGAACAATATTTGAATCTTCTCTGAATTCTTTTATGTATGATTGGTTATCTTTGCAAGTTTCTTTGAATTATCAGTTTGGTTTGGCCTACTAGATTGATCTTTCTTGCAATGGGAGAAGTGCTTAGCTTTGGGTTCAATCTTGCGGTGTCCTTTCCCAGTGACAGTAGGGGCAGCAAGGAACGTATTGTATTATTGCCATCGAGGATAACAAGATGGGGTTTATATCATATTGCATGAGTTTATCCCTCAACATCATGTCATCTTGCTTAAAGCGTTACTCTGTTCTCTTGAACTTAATACTCTAGATGCATGCTGGATAGCGGTCGATTTGTGGAGTAATAGTAGTAGATGCAGGCAGGAGTCGGTCTACTTGTTTTGGATGTGATGCCTATATACATGATCATACCTAGATATTCTCATAAGTGTGCTCAATTCTGTCTATTTCTCAACAGTAATTTTTTCACCCACCGTAATACTTATGCTCTTGAGAGAAGCCTCTAGTGAAACCTATGGCCCCCGGGTCTATTTTCCATCATATTAATCTTCCAATACTTAGTTATTTCCTTTGCCATTTATTTTACTTGCATCTTTATTTCACTTTATCATAAAAATACCAAAAATATTATCTTATCATATCTATCAGATCTCACTCTCGTAGGTGACCATGAAGGGATTGACAACCCCTTTATCTTGTTGGTTGCGAGGAGTTTATTTGTTTGTGTAGGTGCGTGGGAA
Source organism: Triticum urartu (assembly GCF_056163025.1). Lineage (NCBI taxonomy): Eukaryota > Viridiplantae > Streptophyta > Magnoliopsida > Poales > Poaceae > Triticum > Triticum urartu. Next base: position 79,281,950 of record NC_141874.1, read on the forward strand.
TCGTGCGTGGCCTCCTACTGGATTGATACCTTGGTTCTCAAAAACTGAGGGAAATACTTACGCTGCTCTACTGCATCACCCTTTCCTCTTCAAGGGAAAACCAACGCAGTGCTCAAGAGGTAGCAAGAAGGATTTCTGGCGCCGTTGCCGAGGAGTCTATGCAAAAGTCAACATACCAAGTACCCATCACAAACCCTTATCTCCTGCATTACATTATTTGACATTTGCCTCTCGTTTTCCTCTCCCCCACTTCACCCTTGCCGTTTTATTCGCACTCTCTCTCTCTCTCCATCCTCCCTCTCTTTCTCTATTCGCCTCTTTTTGCTCGTTTCTTGTTTGCTTGTGTGTCAGATTGCTTGCTTGTCACGATGACTCAAGATAATACCAAATTATGTGACTTCACCAATACCAACAACAATGATTTTATTAGCACTCCGATTGCTCCTCTTACCGATGCTGAATCTTGTGAAATTAATGCTGCTTTGCTGAATCTTGTCATGAAATATCCGTTTTCCGGCCTTCCTACTGAAGATACCGCTACCCATCTAAACAACTTCGTTGATTTGTGTGATATGCAAAAAAATATGTGGACAATGATATTGTTAAATTTAAGCTATTTCCTTTTTCGCTTAGAGATCGTGCTAAAGCTTGGTTTTCGTGTTTGCCTAAAAATAGTATTGATTTGTGGAATAAGTGCAAAGATGCTTTTATCTCTAAGTATTTCCCTCCCGCTAAGATCATCTCTCTTAGAAACGATATTATGAATTTTAAGCAACTTAATCATGAACATGTTGCACAAGCTTGGGAGAGGATGAAATTAATGATACGTAATTGCCCTACACATGGTTTGAATTTGTGGATGATTATACAAAAATTTTATGCCGGATTGAATTTTGCTTCTAGATATCTTTTAGATTCGGTCGCGGGAGGCACTTTTATGGAAATCACTTTAGGAGAAGCTACTAAACTCCTAGATAATATTATGGTTAATTATTCTCAATGGCACACCAAAAGATCTACTAATAAGAAAGTGCATGCGATAGAAGAAATTAATGTTTTGAGTGGTAAGATGGATGAACTTATGAAATTATTTGCTAATAAAAGTGTTTCTTCTGATCCTAATGATATGCCTTTGTCTACTTTGATTGAGAATAATAATGAATCTTTGGATGTGAATTTTGTTGGTAGGAATAACTTTGGTAACAACGCGTATAGAGGAAACTTTAATCCTAGGCCGTATCCTAGTAATTCCTCTAATAATTATGGTAATTCTTACAACAATTCTTATGGAAATTTTAACAATATACCCTCTGATTTTGAATCTAATACTAAATAATTTATTACCTCACAAAAGAATTTCAATGCTTTGATTGAAGAAAAATTGCTTAAGATAAATGAGTTGGCTAGGAACGTTGATAGAATTTCTCTTGATGTTGATTCTTTGAAACTTAGATCTATTCCTCCTAAGCATTATATCAATTAGTCTCTCAAAGCCATGAGAATTTCCATTGATGAGTGCAAAGAAAGAACCGCTAGGGTGCGTGCTAAGAAAGATTGCTTTATAAAAGCATGTTCTTCTAGTTTCCATGATAATAAAGATGAAGATATAAAAGTTATTGATGTGAAGCCTATTAAATCTTTGTTTTGTAATGTGAATATTGATAATGATGGGACTGAATATGATCCACCTTTACCTAGAAGGCGTTCCAAAAATTCGGAGTCTTTAGATCTTGATGCTAAAATTGTTAAAAGTGGGATTGAAGAAGTTAAAACTTTAAATATTAATGAACCCACCATTTTGGATTTCAAGGAATTTAATTATGATAATTGCTCTTTTATATATTGTATTTTCTTGTTGCAATACGTGCTAAATTTTCCTCATGCTTATAGTGAAAATAAAGCCTTTACCAAACATATCGTTGCTGCTTTGATGCAATCTTATGAAGAAAAACTTGAGTTGGAAGTTTCTATCCCTAGAAAACTTTATGATGAGTGGGAACCTACTATTAAAATTAATATTAAAGATCATTAATGCTATGCTTTGTGTGATTTGGGTGCTAGTGTTTCCATGATTCCAAAGTCTTTGTGTGATTTGCTAGGTTTCCGTGATTTTGATGATTGCTCTTTAAACTTGCACCTTGCGGATTCCACTATTAAGAAACCTATGGGAAGAATTAATGATGTTATTATTTTTGCAAATAGGAATTATGTGCCCATGGATTTTATTGTTCTTGACATAGATTGCAATCCTTCTTGTCCTATTATTCTTGGTAGACCTTTCCTTAGAACAATTGGTGCAATTATTAATATGAAGGAAGGGAATATTAGATTACAATTTCCGTTAAGGAAAGGCATGGAACACTTCCCTAGAAATAAAAATAAATTACACTATGAATCCATTATGAGAGCCACTTATGGATTGCCTTCCAAAGATGGCAATACCTAGATATATCTTCGCTTTTATGCCTAGCTAGGGGCGTTAAACGATAGCGCTTGTTGGGAGGCAACCCAATTTTATTTTTATTACTTGCTTTTTCTCCTGTTTAGTAATAAATAATTTATCTAGACTCTGTTTTGGTTGTGTTTTTTGTGTTTAATTAGTGTTTGTGCCAAGTAGAACCGTTGGGAAGACTTGGGGAAGGTCTTTTTAATCTTGCTGTAAAAAGCAGAAACTTTAGCGCTCACGAGAACTGCTGCCATTTTTATTTGGAAAGTGATATTTAGTTAATTCTTTTTGAAGATGATTAATATATAAATTCCTCGCGTCCAGAAATTTTATTTAGAATTTTTGGGGTTCCATATATTGCGTTAGCTAAGGATTTCTACAGACTGTTCTGTTTTTGACAGATTCTGTTTTTCATGTGTTGTTTGCTTATTTTGATGAATCTATGGCTAGTAAAATAGTTTATAAACCATATAGAAGTTGGAATACAGTAGTTTTAATATCAATATAAATAAAGAATGAGTTCATTACAGTACCTTGAAGTGGTGTTTTGTTTTCTTTCGCTAACAGAGCTCACGAGATTTTCTACTTTAAGTTTTGTGTTGTGAAGTTTTCAAGTTTTGGGTAAAGATTTGATGGATTATGGAACAAGTTGTGGCAAGAGACTAAGCTTGGGGATGCCCATGCCAACCCCAAGATATTCTAAGGATACCAAAAGCCAAAGCTTCAGGATGCCCCGGAAGGCATCCCCTCTTTCGTCTACTTCTATCGGTAACTTTACTTGGAGCTATATTTTTATTTACCGCATGATATGTGTTTTGCTTGGAGCGTCTTGTATTATTTGAGTCTTTATTTGTTAGTTTTCCACAATCATCATTTCTGCACACACATTTTTGAGAGAGACACTCATGATTCGGAAATTGATAGTATATACTCTATGTGCTTCACTTATATCTTTTGAGTTATATAGTTTTTGCTCTAGTGCTTCACTTATATCTTTTAGAGCACGATGGTGGATTTGTTTTATAGAAACTTTTGTTCTCTCATGCTTCACTTAGATTATTTTGAGAGTCCTACAAAACAGCATGGTAATTTTATTTAATTATGTTAGGCATTCAAGATTAATAATAAAATTTTCTTATGAGTGTGTTGAATACTATGAGAAGTTTGAAACTTGATAATTGTTTTGAGGTATGGAGATGGTGATATTAGAGTCGTGCTAGTTGAGTAGTTGTGAATTTGAGAAATGCTGTGTTGCAGTTTGTGATTCCCGTAGCATGCATGTATGGTGAACCGTTATGTTAAGAAGTCGGAGCATGATGTATTTATTGATTGCCCTCCTTATGAGTGGCGGTCGGGGACGAGCGATGGTCTTTTCCTACCAATCTATCCCCCTAGGAGCATGTGCGTAGTACTTTGCTTCGATAACTAATAGATTTTTGCAATAAGTATGTGAGTTCTTTATGACTAATGTTGAGTCCATGGATTATACGCACTCTCACCATTCCACCATTGCTAGCCTCTCTAATACCACGCACCTTTCGCTGGTATCATAAACCCACCATATACCTTCCTCAAAACAGCCACCATACCTACCTATCATGGCATTTCCATAGCCATTCCAAGATATATTGCCATGCAACTTTCCACCGTTTCGTTTACTATGACACGCTCCATCATTGTCATATTGCTTCGCATGATCATGTAGATGACATTTTAGTTGTGGTAAAGCCACCGTTCATAATTCTTTCATATAAGTCACTCATGCATCATTGCTATCCCGGTACACCACCGGAGCATTCATATAGAGTCATACTTTGTTCTAGTATCCAGTTGTAATCATTGAGTTGTAAATAAATAAAAGTGTGATGGTCATCATTCATAGAGTATTCTCCCAATAAAAAAAGAGAAAGGCCAAATAAAAAAGGCCCAAAATTATAAATAAAAAGGGGCAATACTACTATCCTTTTTTCCACACTTGTGCTTCAAAGTAGCACCATGATCTTCATGATAGAGAGTCTCCTATGCTATCACTTTCATATACTAGTGGGAATTTTTGTAACATCCCAAATTTTCAATTTGGAATGTTATACATTAGATCATCATGCATATCATATTTTATTTGCTTTGGGTTTTGATCCTAGAAAATTCTAAGCAACTCAAGGACCCACGGAGAGAGTTGGGGATTTCATTATTTTCATATTTGAGTTTTTTCTCAAATTTTGAGAATAGGATCATTTGATTTTATTTGTTTTATCATCAATTATTTCTATTACAAAAATATGAGAGAGGGAATAAAATGACTTTCCCAAAATATAGAAATATTGAGGATTTAATAAAAAAATCAAATAGTTTTATTTCGGAGTTTTTTTTGTTGTTTCTTTTTGAATTGGGAAAAATGCGCGTTTTTCAAAATTGCATTTAGGGCCCAAATAAATGTTCACTTTGTCGGGCTTGATTTTAGAAGCCCAGGAAAATTTATTTCGGGATTTTTGGAGTCCGTTTAGTATTTCTTTTTATTTTTTTCTTCCGAGCGAAAAAAAAGCGGAACCGACTATGGGCCGTACTCGGCCAGGACTCCGCCTGGCCGGGGCCTTTATAAGCCGGGGCAAGCCAGCCCGAAGGCCCAGCCGCCCCGAAACCCTACCCGCGCCCTAACCCTAGCCGCCAGCCGCCGCCGCCGCCAGCCGCCGCCGCCCCGCCGCCGATCCGCCGGAGCCGCGTGTCGCCCGAGGTTCGCCGCACCTCATTTTCCGTGCCGTTTAAAAAAAATCTGTTCGTCATTTTTCTTTTTCGTCGGATTTTTCCGCGGTTATTTTCTGATCGCGATTTCTGATCCGATTTTCGTTTTAGTTTAACTTTTCGCTCGTTTATCGGAATCAGGCGATTCAAGCGCCTGGAGTTTCGTCTCGAAACCCTCTATCTGAATAATCAACTTAAACAAGTTTTTGCTACTGTAAAATTTGACTTAGGTTCAGATTACTAGAACAAAGTTGTTTTCTTTCGCCGTTTGACTTTCCTTGCTTCGTTCGATTTGATTCCTTTTGCCAACTGGAGTTCTTAAGTTGAACCTTCTGGTTAGATCTCTTATTTGAGTTTTACCTGTGCATTAGATGAGTACTTATTGTATGCTTGTTTGTTTGCCTGCGATACAGTACCCGGAGTGCGCTGCCTGTTACTTCGAATCGTTAGGTTTCACGGATCATCAGCAAGGCAAGAAACACTTTGATCATACCTTTTCTACAACCCAGTTTTTTTTGCATTAGATCAATCTTCACACATTGCATGATTAGGATCTAATTAAACTGTGGGATGGGAAGTAGATGAGGTAGTACCTATTACCTGTTTATTATCAAACCTTTGGGAGTTACTTCTACGTTTGCTTTATGCCATGCTATGCTAGTAGACGTGGATTGGGTGAGTGAAATCCATGACAGATGTGAGATTGATAATTAATGGTTTATCTAAGGTGGCAACTTAAACACACATCTGGGTGGATTGAGGCACCTGGGTATTCCAGGACCTGCATGTTTTCTTTTGGACCGCCACCCAGGCTCAAAGGGATCATGAGATTTTTCAAACTAGAAACTTCCGTGTGCAGCCACAAGCCATTATGGGCTCTGGCATAGTTGATTAAGTCGTGCGAACTCTTACAGGGTAGACTAGCAGATGTAGGGGAAAGTAGGTGTACCGGTCTATCCATCGTAAGGTGCTAGCGCTTCTGAAAGACTGTGTCTCGGTCATCCGTTTCTCAAACACCATGTAGTGCGAGAAATCCAACGGAGGCGATCGAGTCTTGTGGGGAAAATTGCGCAAACCTCTGCAGAGTGTAACAAACTAATCATGATTAGCCGTGTCCCTGGTTATGGACATCTTGAGTATCTAGTATCTGGATTATCATGTGAATCTCAACATGTTACTCTAAAATTAATGTTGTTGGGTTAATGATGATGCTTAATTGGGATTGAGAATGCTGTCAACCATTCTCAATGTTTAACAACCACCACGATAGTAATTAAATTTATTCCTTTTGAAGTAGGGAAAAATTGGCTTTATGCAAAACTGTAACCATAGAGCTTTCCACCAGCCAAATATGCATATAGTATAGCTGTTGCATTCCACTACTCTCTATGTGTTACCTTGCCAGCATATTCCATGTGCTGGCCCGTTTTCGGGCTGCAACGTTAATGTTGAAGACTTTTCAGACGACGATTAAGGAGTTTTTAGGTCGTGGTTCTATACTCAGTGATGCCGTTGGAGTTGATGTACTCACTTATCTTCTAAGCCTTCCGCTGTTATCGTAATTAGATGGCCTTAAGCCATATTTATTGTAATAAGTTCTCTTTTGAGACACTCGATGTAATAAGTGTGTGATTGCTACTATGCTATAAATCCTCCGAGAACTGTGTGGTGTCAGCATTACTGATCCAGGGATGACATCGGAGCACAGAGATCAGACTGTTTGAGGTCTGGTCGCTACAATTTTTCATTATAGAACTTGGCTTGTATATTCCAACGATGGGCTTCCTCAAATGCCCTAGGTCTTCATGACCAAGCAAGTTGGATGCACACCCACTTAGTTTCTTTTTGTTGAGCTTTCATACATTTATAGCTCTAGTGCATCTGTTGCATGGCAATCCCTACTCACTCACATTGATATCTATTGATGGGCATCTCCATAGCACATTGATACGCCTAGTTGATGTGAAACTATCTTCTCCCTTTTTGTCTTCTCCACAACCACCATTCTATTCCACCTATAGTGTTATGTCCATGGCTCACGCTCATGTATTGCGTGAAGATTGAAAAAGTTTGAGAACACCAAAAGTATGAAACAATTGATTGGCTTGTCATCGGGGTTGTGCATGATTTGAATACTTTGTGTGGTGAAGATGGAGCATAGCCAGACTATATGATTTTGTGGGGATAACTTTCTTTGGCCATGTTATTTTGAAGAGACATGATTTCTTAGTTAGTATGCTTGAAGTATTATTATTTCTATGTCAATATTAAACTTTTGTCTTGAATCTTTCGGATCTGAATATTCATACCACAATTAAGAGAATTACATTGAAATTATGCCAAGTAGCATTCCACATCAAAAATTCTGTTTTTATCATTTACCTACTCAAGGACAAGCAGGAATTAAGCTTGGGGATGCTTGATACGTCTCCAACGTATCTATAATATTTTATTGTTCCATGATATATTATATCTTGTTTTGGACATTATTAGGCTTTATTATACACTTTTATTTTATTTTTGGGACTAACCTATTAACCGGAGGCCCAGCCCAGAATTGTTGTTTTTTGCCTATTTTAGGGTTTCGCAGAAAAAGAATATCAAACGGAGTCCAAACAGAATGAAACCTTCGGGAACGCAATTTTTGGAACGAACATGATCCAGAGGACTTGGACCCTACGTCAAGCAATCAACGAGGAAGGCACGAGGTAGGGGGGCGCGCCTACCCCCCCCCCCCTAGGCGCGCCATCCACCCTCATGGGGCCCATGTTGCTCCAGCGACGTACTCCTTCCTCCTATATATACCTACGTACCCCCAAACTACCAGATACGAAGCCAAAACCCTAATTCCACCGCCGTAACTCTCTGTATCCATGAGATCCCATCTTGGGGCCTTTTCCGGAGCTCCGCCGGAGGGGGTATCGATCACGGAGGGCTTCTACATCAACACCATAGCCTCCCCGATGAACTGTGAGTAGTTTACTTCAGACCTACGGGTCCATAGTTATTAGCTACATGGCTTCTTCTCTCTTTTTGGATCTCAATACAAAGATCTCCCCCTCTCTTGTGGAGATCTATTCGCTGTAATCTTCTTTTGCGGTGTGTTTGTTGAGATTGATGAATTTTGGGTTTATGATCAAGTTTATCTATGAACAATATTTGAATCTTCTCTGAATTCTTTTATGTATGATTGGTTATCTTTGCAAGTCTCTTCGAATTATCAGTTTGGTTTGGCCTACTAGATTGATCTTTCTTGCAATGGGAGAAGTGCTTAGTGTCGGTGTCAAAACCGGCGGATCTCGGGTAGGGGGTCCCGAACTGTGCATCTAGGCCGGATGGTAACAGGAGGCAAGGGACACGAAGCTTTAACCAGGTTCGGGCCCTCTTGATGGAGGTAAAACCCTACGTCCTGCTTGATTAATATTGATGATATGGGTAGTACAAGAGTAGATCTACCACGAGATCGGAGAGGCTAAACCCTAGAAGCTAGCCTATGGTATGATTGTTGTTCTGTATGTTGTCCTACGGACTAAATGTGACGCCCGGATATTTAAGCTACAGTAAACTTCTACTAATGATGCCACGTCCCCACGATTACTGTTGCTAATCTCCCAAAGATTCAAATCCCGTCCGAATTCAAATTCAAAATCAAGTCAAATAATAAAAGTTTTCAAATGTTAAATCTAAAGTGTTCAAAATGTAGCAAATAAATTCTAGATGATTATGATGGTGAAACCACATTTTTATAAATTGTTTAAATACACTAAAATAGATAGAACAACATCTTAAACAATTAAATAAATGCCTTTTATATTTAGTAAAATACTAAACTATTTTATTTGGGTGCCATAGTTAATATGGCACTAGTACATATAGTTACACTAAAGTAGGGACTACTTTGATAATTTATAAAACTAAAATAAAAGAGGAACTTAAATTAAAACGTAAAAGAAAATAAAGAAAAAGGAAAAGAACAAAAACAGGAAACAAAACTAACAAAAAAAGTGAAAAGCAAACCCCACCCCCTTGGGCCTCAACCCACCAGGCCGCCAGGCCAGCCCACTCTCACCCCATAACCTCCCCCCCCCACTCCCCCAGTACACACCGACACACCCCCACTCCCCTCGCAGAAATATCTCCCTCCCCCCCATCTCTCCCGATTGGATCGGGAGGAGAAGGCCGCCCCGACACCCGTCGTTGCCGGCCACGCCAATCGCCGCCGCCGCCGGACGCAGCCCGCTCCGACCTCGCCACGCCGCCGCCTGCCATCGACGCCCGCCTCCTCATCTCCTCCCGCACGGCCCCGCCCGACGCAAGCCACCACTCCGCTACGGCCACCGCAGCCGGTGCCGGTGCCGCCCCCAGGGCCTCCTCTGCGCCCCTGCGTCCCCGTCGCCAACCCCGCCGACCTCATCGCCCCCACCCCCATCGAGAACGGCGCATCGGTCCCGTCGCCAACGTCGCCCATCGCCGAACCTCCCCACCGGATCACCGCCGTCCTCCTCGTCCTCCTCCCCAGGCCACTTCCTCGTGCCTCACCGCCCCTCTCCTCGGCAACGAACGTGAGCCGCGCTCCCTCCCTCTTTCCCCCTTAGTCGCTATGCCACTCCCCGCGCCGCATCGCCCGCTGCCCCGCTGCGTGACCGCCGCCGCCCCCTTGGCAGGCTCACCGCGTCCACAGCAGCGCACGCGCCCCCGCCAGCGCCCCTTGGTCACGCACTCGCAGCCACTGCTGCTGTGGTTGCCGCCACCGTTACGTCGTGCCTCCGCCCGACTGCGTCGCCTAATCCGCACCGCCTCTGCCCCGTCGTGTCGCGCCCCCACTGTCGCCTCGCCTCCCGCCTCGGCTCCGCCGCGCCGGCGCCCCTCACCTCCTGTCGCTGCTCCTTGTCGGCGCCCAGCGGCGTCCGTTCGGCCTCCGCCCGGTTCGGGCGCCAGCACGCCCCGGCACCCGAAACCGCACACCCGGTGCCCGCTAAGGCCCTATGGACCTATGGCAATCGGGGCCCATCCCCCTGATCATTAATAAAAATAGAGTAAAAAAAGATAATACATAAAAATACTAATTAATTAAAAGAATTAATAAACTTAATTAATTTTGTATTAGGTTAAGCTAATCAATTAGTTAACTCTTTAACCATGTTTAAATAACCTGAGACTATGACAAATGGGCCCCACGTGCCAGGGTTGAACTAGTCAACCTGTAGACCTGCTGACATCATGCTGATGTCACGCTGACCCAGTAATTACCTTTTCTAATTAATTAAAATCTGTTAATTCTAAAATTGAACTAAAACTTTAAAAATTAATATAAAATACACGGTAGCTCGGATGGGAAAACTTTGTACATGAAAGTTGCTCAGAACGAAGAGACGAACCCGGATACGCAGCCCGCTTGTCCGCCACATACCCCTAACATATCAAACTTGCAACTTTCCCCCTTCGGTTCACCGATCCGAAATCATGAAACAGCGGGAATACTTTCCCGGATGTTTCCCCCTTCACCGGTACCACCTCGTACCGCGTTAGGGCACACCTAGCATCGCGCTTTGTCATGTCATGCATCGTCATGCATTTGTTTGCATTATATTTATTGTTTCTTCCCCCTCTTCTCTCGCTAGGCACCGAGACCGACGCCGCTGCTACCCAGTACGACTATGATGTTGACGACCCCTCTCTCTTGCCAGAGCAACCAGGCAAGCCCCCCTTTGATCACAAGATATCGCCTATTCTTCTCTCTACTGCTTGCATTAGAGTAGTGTAGCATGTCACTGCTTTCCGTTATCCTATCCTGATGCATAGCCTGTCCTTGCTACTACTTTTGTTACCTTTACCTGCAATCCTAAATGCTTAGTATAGGATGCTAGTGTTCCATCAGTGGCCCTACACTCTTGTCCGTCTTCCATGCTATACTACTGGGCCGTGATCACTTCAGGAGGTGATCACGGGCATATACCATATACTTTGCACTGTTACATTACCTATGGTACTGTTCGGAGTTGGGGGCTGAAGGGGCAGGTGGCACCATCCCGGTAGAGGCGGGCCTGGATTCCCGACTGCCCTCGACTGTTACTTTGTGGCGGAGCGACAGGGCAGGTTGAAACAACCTAGGAGAGAGGTGGGCCTGGCCCTGGTCGACGTTCGCGGATACTTAACACATTTAACGGGATCCTTGTATTTGATCTGAGTCTGGCCACTGGCCTATACGCACTAACCATCTACGCGGGGACAGTTATGGGCACTCGACGTTGTGGTATCAGCCGAAGCCTTCGTGATGTCAGCGATTGAGCAGCGCGCGCCGGATTGGACCATAAGCCTGCTCTTGTATTAAGGGGGCTAGTTCTGCTTCCGGCCGCCTTCGGAATGTGCAGGTGTGCAATGGGCGATGGGCCCAGACCCCTGCGCCATAGGATTTAGACTGGCGTGCTGACCTCTCTGTTGTCCTTAGGTAGGGCTGCGACGTGTTGATCTTCCAAGGCCGGGCATGACCCGGGAAAGTGTGTCCGGCCAAATGGGATCGAGCATGTTGGGTTATGTGGTGCACCCCTGCAGGGAAGTTAATCTATTCGAATAGCCGTGATCTTCGGTAACAGGATGACTTGGAGTTGTACCTTGACCTTATGACAACTAGAACCGGATACTTAATAAAACACACCCTTCCAAGTGCCAGATACAACCGGTGGTCGCTCTCTCACAGGGCGACGAGGGGAGGATCATTGGTTAGGTTTATGCTATGCGATGCTACTTGGTGAACTTACCATCTACTCTCTTCTCCTGCTGCAAGATGGAGGTTATCAGAAGCGTAGTCTTCGATAGGACTAGCTATCCCCCTCTTATTCTGGCATTCTGCAGTTTAGTCCACCGATATGGCCTTTACACATATACCCATGCATATGCAGTGTAGCTCCTTGCTTGCGAGTACTTTGGATGAGTACTCACGCTTGCTTTCTCCTTCTTTTCACCTTATCCCTTCTACCTGGTTGTCGCAACCAGATGTTGGAGCCCAGGAGCCAGACGCCACTGTCGACATCGACTACTACTACTCAGGAGGTGCCTACTACTACGTGCAGCCCACTGACGGCGACCAGGAGTAGTTTAGGAGGATCCCAGGCAGGAGGCCTGCGCCTCTTTCGATCTGTATCCCAGTTTGTGCTAGCCTTCTTAAGGCAAACTTGTTTAACTTATGTCTGTACTCAGATATTGTTGCTTCCGCTGACTCGTCTATGATCGAGCTCTTGTATTCGAGCCCTTGAGGCCCCTGGCTTGCAATATGATGCTTGTATGACTTATTTTAGTTGTAGAGTTGTGTTGTGATATCTTCCCGTGAGTCCCTGATCTTGATCGTATGGGTTTGCGTGTATGATTAGTGTACGGTCAAATTGGGGGCGTCAGAAGTTGGTATCAGAGCCGACTGCCTGTAGGAATCCCCCTTCCACACTCCTTGGCCGAAGTTGAGTCTAGTGGATGAAAATTGTTTTACTAACTTGGTTGTGCGGCCCTTGGGCCCACGTCGCCATCGGGTGTTATTAGGACCTTTTATTCCTCGATCTATACTCTGGGACTCTGATCTCTCTTCTATTCGGGTTAAATGATTTTGCTAAAATCTAACTCTAGGTTCTCGTTACCACTTCCTGCCGGAGAACCCTTTCATTACGGATGGTCGACTGCTTCAATAGAAGATTCTGACAATACTCTCCGATATTTTCTCGATACCTTGTGCCTGTTGCTTTTGCAATTCCCTACCACCGAAAAATCCCTATGGATAAATACTTACACCTATCGTTCTTACTTTTATTCCCAGTTGGTCTTGTTATTACAAGATACCCCGAAATACTCGTCGTTGTTTCGATAATCCTTTGAGCTTACTGCCTTGATGTTCTTTGTCACCTGAATACCCCTACGGATAATTCTCGCACTTATCGAGTATCCGCTCAGCCCCCAGTTGTTCATGTGTTTCACAATGGTCATCGAAATACTATTCGATCCTCCAAAAATCCTTAGTAGCTTATTGCTCTGCAATACTTGTCTGCTTGCATGATGGCTGCTTTCCATATGTCTGGCAATATTCGTTAGTATCCTTAGGCACCGTCATTTTGATCCCTTTGATTCAACATGAGTGCGAATGCACGCAATCATCAGTTGATCCTTTTAAATTATCTTTCCGGCTCAGACGTCATTTTAAACATGAGCTAGTTCTCAACAAATCCAATTGCCATCGATTGTACCCCTAAGGCTATTCAACTTATCCATTCCTAATCAGAACATTGCTTCTGATCCCTTGATTTGAAAATCATAATTCCTTTGCATTTGGGCTCTGGATTAGTCAGTTGTTTCCATAATCCAATGCCTTTGCATTGTTACTTCCTCTGGTTGTGTGCCGATGCTCACGTCAGCTCTGTTATGGACCGGCAGATCCTTTAATGGATTTTATCCGACAGCGTCCTTCATATTCAATAACCTTGTGAGCCTACCCTCAGATACATAATGCCTTTGGTAAAATGTATCATCTACTTTCTCAACCTTGCTCTACTTTCGAGCTTGTGATATTTACTCTTGAAACTTGTGGTATATCTTTCTAAGAAGCCCCTATGGGTTGAACATATGCCTTCTCTAAACTATGTGAACTCGAAAGTTTTCATGAGCCATACACTTCTGGTATTTTACCAGATAAAAATTCAACACTACAACTTCTTCGAAAAAGAGAAGTGAATGAAAGGATATGAATTGGAGAAGTGGGAGTCGAGCTTGAACCCTATGTTCATGCCCATGGACACGATGTATACCTTATCATGGAAGCTTCTTTTTAAAATAATTATTCCCTTGTTATAAGTTCATCTTGTATTTATGGACGTGGTTCCGACCATGTTCTCCTTTAAATACCATTTCGCATGCAAGTTTAAGCGCTTGTCTTCTGTAGAGCAATACCCCAGTCCAACCTCTACTTTGATCTGTCATCGAGTATTACCTCCTCTGGTATCTCGAGATTATCATAGAACTGCATAATTTCTTATGAGTTCTTCTTCAAGTATTATTTGACTTTTGCTGCATCATCATTGGCTTGATGTCATCGCCGACCGATTACATCTTCATGAAATCTCTCGACAAATGTGTCGTGGTCATCAGCAACATCCTGAGCTCTTCCAAGATATATATCAAATTCTTGATGAGAAATAGCATCCTCGCCCCTCAATGGTTTGTGTTATCACCGACCACTTTATTGCCTTCCGTTCAACACAAACTTATTCGTGTTTTGTGTTATACCTTGAGATCCTTGCTATCTAGCATTTGTTCTTCTTTACCTTGGAATGTTACCACCTTTTATGTCAAGAATGTCGTGGTAATTTTACCACCTCTTGAGAATTCTTGATATAGTAATATCTCCCGCCTTTTGTGTTCATTTCTTGGTCTCCGTGTTGTTTCTAACCGGAATACCGACAAATGGTCTGTGATGTGTAAATTCTAAACTTCTAGCAACCCTATTGCTTTGAAGTTATTGGTCTACAGTTTCATTCTAAGTCAATTGTTTACTGAATCATCATTCGAACATTGATCGTGCTACCTAGTCCAGATTCCTGGGTGCACCCTTCTATCATTGTTCAGTTGTGTATGTTTCCCTCGAGCATACATCATTATATCATTTGATCCGACAAATGATATTTCCTTGTTCACATAATTGTGGAAATCAATCCTTTGGAAATCTTGATGATTTGTTGCTGAGCCTATTAGCCACCTCCTCATCCTCTCCTTGGTTTACTGATGAACTCTTGTTTCAGAGCTCACTTCCATAGATCATTTCTGAGAATCTCACAATGTCATCTCGTCAAATTGTGTTGCACCTTTTTTTCTCACGCATCCTGAGTCTGAGGTAGTTTGACACCAATCAGATCTGAATCTCAGTCAGATGTGATGGTTGGGACATATTTCCAAGAGTTATAACATTGGTCTTTACACGAACCGGTAAGGTGGTGTCATGCCTAGCACACCTGGCCGGAGGACCTATTGCTATAGCTTCCTTTTTAGTAAGGATAACCATTATTCCATGAGGAAATTGTAAAACTTATTCTACAAGTTGTTCCTGATGGATCTAAGCAGTAATGTTCTTCCGCTTATGTAAACACCTTGGTGTACAACCGTGTCAGTAAGACCCTGTTGCTTTTGTTGATAGCATTCTGGTAACCACCGATGGACGAGAACTTTGCCTATTGGTCCGCCTCGTTCAACAAGTAGGAAAATGGTTCTCTACGTCCCTCGCCCTTGGTACCGATGTTGTTGCCGACATAGCCGACAGACTATCCTCTGACATGACTTGCTTACATGATCATGCAAGATGTCACCACCCTTCCTACTTTTAACCCACATGGTGGGCCCATAACCCATAGTTCCACAGGATCGAAACCTGACTCTCCTATACACCCTGTTGTCAAAGTTATTCCTCGCGCTTGACTTCATATGTAATTCACGGACCACCGTCCTAGTGATCTATTGTGGTAACAGACGCAATACTCAATCTCGATGCTTTGGACCCCTTTCGCGTATTGTTTCAGTCATCGAACGATTGCCTATCCGTTTGAAACTTCTCATGGTACCTTCGTACCTTACTCTTGATGTATTTTATATGTTCAACTCGAGAGATAATCTTATGTTCATTCATGGGTTATCCCCAGATTGTTTCCCTCATAAGCATTCTGTCATAGCCAATTGCCCTTACCTATTCGTAAGTATGTTGGAGTTCCCGAAGAAAAGGACGACTTCACCATGATGACCTGAAGCGGAGAAATGAAAACATCAACGTAATGGATCGACCATTTCGAGAAGAGCAAGCAAAACCGAGAAGACTCGTTAGAATTTCGTAAACAGATCTTTCCCCCTTACTCCCCTCTTAAATCTCGGGACGAGATTTCTTGTAGTGGAGGAGAATTGTGACGCCCGGATATTTAAGCTACAGTAAACTTCTACTAATGATGCCATGTCCCCACGATTACTATTGCTAATCTCGCAAAGATTCAAATCCCGTCTGAATTCAAATTCAAAATCAAGTCAGACAATAAAAGTTTTCAAATGTTAAATCTAAAGTGTTCAAAATGTAGCAAATAAATTCTAGATGATTATGATGGTGAAACCACATTTTTATAAATTGTTTAAATACACTAAAATAGATAGAACAACATCTTAAACAATTAAATAAATGCCTTTCATATTTAGTAAAATACTAAACTATTTTATTTGGGTGCCATAGATAATATGGCACTAGTATATATAGTTACACTAAAGTAGGGACTACTTTTATAATTTATAAAACTAAAATAAAATAGGAACTTAAATTAAAATAGAAAAGAAAATAATGAAAAAGGAAAAGAACAAAAACAGGAAACAAAACTAACAAAATAGTGAAAAGCAAACCCCACCCCCTTGGGCCTCAACCCACCAGGCCGCGAGGCCAGCCCACTCTCACCCCGTAACCTCCCCCCCACTCCCCCAGTACACACCGACACACCCCCACACCCCCCCGCAGAAATATCTCCCTCCCCCCCATCTCTCCCGATTGGATCGGGAGGAGACGGCTGCCCCAACGCCCGTCGTTGCCGGCCCCGCCAATCACCGCCGCCGCCCGACGCAGCGCGCTCTGACCTCGCCGCGCCGCCGCCTGCCATCGACGCCCGCCTCCTCATCTCCTCCCGCACGGCCGCGCCCGACGCAAGCCACCACTCCGCTACGGCCACCGCAGCCGTCGCCAGTGCCTCCCCGCAGGGCCTCCTCTGCGCCCCTGCGTCCCCGTCGCCAACCCCGCCGACCTCATCGCCCCCCCCCCCGATCGAGAACGGCGCATCGGTCCCGTTGCCAACATCGCCCCCCCCCCCCCGCCGGATTGCCGCCGTCCTCCACATCCTCCTCACCAGGCCGATTCCTCGCGCCTCACCGCCCCTCTCCTTGGCAACAAACGTGAGCCGCGCCCCCTCCCTCTTTCCCCCTCGGTCGCTATGCCGCTCCCCGCGCCGCATCGCCCACTGCCCCGCTGCGTGACCGTCGCCGCCCCCTTGGCACGCTCACCGCGTCCATGGCTGCGCACGCGCCCCCGTCGCCGCCCCTCGGTCGCGCGCTCGCGGCCACTGCTGTTGTGGTTGCCGCCACCGTTACGTCGCGCCTCCGCCCGACTGCGTCGCCTGAACCGCACCGCCTCTGCCCCTTCGTGTCGCGCCCCCACTGTCGCCCCTCCTCCCACCTCGGCTCCGCCGCACCGGCGCCGCCCCTCGCCTCCTGCCGCTGCTCCTTGTCGGCGCCCAACGGCGTCCGATCGGCCTCCGCCCGGTTCGGGCGCCAGCACGCCCCGGCACCCGTAACCGCACACCCGGTGCCCGCTAAGTCCCTATGGGCCTATGGCAACCGGGGCCCAGCCCCCTGATCATTAATAAAAATAGAGTAAAAAGATAATAAATAAAAATACTAATTAATTAATTAACTAAAAGAATTAATTAACTTAATTAATTTTGTATTAGGTTAACCTAATCAATTAGTTAACTATTTAACCATGTTTAAATAACCTTAGACTATGACGAACGGGCCCCACATGCCAGGTTTGACCGAGTCAACCTGTAGACCTGCTGACATCATGCTGATGTCACGCTGACCCAGTAATTACCTTTTCTAATTAATTAAAATTTGTTAATTCTAAAATTGACCTAAAACTTTAAAAATTAATATAAAATTAACCGTAGCTCAGATGGGAAAACTTTGTACATGAAAGTTGCTCGGAACGAAGAGAAGAACCCGGATACGCAGCCCGCTTGTCCGCCACACATCCCTAACATATCAAACTCGCAACTTTCCCCCTCCGGTTCACCATCCCTAACACCGGGAATACTTTCCTGGATGTCTCCCCCTTCACCGGTACCACCTCGTACCGCGTTAGGGCACACCTAGCATCGCGCTTTGTCATGTCATGCATCATCATGCATTTGTTTGCATTATATTTATTGTTTCTTCCCCCTCTTCTCTCGTTAGACACCGAGACCGACGCCGCTGCTACCTAGTACGACTACGGTGTTGACAACCCCTCTCTCTTGCTAGAGCAACCAGGCAAGCCCCCCTTTGATCACCAGATATCGCCTATTCTTCTCTCTACTGCTTGCATTAGAGTAGTGTAGCATGTCACTGCTTTCCGTTATCCTATCCTGATGCATAGCCTGTCCTTGCTACTACTGTTGTTACCTTTACCTGCAATCCTAAATGCTTAGTATAGGATGCTAGTGTTCCATCAGTGGCCCTACACTCTTGTCCGTCTTCCATGCTATACTACTGGGCCGTGATCACTTCAGGAGGTGATCACGGGCATATACTATATACTTTGCACTATTACATTACCTATGGTACTGTTCGGAGTTGGGGGCTGAAGGGGCAGGTGGCACCATCCCGGTAGAGGCGGGCCTGGGTTCCCGACTGCCCTCGACTGTTACTTTGTGGCGGAGCGACAGGGCGGGTTGAAACCACCAAGGAGAGAGGTGGGCCTGGCCCTGGTCGGCGTTCGCGGATACATAACACGTTTAACGGGATCTTGGTATTTGATTTGAGTCTGGCCACTGGCCTATACGCACTAACCATCTATGCGGGGACAGTTATGGGCACTCGACGTCGTGGTATCAGCCGAAGCCTTCGTGATGTCAGCGATTGAGCAGCGCGTGCCAGATTGGACCATAAGCCTGCTCTTGTATTAAGGGGGCTAGTTCTGCTTCCGGCCGCCCTCGCAATGTGCAGGTGTGCAATGGGCGATGGGCCCAGACCGCTGCGCCATATGATTTATACCGACGTGCTGACCTCTGTGTTGTGGTTAGGTTGGGCTGCGACGTGTTGATCTTCCGGGCCGGACATGACCCAGGAAAGTGTGTCCCGCCATATGGGATCGAGCGTGTTGGGTTATGTGGTGCACCCCTGCAGGGAAGTTAATCTATTCGAATAGCCGTGATCTTCGGTAACAGGACGACTTGGAGTTGTACCTTGACCTTATGACAACTAGAACCGGATACTTAATAAAACACATCCTTCCAAGTGCCAGATACAACCGGTGGTCGCTCTCTCACAGGGCGACGAGGGGAGGATCATTGGTTAGGTTTATGCTATGCGATCCTACTTGGTGAACTTACCATCTACTCTCTTCTCCTGCTGCAAGATGGAGGTTATCAGAAGCGTAGTCTTCGATAGGACTAGCTATCCCCCTCTTATTCTGGCATTCTGCAGTTTAGTCCACCGATATGGCCTTTACACATATACCCATGCATATGCAGTGTAGCTCCTTGCTTGCGAGTACTTTGGATGAGTACTCACGGTTGCTTTCTCCTTCTTTTCACCCTATCCCTTCTACCTAGTTGTCGCAACCAGATGTTGGAGCCCAGGAGCCAGACGCCACCGTCGACATCGACTACTACTACTCGGGAGGTGCCTACTACTACGTGCGGCCCGCTGACGGCGACCAGGAGTAGTTTAGGAGGATCTCAGGCAGGAGGCCTGCGCCTCTTTCGATCTGTATCCCAGTTTGTGCTAGCCTTCTTAAGGCAAACTTGTTTAACTTATGTCTGTACTCAGATATTGTTGCTTCCACTGACTCGTCTATGATCGAGCTCTTGTATTCGAGCCCTTGAGGCCCCTGGCTTGCAATATGATTCTTGTATGACTTATTTTAGTTGTAGAGTTGTGTTGTGATATCTTCCCGTGAGTCCCTGATCTTGATCGTACACGTTTGCGTGTAAGATTAGTGTACGGTCAAATTGGGGGCGTCACACTAAAACCCTCCGGTTTATATAGACACCAGAGAGGGTTTGGGTTACACAAAGTCGGTTACAATGGTAGGAGATCTACATATCCTTATCGCCAAGCTTGCCTTCCACGCCAAGGAAAGTCCCTTCCGGACACGGGACGAAGTCTTCAATCTTGTATCTTCATAGTCCAGGAGTCCGGCTGAAGGTATAGTCCGGCCATCTGGACACCCCCTAATCCAGGACTCCCTCACTTAGCTTTGGGTTCAATCTTGTGGTGTCCTTTCCCAATGACAGTAGGGGCAGCAAGGCACGTATTGTATTGTTGCCATCGAGGATAACAGGATGGGGTTTATATCATATTGCATGAGTTTATCCCTCTACATCATGTCATCTTGCTTAAAGCATTACTCTGTTCTCTTGAACTTAATACTCTAGATGCATGCTGGATAGCGGTCGATGTGTGGAGTAATAGTAGTAGATGCAGGCAGGAGTCGGTCTACTTGTTTTGGACGTGATGCCTATATACATGATCATACCTAGATATTCTCATAACTATGCTCAATTCTGTCAATTTCTCAACAGTAATTTGTTCACCCACCATAATACATAAGCTCTCGAGAGAAGCCTCTAGTGAAACCTATGACCCCCGGGTCTATTTTCCATCATATTAATCTTCCAATACTTAGTTACTTCCTTTGCCATTTATTTTGCTTGCATCTTTATTTATCTTTATCATAAAAATACCAAAAATATTATCTTATCATATCTATCAGATCTCACTCTCGTAGGTGACCGTGAAGGGATTGACAACCCCTTTATCATGTTGGTTGCGAGGAGTTTACTTTTTTTGTAGGTGCGAGGGACTCGTGCGTGGCCTCCTACTGGATTGATACCTTGGTTCTCAAAAACCGAGGGAAATACCTACGCTACTCTATTGCATCACCCTTTCCTCTTCAAGGGAAAACCAACGCAGTGCTCAAGAGGTAGCAGTGGTACGGTGATCAAAACCCTCGGGAGATTATAAACTGAATTTTTACCGACCAAAAGAAGTATCATGCAAGAAAACTGAAAGGTTAGCATTAATAATAACATGAGGTGCCCACGAGGTAGGGGGTGCGCCCAGGGGGGTAGGGCGCGCCCTCCTCCCTCGTGGATGCCTCATGTCCTTACCGGACTGCTTCTTATTTTCCTATTTTCTTAAATATTCCAAAACAGAGAAAAAATGCTATTAGAACTGTTTTGGAGTCGGTTTACTTACCGTACCACATACCTCTTCCTTTTCGGAGGCTGAAACGTTCTGGAAGGTGTCCCTTATAAACTCCTCCGGGGTTACGATTTCAATAAAATGAGTTTCAACATTTATAGGATTACCTGAGATATAATGTTTGATTCTTTGACCGTTCACCACCCTCAGGTTTGTGCCTTCGAAGTTGTTGATTTTTATGGCACCTGAATGATAGAACTCCTCGATAACGTAAGGACCTTCCCATTTAGAGAGGAATTTGCCTGCAAAAAATCTTAAATGAGAGTTGTATAACAATACATAATGACCTACATTAAACTCACATTTTTGTATCCTTTTGTCATGCCATCTTTTAACTTTTTCTTTAAACAGCTTGGCATTCTCATAGGCCTGGGTTCTCCATTCATCAAGTGAGCTAATGTCAAAAAGTCTCTTCTCACCGGCAAGTTTGAAGTCATAGTTGAGCTCTTTAATGGCCCAATATGCCTTATGTTATAGTTCGAGAGGTAAGTGACATGCTTTTCCATAAACCATTTTATATGGAGACATACCCATAGGATTTTTGTATGCAGTTCTATAGGCCCATAATGCATAATCAAGTTTCTTGGACCAATTCTTTCTAGATCTATTAACAGTCTTTTGCAGAATTAATTTAAGCTCTCTATTACTCAGTTCTACTTGACCACTAGACTGTCGATGATATGGAGATGCAATTCTATGATTAACATCATACTTAGCAAGCATACAAAAAGCACCATGAATGAAATGTGAACCACCATCAGTCATTAAATATCTAGGGACTCCAAACTCGGAAAAAATAACTTGTTTAAGCATCTTAATAGAGGTGTTATGATCAGCACTATTAGTTGGAATAGCTTCTGCCCACTTACTAACATAAACAACAGCAACTAAAATATGTGTATACCCATTAGAGGAAGGAAATGGTCCCATGTAATCAAAGCCCCAAACATCAAATGGTTCAATAACAAGTGAATAATTCATAGGCATTTCTTGACGTCTACTAATATTACCAATTCTTTGACATTCATCACAAGACAAGACAAACTTATGGGCATCCTTGAAGAGAGTAGGCCAATAAAAACCGGATTGCAATTAATACCTTATGTGCAGTTCTATCTCCAGCATGGTGTCCTCCGTAAGCCTTAGAGTGACACTTGCGTAGGATCTGTTCTTGTTCATGCTCAGGTACACAACATCTAATAACACCATCTACTCCTTCTTTATAAAGGTGTGGGTCATCCCAGAAGTAATGTCTTAAATCGTAGAAAAACTTTTTATTTTGCTGGTATGTGAAACTAGGTGGTATAAATTTAGCAACAATGTAATTAGCATAATCAGCATACCATGGAGCAGTATGAGAAGCATTTATGACAGCTAATTGTTCATCAGGAAAGCTATCATCTATAGGTAGTGGGTCATCAAGAACATTCTCTAACCTGGACAAGTTGTCTGCAACGGGGTTCTCATCTCCCTTTCTATAAATAATATGCAAATCAAATTCTTGTAATAAGAGAACCCATCTAATAAGTCTAGGTTTAGCATCTTTCTTTTCTATAAGATATTTAATAGCAGCATGATCAATGTGAACAGTTACTTTAGAATCAACAATATAAGGTCTGAACTTATCACAAGCAAACACAACTACTAAAAATTCTTTTTCAGTAATAGCATAATTTCTCTGGGCATTGTCTAGAGTTTTACTAGCATATTAGATAACATTTAATTTCTTATCAATTCTTTGTCCTAAAACAGCACCTACAGCATGATCACTAGCTTCACACATAATCTCAAAGGGTAAATTCCAATCAGGAGGCTGAACAATAGGTGCAGAAATCTGGGCTTTCTTAAGTATTTCTAATGCTTCTACACAATCATCATCAGAGACAAAAGGAACATCTTTTTGTAAGAGATTAGTCAGAGGCCTGGAAGTTTTTGAGAAGTCTTTAATGAACCTCCTATAAAAACCGACATGACCAAGGAAACTTCTTATACCTTTAATGTCCTTTGGACACGGCATCTTTTCAATAGCATCAACTTTAGCTTTATCAACTTCAATACCTCTTTCAGAAATTTTATGCCCCAAGACAATACCTTCATTAACCATAAAGTGGCACTTCTCCCAATTCAAGACAAGATTAGTTTCTTCACATCTCTGCAAAACTCAGTCAAGGTTGCTTAAGCAATCATGAAAAGAAGTTCCATAAATGAAGAAATCATCCATGAAAACCTCAACAATCTTTTCACAAAAGTCAGAGAATATAGCAGGCATACATCTTTGAAAGGTAGCACTACATAAACCAAAAGGCATATGTATATAAGCAAAGGTACCGAAAGGCAAGTAAAAGTGGTTTTTTCCTGATCCTCTTTCGACACAGGTATTTGAGAGAAACCAGAATAACCATCTAGAAAGTAAAAATGTGTATGTTTGGATAATATTTCTAGCATTTGATCAATAAAAGGTAAAGGGTAATGATCCTTTTTAGTAGCTTTATTTAATTTGCGGAAGTCAATTACCATTCTATAACCTGTAACAATTCTTTGTGGGATCAATTCATCTTTATCGTTAGGAACGACAGTAATACCTCCTTTTTTAGGGACACAATGGGCAGGACTTACCTACTGACTATCAGCAATAGGATAAATTATACCTGCCTCCAGAAGCTTTAGTATTTATTTTCTTACCACTTCTTTCATCTTAGGGTCTAACCGTCGTTGGTGATCAACAACCGGTTTAGTATCTTTCTCCAATTTTATTTTGTGTTGGCATAGAGTGCGACTATTGCCCTTAAGATCATCAAGAGTATATCCAATAGCAGCATGGTGCTTCTTCAGAGTTTTCAATAAATTCTCTTCTTCCTGCCCTGAAAGGTTAGCATTAATAATAATAGGATATATCTTCTTTTCATCAAGATAAGCATAGTTAAGAGTATCAGGCAATGGTTTAAGCTCAAACACGGGATCACCCTTGGGTGGAGGGGGATCCCCTAGAATTTCGACAGGCAAGTTGTGTTTCAAAATAGGTCCATGTTTAAAGAATACTTCATCTATTTCCCTTCTTTCATTCATAAACATATCATTTTCATGGTCTAGCAAATATTGTTCTAAAGGATCATTAGGGGCACGGCAATAGAAGCAAGACCAATAATTTCATCTTTACTAGGCAATTCTTTATCATGGGGTTGCCTACGAAATTTAGCAAAATTAAAATCATGAGACATATCCCCTAAACCAATAGAAACAATATCCTTTTTGCAATCTATCTTAGCATTAACAGTATTCAAGAAGGGTCTACCAAATATAATGGGACAAAAGTCATCTTGTGGGGAACCAAGAAGAAGAAAATCAGCAGGATATTTAACTTTCCCACACAAGACTTCAACATCTCTAACAATCCCAATCGTTGAAATAGTATCTCTATTAGCAAGCGTAATTGTAACATCAATACCTTCTATCTCAGCAGGTGCAATATCATGCATAATTTCTTCATATAAAGAATGAGGTATTGCACTTGCACTAGCACCCATATCACATAAGCCATGATATTAATGATCTCCTATTTTAACAGAAATAACAGGCATGCCTACAACATGTCTATGTTTATTTTTAGTATCGGGTCTAGCAATTCTAGCAGCTTCATCATAGAAGTAAATAGCATGCCCATCAATATTATCTACCAAGAGATCTTTAACCATAGCAATACTAGGTTCAACTTTAATTTTCTCAGAGGGTGTAGGTATTCTAGTTTTACTCTTACAAACCACAGTTGAAGCTTTAGCATGATCCTTTACTCTAGTAGGGAAAGGTGGTTTCTCAATATAAGCGGTAGGAACAATAGGATCAACATTATAAGTGATAGTCTTTTCTTCAACTTTAATAGGTTCAACTAATTTTACTTCAATGGGAGGATGATATTTAAGCCCCTTCTCCTTAGGGAGGTCAACATGAGTAGCAAATGATTCATAGAAAGAAGCTACTATCTCAGAGTCAAGTCCATATTTAGTGCTAAATTCACGAAAAGCATCGGTATCCATTAAAGATTTAACACAATCAAACTTAGGTGTTATACCTGACTCCTTACCTTCGTCGAGTTCCCAATCTTCAGAGTTGCATTTAATTCTTTCCAATAAATCCCATTTGAATTCAATAGTCTTCATCATAAAAGATCCAGTACAAGAAGTACCGAGCATGGAGCGCTTACTGAGAGAAAGCCGAGCATAACCGTTTTGAATAATAATTTCTCTTGAGAGCTCATGATTGTGGCATGAATATAACATTGACTTAAGCCTCCCCCAAGCTTGAGCGATGCTTTCTCCTTCGTGAGGCGAAAAATTATATATATAATTACGATCACGATGAACCAGATGCATATATAGGATAAAAACTTCTAATGAAATTCCAATTTCAATCGGTTGTAGTTCCATGATCCAATATCATCACATAGCCTAAACCATGTCAATTCCTTTCCCTTCAAAGATAAAGGGAAGAACTTCTTCTTGATAGCATCCTCGGGCATACCTGCAAGCTTAAATAATCGACAAACTTCATCCACATAGATTAAGTGCAAATAGGGATGCAATGTTGCATCTCCTGTAAAAGGATTAGCTAGCAGTTTCTCTATCATACCCGAAGGAATTTCAAAGTACACATTTTCAGTAGGTTCAGTAGGTTGAGGAGCAACTCTTTTTTCTACTGGTCGGCGTGAAGATACCCCGAACAAGCCCCTCAAAGGATTACTTTCCATAGTAACAAGTGACAGTAAATTTCAGCACACTATATAAATTTTTCCTTACCGAATTCCACCTACCAAAGGCGCTTCACTCCCCGGCAACGGCGCCAGAAAAGAGTCTTGATGACCCACAAGTATAGGGGATCTATCGTAGTCCTTACGATAATTAAGAGTGCCGAACCCAACAAGGAGCAGAAGGAAATGACAAGCGGTTTTCAGTAAGGTATTCTCTGCAAGCACTGAAATTATCGGTAACAGATAGTTTTGTGATAAGGTAATTTGTAACGGGTAACAAGTAATAAAAGTAAATAAGGTGCAGCAAGATGGCCCGATCCTTTTTGTATCAAATGACAAGCCTGTACAAACTCTTACATGAAGGAAAACGCTCCCAAGGACACATGGGAATTACCGCCGAGCTAGTTGTCATCACGCTCATATGATTCACATCTGGTACATTGATAATTTGATATATGGGTGGACTGGTGCTTGGGTACTTCCCTTACTTGGACAAGCATCCCACTTATGGTTAACACCTATTGCAAGCATCCGCAACTACAAAAGAAGTATTAAGGTAAACCTAACCATAGCATGAAACATATGGATCCAGAACAGCCCCTTACGAAGCAACGCATAAACTAGGGTTTAAGCTTCTGTCACTCTAGCAACCCATCATATACTTATTACTTCCCAATGCCTCCCCCTAGGCCCAGACAATGGTGAATTGTCATGTAGTCGACGTTCACATGACACCACTAGAGGAGAGACACCATACATCTCATCAAAATATCGAACGAATACCAAATTCACATGACTACTTATAGCAAGACTTCTCTCATGTCCTCAGGAACAAACGTAACTACTCACAAATCATATTCATGTTCATAATCAGAGGGGTATTAATATGCATAAAGGATCTGAACATATGATATTCCACCAAATAAACCAACTAGCATCAACTATAAGGAGTAATCAACACTACTAGCAACCCACAGGTACCAATCTAAGGTTTGGAGACAAAGATTGGATACAAGAGATCAACTAGGGTTTGAGATGAGATGGTGCTGGTGAAGATGTTGACGGAGAATTACCCCCTCCCGATGAGAGGATCGATGGTGATAACGATGTTGATTATTTCCCCCTCCCGGAGGGATGTCTCCCTGGCAGAACAGCTCTGCCGGAGCCCTAGATTGGTTCCGCCTCGTGGTGGCGGTGTTTCGTCCCATGAGCTTGCTTATGGTTTTTTCCAGGGCGAAAGACTTCATATAGCCAAAGATGGGCACCGGAGGCCTGCTAGGGGCCCACAAGGTAGGGGGCGCGCCCAGGGGGGTAGGGCACGCCCCCCACCATCGTGGATGGTGGGTAGCCCCCCTCTGGTGCTTCATTCACCCAATATTTTTTATATATTCTGAAACTGACTACCGTGAAGTTTCAATACTTTTGGAGTTGTGTAGAATAGGTCTCTAATATTTGCTCCTTTTCCAGCCTAGAATTCCAGCTGCCGGCATTCTCCCTCTTCGTGTAAACCTTGTAAAATAAGAGAGAATAGGCATGAGTGTTGTGACATAATGTGTAATAACAGCCCATAATGCAACAAATATTGATATAAAAGCATGATGCAAAATGTACGTATCACACGACTCTAATATTACCATCTTTATATCTCAAAACAATTATCAAGTATCCAACTTCTCATAGTATTTAATGCACTCTATATGAAAGTTTTTATTATACCCATCTTGGATGCCTATCATATTAGGACTAATTTTATAGCCAAAGCAAATTACCATGTTGTTCTAAAAGACTCTCAAAATAAAACCACCACCATGGTCTAAAAGATATAAGTGAAGCACTAGAGCAAAATTATCTAGCTCAAAAGATATAAGTGAAGCACATAGAGTATTCTAATAAATTCCGATTCATGTGTGTCTCTCCAAAAGGTGTGTACAGAAAGGATGATTGTGGTAAACTAAAAAGCAAAGACTCAAATCATACAAGATGCTCCAAACAAAACACATATCATGTGGTGAATAAAAATATAGCCTCAAGTAAAGTTACCGATAGACGAAGACGAAAGAGGGGATGCCTTCCAGGGCATCCCCAAGCTTAGGCTTTTGGTTGTCCTTAAATTTTACCTTGGAGTGCCTTGGGCATCCCCAATCTTAGGCTCTTTCCACTCCTTGTTCCAAAATCCATCAAATCTTTACCCAAAAACTTGAAAACTTCACAACACAAAACTCAACAGAAAATCTCATGAGCTCCGTTAGTATACGAAAACGAACCACCACTTTAATGTACTATAATTAACTCATTATTTATTTATATTGGTGTTAAACCTACTGTATTCCAACTTCTCTATGGTTCATACCTCCAGATACTAGCCATAGATTCATCAAAATAAGCAAACAACACACGAAAAATAGAATCTGTCAAAACAGAACTGTCTGTACAAATCTGGAGGTTTCAAATACTTATGTAACTCCAAAAATTCTGAAAAATAGGAAGACCTAAATAATTTGTTTATTGATCTACTGCAGTTGGAATTGGTATTTTATCGCCCTCTGGTAAAAATGAAATTTTTTCTCGTGAGCACATACTTTCTATTTTTTCAGCAAGATCAAACAACAATCACCCAAGAAAATCCTAAAGGCTTTACTTGGCACAAACACTAATTAAAACATAAAAAACACAATCATAACATATACTAGATAAATTATTTATTACTAAACAGGAACAAAAAGTGAAGAATAAAAATAAAATTGGGTTGCCTCCCAAGAAGCGCTATCGTTTAACGCCCCTAGCTAGGCATTGATGATTTCAATGATGCTCACACGAGAGACAAGAATTGAAGCACAAAGAGAGCATCATGAAACACATGACAAACACATCTAAGTCTAACATACTTCCTATGCATAGGCATCTTATAGGCAAACAAATTATAATAGCAAGCAAAAACTAGCATATGCAAGGAAGCGGAAAGAAACAATAGCAATATCAACATAACGAGAGGTAATTTAGTAACATGAATATTTCTACAATCATATTTCCTTCTCTCATAATAATTACATCTGGGATCATAAGCAAATTCAACAAAATAGCTATCACATAAAATATTTTCAACACGATCCACATGCATGCAAAGTTGACACTCTTCCAAAATAGTGGGATTAACATTAACTAAAGTCATGGACTCTCCAAAGCCACTTTTATCAAAAACTTCATAAGATTGAACATTCTCCAAATATGTGGGATCTAAAGTTGACACTCTTCCAAACCCACTTTCAATATTATTGCAAAGAATATTATCAATCTCATATTTATCATGGGGCTTAAGTAAATTTTCAAGATCATAAGAAGCACTATCACCCCAATCATGATCATTGCAACAAGTAGGGGACATAGCAAAACTAGCATCCCCAAGCTTAGGGTTTTGCATATAATTAGCACAATTTACATCAATAGAATTTATAACAAAATCATTGTAATCATGCTTTTTATTCAAAGATCTATCGTGAATCGCTTCATAAAGTAATTCAAAACACTTTCCAGATTCACGAATTTCAAGCAAAACCTCATAAAGATAATCTAGTGCACTCAACTCACTAGCAATAGGTTCATCATAATTGGATCTCTTAAAGAGATTATCAAGTGGATGAGGATCCACAAACTTTTAGCAAGCGAAGATGCAAGCAAAAAGAAGGTACATGGTAACACAAGCAAACAAAAGATCAAACGGAAGAAGGGCGAAGAAAAGGCAAAGGTTGTGAAGTGGGGGAGAGGAAAACGAGAGGCAAATGGCAAATAATGTAATGCGAGGGAGAAGAGTTTGTGATGGGTACTTGGTATGTCTTGACTTGAGCGTAGATCTCCCCGGCAACGGCGCCAGAAATCCTTCTTGCTATCTCTTGAGCATGCGTTGGTTTTCCCAAGAGGAAAGGGTGATGCAGCAAAGTAGCGTAAGTATTTCCCTTAGTTTTTGAGAACCAAGGTATCAATCCAGTAGGAGACTACACGCAAATCGCCTATTACCTGCACAAACAATCAAGAACCTTCCAACCAACGCGATAAATGGGTTGTCAATTCCTTCATGGCAACTTGCAAAAGTGAGATATGATAGAGATAATAAGATAAATATTTTTGGTATTTTTGTTGTATAGACTGGATAGTAAAGATTGCGAAATAAATAGCGGAAAGTTGACGAGAAACTAATACGATGTAAAATAGACCTAGGGGGCATAGGTTTCACTAGTGGATTCTCTCATGATAGCATATATTACGGTGGGTGAACAAATTACTACCGAGCAGTTGATAGAAAAGCGCATAGTTATGAGAATATCTAGGCATGATCATGAACATAGGAATCACGTCCGTATCAAGTAGACCGAAACGATTCTGCATCTACTACTATTATTCCACACATCGACCGCTATCCAACATGCATCTAGAGTATTAAGTTCAAAAGAATAGAGTAACGCTTTAGGCAAGATGACATGATGTAGAGGGATAAACTCAAGCAATATGATATAAACCCCATCTTTTTATCCTTGATGGCAACAATACAATACGTGCCTTGCTGCCCCTGCTGTCACTGAGAAAGGAAAGTGCAAGATTGAACCCAAAGCTAAGCACTTCTCCCATTGCAAGGAAGATCAATCTAGTAGGCCAAACTAAACCGATAATTCTAAGAGACTTGCAAAGATGTCAAATCATGCATATAAGAATTCAGAGAAGAACCTAATATTGTTCATAGATAATCTTGATCAAAAACCCACAACTCATCGGATCTCGGCAAACACACCGCAAAAGGTATTACATCGAATAGATCTCCAAGAACATCGAGGAGAACTTTGCATTGAGAACCAAAGAGAGAGAAGAAGCCATCTAGCTAATAACTATGGACCTGAAGGTATGTGGTAAACTACTAACACATCATCGGAGAGGCTATGGTGTTGATGTAGAAGCCCTCCATGATCGTATCCCCCTCCGATGGATTGCCGAAAAAGGCCCCCTGGAAAAGTGGTTTCGTGGCTCCCCTGGATGTTTTCAGGGTATAAGAGTATATATAGGCGAAAGAAGTAGGTCCGTGGAGCTACGAGGGGCCCACGACGTTGGGGGCATGCCCTCCTGCCTCGTGGCTGCCTCGTTGCATCTCTGACTTCCACTCCAAGTCTCCTGGATGATGTTTGTTTCAAGAAAGATCCTCGCGAAGGTTTCGTTCCGTTTGGATTCCGTTTGATATTCCTTTTCTGTGAAACACTGAAATAGGCAAAAAAACAGCAATTTGCACTAGGCCTTCGGTTAATAGGTTAGTCCCAGAAATAATATAAAAGTGGATATTAAAGCCCATTAAACATCCAAAACAGATAATATAATAGCATGGAACAATCAAAAATTATAGATACCTTGGGGATGTATCATAGATGAATCAATTAAAGCTCTCTATGTTTCTATGGATGAAAGTAAGAAAAGAACTGCTATGCTTAGAGCTAAAAGAGAATTTTTAGAAAAAGCTTTTTCTAGTGATTATTCTTGCAAAAGTAATGAAGATCTTAAAATGATTGGTGTTTCTTCTATTGATTCCTTGTTTAGTAAAGTTAATAATGATGAAAAAGGGACTGGAGAAGAGTCAACTTTAGGTAGAAGGCGTCCCAATATTTCGGTGGGTGAAAATCTTGTTGAGAAAATTGATGAAAGTGGGTTTGGAGAGGTCAAAACTTTAGCTAGTGATGCACCCTCTATTTTGGACTACAAAGACTTTAATCATGATAGTTGCTCTTTGATTGATTGTATTTCTTTGTTGCAATCCATGATCAATTCACCCCATGCTTATGAACGAAATAAAGCTTTTACTAAACATATTGTTGATGCTATGATGAAAGCTTTTGAAGAAAAATTGGAATTAGAAGTTTCAATTCCTAGAAAATTGTACGATGAGTGGGAACCTACTATCAAAGTCAAGATTAAAAATAATGAGTGTTTTGCTTTGTGTGACTTGGCTGCTAGTGTTTCCACAATTCCAAAATCTTTATGTGATGAGTGTTCCTTGAATTTGCACTTGGCGGATTCCACTATTAAATAGCCCATGGAAAGGATTAATGATATTCTTATTCTTGTAAATAGGAATTATGTGCCCATAGATTTTATTGTTCTTGATATTGATTGCAATCTGTCTTGTCCTATTATTCTTGGTAGACCGTTTTTACGCACTATCTGTGTCGTGATTGATATGAAAGAAGGCAATATTAAGTTCCAATTTCCCTTGAGGAAGAGTATGCAACACTTTCCTAGAACTAGAATTAATCCACCTTATGAATCAATCATAAAGGCATCTTACGGATCTCGAACCAAAGATGACAAAACTTAGATCCTTGCTTTATGCCAAGCTAAGGGCGTAAAACTATAGCGCTTGTTGGGAGGCAACCCAATGAATAAATTTATTTTTGCTTTTTGCTTCCTGTTCTTGTGTGTTAGCACAATTATGCTACTGGTATGATTGTGTTTTTTATGTTTTAATTAGTTTTTGTGCCAAGTAAAGCCTTTAGGATCTTCTTGGGCAATAGTTGTTTGATCTTGCTGAAAAATAGAAAGTTTGCGCTTACGAAATTAATTTTCATCATATACTAGAGAGCGATAAAATACCAATTCCAATTGCAGTAGATCAATATTCAAATCTTTCGGGTCATCCTAATTTTTCAGAATTTTTGGAGTTTCCGAAGTATTCGAAATAGTCAGATTGCTTTAGACTGCTCTGTTTTGACAGATTCTGTTTTCTTTGTGTTGTGTGCTTATTTTGATGGCTCTATGGTTTTCTTTGATGAATTTTTGCCATAGAAAAGTTGGAATACAGTAGATATAATACAAGAACAAAATAATAATTGGTTTAATACAACACTTATAGTAGTGGTTTATTATTCTTATACTAACGGATCTCACGAAGGTTTTGTTGAATTTTGTGTGATTGAAGTTTTCAAGTTTTGGGTTATCTTACTGTCGGTGTACTAGAGTAGGGGTACCCTAGTATCCCGAACTTGTGCACGAGCAGTCGTAGCATCCCGCGGCAAGGCTTGCCGGGTGACCGCCAAGGTCCTCCGTGGTCCCTTAGGAGCCATTCAAGAACAAAGTATCCAAGTCAAAGAGACAAGACCCCGGCAGGAGGAGCTTGCCGGGAAGGCTAACAAAAGCATCCCAAGACCCCGGCAAGAGGAGCTTGCCGGGAAGGCCACCCAAGGCATTCCAAGGAACTTGCCGCGGCGCACCACGCGTCCCGGCAAGGCCCGGTGAGCGACAAGCTCCCGGGTGCAACAAGACAACAACCGCGGCAAGGCGCTTGCCGCGGCAAGACACCACTGTGCCCCCGCTCCAGCACATCCACCAACGTGTCGCTCTGGGACCCCTCCAGGCGTACGTGGCGGAAGGCTGTGCAGCTTGCGGTGTGCGGTGGCATGCGGCGCTGACAAGATCGCCATCGTGGCGAACGGTGGCGTCCCTGGCGGTCCTTTTTTGCACTGTTTAGGCGACACAGACGGGCATTTAAGGCCCTTGTCCCCTGCCGTCAGGGTTAGGTATGATACACTATAGCAGGTAGCTGCACCTACCACAGCACCTTTCCATTTTTACCCTTTGCCTCCGTTGCCACCTGTCGGTGACCCCTTGAGCATATAAAAGGAGGCCCGTGTGCAACGTAGAGGGGGGTTCGAACACTCACGCTCGGTCTCGTTAGCTGCTGAAGTGTACTGTAGCACTTCGCGCTCCCGAGCAAGAAATCAATACAAACCACAAAGCAGGAGTAGGGTTTTACGCATCCGTGTGGCCCGAACCTAGGTAAATCGCTCGCGTGCATCGCCTCGATTTGCTCTTTGCACGACCTCCGCCCCCGCCGAACCGAAAGGGACCCGGTCCGCCGGTCCCATAGGTGCCCGTGGATCAGTACCCCGGCATCTTTGGCGCGCCAGGTAGGGGGCGTCGAAGTTGTGTGAACCAGATCTGGCGTCCTCGCGAGCTAGATCTTCATCATCTTCATCAACATGCCGTCGAAGAAGAAGGTTTCGGAGGCAGCTGCTCCGTCCGCGCCGAGCCAACCACCGTCGGAGCAAACGGTTGGTGGAGCAGACGCCGGCAGAAGAACGGGCGTCGACGAGGGAGCTCGCGGTGCTGCCAGGTCCAAGGACAGGGCTGCGCTGCCCATCGGCGGCGTAGCCGGCTCCCACAATGACCGGGCGCACTCCAAGACCTCGGCGTCCGTACATGCACCGCGCCCGTCTCAGGAGGCGCGGGACCGGCAGCGTCATGGTACTCATGGTACCATGCGTTCGCTAGACCAAGATCGAGCTGGTGGATCTCGGAGTGCTCAGGACCACCATGCACGTCAACCTGCTGGCGTGAGCAAGACACGGTCGCCTGGATGGGATACTGCTCCTTCTAACGTGGTTAGAAGTCCGAGCATATCCCGCTCCTCGCACCGTTCACCACCGCCACCCGCCACTGCAGCAGAAGCTTTGGCGCGAGCTCAGCTGCTCCTAGACTACCCTCCAACAGCAGACAAGATCGACGATTGGAGGGCCACTATCCAGAGTCTCATCGGCTTCGCCAACGGCGACACTCCACGGCAGCCGAGCACGTCGCAGCCGCGGCAAGCCAGCCAGGCATGAGCCGGAGACGACAAGACTGGTAGGGGTGCAACTACTGTGCACTCTCCGCCCCGAAGGCCAAGATCGCCGACTCGCCGGATTCACCTCGACAGCGACTCTACCGCGTCGTCAGATCCGCGAGCTCGTCGCGATCAGCGCCAAGTTCTTCAAGAACGACAACAAGAAGACGCTCGTACTCGCATCGAACGCCGAAGAGAAGCGCGACGTCAGTCAGACCAGCGCGCTGGGCCCTCTGTTGACATGCATGCGCCAGGGGAACCAGGCGACTTGCCGTACGCAGTAGGTTGCCCTGCATTCACTCGTGAGCTGCGGCAAGTCCAATGGCCCAGCACGAAGAATTTCAAACCAGATGTACCAGAGAAGTACGACGGCAAGTCGCATCCGTCGGAGTTCCTCAGCATCTACACCATCGCGGTGCAGGCTGCTGGGGGGCGAGACGACAAGATCCTTGCCAACTACTTCCCGTTGGTGCTCAAACCCAACGTCAGGTCCTGGCTCATGCACTTGCCGGATAACTCCATATCCTCCTGGGCAGACCTATGCCATCAGTTTGTCGGCGCCTTTACAGGCGGCCACAAACCTCATGGCCAAGAGAGCGATCTTCATCTGCTCGTCCAGAAGGAAGGAGAGCCCCTGCGCAAGTACATTCAGAGGTTCAGCCGTGTACAGTACAACATCCCAGACGTCCACCCCGCCGCGGTCATCAGCGTGTTTCATCAGAACGTGTGTAACCGCAGGATGCGGGAGGAGATGGCGATGTGTAGAATCAGAGACGTCAGTGAGCTATACGCCCTGGCCGACAAGTGTGCACGCGCTGAGGAAGGGAGGAGACTCCCCGGAGAGAATGCAGGAGCAGGAGGATCTGACAGCGAGGATACTGCCCCGGCAAAGAAGAACCGGCAGCGGAACAGGAAGAAGAAAGGCAAAGAGGTGCTAGTCGTCGAGCAGTCCGGCAACGAAGGTGGCGCCAAGCAGGCCAAAGTTGGTAGCTCCGGCAAGGAGGTTGCCGCGTGCGCCAACTTCCAGGCTGTGGCGGTCGCCGACAAACAGGACGGCTCCGACAAGCAGTATTGCAAGATTCACCGCACCAAGGGCCATGACCTCCAAAGCTGCAAGAAGGTCGAGCAGCTTGTCCAGCAGCAGAAGGCTGAGTACGAGCGATGCAACAAGGAGAGGGCCCAAGGAGGTGCTGGAGAATCCGGCAAGAAGCGTGCCGGCCGGGGAGGGCGCCGCGGCAAGGCCAAGCAGCGGCAAGGAGATAGACCTCCCCGTGGCCGCGACCACGATGAAGACGACGACGACGACGAAGACATGGATGATGTTGAGACCAGTGAGCAGGAGTTTCAGAAAGCCACAGAGTTCTTGTGTGTTGACGGCGGTGCTTCTCTGCACACTTCGCACCGCCAACTCAAGCAGTGGGTGCGGGAAGTCAATGCAGTGGAACCACCCATCGAATCGCGCAAGCTTCTGAAGTGGTCCAGTACGCCTATCATCTTTGACATTGAGGACCACCCTGATCGCACAACTGCGGTCGGCTGTTTGCCGATGTTGGTTTCACCAACCATCCGCAACCTCAAGGTCACCAAGATGCTAGTTGACGGCGGGGCTGGCTTGAACCTGATCTCCTCCGCAGTACTCCAGAAACTCCAGATCCCTGACAGCGAGCTCGAAGAGACCGGCACATTCCAAGGAATCAACCCGGGAAGGAGCAAGCCGAAGGGGAAAGTCACGCTGCCGGTAACATTTGGCAGCGAGCTGAACTTCAGGACTGAGAGGGTCACATTTGACGTTGCCGATATTCCATTGCCTTACAATGGGATACTTGGCCGTCCAGCACTCGCCAAGTTCATGGCGACCTCTCATTACGCATATAACATGCTAAAGATGCCAGGCCCGATAAGCGTCATCTCTGTCCCCGGTGACAAGAAGGATGCTCTTATCTGCGCCCACAAGATCTACCGGGAAGCAGCAGCCGCAGCAGATCACGAGACACTTGCCGCTGAAGCTCCCGGGGGGAAGAAGACCAAGTCCGGCAAGAGCTCTGATGCCCACTCCAGCAAGCGCACCTCTTCGGAGTGCTGCGCTGCCGTCGAGGACGCACCATCGAGCTCCACCGGCAAGTGTAAGAAGACGATGGCAGCTCCGCCAGAGACGAAAAAGGTGTCCGCCAAGGAGGACGGCACTGGTGGTACCTTCACCATCAGTGCCACTCTCGACCCCAAATAGGAAAGCGCGCTCGTTGCTTTCCTGCGGGCGAATGTCGACGTGTTTGCGTGGCAGCCTCTGACATCCCCGGTGTTCCCAGGAAAGTGATTGAGCACCACCTTGCCGTTTGTCCTCATGCACGGCCCATCAAGCAGAAGGTCAGGAAGCAGGCAGTGGAGCGCCAAGAATTCATTGCAGAAGAGATCAAGAAACTGGAAGCAGCAGGCCTTGTCAGAGGAGTGCTCCATCCTACGTGGTTGGCCAATCCTGTAGTCGTGCGCAAGGCAAACGGGAAATGGAGACTTTGTATCGATTTTACCGATGTTAACAAAGCTTGTCCCAAAGACCCATTTCCTTTGCTGCGCATTGACCAGATTGTTGACTCCACAGCCGGATGTGATTTGCTTTCATTTCTTGACGCATATTCAGGATATCATCAGATCTTCATGGCAGAAGAGGATGAGGAAAAGACCGCATTTATTACTCCATGTGGCACGTATTGCTTTATACGGATGCCTTTCGGATTAAAAAATGCTGGTTCAACATTTTCAAGAGTAGTCCATGTCACTCTTGAGCTGCAAATACACAGAAATGTGGAAGCTTACATGGATGATATAGTAGTCAAGAGCAAGGACAGAGCAACCCTCCGGCAAGCTTCTCGGATTCTTCGTGTCTCAGCGGGGAATTGAAGCCAATCCCGATAAGATCAAGGCCATTGAGCAGATTGAAGCACCCAAGCACGTCAAAGATGTACAAAGACTTGCCGGTTGCGTGGCTGCTCTCAGCAGGTTTATCTCTAGGTCTGCTGAGCGCGCCCTGCCCTTTTTCAAATTATTGAAAAAGGCAGGTCCAATGAGATGGACTCCGGAAGCGGAGGCTGCGCTGCAAGACTTGAAGAGATACCTGTCCTCCCCTCCAATACTTGTCGCACCTAAGCCACAAGAGAAGTTGTTGCTGTACATAGCGGCAACCAATCAAGTGGTTAGTGCTGCGTTAGTAGCAGAGATGGAGGCAGATGACGAGCCCGCAACCACGGCAAGCACATCCAGCGACAAGCAGGGCGCTCCCCCGACAAGCTCTGGTCCCGAGAAAGATGAACCTGCACAGATGCACGAGGAGATACAGAAGAAGATGGTGCAGCGCCTAGTTTACTTTGTCAGTTCCCTTCTGCAGGGGGCTAGGTCAAGGTACTCTGGCGTGCAGAAGTTGCTTTTTGGCCTTCTCATGGCCTCGAGGAAGCTGCGCCATTACTTCCAAGCACACGAGATCACAGTTGTCACTCGCTTTCCGCTGAAGAGGATACTGCAGAATCCAGAAGCGACAGGCAGGATTGTTGAGTGGGCACTGGAACTGTCAAGCTTTGGCCTCAAGTTTGAGAGCACTTCAACTATCCAGAGCAGAGCATTGGCAGAATTCATAGCAGAATGGACGCCAACACCAGATGAAGAAATCCCAGAAACAAGCATCCCCGTCAAGGAAGCAAGCAAAGAGTGGCTGATGTACTTTGATGGTGCCTTTTCACTGCAAGGCGCCGGCAATGGCGTGCTGCTTGTCGCACCCACCGGAGAGCACCTCAAGTACGTAGTCCAGATGCACTTTCCCAAGGAGCAAGCAACGAACAATGCTGCAGAGTATGAAGGCTTGCTTGCCGGTCTCAGGATCGCGGCAGACCTTGGGATCAAGAAGCTCATTGTCAGGGGTGACTCACAGCTTGTCGTCCGCCAAGTAAACAAGAATTATCAGAGTCCGTTGATGGAAGCTTACATCGACGAAGTGAGAAAGCTAGAAGAGCACTTTGACGGCCTGCAGATGGAGCATGTTCCAAGAGCTCAGAACGCCATTGCCGATGGCCTGTCAAAGTGTGCCGCACTTAAGTTACCTGTGGAACCAGGGATCTTTGTGCTCAAGCTGACTCAACCGTCCGTAACACCATCAACTGGACAGAGCAAGAAGAGGAAGTTGGTTTCTGGTGACTATTTGCCGGCAGAGCTTCCCGAAGCCGTCGCCAAGAAGGTCCCCAAGATCAACGCCAAGAGCTCTGTGGAGCAATCTGCTCCGGCAAGCCCTAGGGTTTGTTCCGTTGAAGCGGAAGCTCCCGACAAGTTTTGCTCTGGCATGCTTGCCGAGGAACGTCACGCTCCGGCAGAGCCGCAGGTTCTTGCCGTAGAAGCGGATGTTCCCGCAGCAGTCCCTAAGATCAACGCCAAAAGCGCTGAGGAGCAGTCTACTCCGGCAAACCCCGGGGTTTGTTCCGTTAAAGCAGAAGCTCCCGACAAGTTTTGCTCCGGCAAACTTGCCGGGGAACGTCGCGCTCCAGCAGAGCCGCAGGTTCTTGCCGTAGAAGCGGACGTTCCCGCAGCTGCAGATTTGCCTTTAGTCCTTGTTGTCGAGCCACAAGCTCTAGCATGGGCGCAGCAGATTGTCCGTTTCCTTCAGACAGGAGAACTTCCCGAAGAGCAAGAAGAAGCGGAAAGAGTAGCCCGGTAGTCAAGTATGTACCAGTTTGTCGACAAGACACTGTACAGAAGAAGACTCAACGGTGTGAAATTGAAGTGTATTCACCAGGAAGACGGACAAAAGCTGTTGGCAGAGATACATGGAGGCATATGTAGTCACCACATTGGCGCAAGAGCACTTGTCGGCAAAGCATTCCGGCAAGGTTTCTTTTGGCCAACAGCCCTCCAGGATGCAACTGCACAAGTAACCAAGTGTGAAGCGTGCCAGTTCCATTCCAAGCAGATACACCAACCAGCTCAAGCTCTCCAGACGATCCCTTTATCCTGGCCATTTACGATCTGGGGGCTCGACATCCTCGGCCCCTTTCCCCGAGCTGTCGGGGGCTTTGAGTACTTGTACGTTGCAATCGACAAGTTCACAAAGTGGCCGGAAGTGGAACCAGTGAGGAAGGTGACAGCACAGTCAGCAGTCAAGTTCTTCAGGTCGATTGTTTGCCGCTTCGGGATCCCTAACAGGATAATCACCGACAACGGTACACAATTCACGAGCCGCACCTTCATGCAGTACGTCCAAGATCTTGGCGCCAAGGTCTGCTTCGCTTCTGTTGCTCACCCGAGAAGCAACGGTCAAGCAGAGAGGGCAAATGCTGAAGTGCTGCGCGGGCTCAAGACCAGAACTTTCGACAGGCTACACAAGTGCGGAAGAAACTGGATCGAGGAGCTGCCGGTGGTTCTTTGGTCGATCAGGACGACGCCAAATCGAGCCACTGGACAGACACCTTTTGCTCTAGTCTATGGAGCAGAGGCAGTTATCCCCACGGAACTCGTATACGGGTCACCTCGAGTGCTCGCTTATGATGAGCTTGAGCAAGAGCAGCTGCGACAAGATGACGCGCTGCTCCTTGAGGAAGATCGTCTTCAGGCTGCTGTGCGAGCTGCTCGCTACCAGCAAGCTTTGCGCCGCTACCATAGCCGCAAAGTTAACGCCAGAAGTCTCGAGGAAGGCGACCTTG
The DNA here is from genome assembly GCF_056163025.1 of Triticum urartu. Taxonomy (NCBI): domain Eukaryota; kingdom Viridiplantae; phylum Streptophyta; class Magnoliopsida; order Poales; family Poaceae; genus Triticum; species Triticum urartu. The sequence continues at coordinate 79,322,191 of NC_141874.1, forward strand.
TTCTTCGGCGAGTTCAGTCCGCCAAGAATTCCAACAAGTTGACGCAAAAGTGGGAAGGCCCTTACCGGGTAAAACGAGTCACTAGGCCTGGCACTGTCCGCCTTGAGACCGAAGATGGCATTACCGGGTAAAACAAGTTGACGCCGAAGTGGTAAGGCGCGGTTGTCGGAACCTGTTCCGGCAACCACCTTTTGTACAAGTCTTGCCGCTGTTGCATGTAATCCTTTGTACAAAGCCGGGCGCAGACCCCGTGCATAAGTAAAGCTCATGTGCTCCGCACATTCTGTCGATTTCATGCTTTCTATTTTTGGCATATATGATCTGACATTTTGTGCAGCACCTATTCCACGGTAAGCAATAACGAGCCGTCAAGGCCCATATCTGTATTGTCTCTTCTTTCTTTTTGAAAGCAAGGTTCCCCTCGCCCACAAGTTTGCCGGGGGGGAAAGGAGAAGACGATGGTAGGGACCAGGCGTCGTTCAAGAAAGTTTCACCTTGCCAGGAAGCAAACAACAGAAAAGCTAAGTTGCCAAAGTTTGAGCAATCAAATTTTTTTAAAAAATTTTAAGTTATCTCCCTTGAACGACCGCACTTTGTATGGAAAACCCGTGCGCGGAGGAACCAACTCGTAACTAATTGCGCCCTTACTTTGTTTCGAGTCCGCTCAACAACTTAAGTGAGCTGCTAGCGCCCTTACTTTGTTTCGAGTCCGCTCAGCAACTTAAGTGAGCCGCTAGCGCCCTTACTTTGTTTCAAGTACGCTCAGCAACTTAAGTGAGCTGCAACTAGTTGCGACAAGGTTTCTTGCCGGTAGCGGCACCGCCAGCAGGCTGCTGACGTCCCGCACTCAGCGCTCGCGGCCCAGGTGCCTGCACCGGCAAGTTCCCTAAAAGCGTAGGGTAAAAAGACATACAAAGGGAGGGATCAAATAAAGGGAATAACATTGCAATCATTCCATAGAACAAAGCTATATTACAAAGATAGCTTGTCGCAGCTCTAATAGATTGTTTTCATGACATAATAAACAGCGACAAGGAAAGAAGAAATGGGCGGCCTAATCTACGCGATCGCCTTCGACCCTCTTGATCCCGCTCACCTTGTCCACAATGGGTGCGACAAGGGCCTTGAGCTCCTCCAGATCAGCTTCCGGCGGCAAGGTCCTGAGGATGTTGGTGAGGCGGAGGCCCGGATTGCGGAAGGCCACCTTCATCAACACTTTCTGAAGAGCTCCCGCGCAGATCTTGCGCGATTCGTCGGCCAGCTGCTTGGGGATTCTTTCCCGGAGCCGCTGAAGGGCCGTCGCCATGCCCTTGAAGAACAGGACGAGCTTGGTGCTGGGTTGGAGGTTGTCGTAGGAGGGATACCTGAGATCCTCCATCCCCAGCTGCGCCAGCTCCTTGTCGATATCTGTGGCGACGTTCACAAGACTCTCCGTCCAGTGCGTCACGGTTTCCCTGAAAGCGTTCTGGGCAGCGGCAGCACTCTCCAGCAGCGCCTTGTCGGCCTTGATTTCCTCCTTCAAGGCTGCCTCCCGCTTCTTGGCACTGTCCAGAGTCTTGGTCAAAGTGGTTAGATTCAACTCAAGATCCACGTTGGAGACCTTGGCGGCGCTGAGCTCTCTGCCCTTCTCGGCGAGATCGGCTTCTAGCTGCGCCACCCTCGTCTTCAACTCCTCCTTGGCGGCCTCGGCAGCGGCGGCGGCGTCCTCTACTTGTTTGAGGGCTTCACCGAGCTTTCCCTCGCGCGCGGCAAGCTCCTCCTCGTGGGAGTCGAGATTGACCTTCCGCTGCGCCAGCTCGGCCTCCTCGGCGGCTAGCTTCACAGCGGCAAGTCGCTGCCGCTCTTCGACTTCGGCCTTCTCAAGGAGGAAGGCCTTCTGCGCTTCAGCAAGCTGCTCCCGCTCCTCCGCCAGGGATCGGATGGCTTCCCGGTGGAAACCCCCGAGCTCTTCCGTGCGCTTTTCAATGTCTGCTCCCGCCTTCGCGACAAGCGCCTCGCGGGATTCCAGCTTGGCTTGCCACGCATGGTAGAGCGACAACAACTTTCGCAGTAGCCGCTCTTCTTCGGGCTCGTTGCTGCTGCTGCTTGGCGCGTCGACCAGCGTCAACCCCGCGGAGGCAAGCACTTCTCCGTCAAAGATCTCCCCCTCAACCGGCGCTCTAGAGCTTGACGCCCAGGGGAGGTTGATGAAGACGCCTTCGCCGGCCTTCAAGTAAACGCCCGGCTAGGGCTCCTCGGTGCTTGGCGCTGCGGCTTCGGCGGACGGGTCGGCGGTCGGTGTAGCGCCTGGCGCTCCTGCGGCCTCTGGGCCGTCAGTACGATCGCCAGATCCCTCGCCAGTCGCCGCGGCGCCAGCCTTGGCGGCCTCGGCGCCGGCGGGATCACCAGCGCCGGCTACGTCCTCGGCGGCGACCTCGGTCTCCATCCGCTCCGCAGCAGATGGGTCTGACAGCCGGCAAGGGGAGAAGAGTCAAGCAAAACCCAGCAAAAACCCAAGAAGATCAAAAGAAGAAGAACCCAAGGGAAGTTTTGAAGCAAGAGGAGTACCTGCACTTGGCTCTGTAGTAGTGGTCTCCGCCGTCGGGGGGCCGCGGGTGCTGTCCCTTGCCGGAGAACCCTCCCTTGCCGGAGAGTTCTCCCTTGTCGGGGAATTCTCCCTTGGCTCCTGGTGGGGCTGCTCGGCTCCTACACAAGTCAACAAGCAGATATCAGCAAAGACAAGTACCCATGCGCGCCTCGCAGCGGAAAGCAAATCAAACACTTACGCTGGGGGCTGCCCTGGAGAAAAGTCACCGGGTCCGGCAAGGTTGTCTCGGGCACGTCACCTGCTGTCGCAGTAGGCTCGTCCTCGATGACGATCACCGGGACCTTGGCTCTCTTTGCCGCTCTCTGGGCCAGAGTCCTAAAGAGGAACAAGTTCAGAGAAAAGCAAGTGAGAAACAAGACAAACAACAAGAACTGAAGAAATGCAAGTACAGCAAGAGAAGCTTACTCTTCTTCTTCTTCCTCGTCGGAGCTTAACACGGAGAAGTCGAAGCCCGGCGCACGCCCGGTGCGAGGAGGCGGAGGAGAAGCTTCCCTTGGCCGCTTGGCGGGAGCAGTGGCGGCGGTCTGAGACGACCCCGCTCCGGCAGTCAGCGCGGCGTGAGCAGCGGCAGGAACTGAAGCGGTGGTCCGGCTAGACTCCGCTCCAGTTGCCGTCGCAGCATGAGGCGCTCCCGCGGCAATGGTGTTTGCCGCGGTGGAGCGTGTCACGCGGCGTGGCGACTGTTGACCCGCTTGCCGCTCCGCCACGTCACCGACCTTGCGGAGACGCCTTCTTGGTGGGGATGGAGGCTCTGCTTGTGGTGGGCTGTCTGAAGACGAGGTGGAGGAGGAGTTGATTTCCAACGAGCCGCTCGTGTCCTTGGCAGGCTCGCTCGGCTCGGCGCCACGCCCGGCAAGCTCCTTCTTGCCGGCGGGCTCCCCTCGCTCAGCACGGCTTGCCGCCTCTGCTGCGTCTGCCTCCTCCATCGTGAATCCAAACTCGCCCGCGGCTACGGCTGCCGCTGCCTCCTCCAGCCTAGTGGCGATGAGCGCCATCTCTGCGTCGGTGGTGTCGCGTGTGAGGCCATCCTTCTCGTCGGAGCGGATTGGCACTTCTACCAAGTCGTCGAAGAACTGCTGCACGACCTCGTCTACAGGCTCCTGCCAAGTTGGCACAATTCCATGCGAGTCGCACTCCGGCATCATTGCACGGATGTGGTCGAGCGAGGAATTGTTGCACAGCGGAACGACGCCCCCCGGCAACCTGAAAACCTCGGGATGTTGGGGGTCATACTTGAACAGCTCCTGCAGCATCGCGTTGAGCTCCAGGACTGTGAAGTTGTAGTTGAGGACCGGCTGCAGCCTCATGATATCTGCCGCGTTCTTGAACTCCCAAGTGGGCCTCCCCCGTTCCTGCAGGGGGGCGATGCAGCGGCGAAGGAAGTCTGCGCCAACAGCGCCAACAGTAAGCCCGGCAAGCCTGAGGCACAGGATCCTGGTGACGGCAATCTTCAGCATGTCGTCCTCCGGGGCCACGTCACTCCAATCGCTGCCGCGTGCTACTGGGGTTCGGCGCCGGGTGGTGAATGGCTGCGGGCTCTCCTCGTCAATCCAGCACCAATCAGCTCTCCACTCCTCCCACTTGCCGCGGAATTCTCCCTCCAGATAGGTTTCCTTCTTGCCGGCCCTTGAGATCCAGGCGATTCCGCCGGATAGAGCCTCTCCTCTCTCTACTCGGGGTATGAAGAAGTGGCGGAAGAGGGCAACATTGGGAAGGACTCCGACAAAGTTTTCGCAGAGATGTGCGAAAACTGCCATCGTCAGAACGGCATTGGGGGTGAAGTCAAGGAGGTGGAATCCATAGGTATTCATGATGTCGCAGAAGAACTCAGAGAAAGGCGGGCAGAGCCCGCAGTAGAAGAACAGAGCAAAGAAGGGATATCCGTTTGGGGCTTTCTTCCAAGCGGCGGCGGGGAGTACCTTTGTGCGCGGATGCGCGCGCGTCTCCGCCGACCAAAAAAGGTAATAGTTCTCCCTCAGCTCCTTCGCGCCAAGCTTGGGGGGAAGACGACCCGCTCCTTCCACAGCGCCACGAGCCGCTGCGCCTCGGTCGACTTCACGGCCTTCCCCTTGTCGGCTTTTGGAGCCATGGCGGAAGCAGTGGAGGAGGTCGACGGCGTCGGTGGTGCTGGTGGCGATGTGGGGGCGGAGCGCTGCTCTCTCTCTCTCAGCTTTGGGAAGGCGAGGGAGCGGCGGAGATTTCTGAGATTGGGACGGCAACGGGCAAGTGGGCGAACTGCCCCTGTTTCCCCTGCTTATAAAGAGGGAGGGGGCGAAAGTTCCGCATTTCCGAATAAAGAAACCACCCATGATCTCTCCCATGAAGCCACATTCAACGCGTGCCGTTCGGGGAGGGCGCGGTGGATACGGAGTAAGATACGGCGTAACCTAGGCCGCGCGTGCCCGTGCCCTGTTTTGGGCCTGGCCCAACAGCGCTCGGCACCGTGTATGGCCGAGGCCCGGGGGTTCCTGTCGGTGTACTAGAGTAGGGGTACCCTAGTATCCCGAACTTGTGCACGGGCAATCGCAGCATCCCGCGGCAAGGCTTGCCGGGTGACCGCCAAGGTCCTCCGTGGTCCCTTTGGAGCCATTCAAGAACAAAGTATCCAAGTCAAAGAGACAAGACCCCGGCAAGAGGAGCTTGCCGGGAAGGCTAACAAAAGCATCCCAAGACCCCGGCAAGAGGAGCTTGCCGGGAAGGCCACCCAAGGCATTCCAAGGAACTTGCCGCGGCGCACCACGCGTCCCGGCAAGGCCCGGTGAGCGACAAGCTCCCGGGTGCAACAAGACAACAACCGCGGCAAGGCGCCTGCCGCGGCAAGACACCACTGTGCCCGCGCTCCAGCACATCCACCAACGTGTCGCTCTGGGACCCCTCCAGGCGTACGTGGCAGAAGGCTGTGCAGCTTGCGGTGTGCGGTGGCAAGCGGCGCTGACAAGATCGCCATCGTGGCGAACGGTGGCATCCCTGGCGGTCCTTTTTTGCACTGTTTAGGTGACACAGACGGGCATTTAAGGCCCTTGTCCCCTGCCGTCAGGGTTAGGTATGATACACTGTAGCAGGTAGCTGCACCTACCACAGCACCTTTCCATTTTTACCCTTTGCCTCCGTTGCCACCTGTTGGTGACCCCTTGAGCATATAAAAGGAGGCCCGTGTGCAACGTAGAGGGGGGTTCGAACACTCACGCTCGGTCTCGTTAGCTGCTGAAGTGTACTGTAGCACTTCGCGCTCCCGAGCAAGAAATCAATACAAACCACAAAGCAGGAGTAGGGTTTTACGCATCCGTGCGGCCCGAACCTGGGTAAATCGCTCGTGTGCATCGCCTCGATTTGCTCTTTGCACGACCTCCGCCCCCGCCGAACCGAAAGGGACCCGGTCCGCCAGTCCCATAGGTGCCCGTGGATCAGTACCCCGGCACTTACGATGGATGAAGGAAGGATGTAAGAGCCTAAGTTTGGGGATGCCCCGGCATCCCAAGCTATTATCCAAGAATAAGCAACGAACTAAGCTTGGGGATGCCCCCGAGTGGCATCCCCGCTTTCTTCCAACAACTATCGGTATTTTACTCGAGACTATATTTTTATTCATCACATGATATGTGTTTTGCTTGGAGCGTCTTGTATGATATATGTCTTTGCTTGTTTTATTTTTTTGTTTTAAGTTATCAATCCTTGCTGGACACACCTTTTTGAGAGAGCCATAATTATGTCATGACTTGTTAGAATTGCTCTCTATGCTTCACTTAAATCTTTTATGAGCTAGGACTTGCTCTAGTGCTTCACTTATATCTTTTTGAGCACGGTGTGCTTAGTATTTTTGAAGAAATGATCTCTTGCTTCACTTAGATTTATTTTAGAGTTAGTAATTTTTTGAATAAATTCTCTCTTGCTTCACTTAAATTATTTTGAGAGAAAGAAAATTTGTTATGCTCATGATCTTCACTTATATTTGGTTGAGCTTATGAAAAGCAAATCATAAAAATTAGTGCCAAAGTGATAGGTATCCAAGAAGGATAAAAGAAATAAAAATGTCATGAAGATCATTGGACAGAATAACTTAATTCTTAGTAATATTTTTGAGATATGGTGATGTGATATGTGAGTTATGTTGATGAGTAATTGTGTTCTAGTAAGAATATTGGTGTTAAGGTTTGTGATTCCCTATGCATGCACGAAAGTCAATAATCATGCAATGAAAATTATATCCTACTTGTGGTACATTATTCGGTGTTAATTATGCTTAATGCTTGCTTATGAGATTATTCGTTTCTTGGTTGGTCGCTTCCCAATCTTTTGCTAGCCTTCATTTTGCACTAAGTATGAGCTCTACTTGTGCATCCAAAATCCTTTAAACTAATTTTGCCACATGAGTCCACTATATCTACCTATATGCGGTATTCTTTTGCCGTTGTAAGCAAATTTGCATGTGCCATCTCTAATTTTCAAAATAAACTTCTCTTTTGTGTGTTTGTTTCGCTCACGGAACGGTAACAAGTGGCTAATATTTTTCCATGCTAGATGTGTTATTCTCAAGATGAGTGTTTATTCACTTGTCGTTGCACGAGAGTAAGGCAAAGGTATTAGGGATGCCCAGTCCTGAAATGCAAAAACAAAAATGAATTTACTTTATGTTTTCAAATAATAAATTCCTTGGAAAGTTTTGGTATGGAGGGCACCCGTGGATACGGCTAGCTATGGAAAGTGAAAGTTATGGTGGAAAAAGGAATAAACCTTATTTTCTGTTTGGGAACCGCCTATGGCATATCTAGCATGGAAAGTGTTCTGAACTCTAAGTCGTTTTCGTTGGTGGAATGGATACACCTCCCAAAATGTTTTTATCTAAAAAAATTCGCTTTGAGCTCTGGCACCTCTACAAATCCCTACTTCCCTCCGTGAAGGGCCTTTCTTTTACTTTATGCAATTTTTATTTTGAGTCTCCGTCTTCTCTTATAAAAAGCACCAACTAGGAGGCAATATGATCGTGCTCAAGTATTGGTGTAGTTAATATTCTAGTGTGTTTCATGAATGGATCAATGTTTGAGCATGATGGGCTAGGGATAACTTGTTTTAGCATTGATATTTTGAAAGACAAGGTTGCTTGTTGATACTTGAGTATCTAAATTATTATGTCAAAACTAGACTATTGTTTTTAATCACATAAAAGTACAATTTTCCATGCTATAAAGAAAAGAATATGATATGACTTGATGAACAGCACTCCACATCAAAAATTCTGTTTTTATCACTTATCTACTCGAGGACGAGTAGGAGTTAAGCTTGGGGATGCTGATACGTCTCCAACGTATCGATAATTTTTTATTGTTCCATGATGTTTTATTATCAATCTTGGATGTTTTATAATCATTTTATATCATTTTTTGGTAATAACCTATTGACATAGTGCCCAGTGCCAGTTCATGTTTTTTCCATGTTTTTTACATCCCAGGAAATCAATACCAAACGGAGTCCAAATGGCACAAAACTTTATGATGATTTTTTATGGGCCAGAAGAAAGGCAATGCGCCCTGGTTGCACCTAGGGGGTGCCCCGAGGGGGCACAACCCACCAGGGCGCGCCAGGGGGCCCAGGCCCGCCCTGGTGGGTTGTGCCTACCTCAGGTGCCTCCCGGACCGCCTCTTTGCTCTATAAATACCACAATATTCTAGAAACCCTAGAACAAAAGCGTCGATACATTCATCCAGCCGCCGCAGATTCCAGAACCACTAGATCCAATCTAGACACCATCATGGAGGGGTTTACCACTTCCATTGGTGCCTCTCTGATGATGCGTGAGTAGTTCTTTGTAGACCTTTAGGTCCGTAGTTAGTAGCTAGATGGCTTCCTCTCTCTCTCTCTCTTGCTGGATTCTCAATACAATGGTCTCTTGGAGATCCATATGATGTAACTCTTTTGTGGTGTGTTTGTTGGGATCGATGAACTTTGTGTTTATAATCAGATCTATGTTTTTATATCCATGAAAGTATTTGAGTTTCTTTGATCTCTTTTATGCATGATCTCTTATAGCCTCGTATTTATCTCTGATATTTGGGTTTTTGATAACCCAGAAGTATAGGGGATCGCAACAGTTTTTGAGGGTAGAGTATTCAACCCAAATTTATTGATTTGACACAAGGGGAGCCAAAGAATATTCTCAAGTATTAATAGTTGAGTTGTCAATTCAACCGCACCTGAAAGACTTAATATCTGCAGCAAAGTATTTAGTAGCAAACTATTATGGAAGTAACGGTAACAGTGGCAACAGAAAAGTAACTAAGCAAAGGTCAATATGTGAAAAGCTCATAGGCAATGGATCAGAGATGGATAATTATGTCGGAGGTGACACAGAACTAGCTCCAGTTCATCAATGTAATGTAGGCATGTATTCCGAATATAGTCATATGTGCTTATGGAAAAGAACTTGCATGACATATTTTGTCCTACCCTCCCGTGGCAAGGGGGTCCTATTGGAAACTAAGGGATATTAAGGCCTCCTTTTAATAGAGTACCGGACCAAAGCATTAACACTTAGTGAATACATGAACTCCTCAAACTATGGTCATCACCGGTAAGTATCCCGATTATTGTCACTTCGGGGTTAACAGATCACAAAATATAATAGGTGACTATAGACTTGCAAGATAGGATCAAGAACTCGCATATATTCATGAAAACATAATAGGTTCAGATCTGAAATCATGGCACTCGGGCCCTAGTGACAAGCATTAAGCATAGCAAGGTAATAGCAACATCAATCTCAAAACATAATGGATACTAGGGATCAAACCCTAACAAAACTAACTTGATTACATGATAAATCTCATCCAACCCATCACCTTCCAGCAAGCCTACGATGGAATTACTCACGCACGACGGTGAGCATCATGAAATTTGTGATGGAGGAAGGTTGATGATGACGATGGCGACGGATTCCCCTCTCCAGAGCCCCAAACGGAATTCAGATCAGCCCTCCCGAGAGAGATTAGGGCTTGGCAGCGGCTCCATATCGTAAAACGCGATGAATCCTTCTCTCTGATTTTTTTCTCCCCGAACATGAATATATAGAGTTGGAGTTGAGGTCGGTGGAGCATCAGGGGGCCCACGATGCAGGTGGGCGCCCCCCCCACCCTCGTGGACAAGGTGTGGGCCCCTGACGTAGATTCTTTCACCAGTATTTTTTATATATTGCAAAAATATTCTTCGTGAAGTTTCAGGTCATTCCGAGAACTTTTATTTCTGCACAAAACTAACACCTAGGAAATTCTGCTGAAAACAGCGTCGGTCTAGGTTAGTTCCATTCAAATCATGCAAGTTAGAGTCCAAAACAAGGTCAAAAGTGTTTGGAAAAGTAGATACGATGGAGACGTATCAACTCCCCCAAGCTTAAACCTTTGCTTGTCCTCAGGCATTTCAGTTGACAAACTGAAAGTGATAAAGAAAAACTTTTACAAACTCTGTTTGATCTTGTTGTTGTAAATATGTAAAGCCAGCATTCAAGTTTTCAGCAAAGATTATGAACTAACCATATTCACAATAACATTTAGGTCTCATGTTTACTCATATCAATAGCATAATCAACTAGCGAGCAATAATAATAAATCTTGGATGACAACACTTTCTCAAAACAATCATAATATGATATAACAAGATGGTATCTCGCCAGCCCTTTCTGAGACTGCAAAACATAAATGCAGAGCACCTCTGAAGATCAAGGATTGACTAAACATTGTAATTCATGGTAAAAGAGATCCAGTCATACTCAATGTAAACTAATAGTAATACATGCAAATGATAGCGGTGCTTTCCAACTGGTGCTTTTTAATAAGAGGATGATGACTCAACATAAAAGTAAATAGATAGGCCCTTCGCAGAGGGAAGTAGGGATTTGTAGAGATGCCAGAGCTCGATTTTTAAATAGAGATGAATAATATTTTGAGTGGTATACTTTCATTGTCAACATAACAACCGAGAGATCTTGATATCTTCCATGCTACACACATTATAGGCGGTTCCCAAACAGAACGGTAAAGTTTATACTCCCCCTACCACCAACAAACATCAATCCATGGCTTTTCCAAAACAACAGGTGCCACGAACTAATAACAATCCTGGGGGAGTTTTGTTTGCAATTATTTTGATTTGGTTAGAGCATGGGACTGGGCATCCCGATTACCAGCCATTTTCTCGTGAGTGAGGAGCGGAGTCCACTCCTCTTGAGAATAACCCGCCTAGCATGGAAGATATAGACAACCCTAGTTGATACATGAGCTATTCGAGCATACAAAACAGAATTTCATTTGAATGTTTAGAGTTTGGCACATACAAATTTACTTGGAACGGTAGGTAGATACCGCATATAGGAAGGTATGGTGGACTCATATGGAATAACTTTTGGGGTTTATGGAAGTGGATGCACAAGCAGTATTCCCACTTAGTACAGGTAAAGGCTAGAAAGAGACTGGGAAGCGACCAGCTAGAGAGTGACAACAGTCATGAACATGCATTAAAATTAATCAACACTGAATGCAAGCATGAGTAGGATATAATTCACCATGAATATAAATATCCTGGAGGCTATGTTGATTTTGTTTCAACTTCATGTGTGAACATGTGCCAATTCAAGCCACTCGAATCGTTCAAAGGAGGATACCACCCTATCATACCACATCACAACCATTTTAATAGCATGTTGGCACGCAAGGTAAACCATTATAAGCTCCTAGATAATTAAGCATGGCATGAGCAACTATAATCTCTAATTGTCATTGCAAACATATTGCATTCATAATAGGCTGAATCAGGAACGATGAACTAATCATATTTACAAAAACAAGATAGGTCGAGTTCATACCAGCTTCTCTCATCTCAATCAGTCCATCATATATCGTCATTATTGCCTTCCACTTGCACGACCGAACAGTGTGGATAATAATAGTGCATGTGCATTGGACTAAGCTGGAATCTGCAAGCATTTAATACATAGGAGAAGACAAGGTAATATGGGCTCTTGGTTAAATCAACAATAATGCATATGAGAGCCACTCAACATTTTCATCATGGTCTTCTCCTCTCGACCCCCAAAGAAATGAAAAGAAACAAAACTATTTACACGGGAAAGCTCCCAACAAGCAAAAGAAGAACGAGAAATCTTTTTGGGTTTTCTTTTAATTATTACTACTACAAGCATGGAAAGTAAACTAGCTAAAACCTACAACTAATTTTTTTTGTTTTTCTTAAGGTTTTTCAAACACATAAGAAGAATGCTGGAAAAGAAATTAAACTAGCATGGATAGTACAATGAAAAAGTATGAGCACCGACAACTGGAATGAGTGTGTGAACATGAATGTAATGTCAGTGAGAAATATGTACTCCCCCAAGCTTAGGCTTTTGACCTAAATTGGTCTATGCCCATGGATAAAATGGTCCTCTCTAGTGTACTGAGGAGGATCCTCGGGGTGCCACTGGTTGTCGATCTCCTCCGGATTCCACTGATAAACCGACTGCTGATAAGGATCAAGGGGTGGCTCCGGCTCGTGCTCTGGGGATCGTGTTCACTCCCAATATGCATAAATGTCATCAGGAAGGATGATGTATGTGCCTGAATAAATGTTAAACAAAGAAGGTGCAGGCAGGGTAATAATCTGACAAGTCTTTTCACTGAATACCAGGTTATAAATGAGTCTCTTATCCTTATCATCGCGAATAAAATCATGTGCTACCATACTTTTATAATCTAAGAAAATAGGGGGCAGCACCTTTTCTTCTTTCTCATGGTGTATCATAGGTATCTCAAAATATTTAGCAAGATGCGAAGCAAAGATACCTCCAAAAATGGGGCCCTTTGTACGGTTTAGACTCAACCGTTTAGCAACCATAGCGCCTAAACTGAAAGTTCTGTCACGGAATAAAGCATGGCACAAAATGGCGAGGTCAGGAGCACTGAGGCCCCCACTGTTCCCGCGGCCAATTAAACATCTACTAGCGAATATTGCATAGTAACGTAGAACAGGAAAATGTATGCTAGTAGTTCTTGCCTCTGACACTTTTCTCATTTCCCCTACAGCAATCATATCAATAAATCCTGCCACATCCCTAGGATGTGGTTCCTCGACGCTGCCCTCAAAAGGCAACTTGCAAACCGCACAAAAATCATAAAGTGACATCTCCTTAAACTCATCATATAAATAAAAATCCACTGAAGGTGGCGATCTCCTAGCATGGAAATGAAAATTTTGCACAAAAATATTAGTGAGTAGGAGATATTGTTCGAGCTGGTCGTGGAGGAAGTCGGTGAGGCCTGCATTCTCAGCCAAATAATAAAAGTCTTCATAATCCTGGCTGCTCTCAAGAACTCATCACAAGGCCATTCACACGGCCGAACCTCCGCAATGCGAGGGAGATTATATTTGGGCTTCTTATTCTCTTCACCTTGCTTATCCTTCGAGCTTCGGCTTGAAGAGCCCCTCAAAAATCTCTTCATCATTTTCTAAAAATTTCTGAAAACTTTAGTAACTTAAAATAAAAGTGAATCAAAATCAACAAGATTGATAGCAACAACTCCTACAAGTGCCTAGAGGCCATATCATGCAATAAAACTACTTTTGACCACATAAATTTGACATGCAAGCTCAAGAACAGGGTCACCTAAGCAGCAAAAATTTGCAATAAATAAAGCACTAGAACAAAAACTAATTGGACCATTGGAGGAGCCACATACCAAAGAACAACCCCCAAAGCAGTTTTGTGAATGGAGCTTTGAGCAAGGAGATCGAAAATGGCAGCAAGATGAGCTAGAACTCGGGTTTGAGCTGGTGGATGATTTTTTCTAGAGGAAGACGAAGTGTGTGGGTGCAAGAATAAGTGGAGGGGGCCACGTGGGGTCCACTATTGGGGAACGTAGTAATTTCAAAATTTCCTACGCACACGCAAGATCATGGTGATGCATAGCAACGAGAGGGGAGAGTGTTGTCTACGTACCCTCGTAGACCGTTCGCGGAAGCGTTATATCAACGCGGTTGATGTAGTCGTACATCTTCACGATCCGACCGATCCAAGTACCGAAAGCACGGCACCTCCGAGTTCTACACAAGATCGGCTCGGTGACGTCCTCGCCTTCTCGATCCAGCAAGAGGGGCGAAGTAGTAGATGAGTTCTGGCAGCACGACGGCGTGGTGACGGTGTTGGTGAAGAACAATCTCCGCAGGGCTTCGCCTAAGCACTACGAAAACTAGGACGTAGGATAAACTAGAGGGGACGGGGTTGCCGGCACATGGCTTGTTGTTTCTTGATGTGTCTTGGGTGCTAGCCCTACCCCTCTATTTATATGTTGAGCCTTGGGGTCGAAACTTGGAGTAAAAGCCTCCACAAAGTCGGTTTCACCCGAAAGGCAATAGTCCTTCTCGGACTCCAGGGCCAGACGCCAGGGTTCCCGGAGTCTGGACCCAGACGCCAGGGACCCTGGCGTCTGGCCCCTGGACTTCGCAAAACTTCCTTTTGCACTTTCCAAAAACCTTGTGGGCTTTCCCCTTTGGCCCAAATAAAGTGTTCTCGTACCCAAACATTTCGGGAAACATCCGGAACCCCTTCCGGTGAATTCCAGAACCCTTCCGGTGACCAAACACTATTATCCCATATATTAAACTTTATCTCCGGACCATTCCAGAGTTCCTCGTCATGTCCGTGATCTCATCCCGGACTCCGAACAACATTCGGTCACCAACATACATAACTCATATAGTACTATATCGCCAACGAATGTTTAAGCATGCGGACCCTATGGGTTCGAGAACTATGTAGACATGACCGAGACACCTCTCTGGTCAATAACCAATAGCGGGACCTGGATGCCCATATTGGTTCCTACATATTCTACGAAGATCTTTATCGGTCAGACCGCATAACAACATACGTTGTTCCCTTTGTCATCGTTATGTTACTTGCCCGAGATTCGATCGTCGGTATCTCAATACCTAGTTCAATCTCGTTACCGGCAAGTCTCTTTACTCGTTCCGTAATACATCATTCCGCAACTAACTCATTTAGTTGCATTGCTTGCAAGGCTTAAGTGATGTCTATTACCGAGAGGGCCCAGAGATACCTCTCCGACAATCGGAGTGACAAATTCTAATCTCGAAATACGCCAACCCAACAAGTACCTTTGGAGACACCTGTAGAGCACCTTTATAATCACCCAGTTACGTTGTGATGTTTGGTACCACACAAAGTGTTCCTCCGGTAAACGGGAGTTGCATAATCTCATAGTCATAGGAACATGTATAAGTTACGAAGAAAGCAATTGCAACAAACTAAACGATCAAGTGCTAAGCTAACGGAATGGGTCAAGTCAATCATATCATTCTCCTAATGATGTGATCCCGTTAATCAAATGACAACTCATGTATATGGTTAGGAAACATAACCATCTTTTATTAACGAGCTAGTCAAGTAGAGGCATACTAGTGACACTCTGTTTATCTATGTATTCACACATGTATTATGTTTCCGGTTAATACAATTCTAGCATGAATAATAAACATTTATCATGATATAAGGAAATACATAATAACTTTATTATTGCCTCTAGGGCATATTTCCTTCATCCACAAGGTAGGGGGCACGCCCTCCACCCACGTGGGCACATGGTGGGTCCCCCTGGTGTGTTCCCAGTGCCAATAATTCTTAAATATTCTAGAAAAATCATATTAAATTTTCAGGGCATTTGGAGAACTTTTATTTTCGGGATTTTTTTATTGCAAGGATAATTCAGAAAACAGACAAAAAATACTAATTTTGCTTTATTTAATCTAAATAACATAAAGTAAAAGAAGGGTACAGAGAGTTGTGCTTTCTAACTTCATCCATCGCATGCTCATCAAAAGGAATCCACTAACAAGGTTGATCAAGTCTTGTTAACAAACTCTTTTCGAATAACATGAAACCGGAGAATTTTCGAATAACACTAGGTTACCTCAACGGGGATATGCACATCCCCAACAATAAGAATATCATATTTCTTCTTGACAGTGGGGAGAGGAAATTCAAAACCTCCAATAGTAATCGTTGAAGTTTTTCCAATAGAATTAATACTGTGGACTTGAGGTTGTTTCCTCGGAAAGTGTATCGTATGCTCATTACCATTAACATGAAAAGTGACATTGCCTTTGTTGCAATCAATAACAGCCCCTGCGGTATTCAAAAAAGGTCTACCAAGGATAATTGACATACTATCGTCCTCGGGAATATCAAGAATAACGAAGTGCGTTAAAATAGTAACGTTTGCAACCACAACAGGCACATCCTCACAAATACCGACAGGTATAGCAGTTGATTTATCAGCCATTTGCAGAGATATTTCAGTAGGTGTCAACTTATTCAAATCAAGTCTACAATATAAAGGGAGAGGCATAACACTAACACCGGCTCCGAGATCACATAAAGCATTTTCAACATAGTTTCTTTTAATGGAGCATGGTATAGTTGGTACTCCGGGATCTCCTAGTTTCTTTGTTATTCCACCCTTAAAAGTATAATTAGCAAGCGTGGTGGAAATTTCAGCTTCCGGTATATTTCTTTTATTTGTAACAATATCTTTCATGTACTTAGCATAAGGATTCATTTTGAGCATATCAGTCAAACGCATACGCAAAAAGATAGGTCTAATCCTTTCAGCAAAGCGCTCAAAATCCTCATCATCCTTTTTCTTGGATGATTTAGGAGGAAAAGTCATGGGTTTCTGAACCCATGGTTCCCTTTCTTTATCGTGCTTCCTAGCAACAAAGTCTCTCTTATCATAACGTTGATTCTTTGATTGTGGGTTATCAAGATCAACAGCAGGTTCAATCTCTACATCATTGTTATTGTTAGGTTGAGCATCAACATGAACATCATCATTAATATTATCACTAGGTTCATGTTCATTACCAGATTGTGTTTCAACATCAGAAATAGAAATATCATTGGGATTCTTAGGTGTGTCAACAACAGGTTCACTACACTACTAGGAAAAGGGCTATAGATGGAAATGACACTAATGGCGCACCAGACATGTGGTGCGCGATTAGTATATACTAATGGTGCACCATGTGGAGATGCGCCATTAGTGTGGAAGACACTAATGGTGCACCAGGCACACGGTGCGCCACTAGTATCAAAATGTTTTTTTTCATTTTTTCAAACATACTAATGGCGCATCCGGGTAGAGTGCGCCATTAGTAGTTAGAACTACTAATGGCGCACTAGCCATAGAGTGCGCCACTACTGTATTTTTTTACTTTTTTTGCAAAACTACTAATGGCGCACCTTTGCATAGTGCGCCATTACTAGTTTAATATTTTTGCAAAACTACTAATGGGCACTTTTTGAATTCATGAATATTTTTTCAAATTCGATGATATTTTTTCATATTCAATATGATAAAATATTGAATATTCATGAGGACCAGAGATGTGCCATTAGTAGGCAAAACTGGTGCGCCATTAGTAGGCCTTTTCCTAGTAGTGGACACTCGATCTTGATCCCCCTCCATCTCGATCGCTATCCCCCTCCATCTCGATCTCGATGCCCCTTCATCTCGATCGCTATCCCCCTCCATCTCGATCTCGATCCCACCCGCACCCTCCCCCGCTAGCTCCACCGCCGCCGACGACCCACCGCACCCTCCCCCGCTCCACCGCCGCTGACGAGCACCCCCCGCACCCTCCCCCTCTCCACCACCGCCGACGAGCACCCCCCGCACCCTCCCCCGCTCC
The DNA here is from genome assembly GCF_056163025.1 of Triticum urartu. Lineage (NCBI taxonomy): Eukaryota > Viridiplantae > Streptophyta > Magnoliopsida > Poales > Poaceae > Triticum > Triticum urartu. The sequence continues at coordinate 79,339,523 of NC_141874.1, forward strand.
ACCACCGCCGACGAGCACCCCCCCGCACCCTCCCCCGCTCCACCGCCGCCGACGAGCACCCCCCGTTTCATATTCATACTCATTTTTAAAAAAAAAAAAAGTGTAGACTACAATTGTTGTTAAACAACAATTATTACTGTTTTTATAAAAAATATTACTGTTTCATATTCATATTCATTTTCTAAAAAAATATTACATGCAACAAAAAATAAAAATAAATTACTTATGGCGCACCTCTGGCTGGTGCGCCATTGCTATTTATAAAAAAAGATTACTAATGGTGCACCTCTGCTTGGTGCGCCATTGCTATTTATAAAAAAATTACTAATGGCGCACCTCTGCCTGGTGCTCCATTGCTATGTAAAAAAATTACTAATGGCGCACCGACCGCGGGTGCGCCATTAGTACGCTCCCCCCCCCCTAGCTAATTCCTCCCTCTCCCTCTTGCCAGATCCCCTTGGTCCCTCTCCCTCGCTAGATCCAACCGCGCGCTGCCCCGACGCCACCGCCCCGACCCTCGCCGGACTCCACCCCCGCCGCCCCCGCGCCCCCCACCACCGCAGTTCCCCCGCGCCCCTGCGCCCCCCACCAACACAGCTCCCCCACGCCGCCGCCCCCGCGCCCCCACCACAGCAGCTCCCCCGCACCGCCGCCCCCGCGCCCCGAGCCGGAGGAGGAGGACCAGGAGGAGGAGGAGATGACGACCGCCTCTACCTCATCTCAGCCAGGCCACGTGACGTCGAGCCGAGCACCGCCTCCCTCACCGTCCCCCCTCCGCCCACGCCCGCGCACTCGACGTCCTCCCGCCCAAGCCCCTCCGCCCGCGCCCGCACCCCCGACGTCTTCCTCCATTCCTCCATCCCCTTCCTCAGGTGATTCCTCCCTTCTCCTCCACCCCCTCCCCTGCAAACCCTAGGGCCACCTAGAGCTAGTAGCTAGATTGACAGTGATGGTTAGGAAGGATGGATCATGCCTTGATCGAGGGCAAACATTTTTTGGGGATTTGGTTTCCTTGGCCTTTCTTTACCTTGTCGTCAAGATCGGCCTGGCACTCATGAACGCGGGCATCATTGGGTAGCTACTCTCTATAGCTTCGTGTATTGTAGCTAGATTAGCCATGCTCTCCTTGTCTTTAGCTGAAACCGGGGTAGAGTTGTTGCTGCCTATGGACACTTTGGTGCCCTGATGCTTTGCAAAAGTGAGTGAAATGGGCCGCTAGTGAAATGGAGCACTCCCAATCAAATTTCTACTATTGGTCTCCTATAAAATTATGAATCATGCAATATACCTTGTTACTAAGTGCATAATCAAATGCCCTTTAGTTATTTACTATTTCAGAATGTCTTAAGCTGACACCTACTCTCAGCATATGACTCTAGCAGCTACTTGTTGTACCTATTTTGTTTCATACAGTACTGAATTTGTATGCCTATGCTTGATAATTTTGTTTCATATAGCTTTCTAGCTCCTTAGGGGGGTTGTTCCTCTTTACAGGTGTGTTAAACAGGGTTTTATGTGGTCATATGGAGTTTATTAGGTAGAGAAAGTACCTTGTCATTTTAAAGCTTAGGGTCTTCAACTTCAACCATGAATTGGGATGATAATGTTATTTTGCCTTCTTAACAGAATGGTGTCATAATCAGAACAAAGCTGCTGCAAATGCATACCTTTTTTTTACAAGTGCATCCGCACCTTCTGATCCATTTAGAGTTATCATAAATATATCTCCAAGGTTTTTTTTATTTCACTGTAGAGTCTTTGCTTCTGGACTCAATGCACATTCATCAGTCATAAGAGATAAATACTAGTAAGTCAAGGGCACCAGAATTTGATCATGCCTCTTTTGAGAAGTATGTCTATTGATTCAAAATTGATGATCATCTTGGTCTATGTCGGTGAGCTTGTGTTATGCACTTCTGCGTTTGACAAGTAATGACTTGCAAAGATGATGATCATCTTGCTAGTTTGTTGGGTTTTGTCTCCGACCATTGTGTCGTGATGAATTTGCAGGTACCCAGAGAGGCCCTTGAGTTTGCCGAAATGTCGATTAACTTCTGTTCTGGCAAATTCGGGTACTCCACATGTCCTATTTTCAGCAAAGGTCATGCTGAAATTTTCCGTGAATTTTAGCATCACTTTGCTAAAAATTGGACATATGGGGTACTTGCGACTAATGCATGGGCCGGGGTATCTTAGTAGTTAATTAAGTAGGATCAACTACCCATTTATTCTTGCTGCATTAAACCATAGGTTTTAGGGTGCCTCGGTGTCGATAAGAACCTAAATGATGAAAGCTTAGCCTTTTAGGGTGCCTCGGCGTCGACAAACCCTAAATGATAAAACCTTGGCTTTTAGGGTGCCTCAGTGTCGATGAGAACCTAAATGATGAAAGCTTAGGCTTTTAGGGTGCCTCGGCGTCGACAAACCCTAAATGATAAAAGCTTAGCTTTTAGGATGCCTCGGTGTCGACAAACCCTAAATGATAAAACCTTGGCTTTTAGGGTGCCTCGGTGTCGATAAGAACCTAAATGATGAAAGCTTAGGCTTTTAGGGTGCCTCGGCGTCGACAAACCCTAAATGATAAAAGCTTAGCTTTTAGGATGCCTCGGTGTCGACAAACCCTAAATGATGTAGTTTTGAATTATGAACGTAGGATATGTCGTCATCGGATGACGAAAGTCTCCTGGGGGAGTGCGACTGGTGCCACGACGATCGAGGTCTGTGCGACATGCCTCACCTGAACGATGATTGGCGCTTCAGCATTAAGCTCGAGGAGACCTTCGAAGTTGAAATGGTACACAACGACGACAAGTGTTATTTTCATAATTAAGCATGACTTCAACTATTTCAACGTGTAATTTTCATCTTTTACAATTCGAGTATAGCTTATCCCATGTCATGCAAGACGCTATGTCTTGGAGAGGATGGATTTTGAAGACCATGAAATTTCTGAAACAAAGAAAATTCACCTAAGGACTCATCACGATGTGGACTTTGAAGTAAATCTATATAATTCTGAGAGCATAACCCAATTTGGTTGCAAAAATTGGGAAGCATTTTGCAAGATGTATGGTTTTGATGAGGGTATGCTTATCACCATGGATCTTGGTAATCCTGACATCAACCAAGACAATATGGACATTTGGGTCCTTGTTGATACGCCTCCAGTTCTACCGCTATGTGAGTTTCTCAAACATAGTTATTAGCTAATTTATATTGTTTATTTCAAAATAGTTGACAGCTTATTTTTATTGTTCAAAGAATGTGCGGGAGATGGTAGACAAAACTCACTACACCGATGGCTCCGAATTAACAACTTACAAGGAGAAAAATCATCTGGTCGGATTTTGTACTGACATTGAGAATTACAATATCCACAATCAAACTCCTCAACATTATGGTAAATACGTGCCACTAGTGCATGTGTTCAACTACGGTAACTACCATGGAGATACCCTGGTAAGATTTTTACTATTACGACATCCGTGCATCTTTTGCATACTTCTAAAACTAGTACATCATTGCTAACTATGAAGTTATTACTATGTTTTTCAACAGATAATCCCAGAGAATTGTGTGCCTCATTTGATGTATCAGAAAGGTGGTCTTAATGTTTTGAACATACAGCCAGGTCATCCTACGAATCTCAACTGTCCATACGAGATTTCTAAAAGAAGTGGAGACATGAAAATCAAAGGATGGAAAAAATGTATGGACAGTCGTAAGGAGCTTCTTGGAAGCAAAAGGAAGCGAAGCGCAAGAATTGGAGACAGGATGTTCTCCATTCTCCATAATGGAGAGTCAGGGTCTATATTGTTTTATGCTATTTTAGCTTAAATAGGGTATTTAGGTCCTGCCTAATACTAATGATCATGTGCTAAGAACAATTAAGTAGGGTTGGTTCGATGACTATCAAGATGATGATCGTATGACTTGTTATTAATAATGAGTAGAAGTTGTATGATGATGATTAGTAGGACTTGTTAGGATTGGTATTACTTCCGAAAACTCGCTACTCGCGGTCTCGAGACTTGTAATGTTCTATCTTTGTTCGGTCTTTTGAATTCGGAGACTAATATGATGAATTGTATTCGGAGACTAATCTTCTATTGTATTCGATGAATCTGCTGTTGCTATGTGCTACTGTCTATATTATGTCAAATAATATATTTTGTAACCTGTGCAAAAATCAGAAAAGTAAAAAAAACCTAATATTCATACTAATGGCGCATCACTACAGAGTGCGCCATTAGTATGCCAAAGTATACTAATGGCGCATCACCAAACAGTGCGCCATTAGTATGCCAAGTATACTAATGGCGCATCCATCCGCAGTGCGACATTAGTTTGCCAAAGCACATGGTTAAATATGGCCCCTGGGAGGCATACTAATGGCGCATGGTGTTATATACTAATGGCGCACTGGGTGGTGCGCCATACTAATGGCGCACCAGAGATGCGCCATTAGTAGGAAAAACTGGTGCGCCATTACTAGGCCTTTTCCTAGTAGTGCTAGAAGCATGCAAAGTCCTATCATTTTTCTGTTTCTTCTTTTTAGAAGGACTAGGTGCATCAACATTAGTTCTCTAAGAATCTTGCAGAATTCTCTTAGGTTGGCCCTCAGGATACAAAGGTTCCTGAGTCATTTTACCCCCTCTAGTCACAACTCTAACAACATTTTCATTTTTCTTATTATCTAATTCATTGAGAAAATCATTCTGAGCTTTAAGTACTTGTTCTACTTGAGTGGTAACCATAGAAGCATGTTTACTAATAAGTTTAAGTTCAACTTTAACTCTAGACATATAATCACTCAAGTGTTCAATCATATAAGCATTACGTTTCAATTGTCTACCAACATAAGCATTGAAGTTTTATTGTTTAACAATAAAATTTTCAAACTCATCCAAGCATTGGCTAGTAGACTTATTACGAGGAATATCGCCTTCATCAAATCTATAGAGATAATTTACCTTTACTACCTGTGTCGGGTTATCAAGACCATGTATTTCTTCAATAGGTGGTAAATCCTTAACATCTTCAGATTTAATACTTTTTCTTTCATAGATTTCTTTGCCTCTTGCATATCTTCAGGACTGAGAAATAGAATACCCCTTTTCTTTAGAGTTGGCTTAGGAGTTGGTTCAGGAAGTGTCCAATCATTTTAATTACTCAACATATTATTCAATAGCAATTCAGCTTGATCAATATTTCTTCCCTGAAAACACAACCAGCACAACTATCCAGGTGGTCTCTGGAAGCATCGGTTAGTCCATTATAAAAGATATCAAGTATTTCATTTTTCTTGAGTGGATGTTCAGGCAAAGCATTAAGTAATAGGAGAAGCCTCCCCCAAGCTTGTGGGAGACTCTCCTCTTCAATTTGCACAAAATTATATATTTCCCTTAAGGTAGCTTGTTTCTTATGAGCAGGGAAATATTTAGTAGAGAAGTAATAAATCATATCCTGGGGACTATGCACACAACCAAGATCAAGAGAATTAAACCATGTTTTAGCATCACCCTTTAATGAGAATGGAAACAACATAAGGATAAGTAATAGCGAGTTTTCTCGTCATTAGTGAACAGGGTGGCTATATCATTTAGTCTAGTAGGATGTGCCACAACAGTTTCAGATTCATAGCCATACAAAAGGATCAGACTCAACCAAAGTAATCAACTCAGGATCGACATAGAAATCATAATCCTTATCGGGAATACAGATAGGTGAAGTAGCAAAAGTAGGGTCATATTTCATTCTAGCATTCAAAGACTTTTCTTTCAGCTTAGATAACAGTTTCTTAAGATCATATCTATCATTGCAAGCCAAAAAGTCTCTACCAGTTTCTTCATCCATAACATAACCCTCAGGCACAACAGGCAATTCATATCTAGGGGGAGAATCTTCATCATCACTTTCATCAATATTATCAGTTTCAATAATTTCATTCTCTCTAACCCTAGCAAGTTGTTCATCAATAAATTCGCCTAGTGGCACAGTATTATCAAGCATAGAAGTAGTTTCATCATAAGCATCATGCTAGCAGAAGTGGCATCATCAATAACATGCGACATATCAGAATAAATAGCAGGTGTAGGCGTCACAAGTTTACTCATAACAGAAGGTGAATCAACTGCAGAGCTAGATGGCAGTTCCTTACCTCCCCTTGTAGTTGAGGGAAAAATCTTAGTTGTTTCAACTTTCAAGTTCCTCATAGTGATCAACATGTATAAATCCCAAGTGACTCAAAGAATAGAGCTATGCTCCCCAGCAACGGCGCCAGAAAATAGTCTTGTTAACCCACAAGTATAGGGGATCGCAATAGTTTTCGAGGGTAGAGTATTCAACCCAAATATATTGATTCGACACAAGGGGAGCCAAAGAATATTCTCAAGTATTAACAGTTCAGTTGTCAATACAACCGCACCTAAAAGACTTAATATCTGCAGCAAAGTATTTAGTAGCAAAGTAGTATGGAAGTAACGGTAACGTTAGCAAAAGTAATAGTATTGGTTTTGTAGTGATTGTAACAGTGGAAATGAAAAAGTAACTAAGCAAAGATCAATATGTGAAAAGCTCGTAGGCAATGGATCAGTGATGGATAATTATGTCGGATGCCGTTCCTCATGCAACAGTTATAACATAGGGTGACACGGAACTAGCTCCAGTTCATCAATGTAATGTAGGCATGTATTCCGAATATAGTCATACGTGCTTATGGAAAAGAACTTGCATGACATCTTTTGTCCTACCCTCCCATGGAAGCGGGGTTCTATTGGAAACTAAGGGATATTAAGGCCTCCTTTTAATAGAGTACCAGACCAAAGCATTAACACTTAGTGAATACATGAACTCCTCAAACTACAGTCATCACCGGTAAGTATCCCCATTATTGTCACTTCGGGGTTAACGGGTCATAACACATAATAGATGACTATAGACTTGCAAGATAGGATCAAGAACTCACATATATTCATGAAAACTAATAGGTTCATATCTGAAATCATGGCACTCGGGCCCTAGTGACAAGCATTAAGCATAGTAAGGTCATAGCAACATCAATCTCAGAACATAATGGATACTAGGGATCAAACCCTAACAAAACTAACTCGATTACATGATAAATCTCATCCAACCCATCACCGTCCAGCAAGCCTATGATGGAATTACTCATGCACGGAGGTGAGCATCATGAAATTGGTGATGGTGGAAGGTTGATAATGACGATGGCGACGGATTCCCCACTCTGGAGCCCCGAACGGACTCCAGATCAGCCCTCCGATCCCGAGAGAGTTTAGGGCTTGGCGGCGGCTCTGTATCGTAAAACGGGATGAATCCTTCTCCTTCGGTTTTTTCTCCCCGAAAGTGAATATATAGAGTTGGAGTTGAGGTCGGTGGAGCATCAGGGGGCCCACGAGGCAGGGGGCGCGCCCAGGCGGTAGGGCGCGCCCCCCACCCTCGTGGACAGGTGGAGGCCCCTTGATGTGGATCTTCCTTCCATTATTTATTATATATTCCAAAATAATGCTCCGTTTGTTTTCAGGTCATTCCAAGAACTTTTATTTCTGCACAAAAATAACACCATGGCAATTCTGAAGAAAACAGCATCAGTCCGGGTTAGTTCCATTGAAATCATGGAAGTTAGAGTCCAAAACAAGGTCAAAAGTGTTTAGAAAAGTAGATACGACGGAGACGTATCAACTTCCCCAAGCTTAAACCTTTGCTTGTCCTCAAGCAATTCAGTTGATAAACTGAAAGTGATAAAGAAAAACTTTTACAAACTCTGTTTGATCTTGTTGTTGTAAATATGTAAAGCCAGCAATCAAGTTTTCAGCAAAGATTGTGAACTAACCATATTCACAATAACATTTAGGTCTCATGTTTACTCATATCAATGGCATAATCAACTAGCGAGCAATAATAATAAATCTCGGATGACAACACTTTCTCAAAACAATCATGATATGATATAACAAGATGGTATCTCGCTAGCCCTTTCTGAGACCGCAAAACATAAATGCAGAGCACCTTTAAAGATCAAGGACTGACTAGACATTGTAATTCATGGTAAAAGAGATCCAGTCAGGTCATACTCAATGTAAACTAACAGTAATGAACACAAATGACAGTGGTGCTCTCCAACTGGTGCTTTTTAATAAGAGGATGATGACTCAACATAAAAGTAAATGGATAGGCCCTTCGCAGAGGGAAGCAGGGATTTGTAGAGGTGCCAGAGCTCGGTTCTGAAATAGATATGAATAATATTTTGAGCGGTATACTTTCATTGTCAACATAACAACCAAGAGATGGCGATATCTTCCATGCTACACACATTATAGGCAGTTCCCAAACAGAATGGTAAAGTTTATACTCCCCCTCCACCAACAAGCATCAATCCATGGCTTGCTCTAAACAACGAGTGCCTCCAACTAACAAGAGTCCCGAGGGAGTTTTGTTTGCAGTTATTTTCATTTGATTTGCATAAAGCATGGGACTGGGCATCTCGGTGACCTGCCATTTTCTTGTGAGTGAGGAGCGGAGTTCACTCCTCTTGAGAATAACCTCCCTAACATGGAAGATACAGGCAGCCCTACTTGATACATGAGCTATTTGAGCATACAAAACATGATGTTTATTTGAAGGTTTAGAGTTTGGCACATACAAATTTACTTGGAACGGCAGATAGATACCGTATATAGGTAGCTATGGTGGACTCATATGGAATAACTTTGGGGTTTACGGAATTGGATGCACAAGCAGTATTCCCGCTTAGTACAGGTGAAGGCTAACAAAAGACTGGGAAGCGACCAGCTAGAGAGCGACAACAGTCATGAACATGCATTAAAATTAATCAACACCGAATGTAAGCATGAGTAGGATATAATGCACCATGAACATAAGTATCGTAGAGGCTATGTTGATTTTGTTTTAACTACATGCGTGAACATGTGCCAAGTCAAGCCACTCGAACCGTTCAAAAGAGGATACCACCCTACCATACCACATCACAACCATTTTAATAGCATGTTGGCAGGCAAGGTAAACCATTATAAGCTCCTAGCTAATTAAGCATGGGGTAACCAACTACAATCTCTAATTGTCATTGCAAACATGTTTATTCATAATAGGCAGAATCAGGAGCGGTCAACTAATCATATTTACAAAAACAAGAGAGGTTGAGTTCATACTAGCTTTTCTCATCTCAATAAGTTCATCATATATCGTCATTATTGCCTTTCACTTGCACGACCGAATAGTGTGGATAATAATAATAGTGCACGTGCATTGGACTAAGATAGAATCTACAAGCATTCAATTCAAGAGAGAAGACAAGGTAATATGGGCTCTTTGTCAGATCAACGATAATGCATATGAGAGCCACTTTAACATTTTCATTATGGTCTTCTCCTATCGACCCCCAAAGAACAAGAAAAGAAATAAAACTGTTTACACGGGAAAGTTCCCAACAAGCAAAAGAAGAACGAGAAATCTTTTTGCGTTTCCTTTTTAATTACTACTACAAGCATGGAAAGTAAACTAATTAAAATCTACAACTAATTTTTTTTGTTTTTCTTAAGGTTTATCAAGCACACAAGAAGAAAGCATAAAAAGGAAAATAAACTAGCATGGATGATACAATGAGAAAGTATGAGGACCGACACCTAGCATGAGTGTGTGAATGTGAATGTAATGTCGGTGAGAAATACGTACTCCACCAAGCTTAGGCTTTTGGCCTAAATTGGTCTGTGGCCACGGCTGGCCTGGCGGATATCCAAAGTAATAGTTGGGGTCATACTGTGAAGAAGCCTTAGATTGCCACTGGTTGGCAATCACCTCCGGATACCATTGATAATCAGACTGTCATGGAGGATCAAATTGTGGTTCCGGCTCCGGCTCTGTAGCTGTTGTAGGGTTCCGGTAGGCATGAATGGCCTCCAATGGAACAAGGTACTTGCCTGCAGGTAAATCAAACAAGGAAGGAGCAGGCAAGGTAATAGTCTCAGGATGATTTTTACCAAATATTAATTTGTACTTAAGATCCTTTTCCCTATTCTTAACAATAAAATCATGTGCTACCATACTCTTATAATCTAAATAAACAAGAGGCAACAATTTTTCTTCCTTCTCGTAATGCCTAATAGGTATGTTAAATTGTGCAACGAGGCGCAAGGCGAAGATGCCTCCAAGGACGGGGCCCTTAGTACGGTTAAGATTCAACCGCTTTGCAATAATAGCGCCCATACTGAATGTGCCATCATGAAATAAGACATGGCACAAAATAACAATATCAGGGGCACTCAGGTTTCCACAGTTTCCGTGCCCAATTAAGCATCTACTAGCAAATATAGCAAAAGAACGTAGAACAGGAAAGTGTATGCTAGTAATCCGTGCGTCGGAAACCTTCCTCATTTCCCCTACAGTAATGGTATCAATAAACCCATCCACATCGTCACTATGTGGTTCCTCTACGCTGCCCTCGAAAGGGATCAAACAAACCCGACAAAAATCATGAAGCGACATCTCCTTATGCTCATCATATAAATAAAATTCCGTCGTAGGTGGTGAGCTCCTAGCATGGAAATGAAAGTTTTGCACAAATATATTGGTGAGTAAGAGATACTGTTCGCGTTGGTCGTGGAGGAGGGCGGTGAGGCCTGCATTCTCAGCCAATTCATAGAAATCATCATAAATCCCGGCTGCTCTCAAGAAATTATCACAAGGTCATTCACACGGTCGGACCTCCGCGGTGCGAGGGAGATTATACTTGGGCCTCTTATCCTCCTCACGTTGCTTATCCTTCGAGCTTCGGCTCGATGAGCCCCTCAAAAATCTCTTCATCTTTTTCTGAAAATTTCTGAAATTTTTAGTAACTTCAAAATAAAAGTGAACCAAACTCAACAATATTGACAGCAACTACTCCTACAAGTGCCTAGAGGCAATATCATGCATCAGAACTACTTTTGACCACATAAATTTGACATGCAAGCTCAAGAACAGGGTCACCTAAGCAGCAAAAATATGCAATGAATAAAGCACTAGAACAAAAACTAATTGGACCATTGGAGGAGTCACATACCAAGGAACAATCCCCCAAAGCAGTTTTGTGATAGGTGCTTTGAGCAAGGAGATCGAAAATGGCAACAAAATGAGCTTGGACTTGGGTTTGAGCTAGTTAGTGGTGTTTGTGGGAGGAAGAAGGAATGTGTGGTGGCTGGAATAAGCGGAGGGGAGCCACCATGGGCCCACGAGGCAGGCGGCGCGCCCAGGGGGTAGGGCGTGCCCTCCACCCTCATGGCCAGGTGCTTGCTCCCCCTGCCATGTTCTCAGTGCCAGATATTCTCAAATATTCTAGAAAAAATCATATTTAATTTTTAGGGCATTTGGAGAACTTTTATTTTTGGGGTATTTTTTATTGCATGGATAATTTAGAAAACAGACAGAAATTACTATTTTTTCTTTATTTAACATAAATAACATAAAGTAAAAAGAGGGTACAGAGAGTTGTGTTTTCTAAATTCATCCATATCATGCTCATCAAAAGGGATCCACTAACAAGGTTGAATAGGTCTTGTTAACAAACTCATTCCGAATAACATGGAACTGGAGAATTTTCGAATAACACTAGGTTACCTCAACAGGGATATGCACATCCCCAACAATGAGAATATCATATTTCTTCTTGACAGTAGGAAGAGGAAATTCAAAACCTCCAAAAATAATCGATGGAAATTTTCAAATAGAGTTGATAATGTAGACTTGAGGTTGTTTCCTCGGAAAGTGTACCGTATGCTCATTACCATTAACATGAAAAGTGACATTGCCTTTGGTGCAATCAATAACAGCCCCTACAGTATTCAAAAAGGGTCTTCCAAGAATAATAGACATACTATCGTCCTCGGGAATACCAAGAATAACAAAGTCCGTTAAAATAGTAACGTTTGCAACCACAACAGGCACATCCTCGCAAATACCGACAGGTATAGCAGTTGATTTATCATCCATTTGCAAAGATATTTCAGTAGGTGTCAACTTATTCAAATCAAGTCTACGATATAAAGAGAGTGGCATAACACTAACACCGGCTCTAAGATCACATAAGGCAGTTTTAACATAGTTTCTTTTAATGGAGCATGGTATAGTTGGTACTCCGGGATCTCCTAGTTTCTTAGGTATTCCACCTTTAAAAGTATAATTAGGAAGCATGGGGGAAATTTCAGCTTCCGATATCTTTCTCTTATTAGTAACAATTTCTTTCATATACTTGGCATAAGGATTCATTTTAAGCATATCAGTCAAACACATACGCAAGAAGATAGGTCTAATCATTTGAGCAAAGCGCTCAAAATCCTCATCATCCTTTTTCTTGAATGGTTTAGGAGGAAAAGGCATGGGTTTCTGAACCCATGGTTCTCTTTCTTTACCATGCTTCCTAGCAACAAAGTCTCTCTTATCATAACGTTGATTCTTTGATTGTGGGTTATCAAGATCAACAGCAGGTTCAATCTCTACATCATTATCATTACTAGGTTGAGCACCAATATGAACATCATCATTAACATTATTACTAGGTTCATGTTCATTACCAGATTGTGTTTCAGCATTAGAAATAGAAATATCATTGGGATTCTCAGGTGTGTCAATAACAGGTTCACTAGAAGCATGCAAAGTCCTATCATTTTTAGTTTCCTTCCTCTTAGAAGGACTAGGTGCATCAATAATATTTCTCTGAGAATCTTGCTCAATTCTCTTAGGATGGCCCTCAGGATACAAAGGTTCCTGAGTCATTTTACCACCTCTAGTCATAACTCTAACAGCATTATCATTTTTCTTACTATTTAATTCATTGAGCAAATCATTCTGAGCTTTAAGTACTTGTTCTACTTGAGTGGTAACCATAGAAGCATGTTTACTAATAAGTTTAAGTTCACCTTTAACATTAGCCATATAATCACCCAAGTGTTCAAGCATATCAGCATTGTGTTTTAATTATCTACGAAAATAAGCATTGAAGTTTTCTTGTTTGACCATAAAGTCATCAAACTCATCCAAGCATGGGCTGGCAAACTTAGTAAATGGGATTTCGGCTTTATCATATCTATAGAGTTAATTTACCTTTACTACCTGTGTCGAGTTATCAAGACCGTGTATTTCTTCAATAGGTAATGAATTAAGACCATGTATTTCTTCAATAGGAGGTAAATTCTTAACATCTTTAGCTTTCATACCTTTTTCCTTCATAGATTTCATTGCCTCTTGCATATCTTCAGGACTGAGAAATAGAATACCCCTTTTCTTCGGAGTTGGCTTAGGAGTTGGATCTGGAAGTGTACAATTATTTTCATTAACCAACATATTATTAAATAGAATTTCAGCTTCATCTGGTGTTCTTTCCCTGAAAACACAACTAGCACAACTACCCAGGTGGTCTCTGGAAGCATCAGTTAGTCCATTATAAAAGATATCAAGTATTTCATTTTTCTTAAGAGGATGATCAGGCAAAGCATTAAGTAATTGGAGAAGCCTCCCCCAAGCTTGTGGGAGACTCTCTTCTTCAATTTGCACAAAATTATATATTTCCCTTAAAACAGCTTGTTTCTTATGAGCGGGGAAATATTTAGCAGATAAGTAATAAATCATATCTTGGGGACTACGCACACAACTAGGATCAAGAGAATTAAACCATATCTTAGCATCACCCTTCAATGAGAACGGAAATATCTTAAGGATATAATAATAGCGAGTTTTCTCATCATTAGTGAACAGGGTGGCTATATCATTTAATTTAGTTAGATGTGCCACAACCGTTTTAGATTCATAGCCATAGAAAGGATCAGATTCAACTAAAGTAATTATCTCATGATCAACAGAGAAATCATAATCCTTATCAGTGACAAAGATAGGTGAAGTAGCATAAGCAGGATCATATTTCATTCTAGCATTCAAAGTCTTTTGTTTCACCTTAGCTAATAATTTCTTAAGATCACTCCTATCATTGCAAGCAAGAAAATCTCTAGCAATTTATTCATCCATAACATAGCCCTCGGGCACAACAGGTAATTCATATCTAGGGGGAGAGTCTTCATCATCACTTTCATCAATATTATCAGTTTCAATAATTTCATTCTCTCTAGCCCTAGCAAGTTGTTCATCAAGAAATTCACCAAGTGGCACAGTAGTATCAAGCATAGAAGTAGTTTCATCATAAGTATCATGCATAGCAGTAGTGGCATCATCAATAACATGCTACATATCAGAATGAATAGCATAAGTAGGTATAGGTGTCGCAAGCTTACTCAAAACACAAGGTGAATCAAGTGCAGAGCTAGATGGCAGTTCCTTACCTCCCCTCGTAGTTGAGGGATAAATTTTTGTTTTCGCATCTTTCAAGTTCTTCATAATGATAAGCAGATATAAATCCCAAGTGATTCAAAGAATAGAGATATGCTCCCCAGCAACGGCGCCAGAAAATAGTCTTGATAACCCACAAGTATAGGGCATCGCAATAGTTTTCGAGGGTAGAGTATTCAACCCAAATTTATTGATTCGACACAAGGGGAGCCAAAGAATATTCTCAAGTATTAGCAGCTGAGTTGTCAATTCAACCACACCTGGAAACTTAATATCTGTAGCAAAGTGTTTAGCAGCAAAGTAATATGATAGTAGCGGTAATGGTGGTAAAAGGTAACGGTAGCAAAAGTAATATTTTTGGTGTTTTGTAGTGATAATAACAATAACAACGGAAGAGTAAATAAGTGAAGAACAATATATGGAAAGCTCGTAGGCAATGGATCGGTGATGGAGAATTATGCCATATGCGGTTCATCATGTAACAGTCATAACCTAGGGTGACACAGAACTAGCTCCAGTTCATCAATGCAATGTAGGCATGTATTCCGAATATAGTCATACGTGCTTATGGAAAAGAACTTGCATGACATCTTTTGTCCTACCCTCCCGTGGCAGCGGGGTCCTATTGGAAACTAAGGGATATTAAGGCCTCCTTTTAATAGAGTACCAGACCAAATCATTAACACATAGTGAATACATGAACTCCTCAAACTACGGTCATCACCGGTAAGTATCCTGATTATTGTCACTTCAGGGTTAACGGATCGTAACACATAATAGGTGATTATAGACTTGCAAGATAGGATGAAGAACTCACATATATTGATGAAAACATAATAGGTTCAGATCTAAAATCATGGCACTCGGGCCCTAGTTACAAGCATTAAGCATAGCAAAGTCATAGCAACATCAATCTCAGAACATAGTGGATACTAGGGATCAAACCCTAACAAAACTAACTCGATTACATGATAAATCTCATCCAACCCATCACCATCCAGCAAGCCTACGATGGAATTACTCACGCACGGCGATGAGCATCATGAAATTGGTGATGGAGGAAGGTTGATGATGACGATGGCGATGGATTCCCCTCTCCGTTGTAAAAAAAATAAAATGTAAAGAAAAATAAATCCCCTATACTTGTGGGTTATCAAGGTGAAAGTAAAAAAAATAAAATGTAAAGAAAAATAAATGAAAAGGGGAAAAAAGAGAAAGGAATAGTAGTAGCGCGTATCGAGGAACGCGTTGTAGCTAGCTTAGCAGTAGCGCACTTCCTGCACTACAAAAAAAATACACCTCCATGATGATACGTGTTTTCACAGTAGGTCGCATTTTCTGTCATGCATGTACATCCATGACAAATTTATGACAGAATCAAGATAGTCATACATGTGCTGTCGTAGAAGTGTTCCATGACATTACCAAAATTATCATCACGGAAGTGTCCACTTCCATGACGATAAATCGCGCATCACAGAAGTGCTTTCGTCAAGGGTGACCGACACGTGGCATCCACCATAACGGAACGCCGTTAAGCTATCGGGTTGGGTTTTGGATCCGATAACCCTTTAACAGCCCCGACCAATGGGGATTTTCCACGTGTAAAATCATCATTGGCTGGAGGAAACACGTGTCGTCTCATCATTGGGACAGATGTCAACCACTCATTGGACGGAAGGCGCCTATGATACGTCGACACGTGGCACGGCCCAACAGAGGCCCATTCCTATGAAAAGGCCGGCCCGTTTGGCTTGGTCAAAAGCTGGTGGGCCGGCCCATGGAAAGCCTGTTAACAGCCTGTTCGAATATAGCCCATTTACAGCCCGCTAACCCAAGGCCCGTTACGCCCTATCCGAATTAGGCCCAGTAGCGTCATCTGGGCCATCCAATATGATTCCATCCCGTTTTCACTTTTGGCCCATGTATGGCCCATGACGTCTTTCGGCCCATATGAGGCCCTATGTAACTCTTGGCCTACTAACGGCCCGTGGTGAAACTGGCCCGTAATGAACAGTGTATCACTTTACACCCATTAACAGCCCGTGGTGAAACTGGCCCATAATGAACAGTGTATCACTTTATACCCATTAATGGCCCGTTATTCCGTTGGGCCGTTTCCAGCCCATGTTATCTTTCGGCCTTCTCAGAGCCCATTTATTCTTGGCCTCATTTCCAGCATTCGTTTACTTACGGCCTGTTACTGTCATTTTCTGCTTGTGAGCCAAATTCAGCCCGTGGTTATAGTCGGCCCGTTTGTGGTCCGTTAATACATTGGGCCGATTTCATAGCGTCGTCAAATACGGCTTATTAACGATGGCCCGTTATGGTCGGCCCATGAACGGACGATTCCAACTCTAGCCCGTTTACGGCCATAATGCGGTCTGTTTGGCCCATGTTTGGCCAATCGATTATACGGCCCACAGAAGGCCCATTGTTTCTACGGCTCATAGAAGGCCCATTGTTTCTACGGCCCATAGAAGGCCCACTGTTTCTATGGCCAGTAGGAGGCCCAGTGTCACTACAATAAATATTAGCCCATGGTTATTGTGGCCTAGTTTTAAAAAATAGGTTATTGCAGCCACTAGCTAACCACGGAAAAAGAACTACAATGACTATAAGCAAACAAATAAACAAGACAACAAGGAAATAAATAAGTAAGCAACTAACGCTAGGCTATCACAGCTATTACACATATTACATCCACTGGGCATCAAAGTTCACCACCAGTGCAAATATAGGGAACAAAGCAGCATATCATATACACTGGTTGTCAAAGTTGGCGACCAACGCAAATAAACGCCGTAGCAAAACAAATCCAGAACTGAAACCACTTCAGAAGATCTCAAGAAACAATATCCTGGGTACCCATAATGCTGGCAAGATGCTTAGCAAGCTTATTAACTTTCTCTTGTTTGGCGCTTAAATCCTCCAGCGCTTGCTGTTGCACCAGAAAATATGCATCTAAATTCTACAGGGACTTCCTCAGTCCTTTAGCTTCCTGTCGCAGCACATCTGATCGATGTCTTTCAACTTGAAGTTGAGACTCAAGAAGACGAACTGATTCAGGCAGCGAGTTTGAAGAGCTTGTGCCAGCAGTAGTGGCCAGTAACTCGAACACTACATCAAGACAGGACTTTTGGGTTCCCTCACTGTCGTCAAGATAGTTTTTATCAGCTTTCTTGGAGACCAACAGGGATGTCTCACTATCTTGAACCTTATTTGCATTACTTCCTTTACCATTGGATAACGCGATACCGTTCTCCAATATTTTGTCTGCATTCTAAAAGAGAAACAAGCAGACACATCACATTTTTACCATATTGTATATGAAACTCATTTTGGTAAATGAGTTCAGTAGTAAAGTGGACAGGATAACAGCATGAAACAAACATATATCTATGTACCATGGTCACTTTATGGTCTATATCATTCTAGTTTTGTTGCCAAATCAAGATAGAGACACAGTTCAAATAATATTTGTTCAAGACAAAGCAGAATAGACAGAATATAAGTGTGGGTAACTATAGAGCAATAACAACAGTTTTAATGTGCATGACATGAGAACATAACTGTTTATTCAATTGAAACTGAAATCAACATAGAGCAGGTTACAACAGCAAACCATTTAAAGAAAACAGGTTTAAAACATACCTGTTGCACCATTGGAGTTTCAATTCCATCCTTCAAATTTGAAAATAGTTGGTATGAGTAAATACAACATGCAAGAGCAAAGGAGTATGAACCGTAGCTACAGAACCTGACCTAAGAACAAATCTTCTTCTCCTTTAAGAGTTGAGTTGGGATTCGGAGTGGTGGTCTTCATGCTTTGGGCACTGCAGTTCCCTTACTAACTGCTCGTGTTTGGGTGCTCTGTGGTGGAGACGGTGATGTGTCAACTGGAACTGGGTTACTATCTGTCGGGGTTGGGGTTAGAAGGGGTGTAGCTGGTTCTCTGTCCAACTGGGTAGGGGTACAATCTGCGAGAGTCTGGGTTATGTGTGGTGGATGTGGTCCTTGGGCAAGTACAACCGTGGTTCTATCTGCATCAACCGGTAGCACTATCTTTTCTGAAGACCGTGTTGTTACTCCCTTAGATATTGCCATCAGGCTCTCCAATTCAAATGGCTGATAAACAAGAAAAGTAATTGAAAGTATAGACATTGTATGATAGACAGGTGCAATGGATAGTGGGGAATAAAAGAGGGCATGAAATAATTCATATTTATGTTGTCTAACCAAACAGGATAGCATGACACAATTTCACATATATGATGGCTAACTAAACAGGATAGCATGACACAATTTCACATTATGATGGCTAACTAAAAAAGATGGAAAGACATAGTTCAAAATATGAGACTATGTAAATAGGATAACATGACATAACTATATAATGTGTTTATTAAATAGGTTGGCATGACATAATTCACATACATTCATGGATAGAATGCCATAATTCAAAATATGATGACTGTAAACACTAAACAGGATGAGATGATATAACTATATGATGTCTTTATTAAATGGGTTGCCATGCCATAATTCAGATAGATGATGTGTATGTACTGTGTAAACATGATGGCATGATATAATTCAAATATATGATTTATATAGTAAGCAAGTAAGCATATGGTAATCCATATATGATGTAAAAACTAAGCAATGCAAGACAACATGCATGACATGGGTAATATAACCCTGCCAAGTTTGAGCATAGACCTCAGGGGGGAAATAGGAATGGTCATCAGTCTCTGAATCCTCCTCTGAGGAGCTCTTTGTAACTAGCAAGATGTCTGCTTCAGCAGGTAGCATTGTCTGCTCTGAATACCTTGTTTTCACTCCAGATACTTCCATCACCGCTTCAAATGGCTGATGCACAGGAAGAGTAGTTGAATATACAAATGTTGTCGACAAATGGAACACATAATACAAAAAAATGATAGCATGATATAATTCACATACATGATGATTGGCTAAACAGCATGGCATTGCATAATTCACATATATAATGCCTCTGCAACAAGATAGCATTGTATAATTCACATATATAATGTCTTGCAACAAGATGGAAATGCATAATTCACATATATGGTAATTAGACACTGAACAGGTGGCATTCACACAAAGCATGTCTAAACTAATCAAATGACATAGCAATGCAAGACACCATACGCACGATATGAGCAACATAACCCTGCCAAGTTAGAGCATACACCTCGGGGGGGGGGATAGGACTGGTCATATGTCTTTGAATCCTCCTCTGAGGAGCTATCCGTAACCAGCGAGATATGCGCTTCGTCAGATAGCATAGTCTGCTCTGAAGACCTTATTTTCACTCCAGAATTTGCCATCACCGTGTCAAATGGCTGATGCACACGAAGAGCAGTTGAATGTAATAACATTGTTGACAAATGTAATATGTAATGAAAAAAAGGATGGCATGATATAATTTACATATAAGATGACTGGCTAAGCAGGATGGCATTGCAAAATTCACATATATGATGCCTGGCTAAACAAGATGTCATTGCATAATTCACATAAACGATGAATAAACTAAATAGATGGCATTCGCACAAAGGATGTCTAAACTAAGCAGATGACATATTTGATGTATAAAGTAAGTAATGCAAGACACCATATGCATGATATAACCAACATCAGCATGCCAAGTTAGAGCGAAGACCTCAGGGGGTAAATAGGAGTTGTCTTCTCCTTCTGAATCCCCCTCAGAACAGATATCTTCCTCTCGATTACAATCCGAAATGCGTGGAGGGGGGGTTGCCTTTGCGCCTACCATGGAGCGACGTCTGCATGAAATTTTATTGCCACGCAAGGCTCGTCTCTTTTGCTCTACATGTTCAGTTCCATTGTTTACAATAACTGTCATGCATAGGAATAAAACATAGTGAGATTATGTAAGGAGTGCATGCAGAAATCCAGAGTGATGGTAGCAACCTATGGATAGACCCAAAACCAATAATAGCAGGCAGATAATGGCTTCAGTTAAAAAATACAGATAATGGCTTCTTTACTGTTTGTTTCCCACCCAACATGAAACTCATAGTAGACACCGGAGATTAACCAGATAGTAGATAGGTACTATTGATAGCGGCCCCGATATGTACCCCACAACCATTTAAAAACTCAAATTTGACCATTAGTTTGGAGCTGACTCAGAGTCTAATTGGTGAACATGATGATAAAGTAGCATGTAATATTAAGCAATGCATAACGTAAGCAGACACGAAAGAGTGCGACCACTCTTGCGGACCCGTGTAGTCCTCGAGGTCATCTGCTCGATTGATGATGGTAGTGCAGTTTTCATGGCTGCCAGCGGCTGGGAAGAAGATCTGAGGCAGTGAAAGACAGTCTGGAGGCTGGATCCCTGCTGTGCTGGACCCTTCTGTCGTTGGAGCAGCTGAGTTGGGGTGGACGACGGTGCAGCAGGAGCGGGACAAACCACGCAAGGTTTTCTTTGACAACTATCTGTAAGAGAAGTAATTCTGTAAGGGCTCGTTTGAATTGGAGGATTCCAACAATGCAGGGATAGGAAATAGACAGGAATAGGATAGGAATGCACGTGCAAAACAGAGAATTTAAAAACACAGGATTTCTGCCAATCTGGGTGTTTGATTCACAACAATTGGAAGATCACGGGATGCAAAGAAGCATGGTGAGATTAAGTCAAACCACAAGAAAATGTAAGGTTATAATGTTATTATGCTACTATCTCTTAGTCTTGTGCTTCATGAATAGGAATTTGAAAAGGAGGACAAGTGAAAATTAAAATTCGTACATTTTTTATTTCAAGGAGACACTAAAGGAACAAATCCGTGTGCTCAGTGGACAATGTATATAACATGTAGAGTAAAAAAGAGATGCAACAAGTGTACAACCTCTTTGGCGAAGCCATGTCGATCTCAGCGTGACTGGGTTGGACGGTGAGGATGCTCCGGCTGACTTGGCTGTCGGAGGAGGGGAAGAGGATCTTAGGCGTCTGGAGATGGAGCCCGAGGTACTGCTCCGCTGTGATGGAGGGTTTCGTCGTTGGAGCAGCACCGGTGAGTTATACGATGCCGAGGCTGAAGCAGGACAAGAGAGACAACGAACAACATTAACCTGAGTGGAATTATAATAGCATCTCCAATACATGACGTAAAATACATAAACACAAAGTGCTAGATGTAAAATACATCAGCAGCTCATCTCTGAACTTAACTGTCGAAACTGAACTTAACTGTCGAAACTGAACTTAACTGTCGAAACTGAATTTTGCTGTCGAAACTGAACGCACTAGCAAGGTGAGGCTACACGTCGGTCGACTGACTTTTTCATCTCTGGTCAGTCGATTTTGCAGCAGTTGGATACGAAATCAAGGGCTTGCGGTTCATCTTCAACCTCCACCCCCCTGAGCCGGCCAAACAGCAGCCCCCCGCCGCCCGCGGCCGGCGATGCGCCGCCCCGCCCGCCCCGAAAACACTCCCCACTGCCGGTCCGCCGCCGCCCCGGCCATCCCCCTAGGCCCCCCCGTGCCGAACTTTTTCTCCGGCGATCCCCACGCCACCGCCCCGCCAACGCCCCGCCACCGCCGGCGACCACCGCCCCCATCCTGAACCCTAAGATAGATAGTGGGGTACCTCTCCAGCGAGCCCCCCTTCCCGCTGCGGCTGGTTCTTCCTTCACCCCGGCGGCATTGGAGTGAAGTGTAGCTAAATCGGAGCAGCATCGCAAGCAAGAGCAAGAGCGAGAGCAGCAGCGCGAGCAAGAGCAGTAGCAAGAGCAGACCAGGCAGGGGACCAAGAGCAAGAGCAGAGCAGTAGCGCGAGCGAGAGCTAAAGTAGCAGCAGGTCCTACTGATGTGGACGTCGCCACCGAGGGAGTGACGCCATGGAGGAAGTGGCCGGTGACGCCGCCATGGATGGAGCCACGCCGTGTCGGCTCGGGACCGAGCACCGGCAGCACCGTGAGATCGAATCAAGAAGAAAATGCGGCGATTAGTGTACAACCTCTTTGGTGGCGCCGATTAGGCCGCGGCTTCATCCGAGGAAACGGTGATGATGATGCTCTTCCGGTGGTGCAGGTGAAGACGGCGGTGTGGGAATGGAGATGGCGCGAAAGATGAGGGGAACATCGGGGCAGCTCCTTGGAGGTGGAGGACGGGGTGGCTGTGAAGGAAATATGCCCTAGAGGCAATAATAAAGTTATTATTTATTTCCTTATTTCATGATAAATGTTTATTATTCATGCTAGAATTGTATTAACCAGAAACATAATACATGTGTGAATACATAGACAAACAGAGTGTCACTAGTATGCCTCTACTTGACTAGCTCGTTAATCAAAGATGGTTATGTTTCCTAACCATGAACAAAGTGTTGTTATTTGATTAACGAGGTCACATCATTAGTTGAATGATCTGATTGACATGACCCATTCCATTAGCTTAGCACCCGATCGTTTAGTATGTTGCTATTGCTTTCTTCATGACTTATACATGTTCCTATAACTATGAGATTATGCAACTCCCGTTTACCGGAGGAACACTTTGGGTACTACCAAACGTCACAACGTAACTGGGTGATTATAAAGGAGTACTACAGGTGTCTCCAAAGGTAGATGTTGGGTTGGCGTATTTCGAGATTAGGATTTGTCACTCCGATTGTCGGAGAGGTATCTCTGGGCCCTCTCGGTAATGCACATCACTTAAGCCTTGCAAGCATTGCGACTAATGAGTTAGTTGCGGGATGATGTATTACAGAACGAGTAAAGAGACTTGCCAGTAACGAGATTGAACTAGGTATGGGATACCGACGATCGAATCTCGGGCAAGTAACATACCGATGACAAAGGGAACAACGTATGTTGTTATGCGGTCTGACCGATAAAGATCTTCATAGAATATGTAGGAGCCAATATGGGCATCCAGGTCCCGCTATTGGTTATTGACCGGAGACGTGTCTCGGTCATGTCTACATTGTTCTCGAACCCGTAGGGTCCGCACGCTTAAGGTTACGATGGTAGTTATATTATGAGTTTATGCATTTTGATGTACCGAAGGTTGTTCGGAGTCCCGGATGTGATCACGGACATGACGAGGAGTCTCGAAATGGTCGAGACATAAAGATTGATATATTGGAAGTCTATGTTTGGATATCGGAAGTGTTCCGGGTGAAATCGGGATTTTATCGGAGTAGCAGGAGGGTTACCGGAACCCCCCGGGAGCTATATGGGCCATAGTGGGCCTTAGTGGAAAAGAGAAGGGGCTGCCCTAGATGGGCTGCGCACCTCCCCCCTTCCCCTAGTCCTATTAGGACTAGGAGAGGTGGCCGGCCCCCTCCTCCTCTTTTCCCCCTCCGCGAATCCTATTCCGACTAGGATTGGGGGGGAATCCTACTCCCAGAGGGAGTAGGACTCTCCTGCGCCCTCCTCCTTGGCCGGCCAGCCCTCCCCCTTGGATCCTTTATATACGGGGGCAGGGGGCACCCCTAGACACACAAGTTGATCCACGTGATTTATTCCTTAGCCGTGTGCGGTGCCCCCTGCCACCATATTCCTCGATAATACTGTAGCGGTGTTTAGGCGAAGCCCTGCTGCTGTAGTACATCAAGATCGTCACCACGCCGTCGTGCTGACGGAACTCCTTCCCGACACTTTGCTGGATCGGAGTCCGGGGATAGTCATCGAGCTGAACGTGTGCTCGAACTCGGAGGTGCCGTAGATTCGGTGCTTGATCGATTGGATCGTGAAGACGTACGACTACTTCCTCTACATCGTGTCAGCGCTTCCGCAGTCGGTCTGCGTTGGGTACGTAGACAACACTCTCCCCTCTCGTTGCTATGCATCACATGATCTTGCATGTGCGTAGGAAATTTTTTGAAATTACTACGTTCCCCAACAGTGGTATCAGAGCCTAGGTTATTTATGTTGATGTTATATGCACGAGTAGAACACAAGTGAGTTGTGGACGATACAAGTCATACTGCCTACCAGCATGTCATACTTTGGTTCGGCGGTATTGTTGGACGAGACGACCCGGACCAACCTTACGCGTACGCTTACGCGAGACCGGTTCCCTCGACGTGCTTTGCACATAGATGGCTTGCGGGCGACTATCTCTCCAACTTTAGTTGAACCAAGTATGGCTACGCCCGGTCCTTGCGAATGTTAAAACGGAGTCTATTTGACAAACTATCGTTGTGGTTTTGATGCGTAGGTAAGATTGGTTCTTGCTTAAGCCCGTAGCAGCCACGTAAAACTTGCAACAACAAAGTAGAGGACATCTAACTTGTTTTTGCAGGGCATGTTGTGATGTGATATGGTCAAAACGTGATGAGATATAAGTTGTTGTATGAGATGATCATGTTTTGTTGAAGTTATCGGCAACTGGCAAAAGCCTTATGGTTGTCTCTTTATTGCATAAGATGCAAGCGCCAAATAATTGCTTTACTTTATCGCTATGCGATAGCAATAGTTGCAAGAGCAATAGTTGGCGAGACGACCACGTGATGACACATTGATATAGATCAAGATGATGGAGATCATGGTGTCATACCGGTGACGATAGAGATCATGACAGTACTTCGGAGATGGAGATCACAAGCACAAGATGATGATGGCCATATCATGTCACATATTTTGATTGCATATGATGTTTATCTTTTATACATCTTATTTTGCTTAGTTTGATGGTAGCATTTTAAGATGATCTCTCACTAATTATCAAGAAGTGTTCTGCCTGAGTATGCACCGTTGCGAAAGTTCTTCGTGCTGAGACACCACGTGATGATCGGGTGTGATAGGATCTACGTTCAAATACAACGGGTGCAAAACAGTTGCACACGCGGAATACTCAGGTTATACTTGACGAGCCAAGCATATACAGATATGGCCTCGGAACACGGAGACCAAAAGGTCGAGCGTGAATCATATAGTAGATATGATCAACATAGTGATGTTCACCAGTGAAACTGCTCCATCTCACGTGATGATCGGACATGGATTAGTTGATTTGGATCACGTGATCACTTAGAGGATTAGAGGGATGTCTATCTAAGTGGGAGTTCTTAAGTAATATGATTAATTGAAATTTAATTTATCATGAACTTAGTCCTGGTAGTATTAGCATATCTATGTTGTAGATCAATAGCTCGCGTTGTTGCTTTCATATGTTTATTTTGATATGTTCCTAGAGAAAATTGTGTTGAAAGATGTTAGTAGCAATGATGCGGATTGGATCCGTGATCTGAGGTTTATCCTCATTGTTGCACAGAAGAATTATGTCCTTGATGCACCGCTAGGTCACGGACCTATTGCAGGAGCAGATGCAGACGTTATGAACGTTTGGCTAGCTCAATATGATGACTACTTGATAGTTTAGTGCACCATGCTTAATGGCTTAGAATCAGGCCTTCAAAGACGTTTTGAACGTCATGGACCATATGAGATGTTCCAGGAGTTGAAGTTAATATTTCAAGCAAATACCCGAGTTGAGAGATATGAAGTCTCCAACAAGTTCTATAGCTAAAAGATGGAGGAGAATCTCTCAACTAGTGAGCATGTGCTCAGATTGTCTGAGTAATACAATCGCTTGAATCAAGTGGGAGTTAATCTTCCAGATAAGATAGTGATTGACAGAATTCTCTAGTCACCATCACCAAGTTAGTAGAACTTCGTGATGAACTATGATATGCAAGGGATAACGGAAACGATTCCCAAGCTCTTCGTAATGCGGAAATTGACGAAGGTAGAAATCGAGAAAAACATCAAGTGTTGATGGTAGACAAGACCACTAGTTTCAAGAAAAGGGCAGAGGGAAGAAGGGGAACTTCAAGAAGAACAACAAGCAAGTTGCTGCTCAAGTGAAGAAGCCCAAGTCTAGTCCTAAGCCTGAGACTAAGTGTTTCTACTGCAAAGGAACTGGTCATTGGAAGCGGAACTACCCCAAGTGATTGGCAGATAAGAAGGATGGCAAAGTGAACATAAGTATATTTGATATACATGTTATTGATGTGTACTTTACTAGTGTTTATAGCAACCCCTCAGTATTTGATACTAGTTCAGTTGCTAAGATTAGTAACTCGAAACGGGAGTTGCAGAATAAACAGAGACTAGTTAAGGGTGAAGTGACGATGTGTGTTGGAAGTGGTTCCAAGATTGATATGATCATCATCGCACACTCCCTATACTTTCGGGATTAGTGTTGAACCTGAATAAGTGTTATTTGGTGTTTGCGTTAAACATGAATATGATTTGATCATGTTTATTGTAATACAGTTATTCATTTAAGTAAGAGAATAAATTGTTGTTCTGTTTACATGAATAAAACCTTATATGGTTACACACCCAATGAAAATAGTTCGTTGGATCTCGATCGTAGTGATACACATAATCATAATATTGAAACCAAAAGATGCAAAGTTAATAATGATAAGTGCAACTTATTTGTGGCACTGCCGTTTAGGTCATATTGGTGTAAAGCGCATGAAGAAACTCCATACTGATGGGATTTTGGAATCACTTGATTATGAATCACTTGATGCTTGCGAACCATGCCTTTTGGGCAAGATGACTAAAACACCATTCTCCGGAACAATGAAGCAAGCAACAGATTTGTCGGAGATCATACATACTGATGTATGTGGTCCGATAAATATTAAGGCTTGCAGCAGGTATCATTATTTTCTGACCTTCACAGATGATTTGAGCAGATATGGGGATATCTACTTGATGAAACATAAGTCTGAAACACTTGAAAAGTTCAAAGAATTTCAGAGTGAAGTGAAAAATCATCGTAACTAGAAAATAAAGTTTCTACAATCTGATCGTAGAGAAGAGTATTTGAGTTACGAGTTTGGCCTTCAGTTAAAAACAATGTGAAATAGTTTCACTACTCATGCCACCTGGAACACCACAATGTAATGGTGTGTTCGAACGTCATAACCGTACTTTATTGGGTATAGTGCAATCTATGATGTATCTTACCAATCTACCACTATCATTTTGGGGTTATGCATTAGAGACAGCTGCATTCACGTTAAATAGGGCACCATCAAAATCCGTTGAGACGACGCCTTATGAACTGTGGTTTGGCAAGAAACCAAAGTTGTCGTTTCTTAAAGTTTGGGGTTGTGATGCTTATGTGAAAAAGTTTCAACCTGATAAGCTCAAACCCAAATCGGAGAAATGTGTCTTCATAGGATATCCAAAGGAAACTATTGGATACACCTTCTATAACAGATCCGAAGGCAAGACTTTTGTTGCTAAATTCGGAAACTTTCTGGAGGAGTTTCTCTCGAAAAAAGTGAGTGGGAGGAAAGTAGAACTTGACGAGGTAACTGTACCTGCTCCCTTATTGGAAAGTAGTACATCACAGAAAACTGTTTCTGTGACACCTACACCAATTAGTGAGGAAGCTAATGATGATGATCATGTAACTTCAGATCAAGTTACTACCGAATCTCGTAGGTAAACCAGAGTGAGATCCGCACCAGAGTGGTACGGTAATCCAGTTCTGGAAGTCATGCTACTAGATCATGATGAACCTACGAACTATGAAGAAGCGATGGTGAGCCCAGATTCCGCAAAGTGGCTTGAAGCCATGAAATCTGTGATGGGATCCATGTATGAGAACAAAGTATGGACTTTGGTTGACTTGCCCGATGATCGGCAAGCAATTGAGAATAAATCGATCTTCAAGAAAAAGACTGAAGCTGACGGTAATGTTACTGTCTACAAAGCTCGACTTGTCGCGAAAGGTTTTCGACAAGTTCAAGGGGTTGACTACGATGAGACTTTCTCACCTGTAGCGATGCTTAAGTCTGTCCGAATCATGTTAGCAATTGCCGCATTTTATGAAATCTGGCAAATGGATAAACAAAACTGCATTCCTTAATGGATTTGCTAAAAGAAGAGTTGTATACGATGCAACTAGAAGGTTTTGTCGATCCTAAAGGTGTTAACTAAGTATGCAAGCTCCAGCGATCCATCTATGGACTGGTGCAAGAATCTCGGAGTTGGAATATACGCTTTGATAAGTTGATCAAAGCATATAGTTTTATACAGACTTGCGGTGAAGCCTGTATTTACAAGAAAGTGAGTGGGAGCACTACAGCATTTCTGATAAGTATATGTGTATGACATATTGTTGATCGGAAATAATGTAGAATTATTCTGTAAAGCATAAAGGAGTGTTTGAAAGGAGTTTTTTCAAAGAAAGACCTCGGTGAAGCTGCTTACATATTGAGTATCAAGATCTATAGAGATAGATCAAGACACTTGATAAGTTTTTTCAATGAGTACATACCTTGACAAGATTTTGAAGTAGTTCAAAATGGAGCAGTCAAAGAAAGAGTTCTTGCCTGTATTACAAGGTGTGAATTTGAGTAAGACTCAAAGCCCGACCACGGCAGAAGATAGAAAGAGAATGAAAGTCATTCCCTATGCCTTGGCCATAGGTTCTATAAAGTATGCCATGCTGTATACCAGATCTATTGTATGCCCTACCACT
This sequence comes from Triticum urartu, assembly GCF_056163025.1. Lineage (NCBI taxonomy): Eukaryota > Viridiplantae > Streptophyta > Magnoliopsida > Poales > Poaceae > Triticum > Triticum urartu. Next base: position 79,368,384 of record NC_141874.1, read on the forward strand.
GAGTTTGGCAAGGGAGTACGATAGTGATCTAGGAGTAGATCACTGGACAGCGGTCAAAATTATCCTTAGTGGAATAAGGATATGTTTCTCGATTATGGAAGTGAAAAAGGTTCGTCGTAAAGGGTTACGCCGATGCAAGTTTGACACTAATCTAGATGACTCTAAGTCTCGATCTAGATACATATTGAAAGTGGGAGCAATTAGCTAGAGTAGCTCCATGCAGAGCATTGTTGACATAGAAATTTGCAAAATACATGCGGATCTGAATGTGGCAGACCCGTTGACTAAGATTCTCTCACAAGCAAAACATGATCACACCTTAGTACTCCTTGGGTGTTAATCACATAGCGATGTGAACTAGATTATTGACTCTAGTAAACCCTTTGGGTGTTAGTCACATGGCGATGTGAACTATGGGTGTTAATCACATGATGATGTGAACTATCGTTGTTAATCACATGGTGATGTGATCTAGATTATTGACTCTAGTGCAAGTGGGAGACTGAAGGAAATATGCCCTAGAGGCAATAATAAAGTTATTATTTATTTCCTTATTTCATGATAAATGTTTATTATTCATGCTAGAATTGTATTAACCGGAAACATAATACATGTGTGAATACATAGACAAACAGAGTGTCACTAGTATGCCTCTACTTGACTAGCTCGTTAATCAAAGATGGTTATGTTTCCTAACCATGAACAAAGTGTTGTTATTTGATTAACGAGGTCACATCATTAGTTGAATGATCTGATTGACATGACCCATTCCATTAGCTTAGCACCCGATCGTTTAGTATGTTGCTATTGCTTTCTTCATGACTTATACATGTTCCTATAACTATGAGATTATGCAACTCCCATTTACCGGAGGAACACTTTGGGTACTACCAAACGTCACAACGTAACTGGGTGATTATAAAGGAGTACTACAGGTGTCTCCAAAGGTAGATGTTGGGTTGGCGTATTTCGAGATTAGGATTTGTCACTCCGATTGTTGGAGAGGTATCTCTGGGCCCTCTCGGTAATGCACATCACTTAAGCCTTGCAAGCATTGCGACTAATGAGTTAGTTACGGGATGATGTATTACAGAACGAGTAAAGAGACTTGCCAGTAATGAGATTAAACTAGGTATGGGATACCGACGATCGAATCTCGGGCAAGTAACATACCGATGACAAAGGGAACAACGTATGTTGTTATGCGGTCTGACCGATAAAGATCTTCGTAGAATATGTAGGAGCCAATATGGGCATCCAGGTCCCGCTATTGGTTATTAACTGGAGACGTGTCTCGGTCATGTCTACATTGTTCTCGAACCCGTAGGGTCCGCACGCTTAAGGTTACGATGATAGTTATATTATGAGTTTATGCATTTTGATGTACCGAAGGTTGTTCGGAGTCCCGGATGTGATCACGGACATGACGAGGAGTCTCGAAATGGTCGAGACGTAAAGATTGATATATTGGAAGCCTATGTTTGGATATCGGAAGTGTTCCGGGTGAAATCGGGATTTTACCGGAGTATCGGGAGGGTTACCGGAACCCCCCGGGAGCTATATGGGCCATAGTGGGCCTTAGTGGAAAAGAGAAGGGGCTGCCCTAGATGGGCTGCATGCCTCCCCCCTTCCCCTAGTCCTATTAGGACTAGGAGAGGTGGCCGGCCCCCTCCTCCTCTTTTCCCCCTCCGCGAATCCTATTCGGACTAGGATTGGGGGGGGGGGGGAATCCTACTCCCAGAGGGAGTAGGACTCTCCTGCGCCCTCCTCCTTGGCCGGCCATCCCTCCCCCTTGGATCCTTTATATACGGGGGCAGGGGCACCCCTAGACACACAAGTTGATCCACGTGATCTATTCCTTAGCCGTGTGCGGTGCCCCCTGCCACCATATTCCTCGATAATACTGTAGCAGAGTTAGGCGAAGCCCTGCTGCTGTAGTACATCAAGATCATCACCATGCCGTCGTGCTGACGGAACTCCTCCCCGACACTTTGCTGGATCGGAGTCCGGGGATAGTCATCGAGCTGAACGTGTGCTCGAACTCGGAGGTGCCGTAGTTTCGGTGCTTGATCGGTTGGATCGTGAAGACGTACGACTACTTCCTCTACATCGTGTCAGCGCTTCTGCAGTCGGTCTGCGTTGGGTACGTAGACAACACTCTCCCCTCTCGTTGCTATGCATCAGATGATCTTGCATGTGCGTAGGAAAAATTTTGAAATTACTACGTTCCCCAACAGGCTGAACCGGCGGGACGATGAGATCGACGACGGATCCTCATCCGGTATGGTGGATGAGGGACATCGAGGTGTTGCTGTGGACGACGTCGTCGGGGAAGAGGCTCCGGCTGGGTGGCGGACGGAGCAGGGTGTGGGGTTTCATCGCGGGTTTTCGTGGCCTCGGTGTATGAATGGGTGGGCGGATGGGATGGCAGTGGGGAACCATGGCTTAGAGACGCGCTTGTCCGAAATGTGCGGTAAGTTACGAAAGTACCCCCACCGATTTGAGGCGGTTCTTTCGATTCTGGGGTACCACGAGCATTTCACGTGTCGGGATTTCACAGGAGGTGGGAGTTTTCGTGCATGTTGTAATTTTGGAATATCAAGGCGCGGGTTGAGATGGAGGGAGTTATCGGAGCACAACGAGACAAAGATATATCTTAAATATTTTGGGCTAACAAGGCGCGGGTTGAAATTTCTGGACAAGCCTAACGTGTACTGTACCAAATCAATGCACCCTACAAATGTCATTCAAAACTTTGAATTCATGTTATATTCAATTAAAATATTTCGCTACGTGTATAATGCATGCAACCTACTACTCAAATGAACGTTTTAGTGCATTCCAAACGTATATACTACCGCTTCAATATGAACTAAATTTGAATTTGTTTCTCTATTTGAATAAGATCTACAGTAATGATTGTTGTGAAGTCAAAGCATTTGAATTCGTTTCTCTGTTTTAATAAGATCTACAATCATCATTATTGTCAAGTTAAACCATCGTTTGTGTATTATCTTCACAGCACACCACATGATTAGTCTCGAGTTACATATGAACTATGTGTACTATATGAACTCGAACTAGATTTTTTGAATCCACTTTATTTTGATTTCAAATCACATTACATTTCTAGCTCTAGCTAGATCTTCATAATCTAAACCAAGTCTCATATGTATAATGTGTTTATCACATTATGTATGGTGCCCCGCCCCCTACGCCTACAAGTATTTAGATGTGAGTTGCAAACACCACACATTACCACAAATTCAAATAAAATGTGAGAATGTTTGATATATAGTATTGTTTAGATTGTTCAATATTTAGTTGTAAGCTGCAAATGCCACACATTATCACAAATTCAAATAAAATGTGAGATTGTTTGATGTATAGTATGGTTTAGATTGTTCGGCATTTAGCTATGAGTTGCAAACGCCATGCATTATCACATTATGGTATAACATGTGCACAGCACGTGTATCACCGCTATATTCATGCATGCAATGTTTAAAACACTATGATCTCCTATTCAAATATATGAATCCACTTTCATATCAAATTATGATCTTTGTTAGTCTCTTACACCCACAAAATCCTCTAACCTTTGTAGCTACCACTAACTTTCTCTCGTGCATACACACGCCCTCCTCGCCCTCCCCCTCCCTCGGCATTCTATCCACCGGGCACATTCATTTTTTTCTTTAGGTCGTTCTCCCAGAGTCTCCACAACTCCTTTCCGACACACACCAATCGATAAACCTCTCCAGCGTTGCCTGCCTACAACATACAAACACACCTTCAATCTCCTCCTTTATGTGTCCTTGCCTCGTGTCTCTCATACGGTCAGACACACGTGTAAACTCTCGCCCCTCTTTTCATCGCTCTCACAACCGCACACTCCTCCCCCTATCTAGCTAGTAGTTGGGCCTCTCGCACCACCTCCTAGCTCCATTCTCTCTGTCTATCTGTCTCACTAGGCCTTATTTGCCTCTAACAAATGGACGTACACCGACCGATCTCTCGCTATACATATAGCTAGCTAGGTCCTTATAACTCGTTTTTACCCACACGTCAATCGATCTACCTCATTAGTTGTGTCTCTCCCTTCCTCCGACAAACAACAATTGATCTACCGATCTAGTTAGGTTTGCTTACCAAAAAAATGGTTCCCCTTCATCATCCATGGATGCGTACCGACAGATCTATCATGCACAGGCACACACAGAAACATATCCCCACTCTTATTGATAACATTGCAGTTCCACCCTCAGTTTGTCTAGTAGGCCTCTCCCACCATCTTCGAGAAGCAACTCCATCACCCATCCAGCACTCTACCCCTCTCCCTCCCTCTCCCTCCCTCTCTCTCTCTCCTCTCTCTCTCTCCCATCATATTTCCCATCCTTCAGTTATGTATGGATGTCGACCGATCTCCCTCAAGACATAGTTGGGTCTCTCCTTCTCAACACATATACGAGTCGTTCTACCTCTATAGTTAGGCCTCTGCCTACCCCTCCCACCCCCCCTCCCCCCCACACACACCAATACATCGAGCGCTCTAGTCATGTCTCCCTGCCACACACAAACTTGACGTGTGCCCTTTAACGTTCCAGTAGGCCAGTCGCCCTATATCTTTGACTTTTACACACACACAATTTCGATGGCTCTCTTCATCGATCTCACACCCAACCACTTGATCCTCTCTTCGACTCTATCGATAGCTATGACCCCTCCCTCTATGTATGATATGGATAGGCCTCCATTTCACACACATTGCATGCAAAATTTTGTTTGAGATGTCATGAACACATATTCCCACAAATAATTCACGAAATCAACCCCCCACCCCACCCCCACCCCAAAACAAAAAACACTCATGAACGTGGTTTGTATCTCTCACACACACACCCACGTAGGTGGGGGACGTGCCCGAAGAGAAGAGGTGCATGCACGACGCACGTACTCCCGCCTCTTTCCCAACCACACCCGTGCGGGTACATGGTGGAGCTCATTTCTGTACGAAAAAGGCAGCCCACGTGGTAATTTGGCACGTGTACTGGTTGTCCACTTGGTGGAGGGAGTATCGTCTACCACGGGTGAACAAACAAATTGCGACTTGACGTGTTATGTTAAAAAAAGAGGCAAACCATGTGGGGCCTACCTTAGAGGCAAGGCTCTATACACTGGAGTACTTTTGATGTGCCCCGTCAACTCGCAGAATGAGGAGAGGCTTGCTTAGTACACCGTCTCCCCCACCCACGGGCACGGTGGCTCGCAGGATGAGGTGAAGCTTGCTTACTACGCCTTACGCCCGCTCCCTCGCCCATGTGCGCGGTGGCTCGCAGGACGAGGAGAAAAATTTACTACTCCCTCCGTTTACTCCTCGTCCCTACTACCTTGGTTATAGAGATTATATCATACTAGCACAAATGCCCATGCGTTGCAACGGGAGAAATAAACTCTCGCACACCCTTAGCGAGTTATCTGTGTTCCAATTCTTTGCTTTGTCATCGATGTCGATGATAGTCACTTGCCCACCTATTACAAAAAATGTGATCAGTCCTAAGGTGGTGATCTTGGTCATCACACTCACCATGCCGATTTTGCGAGCCCCTGCCTGCACCACCCTGTAATTTCTCATGTGTTGCAACTGTCACATATAAATTCGTGTCGTTCAAAACATATCATGTTATAACATGTTAGGCGATCCAGTTCCTTATTGAGCGCGCGCACAACAATAATTATTAATGCAAATTAAATTACGGTGTGAGGCCATCAATTTCTTGACTCAACATAAACCGAATAGACTTCATTGTCTCCACCGTCCACCTTCTTCATTTCTAACATGAAGTTGGGCACCTCTCCGGCAAAGAACTATGTCGTGTCATTTCACCGTGGCCATCGAACCATAGTTTAAAAAACCGAATAGGTAACCAAACCGATGAGGCTACCAGTTAAGGTTCTCAGAGGTTGGCCTATCAGTTCATCTATTCATTCGTGTCAAAAGTGGAAATGTTGAAGTTATTAAGAAATTACCATAGATCGAATGAGTATGTGTAATATTGGATGTAATCCATTTAAAAAACAGAAAGCGTTGGTGGCCTAGATGGTTGTTGGTCGTTTGGCGTTCATCGGCTCAAGGTTAACTAATGGATCCCAATTTGATGCACTATTTTACGAATACTTTTCAGGTCATAAAAAATGGGCAAGGCGCAAGTTTCAGTTTTTTCGTTTGCACCTATTTGAGGGGGTCCAATTCAGGGTTTGGATGTGTTCTGTGTAACTAATAACTCATTACAAATTAGAGGTCCAACTAAAGAAACATTACCAGGAGATTAAAAAGCTCCTCCATGAGCCAGGTCTTTTTTGATGTATTAGTGTGTGCCCATGCATCTAATCTAATACATCTGCCCATGCATGTAGTGGCACAATGGAATCCTATCTCACATCTGCCCATGCACCCATAGAGCACAATGGAATTCATTTGCTCTGTTAATTAATAGAGAAATTATTATTTCCTCATTAATTTCCTAGCGAATTTATATCGTCTTTATTAATTCCTTCCCTTCATGCCTCGTCGTATGCCCGTGTGTTGCAATGGGCGAAAAAATTAACAAAACCTGCTTCATGTGCCATTACACGCTACTCATATCCAACTCTAATAAACCTTGAGATAACGTTACCCTTGTCTATCTAAGATGCATATGAGTGTGTGTTGCCACGGTTGCATTATCTTTTTTCTTTGGATCATGAAGTGTTGACGTGAAGAGGCCACCCCAACGTCCCTAATTGGCGCGTATTTAAGCTCTACACTGCCATCAGATGAAAGAATAGTGATGCATGAAACAATCTTTTAGGGAGAAATGTTGGAATTTTGCTAGTAGGCCTTTGGCCCAAAGCCCAACGAAAATTCTGAAATTCTCTTGGCCCATTCATGCACACATGTGAGTGGAGTGAGTGAGGCTAAAGTTTAGTCCCACCCCGGAAGTTGAGAGAGAGTTGCACCTCTTTATAAGGTGAGCTCTTCTACTACTTGTATGAGCATGAGAAGAGGAGACCTACACGCGCGCTCCTCCTCCTCGCTCGCCTCGCCACGCCTGGTCACGACGCGCCGCGGGTTGCGGGATTGAGCCGAGCCGAGGACAGAGCTATGCACATTGTCTATATTTTTGCTGCATGGGAAAATTAATGAGTCATTAATTAATTAATTAATTAATTACTGAACCGTTTCAGATTCTTTTGGATCGTGACGACTCGGACGTGGGGTTTACTCCCACGACCTACCCGGCCCGCACTATATAGTCAGGCAGACGTCTACCCTAGCCGCAGCCGCTTCGTATGGTTTCTCACCACTGTTCCAGATCATTGCACCGCCAAGCAAGTCTTCTCCATCCCTCCTTCCGGCGTGCACCGCGAGAAGGGACAGGAGGCCTCCGGAACCCCGCCTCTCGTGATCCTGTACGGGAGAGGGGCGATCAGGTTTTTGGGGAGCGCACTCGCGCGACTGCTGGCAGCGACGACTTCGCGAACGACGACTTCTTCCCCGACCTCGGCAGCCTCGTCCTCGACGACATGGGCGACAACGTCAATGCCGGCGGTGCTGCACCCTCTGCACCGTATGTGATTCTATCCTTCCTGTTCGAGATTGTGGTAGAATTCATGCTTCTAGTATGTGCCCTAGATGTGATATGTTCATCTGCTATGCTAGTTCGCATGATTAGTTTAATCTCTACTGTTGTGGTCATGATTTATCATCTGTTTATTCGGATTAAATCTCGTAGTAATTTGCTCATATTTCCAACAATCCAAAAACCTGATTATAGGCAATTTACTCCAAGTGGTTTTGCTGCGCATCTGAAGCCGCCTGCCTTTAAGGGGGCGCAATATAAGAGGTGGCGCACGAGAGCAGTCTACTGGTTTCAGACCATGGGCTGCTATGATGCCACCAAGGGCAAGCCTGAGGGTGATCTTAATCCAGCACAGCTGGAAGCTTTTGAGAAGATCGATACCCTCTTTAAAGGCACTCTTCTGAGTGTTCTTGATGACTCCATTGTGGATTCGTATATGTCGTTTGACAACGGCAAGGACATGTGGGCTGCGCTCAAGGCCAAGTTTGGTGCCTCGGACGCCGGCAGCGAGTTGTACGTCATGGAGCAATTCTATGACTACAAGATGACTGATGAGCGCCCTGTTGTACGACAGGCTCATGAGATACAGTCGCTCGCAAAAGAACTTGAGTACTTCAAGTGTGTGTTGCCGGACAAATTTGTTGCCAGAGGCATCATTGCCAAGCTTCCACCTTCGTGGAACAATTTTGCTACTTCCCTGAAACACAAGAGACAGGAGTTTTCCGTTGCGTATCTCATTGGTACTCTTGATGTTGAAGAGAAGGCAAGAGCAAAGGACACACGTGCTTGAGTTGCTGAGGGAGGTTCTAGTGCCCACATGGTACAGAAGAAGAACTCCCAGCCCAACAAGTTCAAAAACAATAAGAACAAAACTCAGGGCAAAGGCAAGTTTGATACAAAGAACAAGCCATCACATTCTACCAACTTCAAGAAGAATTCTCATAAGAAGGGGAAGGGACTTTGCCATGTCTGCGGTGATCCTAATCACTGGGCTCCGAAGTGTCCTAACCGCTTTGAGGAGCGCGAACATGAGAAGAGCGGCAAGTCCGCTAATGTTGTCATCGGTGATACTGATATGAAGGAATCAGGGTACGGTATTTTTCCTACCATCCTTTCAGTATTTCAATCCCCTGATTGGTTAATTGACACCAGTGCCAATGTACATGTTTGTGCTGACGCCTCCATGTTTTCTTCTTACCAGGCAACAGGGACTTCACTCGTGCTGATGGGGAACGGGTCACATGCCATCGTTCGAGGTGTTGGTACGGTCGATCTGAAGTTTACTTCGGGGAAGACTATGCGTCTGAAGAACGTTCATCATGTGTCGTCCATCAATAAAAATCTCGTTAGCGGTTCCCGTTTATGTCGAGATGGTTTTAAGTTGGTTTTCGAATCCAATAAAGTTGTAATTTCTAAGTGTGGACAATTTGTTGGAAAAGGCTATGAGTGCGGAGGCTTGTTCCACCTATCTTTGTCAGATATTTGCACTAAAGTTATTAATAATGTTTGCCACAATAATGAGTTTGATATTTGGCATTCACGACTCTGTCATATTAACTTTGGTTGCATGACGCGGTTAGCCAATATGAATTTAATTCCAAAAATCTCTACTGTCAAAGGCTCCAAGTGCCAAGTATGTGTGCAAGCTAAGCAACCTCGCAAGTCCCATAAGACTGCAGAGGCAAGAGACTTGGCGCCACTAGAGCTTATACATTCTGATCTTTGTGAGATGAATGGCATGTTGACAAAAGGTGGAAAGAGATACTTCATGACGTTGATTGATGACTCCACTAGATATTGTTATGTGTATCTTCTGAAATCAAAAGATGAGGCTTTGACTTTATTTAAAAACTATAAAGCTGAGGCAGAGAACCAACTTGATCGAAAAATTAAACGGCTTAGGTCCGATCGTGGTGGAGAGTATTTTTCCAATGAATTTGATCTATTTTGTGCGGAACATGGTATAATCCATGAGAGGACGCCTCCCTACTCACCCTAGTCAAATGGGGTAGCCGAAAGAAAGAACCGAACTCTAACTGATATGGTTAACACCATGTTAGACACTTTGGGTCTATCCAAGGAATGGTGGGGGGAGGCGCTAATGACTGCGTGTCATGTCCTAAACCGAGTTCCCACAAAGCATAAGACCATGACTCCATTTGAGGAATGGGAAAGGAAAAGGTTGAAACTCTCTTACCTACGTACTTGGGGTTGTTTGGCGAAAGTCAATATACCAATTCCCAAGAAGCGCAAGCTTGGACCAAAAACCGTAGATTGTGTTCTTCTGGGCTATGCTTTTCATAGCATCGGCTATAGATTTTTGATAATAAAATCTGAGGTATCCGACATGCATGTTGGTACGATTATGGAATCAAATGATGCAACTTTCTTTGAGGACATATTTCCTATGAAGGATATGTCGAGTTCATCAAATCAGGAGATACCTACTCCATCTAGTGAGGAATTCACTGTAATTCCTGAACCCACCATTGCGATGGAACACGTTGAGAATCCTGTTGAGGGTAACAATGGAACTCCTATGAGGAGTAAGAGACAGAGGACTGCAAAGTCTTTTGGTGATGATTTCATTGTGTACCTCGTGGATGACACACCCATGACTATTTCAGAAGCCTATGCATCTCCTGATGCTGACTACTGGAAGGAAGCTGTACGTAGCGAGATGGATTCCATCTTAGCTAATGGTACCTGGGAGATCACTGACCGTCCTTATGGGTGCAAACCTGTAGGATGTAAGTGGGTGTTCAAGAAGAAGCTTAGACCTGATGGTATGATCGAAAAGTACAAGGCACGACTTGTGGCCAAGGGTTATACCCAGAAAGAAGGTGAAGACTTCGTTGATACTTACTCACCCGTGGCTAGACTGACCACAATTCGGGTGCTACTATCACTGGCTGCCTCACATGGTCTTCTCGTTCATCAAATGGACGTTAAGACGGCTTTCCTCAATGGAGAGTTGAAGGAGGAAATTTACATGGATCAGCCAGATGGTTTTGTAATACCTGGTCAAGAAGGAAAGTGTGCAAGTTATCAAAGTCTTTATATGGCCTTAAACAAGCTCCTAAGGAGTGGCATGAGAAGTTCGAAAGAACATTAACTGCTGCCGGCTTTGTAGTAAACGATGGTGAGAAGTGCGTGTACTATCGCTATGGTGGGGGCGAAGGAGTTATTCTTTGTCTGTATGTCGATGACATATTGATCTTTGGAACCAAACTTGATTTAATCAAGGAGGTTAAGGATTTCTTATCTTGCTGTTTTGAGATGAAGGATCTAGGAGTAGCTGATGTTATCTTAAACATCAAGCTGTTGAGAGATGAGAATGGTGGGATCACACTGCTTCAGTCTCATTATGTGGAAAAGGTCTTGAGTCGTTTTGGGTATAGCGACTGCACGCCTTCTCCAACTCCATATGATGCTAGTGTGTTGCTTCGAAAGAATCGACGGATTGCTAGAGATCAACTGAGGTATTCTCAGATTATTGGCTCGCTTATGTATTTGGCGAGTGCCACGAGGCCTGACATCTCTTTTGCTGTGAGAAAGCTGAGTCGGTTTGTGTCAAAACCGGGAGATGATCATTGGCATGCGCTTGAGAGAGTTATGCGCTATTTGAAAGGCACCGCGAGCTATGGGATTCACTACACCGGGTATCCAAGGGTACTGGAGGGTTATAGTGACTCAAACTGGATATCTGATGCTGATGAGATTAAGGCCACAAGTGGTTATGTTTTTACACTTGGTGGTGGCGCTGTTTCCTGGAAGTCTTGCAAGCAGACCATCTTAACGAGGTCAACTATGGAAGCAGAACTCACAGCATTAAACACTGCCACTGTTGAAGCAGAGTGGCTTCGTGAACTCTTGATGGACTTACCTATGGTTGAAAAACCAATACCCCTTATCCTGATGAACTGTGATAATCAAACTGTGATCGTCAAGATAAACAGTTCTAAGGACAATATGAAGTCCTGAAGGCATGTGAAGAGGAGACTAAAATCTGTCAGAAAATTGAGGAACTCCGTAGTTATTACATTGGATTATATCCAAACGTCGAAAAACTTGGCAGATCCCTTCACAAAGGGTCTATCACGTAATGTGATAGATAATGCATCAATGGAGATGGGTTTGAGACCCACCGCATGAGTTGTCCATAGTGGTAAAACACTCTATGTGATCGGAGATCCCGTGAAGTAGAAGTGGGAGACAAGCTGTTGGTCAGCTGGGAGGAGAGTATCCCTATATTAATTATCCCACTCCGTGAAGATGCAATACTCTCCTGATCTGCATGGCAGGTTGATACTTATCTTAATGTGTTCCGAGTGGCTTATTCGGGTAAGCAGAGATGTTGTCCTGCAGAACATCTTTTGAGGAACACACCTATATGAATTTGACTGTTAACGTCGCAGTCTGTGAGAATTGGGTGTTCTCTAATAAATTCATGAAAGGCCCTGGAGTATGACGTATACGCTCCACCCGCGGGGAAGCCTTGCAGCAGCCCAGTATCGGTCAAGAATTTGTGTGAAACTAGTTTCACAGAAAACTTGTAGTTCAAGGCATAGTCCACTATTCAAGTTGTGATCTAGTGTAGCATAAGTTTCTAAGTGGAAGTTCAACTTCACAGTCTCCACTAAGCACCGATATATAAAACAATGTTTTGGAACTAAATGATGAGATGTGCCAATGAGACTTTGTGGGGGATTGTTGGAATTTTGCTAGTAGGCCTTTGGCCCAAAGCCCAACTAAAATTCTGAAATTCTCTTGGCCCATTCATGCACACATGTGAGTGGAGTGAGTGAGGCTAAAGTTTAGTCCCACCCCGGAAGTTGAGAGAGAGTTGCACCTTTTTATAAGGTGAGCTCTTCTACCACTTGTATGAGCATGAGAAGAGGAGACCTACACGCGCGCTCCTCCTCCTCGCTCGCCTCGCCACGCCACGCCTCGTCACGACGCGCCGCGGGTTGCGGGATTGAGCCGAGCCGAGGATAGAGCTATGCACGTTGTCTATATTTTTGCTGCATGGGAAAATTAATGAGTCATTAATTAATTAATTACTGAACCATTTCCGATTCTTTTGGATCGTGACGACTCGAACGTGGGGTTTACTCCCACGACCTACCCGGCCCGCACTACATAGTCAGGCAGACGTCTACCCTAGCCGCAGCCGTTTCGTATGGTTTCTCACCACCGTTCCAGATCACTGCGCCGCCAAGCAAGTCTTCTCCATCCCTCCTTCCGGCGTGCACCGCGAGAAGGGACAGCAGGTCTCCGGAACCCCGCCTCTCGTGATCCTGTACGGGAGAGGGGCGATCAGGTTTTTGGGGAGCGCACTCGCGCGACTGCTGGCAGCAATGACTTCGCGAACGACGACTTCTTCCCCGACCTCGGCAACCTCGTCCTCGACGACATGGGCGACAACGTCAACACCGGCGGTGCTGCACCCGCTGCACCGTATGTGATTCTATCCTTCCTGTTCGAGATCGTGGTAGAATTCATGCTTCTAGTATGTGCCCTAGATGTGATATGTTCATCTGCTATGCTAGTTCGCATGATTAGTTTAATCTCTACTGCTATGGTCATGATTTATCTTCTGTTTATTCAGATTAAATTTCGTAGTAATTTGCTCATATTTCCAACAAGAAACATACAATGTAATTCATTTAAAGGATTTTCAAAAGATTTGAATTCAATGATTTTGATTATGTAGGTTTTTTTTAATTGAAGATTGTTTGATTTTGTAAGATTGTATTTCATCCATAATGTTTTTTTCACTATCTGGGCTTGACCCAAACGCAAGAGAAAAATGATGCTATCTCCTGATGGGTTCTCTCCCATACTCCCGTTCTAGCACAGATAGATGCATTCCCTTGTCTCAACAAAATAAATAAAAGATGCATTCCCTCAAAAAAAGCACAAATAGTTTTTTTAGGGGTACTTCAAACTTTATTACTTGAACAACATTGGGAATGTCATTCTCTACAAAATGTAAAATGCAGTCTGGTGGCACATCAGGCCAAACCATCTCTAAATCATTGCTAACCACCACTTTAGCTAAAACATGAGCAGCTAGATTAGTTGTACGCCGAGCCCAGGTGACCTTGTACTCTTGTGTAGATCATAGCATATCTTTGATTTCTTCTATGAAAGGTCCGAGTGCTGAGTGCATCATGCATGTCGTCTTTTGTTTAGGAAAGGATTAGAAAATCCAGCCGGCTGATAAAAACCGAGCGGACACGTAACCATCACGCCCCATCTCCATCCCCCCTGGCGACGGTGGCCGTGCCTTCCCTTCCCCGTGACTCCGGCGCGATGTCCCCCCCCCCCCCCCCGTGTCCGATAGTCGCAGGCTCGTCCGACACCCCCCTCGGCTGTCAATGCTGGATGTGCCAAACCTCCCACCATCAGGTCGGATCCATTCTTTCTTTTTTTGTTCTTTCCGTTCTACGATAATTGGTCAATAGGTCCCCCTCGAGCTAGTTCTTCTCTGTTAATTCATTCCCTTGATTGATTTTGAGGCGCCTTGTTGACTTCAGATCGCCCACATATATATTGGTGAAATGTGATCTAAAATAGCGAGGTGGTACTATCTTTTTTCTAATATGAAGTCGAATCCTCTCTCGTGCTGAAATTTGAGATGGGCTCAAGGCCCATATAGCAATTTCTGGAAAATCTCTAAGGGCTCATGTGGGTTATATGGCACTAGGTGTAGTGGGAAGTTTAGTCTCACCCCGCTAGTGGAAGGAGAGTTGAAGTGGTTTATAAGGTTTCTCTTCTACATGCTATTGGAGCTTGAGAAGAGAAGATGCCCTCGCGCACTCCTCCTCCGCCATCCGCCTTGTCACGACGCGCCGCGCCGCGCCGTGGGTTGCGGGATTGAGCCAAGCCGAGCTCACACCTACGCGTTTATTTTTGCTAGTCACTAACGGAGAGTTCTCTTACAGCTGGGCCACGATCTGAGACGTCGGATCGTGGGATGTCACGGACTCGGACGTGGGTCGAGCCCACGTCTCTCCACGCGGCTGCGTACACGGTTGACGGGAGAGCAGGTCTCCGAAACCACGCCCTTCTGGTTCCTGTACGGGGTGAGGGGCGAATAGGTTTTTGGGCAGCGATTACGCGACTGCTCGCTTTCGATCGTCTACTTCCTTTACGTCTGCGTCGCCTTCATCATCACCATGTCTACCGACGCCGAACGTGCCGCCGCCGAGAAAGCTGACGCCGACAAGAAGGCCGCCGAGGACGCCGATGCCGCCACCAAAGCCGCGGCCTCTGCATGGCCTACTGGAGGGTATAACTCGTTTATTTCGCTCCTACTGCTTTTCTGTTTTAGCCATGCTAGCGTTATACGTAGGTCTTTCTGCAATTAACGTGGTATGTGCTAGCTTGACTGAATATCAGTATGTGTTTATTTGTGTCAATGCCGTGCTAGTGATTTAATCATGGATTAATTTAATTGAGAAATTGCCTATTTACTCAACAATCCAAAAACCTGTTATGTGTAGGAATTTTTCGGCAAGTGGCTTTGCCGCTGCACTGAAACCGGATAAGTTTATCGGTACATACTTTAAGCGTTGGCAGACTAAGACCATGTTATGGCTCACGGCTATGAACGTGTTCTGGGTCACCGGTGTCTCCACGGGAACGATTGCTCCTGAACAGGAGAAGGCGTTCAAGGAGGCTACCGTTGTGTTTCTCGGAGCAGTTCTTAGCATGATCGGAGATAAACTGGACGATGCATATTTACATGTGCATGTCGCCAAGGACTTGTGGGAGGCACTCAAATCTAAATACGGGGCCGCCGATGCAGGGAGCGAGATGCATATTATAGAGCAGTTCCACGATTACAAGATGGTTGAAAACCGTCCTGTATTGAAGCAGGCTCATGAGATAATATGCATTGTTAAGGAGCTTGAACTTCTTAAGTGCGAGTACCCGGGCAAGTTTGTCGCGGGCTGCATAATTGCTAAGCTCCCTAATTCCTGGAGGAACTTTGCCACCACTCTGAAACATCAGAGACGTGAATTCTCTGTGGAGGATGTCATTGGCCATCTGAGTGTTGAGCAGAATTCAAGGGCAAAAGACTCGCATGGAAAAGGGACCGAAGGGACTTCTGTCGCTAACATGGTGAACCAGAGGAACCATAACTCCCACAAGCCCATGGGAAAGAACGGTGTCCAAGAGAATACCGACTTTAAGAAGAAGGGTAAGAAGACCTTCAAGAAGAACAAGAAGGATGAACTGCTTTACATGTGGTTCGGTTGAACATTGAGCCAATAAGTGCCCAAACAAGTACAAGAAGCCAGGACAGGACTCCAAGTCTGTCAACATGATTGTGGGCAACAATGAGAATGGTGCATCTGGGTACGGTAATTTATTTACTGTTTTTTCAGTGTTTCAACCCAACGATTGGTGGGTGGACACAGGTGCATGTGTTCATGTGTGTGCTGACATTTCATTGTTCACTTCTTACCAGGTCATAGGTCACGGGTTCGTATTGATGGGGAATGACGCGTGTGCTTCTGTTCATGGTGTTGGCACGGTCGATCTGAAGTTTACTTCAGGAAGGATCGTGCAGCTGAAGAACGTGCAGCATGTCCCCGCCATCAAGAAGAACCTCGTTAGTGGCTCCCTTCTATGTAGAGAAGGGTTTAAGTTGGTTTTCGAGTCTAATAAATTAATTGTTACGAAATATGGACTCTTTGTTGGAAAAGGTTATGAGAGCGGAGGGATGTTCCGCCTTTCCCTCGCAGATTTTTGTAAAAAAGTCGTCAACCATATTCATTCGAATGTTAATGAATCTGAAGTTTGGCATTCATGTCTTTGTCACATTAGGTTCGGTGTTATGACGCGTCTAGCCAAGTTGGATTTAATCCTGAGTTTCACCTTAGCCAAAGGTTCTAAGTGCCTTTCATGTGTGCAAGCTAAGCAACGTCGCAAGCCTCAAAGGCCGCGGAGGAGAGACACTTGGCACCATTAGAACTCATACATTCTGATCTTTGTGAGATGAATGGTGTGTTGACTAAAGGTGTAAAGAAATACTTCGTGACATTGATAGATGACTCCACTAGATATTTCTATGTGTATCTGTTAAACACTAAAGATGAGGCTCTACACTACTTTAAAATCTATAAGGCAGAAGTTGAGAAACAACTTGAAAAGGAAATTAAACGAGTCTGGTCAGATCGTGGTGGAGAGTACTTCTCAAGTGAGTTTGATTCTTTCTGTGCAGAACATGGCATTATTCATGAGAGGACGCCTCCCTATTCACCCCAGTCAAACGGGGTTGCCGAGCGGAAAAACCATACTCTAACTGATTTGGTTAACGCCATGTTAGATACATCGGGTTTATCCAAGGCATGGTGAGGGGGAGGCTATATTGACGGCATGTCATGTCCTGAATAAAGTTCCAACAAAGGATAATGAGATCACTCCCTATGAGAAATGGGCAAAGAGAAGGACAACACTCTCGTACTTGCGTACTTGGGGCTGTTTGGCGAAAGTCAATGTGTCGATCCCCAAAAAGCGTAAGCTTGGACCAGAGACTGTGGACTGCGTTAATTTGGGTTACGCTAAGAACAACGTTGGCTATAGATTTCTAGTAGTGAAATCTGAGGTACCTGACCAGAAGGTCGGTACAATTATGGAGTCTAAGGATGTTACATTCTTCGAGGATATTTTTCCTATGAGAGATATGCAAAGCACTTCTAGACATGAATCTGAGGAGACTCCTGAACCTGCCATTCCTATGGAATATTATGAACAAACACACTATGAAAATCCTGAGGAGGATGACGAGGAAACCCTTGGTAGGGGCAAGAGACAAAGGACTGCAAAGACCTTTGGTGATGATTTCTTCGTGTACCTCATGGATGATACTCCCACTTCTATTTCAGAAGCGTATGCCTCTCCAGAAGCTGACAACTGGAAGGATGAGGTCCGTAGCGAGATGGATTCCATCATGGCTAAGAGGACATGGGAGATGACTAATCGTCCCTATGGTTGCAAACCACTGGGGTGTAAGTGGGTGTTCAAAAAGAAGCTTAGGCCCAATGGTACTATTGAAAATTACAAGGCTAGGCTTGTGGCCAAGGGCTATGACCAGCAAGAAGAGGAAGATTTCTTCGATACTTATTCACCTGTGGCTAGACTGACCACCATTCGAGTATTACTCTCGTTGGCGGCCTCGCACGGTCTTCTCGTCCATCAGATGGATGTTAAGACGGCTTTTCTAAATGGAGAGCTAAAGGAGGAAATCTACATGCAACAGCCTGATGGCTTTGTGATAGATGGTCAGGAAAAAAAGGTGTGTAGGTTGATAAAATCTTTATATGGCCTGAAACAAGCACCTAAGCAATGGCATGATAAGTTTAATACAACTTTGACATATGTTGGTTTCGTTGTTAATTAGGCTGACAAATGTGTATACTATCGCCATGGTGGGGGCGAAGGAGTCATACTGTGCTTGTATGTTGATGACATACTGATATTCAGAACAAACCTCAAAGTCATTGAGGAGGTCAAATCGTTTCTATCTCAGAACTTTGAGATGAAAGACCTTGGTGTGGCTGATGTTATCTTGAACATCAAGCTACTGAGAGATAATGAGGGTGGAATTACACATCTGCAATCCCACTATGTTGAGAAGGTGTTGAGTCGTTTTGGATATTCGGACTGCATGCCATCTCAAACACCATATGATCCTAGCATGTTGATTCGAAAGTCCAAAGGCATGGCTAAAGATCAATTGAGATACTCTCAAATCATTGGTTCACTGATGTACCTAGCGAGCGCAACGAGGCCTGACATCGCGTTTGCTATGAGCAAACTGAGCCGGTTTGTTTCCAAACCGGGTGATGTACATTGGCATGCTGTTGAGAGAGTTATGCGCTATCTGAAAGGTACTATGAACTATGGACTTCAGTATACCGGATACCCATCGGTACTTGAAGGGTATAGTGATGGGAATTGGATCTCTGATGCTGATGAGATGAAGGCCACAACTGGGTATATGTTTACTCTTGGAGGTGGCGCTGTTTTCTGGAAGTCTTGCAAGCAAACGATCTTCACGAGATCGACAATGGAAGCAGAATGAACAGCATTAGACACATTTGGTGTTGAAGCGAGATGGCTTCGAGATCTTTTGATGGACTTGCCATTGGTTGATAAACCGGTTCCGGCTATCCTTAAGAACTGTGATAATCAGACTGTCATCACCAAGGTGAAGAGTTCAAAGGACAACATGAAGTCCACAAAACACATAAGAATGAGATTAAAAGCTATCAGAAAATTAAGAAGCTCCGGAGTGATAACGTTGGACTATGTCCATACGGCTAAGAATCTGGCAGATCCCTTTACGAAAGAGCTATCACGTGTCATGATAGATAATGCATCGAGGGAGATGGGTATGAGACCCACATGAGTTGCCATGGTAGTAACCCAACCTATGTGATCGGAGATCCCGTGAATTAGGACCTGGGAAAACAAGCCACTAGTGAACTGAGGAGAGTAACTATACTAACCCACTCCGTTGGAGATGCAATACTCTCGATACTGTATGGTAAGATGACTATTGTCTTAATGTGTTCCAAAGCTTATGTAAGCAAGATGCTATCCTACAGAGCGATCTTTGGAGAAACACACCTATGTGAGCCCGACTGCTGGTCACAGTCTATGAGATTGAGGTGATCTCTAGTAAGCTCATGAATAGACCAGGAGTGTGACTTATATGCTCCACCCGGGGGGTCAGCCTTCGGCAGCCTAGTACTAGTAATACATGTAGTGAAACTTCTTTATGCCAAACTGACAATTCAAGGCATAGTCCATTGTTCAGTTCTGAAGGAGTGTAGCTACTTGCTCTTGGTGAAGTTCAACCTTAACAGGTCTTCACTGACACACTGGTATATCGAAACAGCAATTGGAACAGAAGACACAATGGGCCGTCGAGATCTGGTGGGGGATTGCTGAAATTTGAGATGGGCTCTAGGCCTATATAGAAATTTCTAGAAAATCTCTAAGGGCCCATGTGGGTTATATGGCACCAGGTGTAGTGGGAAGTTTAGTCCCACCCCGCTAGTGGAAGGAGAGTTGGAGTGTGTTATTATCACACCCTAGCTAGTTCAAGCGTTAGAGTGTGCATCATGTTTAAATTTCTCTTAATTTTGAAATGGGGAAGGCAGAAACCCCCAACACCCCCCTGGAAACAACTAGGGTTTACTAAAATTATTTTCAATGAACCTGAAATGCCCTTCTAAAAAGTTCACCCTCTTTGTCTTGGGTTAGAACCTCTGGCAAAATTGGTGCACAATTTTCTAGGTCAACAGAAGGTCATTGAATTAAGCCATAAGTATTTGAATTTGGGCATTTAAATGCTATAAAATAATTTAAACACTCAAATAATTCTGGAAATAAATGTTTGCTATTGGAAATAATCTGAACAGAGCCCACAATTATTTTCAGAATTTTTGGAAACGTTTTAGTATTTTAATTAAAGCCCAACAGTTGCAGTTAAATAGAAAAATAGAAACATATAAAAAAAGAGAGAGAGGGAAGCTACCTGGGCCTTACCTGTGCTGGCCCAGCCCACCTGGCTCGGCCCAGCCGACTGGCTGCCAGTCGTCGTCCTCCTCCCGCCATAAGGACGCGGAGCGCGTGGCCGGCGCCCGCGGCCACACGCCGGCCACCTCCTGCTTCCGTCGACGCCTGGAGACGCCTAGGGGTGCTTCGCGACCCCCACGTCCCCCTCTGATCCTCGCTCACTCTCCCCCTCATCTCCCTCACTCTCCCCCGCGATGGCCGAGCGCGTACCTCGCCGCCGATCGCCGTAGTTGCCACCAGAGCCACCCCCTCGCCCCTCCGACGAGCCCAATAGCTCCGCCTCGTCGCCCTGCACCTCCCCGCCGACCCACGCGAATCCAACCGCCGCCGAACGCCATCTTCGCCCTCGTCTTCAACCTCGGTACCCACCGGACACCGTTCATCGATTCGCCTCGCTCCGGTCGCCCCCGAGCCCACTGAGCTGCTCATCGACCTCCCTGTGAGCTCCTCTTCCTTTTCCCCTAGCTCCCGTGCTCGTTTGGCCCCTGTAGCCGCCACCTCCACTGCACCCGAGAGCTCCCCGCCGCCGGCCATGGCGCCGTCGTGGCCAGAGCCATAGTGGCTCGAAGCCAAGCCCACCTTGAGCTCAGCGCAGCACCAGGAACCCGTAGCCACCACCAGCTCCTTCTCCCGTGCACCATAGCCTCGAAACCAACCCCACCCGAACTCCGGCCGCCGCCACGAGCTCGATTCCGGCGAGCTCGCTCCACCCCAGCTCCTCCCACTTGCCCCACTAGATGCGCGCGACCCCATCTACGCGTAGCACATCTCCGCCGTCGATTTGGTCACCGGAGGACCAAATCCGAAGCCCTCTACCGTCCCGGCCTCGCCGGCGACTCAACGTCGGCGGGATTAGCCCCGCCGACTAGGGGTTTGACCCCAGTTTGACTCCCCTGAGTCAATGACAAGTGGGCCCCCTCTGTTAACTAAATCGGATTAGTTTTAACTCAAAATAATTAGCTTAATTAACTACTGACATGCGGGACCCACCAGTCAGGTTTGACCTGGACGTCCCCGTTGACCACTGACGTCACCCTGACGTAATGCTGATGCAGTAATTAAATTACTGGAATTATTCTTATACAGGAAATTCCAGAAAATAGTTAAAACTTCTGAAAATCATAGAAAATCAACCATAGCTCCAAATGCAAAGATTTTTATATGAAAAATGATCAGAAAAATTCAATCTATCCATCTGTAATGGTTTCATCCATGACAAAACAAGTTTACCTTGCAGTTTAAGCAGAATAAGGAAATGCACTATTAAGGCCATGTTTAATGAGCTAATATTTGAATCTTTGATTCAAATGAGTTCATTCCTTTCTATTATAACTTGCATTAGGCCAAGACACATTCATATTGCCATGTCATAGAATGCATCATATTGTTGCATATCGTCATGTGTTGATTGTGTTCCGATGTGTTCTTCGTGGTAGGTTCTGCCTCCGAGGATATTCACAAGTATCCAACTGAAGGGCGGTATCCCACTACCACTCCATCAGGCAAGCAACCATTGATCATTCCGATACAACCCATGTTCTCGCTTCTGCTCTTGATTACTGCATTAAGACAACGCGTTTCAATCTGCTGTGTGCTACGGTAGTTGAACCCTTATCCTCTGCATGACCTGTCATTGCCACAGTAACTAGATGAAACCCACTAGCATGTGTAGGAGTTGATTGAGCCATGTATGTGATTCCTACCTTGCTATGCCTGCTATGCTTAGAGTTGTGTCAGGTCTGGTTCATCTGGGTGATGGGCTAGAGTGAAATGCTTATGTCGGTAATGTGAGGGATGTGTTGAACATGTTTTGGTAAAGGTATCGATGAGAGGCCATGTAGGAGTACATGGTGGGTTGTTTCATTGAGGCCGTCCCTAAGAACTGAGATCTGTATGTGTGATTTAAGATGCAGTTACTACCGTACATTGGGCCCGAAACCAATGGACCCTCTCGGCTTCTTAATCACCCTAGTACTCTGTCCAGGAGTTGCAAATAGTTTCTGGTGTTTGTAGGTTATGTGTTGGCGTCCGTGCGTAGCGCTGACCCTAGGGGTGGGCTATGTTGCGGTAGATACACCGTGGCCGGGTATGCCAGGCGCCCGTTAGGCGTCTCGGGACCCTGTTCACATCGTTCGGGGCCGTATGTGGAAACCTCGGCCGGACTCCCTGCGGATGGAACCTGGATAGGCGATAAACCTGGACTAGAGACTTAAGTGTTTAGGTAGGCCATGGCCGACACCCTCGCTGGGCTTCCGCTTGAAGGTTACCGAGTACATGTCGTGTAAACGGCGATAAGTGGTGAAAGCGTGTATGAAGAAGTACACCCCTGCAGGGTATAAAACTATTCGAATAGCCGCGTCCGCGGTAAAGGACTACTTGGTTGCCTATACAGTTCATAGACAAGTTTAATGGATACTACTAAAAGACTCAAGATAAGTGTGAGTACCGAGGATGGCCCTCTCGTAGGATGACGAGGGAGGATCCCCGGTGGAGTATTGTGTTGGTGAGTAGTGGACTCGTGTGCGAAAACTATTTTTACTGGTGAAGTTCCATAGGATAGCTTAGCCAAGAGTCAAAGCTGGCTTGCTGCATTAACCCCACCACCTTCTTGAGAATAAGCATGTATAGTAGGTTCTGATGTAAGACTTGCTGAGTACCTTTGTACTCATGTTTGCTTAATTACTGTTTTTAGACGACAACACCACCCCCTCCGATGGGTTCCACGTAGACCTTGACGTCGACGAGTGACTAGCCACCCAGGTGGTGATCCTGGCCATGGAGGGCCCTATGTAGATAGACAGGCTTCGAGAAGCCTTCTTTCTTTCTAGAGTCTGTACTCAGACTAGTTGCTTCCGCATGTGCTTGTATGATTGTATGACTTGAGTGTCGGGTCATGTGACCCCTATCTGTATGAACTTGTTATGTATGGCTCTCTGGAGCCTTTAAATAAAGTACTTGAGTTGTAGAGTTTTGTTGTGATGCCATGTTGTATGTACTCATATCGGGCATATTGTGTGTATGATTGAAATGCTTGGTATGAGTGGGATCCGACAATATAGTTGTTTATCCTTGGCAACCATTCTTATGGGGAAATGTAGTCTAGTGTTCCTCGAGCCATAGTAGTCCGCTACAGCCCGGCTCATCGGAGTCCTGCTAGCCCAGCACTACTGCTCAGGACACTTGACTGGCCGGCATGTGTTTCACTTCGTTCCTATGTCTGTCCCTTCGGGGAAATGTCACGCGGTGATATCCGGAGTCCTGACTAGCCTGCTACAGCCCGGGTTCCCTGGAGTCCTGTTAGCCTAGTGCTACAGCCCGGAATCACTCGCTGATGACCGACATGTTCAATGTGATTCATGTATGCCTGTCTCCATAGGTCTGTGCCGCTTTGGGTTCACGACTAGCCATGTCGGCCCGGGTTCTCTGTCATATGGATGCTAGCGACACTATCATATACGTGAGCCAAAAGGCACAAACGGTCCCGGGCCATGGTAAGGCGACACCTGTGGGATACCGTGCGTGAGGCCGCAAAGTGATATGAGGTGTTACCGGCTAGATCGATGTGACTTAGAATCGGGGTCCTGACAGCGTTGGCATCAGAGCCGGACTGCCTGTAGGTTCGTTGAGCCAAGCTGGTCGATGTCGAGTCTAGAAATGCTTTAGTTATATGTAGGGGAATTGATTGTGGGAGGGAACGTAAGGCTCTTTTACTCCTTTACCCTATGCCTCTGATCTGAGTCATTCTCTTCTCATTCAACGTGGGTTAAGGACTAGGCTCTCTTCTTCTATCAGGTTCACGTGTTACTAATCCGTAGTAGCTTATAGGATTGTTGTTACAAGTCCCAATTCAGTTTCTACTATTCTTAGTATGTTGCTAATTGGATCAGAACCTTGATATGATGTTGTTGAGTGGTATTGCGAACTGTTGTGGATGTCTCAAATCTTTTTCTGAGCATTTATAGCTGTTATGCTGTCCAATTTTCCCTAGAAATTCTGATGTCTTTGCATTGTGGTTGTGCTTTCAGATGGCCAACCGTGTCCAAAACCAAGTGGTTCGCCTGGCCCGGTGTCTCGACGTGCCCGGTCATACTGCTATGTTAGTCCGGGTAATGATCGAGATGGGTTACCGTTGGTATCCCGAATACACCGTCGAAGAGCAATTCCGAGACTTTAATCAAAGCCAATATTTCTGCACCGTCAGGATATTTCCTTCTTATCCTGGATTTACCAAGCCCCTTCACTGTTCCAATGGACTCGGGGTTACTGTTGAGATGGATGTGCAGGATGCTGCCTATTCTATGATGACCATCATGCGAGTCCAGACTGGCCTGCTTCGGAACACCGACTTCCGTTACATGCCAGCTTCACTTCCAGGAGCGCAAGGGTATCTTCAGGCTATCTATGCTGACTCCACTCAGGAGGACTCATTAACTCGTACCACTGCCGAGATGCTCGAAGATAAGGACCGAGAGAATCGGGCCTTGAGGCTGGAGCTCTTCAATACCTGTGCTGATCATTGGGCTACATTGACTCGGTTTGAACCTGCGGTGCAAGCTGGATGTATGGATACAAGGGATCTGTATCCTGTGAGATCAGCTCTGCCAGACATGGTGGATTGGCGTGATGTGGGAGGCATCACCCCACCCCGTGGTCCCCGCAGGCCACCGTTTGTTGGTCCAAGACCTCATCCTAGCCCCTATGGTCCACAGGCTCCTTAGGACCGTCTGTTCCCGGATGGTCACGTTGAACTTCCAGGCTACGGAGGTGACTTCTATGAGGACTACTACAGAGCTGTCTGAGTTAGTAGTAGTACCACTAGTATTGTAGTAGTTGTATCTCCACTGTCCTGCGTGACTTGTGGAATACGACTTAGTGTGTAGTCAATTTCGGAGGTGTAGACAAATAATGTATAGGAGCTTGGAATGCCTCCGATGAGATGTAACGTCTTTCATCATAGTTGTACTGTAGCCTGGGCTTGTACTAAACTATGTATGATGTGTATGACCGTTGGTATATATATGGCAGTTTTATATTACCATGACATACGGATGAACATCTCTGCATTCCGTGTTATCCATTACATACTGCACTTCCTTGCTAAGTTTGAGCCATCCTTATCTAAACCATTGTCTTGTTTTCTCCTAGGATGGTCAACACCCGCAGCAACCCTGCTGCCTCGGAGCAGGGGGAAGCCAGTGCAGCTAGGGGTGAAAATCTGCCTCACCCGCCTTCTCTGGCCGAAGTAATGCTGGAGGCGGAAAGAAACAAGCGTGAGACTAACCGCCTGCTAGAGCGGATTGAGCAGAACACTGCACGCCACCCGTGAAATGACTTGGTGTCGATCAATGACTTTATCAAGCTGTACCCACCAAAGTTTAACCATTTTGTCGAACCCCTCGACGCGGATGACTGGCTTCATAGCATTACCCACAAACTACGTTCTGCCAACGTAGCCGAAGCCGACAAGGTTACCTATGCTGCCTATCACCTCGAAGGCCCTGCTAGCCTTTGGTGGGAAAACTTCGAAGCTATGCGCCCGGTCGGCCAAATAACTACTTGGTCTGAATTCAGTGAGGCTTTCCGTGAGCATCACATTCCAGAAGGTCTCATGGATCGCAAGAGGGAGGAGTTCTGCAACTTCACCCAAGGAAGACTGACTGTGGATGCATATAGTCGTGAATTTGGGAATCTGGCACGCTATGCCCCTGAAGAGGTATCTACTGACGCTAAGAAGCAGGCAAGGTTCCGCAAGGGACTTAGCCCTGAGATTCACCGCGATCTTCGTCTGCACGAGTGCACCTCCTTTCAGAAGTTGGTCAATAAAGCCATCAGTGCTGAGACGGGCCAGACTGATTATGACGCTTCACGCAAGCACTCCCATGACTTTGGCTCTTCATCCGGCTCTGGAACTCAGAAGCGCCGGGTGTGGATTCCAAGCACAGCACTGCCACCCAGGTTCATCCCGAGGCCATCCTTTGAGGCGCCTCATCCCAACCAGCAATTTGCACCGCCCAAGCCCTATGGTGGCCCCGCTGCTAATGCTGCTCCACGCCCCAATGTGGTGACATGCTTTAAGTGTGGAGAGCCGGGTCACTATAGTCGAGAGTGTCCCCAGAACAACAACCCCAATCAAACTGGAAAGCCCGTTGGCCGTGGTAAGCCTGCGGGAAAAACATTCTATGCCAAGCCGGCCACCACTGCACGTGGCCATGTCAACTATGTTTCAGCCGAGGAGGCTCATGAGGATCCCAACGTCGTCCTTGGTACGCTCCTTGTTAACTGCCATCCGGCATCTGTTCTTTTCGATACTGGAGCATCTCATTCATTCATATCCGAGAACTATGCTCGATTGCACAATACGACATTCTATGACATGCCCTCTACCATGGAAATTCAAACTCCTGGCTCTAGATGGCAAACTTCTAGAGTAAGCCATGGGAACGAAATTCTTGTCGATAGACATGTCTTCCTTGCATCCTTAATAGATCTCAAGTCCACGGACATAAACATCATCTTGGGTATGGACTGGATGTCAGCTCATTATGCTAAGATTGATTGTGCCACTAGAACCGTTCAACTTACTCACCCATCGGGCAAGACAGTCAATGTATTAACTCGAGTGGCCAAGCGCCAGCTTTACTCCCTAAATGCCAACCCCCTTCCAGACCTTGAAGATCTTCCGATAGTCCGAGACTTCCCGGATGTCTTTCCAGAAGAACTGCCAGGTGTTCCACCTGACAGGGATGTCGAGTTTGTGATAGACCTTGTTCCAGGAACCGTTCCAATTTCTAGAAGACCCTACAAGATGGCACCCTTAGAACTAGCCGAGCTTAAGAACCAACTCGATGAGTCCTTGAAAAAGGGTTTCATCCGTCCTAGTTCCTCTCCTTGGGCTTGCCCCGTCCTCTTCGTTAAGAAGAAGGATGGAACAGATCGAATGGTTGTGGATTACCGACCTATCAACTTGGTCACCATCAAGAATAAATATCTGCTTCCCATGATCAACGATCTGTATGATCAGCTCGCTGGATCCTCAGTCTTTTCCAAGATGGATTTAAGGTTGGGCTACCATCAAATCAAAATCAGAAACGGGGACATTCCCAAAACAGCCTTTGTTACTCGTTATGGCCAATACGAGTACACCGTGATGTCCTTCGGTCTAACCAATGCCCCAGCCACCTTCTCCCGGTTAATGAACTCGGTTTTCATGGAGTACTTGGACAAATTTGTCGTGGTATACCTCGATGACATACTCATCTACTCCAAGAATGAGGAGGAACATGTCGAACATCTAAGGCTGGTATTGATGAAACTTCGAGAGCATCGCCTTTACGCCAAATTCTCCAAGTGTGAATTTTGGTTGCCAGAAGTGACCTATCTAGGCCATGTAATCTCTGGTAAGGGTATTGCTGTCAATCCCGAGCGAGTTCAAGCCGTCCTTGATTGGACTCCACCTGAGACGGTTAAGCAAGTTCGGAGCTTCCTTGGCTTAGTGAGCTATTGCTGCCGCTTCGTCGAGAATTTCTCCAAGGTTGCTAAACCTCTGACTGAACTCCTCAAGAAAGATAAAAAGTTCGAGTGGACTCCACAGTGCGAGTTCAGTTTTCAGGAACTGAAAAGACGCCTGACATCTGCTCCCGTACTGGTACCACCAGATTTCTCCAAGGACTTTATTATCTATTGCGACGCCTCGCGACAAGGACTAGGTTGCATACTCATGCAAGATCATCAGGTAATTGCCTATGCTTCACGGCAATTACACCCACATGAGGAAAATTATCCCACACATGATCTAGAGCTTGCAGCTGTAGTCCATGCACTTAAAACTTGGCGACATTACCTTCTCGGTAATCGTTGTGAGATCTTCACCGATCACCAAAGTTTGAAATATATCTTCACCCAACCAGATTTGAATCTCAGGCAAAGACGTTGGGTTGAGTTGATCTTGGATTACGACTTAGGAATAACTTATACCCCGGGCAAAGCCAATGTCATGGCTGATGCGCTAAGCCGTAAGTCCTATTGTAACAACCTGATGTTACAACAAAGTGACCATTTCTCCATGAGGAATTTCGTAAGATAAATCTTCACATTGTTCCTTGAGGATTCCTATCCACCCTGGTGGCGAAACCTACCCTTACGGATCAGATCATCAAGGCACAGAAGGTAGATCCGGGAATCTCCCGTATTAAGAGAAACATTAAGAAAGGAGTCACGAATTGTTTCTCCATTGATGATCAAGGTGTCGTATACTTTGGGAATCTCCTAGTGGTTCCAAAGGCACGAAACCTGAGGCGGCTGATCCTTAAGGAAGCTCGTGAATCCCCTCTCACCATTCATCCCGGTAGTACCAAAATGTATCAAGACCTACGCCAGAGGTTTTGGTGGACTAGGATGAAGAGAGAAATCGCTCAATACATTGCTAATTGCGATGTTTGTCGTCGTGTTAAAGCAGAGCATCAACGGCCTGCTGGCACCCTTCAACCTTTGGCTATTCCCGAGTGGAAATGGGATAAAATCAGTATGGATTTCATCACTGGGTTTCCCAGGACCAAGAGAGGGAATAATGCCATCTTCGTCGTGATCGACCATCTTTCCAAAGTAGCCCATTTCCTACCTGTTCGTGAGAGTATCACCGCTAGCCAGCTAGCTTATTTATACATCTCCCGAATAGTGTCTCTTCATGGTGTTCCATTGGAAATTAACTCAGACCGTGGAAGTCTCTTCACCTCTCGATTTTGGGAAAGTTTCCAAAATGCTATGGGAACACGTCTCTCCTTTAGCACCGCCTTCCATCCTCAATCAAGTGGTCAAGTAGAACGAGTCAATCAAATTCTGGAAGATATGCTCCGAGCTTCTGTCATCTCGTTCGGAATGAGTTGGGAGAAATGCCTTCCATTCGCGGAGTTTGCTTATAACAATAGTTATCAAGCCAGCTTAGGCAAGGCTCCTTTCGAAGTTCTCTATCGACGAAAATGTCGAACGCCTCTTAACTGGTCAGAAACCGGGGAAAGATAACTCTTTGGCCCGGATATGATTCAGGAAGCAGAAGAGCAGGTTCGCGTTATTCGTGAGAAATTGAAAACAGCCCAATCTCGTCAAAAGAGTCAATATGATCGTAAACATAAGCCTATGACTTATGAAGTCGACGAGAAGGCTTACCTTCGGGTTACCCCATTAAAGGGAACCCATCGTTTCGGTATCAAAGGCAAATTGGCTCCTCGTTACATTGGACCCTTTCGCATTCTTGCCAAACGAGGAGAAGTTGCCTACCAATTGGAACTACCTCCGCATCTTTCCAGAGTTCATGATGTCTTCCACGTTTCACAACTCAGGCGTTGCTTCGCGGATCCTATCCGTGGAGTGGACCACGAAACGCTTGATCTACAAGATAACCTCTCCTATCGGGAATATCCCATTTGTATCCTTGATCAAGCCGAGCGTACCACTCGACGTCAGAATATCAAGTTTCTTAAGGTTCAATGGTCACACCATTCTGAGAAAGAAGCCACTTGGGAAAGGGAGGATCGTCTTCAACTCGAGTACCCCACCTTCTTCCCGGAGGATCCTAAATCTCGGGACGAGATTCTTTTGAGTGGGGGTGAGTTGTCACACCCTAGCTAGTTCAAGCATTAGAGTGTGCATCATGTTTAAATTTCTCTTAAATTTGAAATGGGGAAGGCAGAAACCCCCAACACCCCCCTGGAAACAACTAGGGTTTACTAAAATTATTTTCAATGAACCTGAAATGCCCTTCTAAAAAGTTCACCCTCTTTGTCTTGGGTTAGAACCTCTGGCAAAATTGGTGCACAATTTTCTAGGTCAACAGAAGGTCATTGAATTAAACCATAAGTATTTGAATTTGGGCATTTAAATGCTATAAAATAATTTAAACGCTCAAATAATTCTGGAAATAAATGTTTACTGTTGGAAATAATCTAAATAGAGCCCATAATTATTTTCAGGATTTTTGGAAACGTTTTAGTATTTTAATTAAAGCCCAACAGTTGCAGTTAAATAGAAAAACAGAAACATATAAAAAAGAGAGAGAGGGAAGCTACCTGGGCCTTACCTGTGCTGGCCCAGCCCACCTGGCTCGGCCCAGCCGACTGGCTGCCAGTCGTCGTCCTCCTCCCGCCAGAAGGACGCGGAGCGCGTGGCCGGCGCCCGCGGCTACACGCCGGCCACCTCCTGCTTCCGTCGACGCCTGGAGACGCCTAGGGGTGCCACGTGACCCCCATGTCCCCCTCTCATCCTCGCTCACTCTCCCCCTCGTCTCTCTCACTCTCCCCCGCGATGGCCGAGCGCGTACCTCGCCGCCGATCGCCGTAGTTGCCACCAGAGCCACCCCCTCACCCCATCGACGAGCCCAATAGCTCCGCCTCGTCGCCCTGCACTTCCCCGCCGACCCACGCGACTCCAACCGCCGTCGAACGCCGTCTTCGCCCTCGTCTTCAACCTCGGTACCCGCCGGACGATGTTCATCGATTCGCCTCGCTTCGGTCGCCCCCGAGCCCACTGAGCTTCTCATCGACCTCCCTGTGAGATCCTCTTCCTTTTCCCCTAGCTCCCGTGCTCGTTTGGCCCCTGTAGCCGCCACCTCCACCGCACCAGAGAGCTCCCCGCCGCCGGCCATGGCGCCGTCGTGGCCAAAGCCACAGTGGCTCGAAGCCAAGCCCACCGTTGAGCTCAGAGCAGCACCAGAAACCCGTAGCCACCACCAGCTCCTTCTCCCGTGCATCGTAGCCTCGAAACCAACCCCGCCCAAACTCCGGCCGCCGCCACGAGCTCGATTCCGGCGAGCTCGCTCCACCCCAGCTCCTCCCACTTGCCCCACTAGATGCGCGCGAGCCCCAGCTACGCGTAGCACGTCTCCGCCGTCGATTTGGTCACCGGAGGACCAAATCCGAAGCCCTCCACCGTCCCGGCCTCGCCGGCGACTCAACGCCGGCAGGATTAGCCCCGCCGACCAGGGGTTTGACCCCAGTTTGACTCCCCTGAGTCAATGACAAGTGGGCCCCCTCTGTTAACTAAATCAGATTAGTTTTAACTCAAAATAATTAGCTTAAATAACTACTGACATGCGGGACCCACCAGTCAGGTTTGACCTGGACGTCCCCGTTAACCACTGACGTCACCCTGACGTAATGCTGACGCAGTAATTAAATTACTGGAATTATTCTTATACAGGAAATTCCAGAAAATAGTTAAGACTTCTAAAAATCATAGAAAATCAACCATAGCTCCAAATGCAAAGATTTTTATATGAAAAATGATCAAAAAAATTCAATCTATCCATCTGTAATGGTTTCATGCATGACAAAACAAGTTTACCTTGCTGTTTAAGCAGAATAAGGAAATGCAGTATTAAGGCCATGTTTAATGAGCTAATATTTGAATCTTTGATTCAAATGAGTTCATTCCTTTCTATTATAACTTGCATTAGGCCAAGACACATTCATATTGCCATGTCATAGAATGCATCATATTGTTGCATATCGTCATGTGTTGATTGTGTTCCGATGTGTTCTTCGTGGTAGGTTCTGCCTCCGAGGATATTCACGAGTATCCAACTGAAGGGCGGTATCCCACTACCACTCCATCAGGCAAGCAACCATTGATCATTCCGATACAACCCATGTTCTCGCTTCTGCTCTTGATTACTACATTAAGACAATGCGTTTCAATCTACTGTGTGCTACGGTAGTTGAACCCTTATCCTCTGCATGACCTGTCATTGCCACAGTAACTAGATGAAACCCACTAGCATGTGTAGGAGTTGATGGGTGATGGGCTAGAGTGAAATGCTTATGTCGGTAATGTGAGGGATGTGTTGAACATGTTTTGGTAAAGGTATCGATGAGAGGCCATGTAGGAGTACATGGTGGGTTGTTTCATTGAGGCCGTCCCTAAGAACTGAGATCTGTATGTGTGATTTAAGATGCAGTTACTACCGTACATTGGGCCCGAAACCAATGGACCCTCTCGGCTTCTTAATCACCCTAGTACTCTGTCCAGGAGTTGCAAATAGTTTCTGGTGTTTGTAGGTTATGTGTTGGCGGCCGTGCGTAGCGCTGACCCTAGGGGTGGGCTATGTTGCGGTAGATACACCGTGGCCGGGTATGCCGGGCGCCCGTTAGGCGTCTCGGGACCCTGTTCACATCGTTCGGGGCCGTATGTGGAAACCTCAGCCGGACTCCCTGCGGATGGAACCTGGATAGGCGATAAACCTGGACTAGAGACTTAAGTGTTTAGGTAGGCCGTGGCCGACACCCTCGCTGGGCTTCCGCTTGAAGGTTACCGAGTACATGTCGTGTAAACGTCGGTAAGTGGTGAAAGCGTGTATGAAGAAGTACACCCCTGCAGGGTATAAAACTATTCGAATAGCCGCGTCCGCGGTAAAGGACTACTTGGTTGCCTATACAGTTCATAGACAAGTTTAATGGATACTACTAAAAGACTCAAGATAAGTGTGAGTACCGAGGATGGCCCTCTCGTAGGATGACGAGGGAGGATCCCCGGTGAAGTATTGTGTTGGTGAGTAGTGGACTCGTGTACGAAAACTATTTTTACTGGTGAAGTTCCGTAGGATAGCTTAGCCAAGAGTCAAAGTTGGCTTGCTGCATTAACCCCACCACCTTCTTGAGAATAAGCATGCATAGTAGGTTCTGATGTAAGACTTGCTGAGTACCTTTGTACTCATGTTTGCTTAATTACTGTTTTCAGACGACAACACCGCCCCCTCCGATGGGTTCTACGTAGACCTTGACGTCGATGAGTTTCTAGCCACCCAGGTGGTGATCCTGGCCATGGAGGGCCCTATGTAGATAGACAGGCTTCGAGAAGCCTTCTTTCTTTCTAGAGTCTGTACTCAGACTAGTTGCTTCCACATGTGCTTGTATGATTGTATGAATTGAGTGTCGGGTCATGTGACCCCTATCTGTATGAACTTGTTATGTATGGCTCTCTGGAGCCTTTAAATAAAGTACTTGAGTTGTAGAGTTTTGTTGTGATGCCATGTTGTATGTACTCATATCGGGCATATTGTGTGTATGATTGAAATGCTTGGTATGAGTGGGATCCGACAATCTAGTTGTTTATCCTTGGGAGCCCTTCTTATTGGGAAATGTAGTCTGGTGTTCCTCGAGCCATAGTAGTCCACTACAGCCCGGTTCACCGGAGTCCTGCTAGCCCAGCACTACTGCTCAGGACACTTGACTGGCCGGCATGTGTTTCACTTCGTTCCTATGTCTGTCCCTTCGGGGAAATGTCACGCGGTGATATCCGGAGTCCTGCCTAGCCTGCTACAGCCCGGGTTCCCCGGAGTCCTGTTAGCCCAGTGCTACAGCCCGGAATCACTCGCTGATGACCGACATGTTCAATGTGATTCATGTATGCCTGTCTCCATAGGTCTGTGCCGCTTTGGGTTCACGACTTGCCATGTTGGCCCGGGTTCTCTGTCATATGGATGCTAGCGACACTATCATATACGTGAGCCAAAAGGCGCAAACGGTCCCGGGCCATGGTAAGGCGACACCCGTGGGATACCGTGCATGAGGCCGCAAAGTGATATGAGGTGTTACCGGCTAGATCGATGTGACTTAGAATCGGGGTCCTGACATTTATAAGGGTTTCTCTTCTACATGCTATTGGAGCTTGAGAAGAGAAGAGGCCCTCGCGCACTCCTCCTCCGCCGCCCGCCTCGCCACGCCACGCCTCGTCACGACGCGCCGCGGGTTGCGGGATTGAGCCGAGCCAAGCTCACACCTACGCGCTTATTTTTGCCAGTCACTAACGGAGAGTTCTCTGACAGCTGGGCCACGATCTGAGACGTCAGATCGTGGGCTGTCACGGACTCGGACGTGGGTCGAGCCCACGTCTCTCCACGCGGCTGCGTCTATATAATTGTGCGGTGTCTCCTAACCCTAGCCGCCACGAATAGATCACATCTGCGGTGTCTCCTAAACCTACCGTCCATCCCGTCCGCCGCGTACACGGTCGACGGGAGAGCAGGTCTCCGAAACCACGCCCTTCTGGTTCCTGTACGGGGTGAGGGGCGAATAGGTTTTTGGGCAGCGATTACGCGACTGCTCGCTTCCGATCGTCTACTTCCTCTACGTCTGCATCGCCTTCATCATCACCATGTCCACCGATGCCGAACGTGCCGCTTCCGAGAAAGCTGAAGCCGACAAGAAGGCCGCCGAGGACACCGATGCCGCCACCAAAGCCGCGGCCTCTGCATGGCCTACTGGAGGGTATAACTCGTTTATCCCGCTCCTACTGCTTTCTGTTTTAGCCATGCTAGCGTTATACGTAGGTCTTTCTACAATTAACGTGGTATGTGCTAGCTTGACTGAATATCAGTACGTGTTTATTTGTGTCAATGCCATGCTAGTGATTTACTTGTGGATTAATTTAATCGAGAAATTGCCTATTTACTCAACAATCCAAAAACCTATTATGTGTAGGAATTTTTCGGCAAGGGGCTTTGCCGCTGCACTAAAACCAGATAAGTTTACCGGTACATACTTTAAGCGTTGGCAGACTAAGACCACGTTATGGCTCACGGCTATGAACGTGTTCTGGGTCACCGGTGTCTCCACGGGAACGATTGCTCCTGAACAGGAGAAGGCGTTCAAGGAGGCTACCGTTTTGGACACGGTGTTGGAGTAATGCTTGCGCTGGTTGCTCTCTAGTTTCTCGCTCGCGCTTTGCCTTCTCTTCTCACTCTCTTTTGCGAACAGGATAGTCACCATATATGCTAGTCGCTTGCTGCAGCTCCACATATTTACCTTGCCTTACCTATAAGCTTAAATAGTCTTGATCGCGAGGGTGCGAGATTGCTGAGTCCTCGTGGCTCACAGATTACTTCCAAACCAGATGCAGGGCCTGATGATTCCGCTCCAGATGACGCGCTCGAGCTCAAGTGGGAGTTCGACGAGGACTCTCAATGATACTACGTGTCTTTCCCTGATGATCAGTAGTGGTGCCCAGTTGGGGGTGATCGGGACCGTGTCGCATGTTGGGTTATCTTTTATTTTGGCGCCGTAGTCGGGCCATGAGTGTTTGCATGATGTAATGTTATTTATGTACTTGATTGACGTGGCGAGTGTAAGCCAACTATGTTATCTCCCCTTTTATTATCTATATTACATGGGATGTTGTGATGATTGCCTAATTTGTGACATATGCCTTCAATGCGATTATGTCTCTAAGTCGTGCCTCCACACGTGGGAGCTATAGTCGCATCGAGGGTGTTACAAGTTGGTATCAGAGCCTTCCCCGACCTTAGGATCCCCCACTGCTTGATCGTTTTTAGCAGCCGTTGTTGAGTCTAGAAAAATGTTTTGAGTCATTTAGGATTTTATATATCGGAGAGTTTAGGAATTCTTTTTACTCCCCAGTCTCTTCATCGCTCTGGTAAGGCATCCTGACGTAGAGTTTTGACTCTTCTCTTCTCGAATTTCACTAAAAAATTTAGGATCACGCGGGTATCTTGGAATCATTCCGATGGTTTTGTGACGAGAACATTGTTCTTGGTGCCTCCTGACATTTAGGGGTTGTAGCAGTGTCCCGGGGAGTTGAGCTCTGAGGTGTTGTCATCACAATTTTATCGTTGCAGTTCTGGAATACCTGAGTTTAGTTCGCCGACATCGAAAATCTCTTTTATGTAGTTCATTGGTGAGATAACCTCGACGCCACCCAGTACTGGGGCGGGAGTTCGGGAGTATTGCCATAACTTGTATAACGGATGCTTTTCGAAGGTTGAGGTAGATGATTTCCGAAGGTTTGTTGGTTATGTGTTGAAGGATGGATACAGCTGGATGTAGGATTTGCTAGTTTTGGGTGAGATATTATGCTTCCCCTGTATCCCCAACACCTGATTGCATAACCGGAAAATTTCGGGAGTTTGTAAGTGGGAATTCAAGTAGCTCTTAGGATATCTTTCCGACGGATGTATGATATGAAATTGGGGTTCGACGTCTAGTAGTCCGCCTATTCACGGTCGGTTTTACAGTGGTCTCGTTGTGTCTTAAAGAGTCCTTGGCTATGCCGACTCGGGGACGCTTCGTATGTCATGTGCACTGCCTTGTACATGATGGTGTTGTACGATAGAGCCCGTGTAGGCCCCACCACGAAAACTTCGGACGAAATCTCTATCATATGTTTGCTCTGGCTTATTCTGCAAGCCAATTCTTTGTTTTGTTTTGAGTTGTGGTATTCGAGTTGCTTTGAAATCAAGTGTTGATTCCATACCTTCCCCAAATGGTGTTCTCATACTCCGATGTGAATACAAATCCTTCATGTTCATCAAGATTGTTTTCGTCAATCCTTTTCACCGGCATGTTTTCTCTTCAAGTGGATCCGATCATTTCAACATCCGCAAGATCAAGTATCAGTTTCTTCTAAACGGTGTTTGTTTCATCCGTCCCCAAGTTGCCTTTGTTTTCCCGCCCACCCACCCCCTTTTCTTCAAGGAATCCGATGTCTTAATCAAGTATCCTTTTATTCTTCTGAAGTCTCTCCATCATTTTCCGCCAATATTCTTATCCGGTGATTCTCATGAAGATCCTAACGGAGCTTCAAGTTCATCATTCTCCATTCTTTCCTTTTCCGGTGGATCCAATTCAAGCCTTGTTGATCATATCATTTCCTCGTTTCAAATACCTTCTCTTGCCGGTGCACCTCATATTCAGTCATTTCTCGCTATTCAATTGTTCCGGAGTGCTCAAGATATCTCGAAGATTCATGTTTCCACTCTGCATTCATTCAAGCTCTTTCGAAGATGTTATCTCATTCAAGTCATTTAATTCAACCGGTACAACCTCTCTTTTAAATCATTCAACGGTGTTTTCTTTTGAGTGGGTCCTAACCCACAGGTCTTTTCCCAGGATCTTACCTGACTCTTCTTATTTTCCCGGAGCTATCCTCAAATTTCTTTTGAAGTTTGACGTAAGAATGATTTATCATCAGTCAAATGCTTTTCTTCAAGATCTTTCAAATTCTTTTCATCGTTGGCTCAACCTTTCCATTCTTCATTCCGGAGTGCCTCAACAATTCATGGTGGTGTTTCTCGTCGTCATTCTCGGATTTTGAAGACCGAAGAAGAGTTTTTCATCCATATCTTGCTTCATTCTCTTCAAGATTCGTGGCTCTAGTTTGTTGCCATCCTCTCATAATTATTTTCGATTGTGAGATTTCTTTTCACCCATCCAGATTAATTCAGGAGTCTTTTTAGTTTGATTATCCGGGGCCCATCAGCTAAGATTTATTCATTCCAGTTTTTAGCTCTCATACTCTAAATCATACCAGTGTCTAAATCAAGGATTCTCTAATCAGCTCATAATCTTTTCGTTCTCATGGGTCTAAATTCTCTCAAGCTTCTTCATTCATTTCCTAATTCTTCCCGGTGTTTCTTTATCTTCTCTTTGTTCACTTTCAATTCTTACGGTGGTTCGTTCAAGATTCTTCTTACCTTGTTATCATATCAATTCATTTGCTGTTTTCAATCATACGGTGGTTCGTCGAAGACCTTCTCAAATTTATGCAATATCTATCTTAATCCTCTCTACTAGAATAAGTAGTATGCCAATTCCATTGCTTGTCATCAATTTGAATTGGTGAAGGATGAGCATAACATAATTCTTATTCTTGATTCACCCAAGTGATTAATTCCCTATTCTGGAGGCTCATCAAGTTCTTGATTTAAATGGTTCCATCTTCTCTTTTCCCGGAGTTCCAACCTTTTTCAATTATTTCACCATGGAGATTCATTTAAATCGGTACAAGGATTCACCTTGTGTTTTCAACTACCCTTTCTTTCCGTTTGATCATCCTTTTGTTACCGGAGTTCTTCATGGAGGTTCTACATGATGGTTTCATCAATGATTTAATTTCCTTCTCGCAGTGCTCATCAACATTCTTTTCTAAGGAGCTCAAGTATTCTTCTTCGTGCAATCCGGAGTGCAAATTCTTTCTACCATATTATCGGAGGTGGTATTATGCCATTCTTGATAATCTGAGTTCATGTTTCATGATTCACATATTATTAAGAATGAGGTATTTTAAATCCATCAATCTCATCATTGGAGTTACCTTGGGTTATATTTCACCTAAAGCTTTCCCTGCGGATTGTTGCTATCTATGGTGCTTATAAAATACCCAAGTTCTTCTTTATCCTCCCGGTGAAATACTTTCTCGTCTCCTTGTTCAAATAAATACAATTCTTTCCCGTGAGTGGCAGATTGTCACCTCATAATTTTGAGATGTATTTTATAAGACCATATCAAGATTTTTCTTTTCGTTGTTGGTTTTTCCAACAACTCCATTCTAGCCTTTGTTGTAAGCATGCTCTGCCAAGATATTGTTTTCTACTTCGTTCACTCCTTTCCATTCTCTCTTTTCTTCCAGAGGCATTTTGATGTGGCTCTCTTCTATTTTTGCTTTTTGTTCTTGTCAAGATCAAGTTCTTTTCATCTTATCAAGTCTTGCATCTCTTTCCAACCGGAGCGCTATACGAAGTTGTTCTTCTTTGTTCCTCCTTTCTATCGGTGTGTTTTCAATTTTGTTCATCTCCGTTGTATTCTTTTCTCATATTTGCTTAACCTCTTCAAGGTTCGTGGTTTCACTCGTTTGTCAATGAAGCAACTTAGTTTTACCTCTTCTCTTTCTCTTCCGTTGTCCCTCCGGTGCCATTCTAGATCTCGGGACGAGATCCTCTCGTAGTGGTGGAGTGTTGTAACGCCCCGCGACCGATGTGCCAGGTGTCGTCCAGTTATTCGCTGTTGTTGCCTTGTCTTTGCTTGCGTGTCATGCATTGCATATCATGTCATCATGTGCATTTCATGTGCATACATGTTCGTCTCATGCATCCGAGCATTTTCCCCGTTGTCCGTTTTGCATTCCGGCGCTTCGTTCTCCTCCGATGGTCATTTCTACCTTTCTTTCATGTGTGGGGATTAAACATTTCCGGATTGGACTGAGACTTGCCAAGCGGCCTTGGTTTACTACCGGTAGACCGCCTGTCAAGTTTCGTATCATTTGGACTTCGTTTGATACTCCAACGGTTAACCGAGGGACCGAAAAGGCCTCGTGTGTGTTGCAGCCCAACACCCCTCCATTTTGGCCCAAAACCCACAAAATCCTCTCCATCATCTAGAGCGTTCGATCACGATCGCGTGGCCAAAAACCGCACCTCATTTGGACTCTCCTAACTCCTCCTATGCCTATTTAAAGAACCCCCTTCGAAATTTCTTTTCTCCTCCCCCGAAACCCTAGATCCATTTCATCCGCTGCCGCCGGACAAAAACGTCCACCGACAGACATGTCCGGATAGCCCCGCCGCCGCCACGTGTCGCCCGCTGGCTGGCCCGGCCGCATCTCCTCCGCCGCCGGCCCGCGAAGCCCGCCGACGGCCCTCCCGCGCCGCCAACCGGGCCGCGCCCCGCCGCCACCTACCTCCCTTGCCGCGCCCCACCGCCACCTACCTCCGTCCGACGCCGCCCTTCGCCGCCATCGCCGGCCGCCATCGCCCGGCGGCAACCGCAAGTCCGGCCGGCAGCCGCCGCCTCGCCACTCGCCGCCTCACCGCTGACCGCCGCCGACCGGCGCCGCCATCGCCACCGCCGGCTCCGGCCTCACCTCGCCCCGGTCTTCTTCTTCCATTCCGGCGACGCCCCTGCTTCTCCGGCGAACTCGAGCTCCGGCCATCGAACCTCGTAACCCGCGCGTGAACAGTGCCAGATCTGGATCCGGTTGACCCCTTTTCCCCGAAACCCTAATCTTAGTATTTTTTGCATACTTTGACCTGTCGTAACTCCTCATCCGTAGCTCCGTTTTGGGCATATAGCATATTAAAATGTTCGTCTCAGAGAGTACATCATTTCATTCCATTGCATCATTTTCATTTGAGTTCACCTTGATGCCCGAAATGCTATTAGAAGAGGGCTACTTGAGATAATTGTCAGATCTGCTGCTTCATTTGGATATTTGTCATTTTTGCCATGATTTTTGTGTGCATGATATGCCCATGAGCTCTACATATGTTTTGTTAAGGGTTTTGCCATCTTTCCAGAGGTGCAACCCATGTATTTTTGTGATGTGTGTGGTGACTAGCACAAGCTTGCAAAGTGAGGCACTTGGTAATGTTGTTTTCAGGGACTTAGCATTTCCACTAAGTCCTTGAGCTGTTTATGTCATATGGCCATATGTTCATGTTGTTTCCTAGTGATCCGTGCCTCTTTTGAGGATGATCAGTAAGGATGTTTTGTTAATCTTGTAGTTCTCTATCCATACATGTATTTGTTTGCAATTATGGAGTACCCTAGCTTGAGTCAATCGAGCTCTACTTTTGTCGTTTCGTGAATCTGGGCAGATTGTCTACTTGTTAGCGATTTTGCCGGTGATGTTGTAGTTGATCCGTGCATGCTATGCTATTGTTCTTGCCATGTCTAGCTTGAATTTTGTGTATTATTGATGGGTGTATGCTTAGCTTGTCATGACTTGCTCTGTAGTGAGTGCATCGAGCTCATAAACATGCCTACTTGATATCTGTTTTTAGCATGCTCCAGTTTTCACTAAGTCTGAGAACTGATTATGTTTTTTGCCATGTTCACATGCTTGCAATTGTATTTTCTGATCCCTTTTGGCTCAAGGTCACTAAGGGACTTTTGTTAAGCTTTTTGAGTAGCTCCATGCCATGTTTTACTTTGCCTTGTTCAGGTCCTGTAGCATATAGTTTTCATGCTCCGAAGAGTGCTACCTGATCTGAAATTCCAGACAAGTGTTAATTTCACTAAGTCTGAAATATGTTTGTCATATGCATTTTTGCCATGCTTGTTCGAACCTGTTAATGGATGAATTGGACGTAGCTCAGAGCTATAATTTTGTTAAGCATCTTGAATGCATCCCTGCCATGTATTTTGTTGTCATGTTTGGGTGCTGTAGCATGTTCATCTTGTTGCATTTAGATGACTACTTGCTGTAAATCGCAGAACGTGGTCATATTTGAATCGCTTGCCATTTCCAAACCGTAACTCCGATTCCGGTGATCTTTATATCGTTTTCAAGAGATTTCATCTCATCTTTCCAGTGGCACACTTGGATTTCCAAGTTGAGGCCAGGTTCATTCATTCCTTGTCAAATCTTGCATAGGCATCGCATATCGCATCCCGCATAGCATACCATGTTTGCATCATATTGTTTGAGCTTTGCACGTGGTTGATTGTGTCGTTGTTGCTTGTTTGTCTTGTTTGGGTAGAGCCGGGAGACGAGTTCGCTAACGAGGAGCCCGTTGAGTTTGCTTTCGAGGATCCAGTCAACTCTGACAGCTTTGAAGGCAAGATGATCATACCCTCGAAATCACTACTATCTTTGCTTTGCTAGATGCTCGCTCTTTTGCTATGCCAATGCTACGATGCCTACCACTTGCTTTCAAGCCTCCCAAATTTCCATGTCAAACCTCTAACCCACCATTTCCTAGCAAACCGTTGATTGGCTATGTTACCACTTTGCTCAGCCCCTCTTATAGCGTTGCTAGTTGCAGGTGAAGATTGGAGACCGTTCCTTGTTGGAACATTATTTACTTGCTGGGATATCATTATATTGCCATGTTATCTTAATACATCTATATACTTGGTAAAGGGTGGAAGGCTCGGCCTCTCGCCTAGTGTTTTGTTCCACTCTTGCCGCCCTAGTTTCCGTCATATCGGTGTTATGTTCCCGGATTTTGCGTTCCTTACGCGGTTGGGTTATAATGGGAACCCCTTGATAGTTCGCCTTGATTAAAGCTTTTCCAGCAATGCCCAACCTTGGTTTTACCATTTGCCGCCTAGCCTCTTTTTCCCTTGGGTTTCCGGAGCCCGAGGGTCATCTTATTTTAACCCCCCCCCCCCCCGGGCCAGTGCTCCTCTGAGTGTTGGTCCACCTGTCAGCTGTCGGTGGCCACCAGGGGCAACTCTGGGCTGGCCTACCCGTACCTAAGACAATCTGAGTGTGCCCTGAGAAAGAGATATGTGCAGCTCCTATCGGGATTTGTCGGCACATTCGGGCGGTGTTGCTGGACTTGTTTTAACCTGTCGAAGTGTCTTGAAGAACCGAGATACCGAGTCTGATCGGAACGTCTCGGGAGGAGGTCTATTCCTTCGTTGACCGTGAGAGCTTGTCATAGGCTAAGTTGGGACTCCCCTGCAGGGATTTGAACTTTCGAAAGTCGTGCCCGCGGTTATGGGCGGATGGGAATTTGTTAATGTCTGGTTGTAGATAACTTGAACCTTAACTTAATTAAAATGAATCAACTGAGTGTGTTACCGTGATGGCCTCCTCTCGGCGGAGTCCGGGAAGTGGACACGGTGTTGCAGTAATGCTTGCGCAGGTTGCTCTCTAGTTTCTCGCTCGCACTTTGCCTTCTCTTCTCACTCTCTTTTGCAAACAGGATAGTCACCATATATGGTAGTCGCTTGCTGCAGCTCCACATATTTACCTTGCCTTACATATAAGCTTAAATAGTCTTGATCGCGAGGGTGTGAGATTGCTGAGTCCTCGTGGCTCACAGATTACTTCCAAACCAGATGCAGGGCCTGATGATTCCGCTCCAGGTGACGCGCTCGAGCTCAAGTGGGAGTTTGACGAGGACTCTCAACGATACTACGTGTCTTTCCCTGATGATCAGTAGTGGTGCCCAGTTGGGGGTGATCGGGACCGTGTCGCATGTTGGGTTATCTTTTATTTTGGCGCCGTAGTCGGGCCATGAGTGTTTGCATGATGTAATGTTATTTATGTACTTGATTGACGTGGCGAGTGTAAGCCAACTATGTTATCTCCCCTTTTATTATCTATATTACATGTGATGATTGCCTAACTTGCGACATATGCCTTTAATGCGATTATGTCTCTAAGTCGTGCCTCGACACGTGGGAGCTATAGTCGCATCGAGGGTGTTACAAGTACATACTCCAAACACTGATGTATATAGACGTATTTTAGAGTGTAGATTCACTCATTTTGCTCCGTATGTAGCACTCTCCCTCGCCCCTCGACCCTCGCCCATGTGGTGGACGTGCAGCAATTCATTCGGTCTCATATAGCCAGAACGATATATACTGCACTACCATTATTGCTCGACTTCCCGAAGAGGCGAAGAGCCAATCGCAAGGTTAATATTTTGGAGATGCCAAGTGCAAGGTTATAGGAGAACGAGTAGTAGGTGCCGCG
The DNA here is from genome assembly GCF_056163025.1 of Triticum urartu. Taxonomy (NCBI): domain Eukaryota; kingdom Viridiplantae; phylum Streptophyta; class Magnoliopsida; order Poales; family Poaceae; genus Triticum; species Triticum urartu. The sequence continues at coordinate 79,411,820 of NC_141874.1, forward strand.
TCATTTATAAATAAAGTTTTTTTTCTTCAGTGGCACGTACGCAATATGATAGGTTCATATGGAGAGAAAGGACGAGGAAACCGCTCCACTATATACATAGTCGGGACGGGCTAGCCTACACGGTTGCTTGTTGGGGTTGCTCTCTTCACACTCTCTCACACAAAATGACTGTGGCCACATCTCTAACATCCCGGCGGATCACGTCCGCTTGGGGAAGGGGTGGATGCTTAGTGTAGATGCGGTGGCCGTCGCCAACGGCGAAAACCCACTATCGGCACGTCCCGATCAGGGGTCCCCGCCATTCTCTCTCACAAAGCCGGTGAGGTTGCCTTCGTCCCTTGCTCACTGTCACGACGTGGGCAGTTGCCGTCTCCCTCCGCCCTCCTCAAGGTTGAGCTACATCCCTCAGGTACAACTCCCTTTACATCCGGCTTGCACCACTACTCTAGCTGCCCACATCACTCCATGTGGATATTTCTCTACTTCTTTGCCCCGCACATACCTCTACTGGCTTCTACATACTGTATTTGTGATGAGTTTATGTCTCATCAACTAGTCCCAGTAATCTTATTCTAATCACGCTTGTTCAATTTCTTTGCCACAGGGATGCTCATCTCGATTTTGGTGAAACGCACAAAATGATCGGATGGTCAAAAGGTTGCAAACTTCATTTATTAGGAAGCTCGAACGTTACCAGCAAATTGAAGCCTGGTCAGGGTTCACGGTTCAAGGGCTAGGGACTGCATGGATCGTTTTTTTTCTTTAGCTGCCTCTGTTCCAAAATAAGTGTCAACTTTAGTAGTAGTACAACTTTGTACTAAAGTTTGCACAAAGTTGAGAAACTTATTTTAGAATGGAGGGAGTACATATTTGCTATGATCTATCAATCATTGAGATGCAATAGGATGCATGTTAGTCTCCTTTGTATTTGATGAAATGTTGCAATGGGCAACCTTGGATGAAAGATACATGTAACAGAAGCTGGAAGCTTCATAGCATTGTACAAATTTATCTCGCTGATAAATTATAGTACGTAATGTACTAGTACTTCCTCCATTCCTAAATATAAGTCTTTGTAGAGATTTCACCATGAACCACATGCGAATGTATATAGATGCATTTTAAGTGTAGATTCATTCATTTTGTTCCGTATGTACTGGAATCTCTACAAAGACTTATATCTACTAGTAATAGCCAGCCCCCACTACTAGGAATTCTCTATCCTCTCCTTGAGCCACGTCATCAAAATTGATGTAGCCGTTAGATGAAGTAAATCAGTCCATAATAGCTGTCTGATCTTGACGTTGAGAGGCTCCGCACTAAGCCACATGCAAGCATGCAGAAATACCATGCCACATGCATGTGAGTGGGTTTTAAATCACATCAACATGTCTGCATGCAAGCATGCACCGGTAGCATGCATGTAAGTGAGCTTTTAAGTCCCATTAACATGTCAAAAAGAAAAATATAATCCCATTATGCAGTAGGAGTTGGCTGATCTTTTTTCCTTACGTGGGATGATCTAAATGATGATGGGAGTTTATTTAGTTTGGCTACCACACTTGTCATGCGGTTATAGAGTTTTTTTTTGTTTTATGAAATCGATAATTTTGCGCAGAGAGATATACCGTTGTTCTGCGCCAACACGCGGGGACTCATCTGGTAATATTTAGGAACGGAGGGAGTACTATGTAAAGAGTTAGGTGTCGCACGGTGATAGTGTGACGTGGGCCATGTAATCACTGAGCCTGCGTGTTTTCACTGCTCTTGCATGCCTTCGCTGTAAGAATGGAGAAAATTGTAATCTAGTAGTAGTATACCTCCTTTTGCCGAAAGCGCGGGACATCCAGCAGTCCTACCACCTCTGTAATAAAGACCAATGAGTCGTCAAATCACATAGACCCAGCAGTAAGTTGGACGGACGAAGCAACCATCACTCTTGTGCCAGTGAGAGGTCGCGTCCGCTCTGCCCGGGCATGAATGCGGCACCGATTCTTTGGAGCGGCGCTGGCCGTTTCGGGCGGGAAGCGCGCGCGGGCGATGGAGGGGCTTTGGGTGGGCCAGGCTGGTCAGGAGCGGGCGTGGCAGCTGTCCGCATGTCCCTACCGGACACGCCCGAAAACGAGAGGATGCACCGACTCTCGCGGCTAAAATCCTACACTACACAACATCTCTCTGTAGGAGTAGGTCGATCTATCGCTCTCTCTAACACACACATGGTGTTAAACACACACACACACACGCACGCACGCACGCACCTTGGTCCCGTTGCACCTTCTAACGTGACTTATTACACCTAGACGGAGGGAGTAGTAAGTATACGAGATACGGTGGCACACTAACTTAAGTCGAATACAAGTGCCCAAAATTTGTGTGCATGTTATAATAAGGATTCACTTAAAATAGTACGTGAGCAAACAGAGGGATCAATTGGACAGTGTTCCTGAGCAGTAGCGAGATGTGTGAGGTAAGATACACCGCTGGCGCTTTTAATTTTTCTTATTAATTTGTTTGTTTGACCCTCTGACTGGTGGGACCCAACGTACTACATGGAGAGAGGTAAGGTGACTAAGGTTGCATTATTTCTGCACCACTGTGGATAGTCTTACCACCAAAGCCACATGACACGATTATGATTGAAATCCCAATGACTCCCACACACACAAAAAAAACACGGCATGCTTGTCACACGAATGCATGAATGTATAAAAGGTTATTTCCCTCTCGTTGAACATAACGGGAGGGTTGTGTAGCTGGTTAGCATGTTCGCTCATCAAACTTGAGGTCTCGGGTTCGATAACTGCACTTGAGCATAATTTGTGCCAGGAGGATTCTTTGACTGGTCAAAATGTTTTCTAAGGTTTGCACGCTTCACACTCTCTCTCCAGTATATATATACACGCTGGAGCCTCAGCGCTTGTAGTTGTTCTCTTCACACTCTCTCGCCCTCTCCCGCTGGAGCCTCAGCGCTTGTAGTTGCTATCTTCACACTCTCTCGCCCTCTCCAGATCTAAACAAGACTTCGTTGGCCTCTCTCTCCCCTCACTGCTGCTCAAAGAGCCGGCAGGATCCATCCGCCGGGAAGGGAAGGAGGCTTAACGATGTCGCCATCGGCGAGGGACTACCGGCGCAGCTGTTCACTTTCCACCCAGCGACGGCGCGGGAGGGCCTCCAACCCCTTCTTCTTCGCCGCCGTCCCGTCGCCCACCAAACCACGCCCCAAGAACCTTAAGGTATAATTTACTTACTCCACATGCATTGCTCTAGCTGCATGTATACTGTTGGGGATATTACTACTAGAGGTAAACCGGCCTTATGTAGTCGGGTTGACTCTTTGGAGATTAGAAGCCCATGAAGATGTAAAGATGATGGCACTTTACGGAGGGCCCAAAGGCGGGTTACAGTCTGTAAATGTAAACCGGCCTAGTCATGTAACTTGTATAGTAAGATAGAAAGAGAGAGGCCGAATCGGATACGTTTATAAACCGGCTTCGGGACTCTGTAGCCCGGCGGGCATCAGCCTATGTATATAAAGGGATGACCCAGCCGCAGTTTAGGGACAGACAACAACAACTCGAGAGCCAGACAAAGCGGATTCGCTCCCTGGCCTTCGAAACCCTAGCAATACCAATCACAACTAGACGTAGGCTTTTACCTTCATCGAAGGGGCCGAACTAGTATAAACTCCCGTGTCCCCTTGTCCGGTTTAACCCCTTTAAGCTAACTCATTGCGATGGCTCCACGACTAAGTCCTTTCATGAGGACATCTGCCGTGACAAACCCACGACAGTTGGCGCCCACCGTGGGGCTATCGCACGATGGTTTTGAGTTCTTGAAGGGCAGCTTCGATGGACTCAAGGGATACACTGTGGGCCGGATAACGAAGAGTCGCCGCGGCAAGCTCTACATCGACAACGCGGGATGGGGTCCCAAGGCCGATTCAATCGAATACGGGTACAGGGTCCCCTTTGGTGGGATTCACTTCTTCATCGGCAAGATTGGCTAATTGGCCCCTGAGCCGGACATCTGCACCGACATCATCGAAACGGCTCGGCGTGCAAGTTCTTCGCCGGTTCAGCCTGAGGCAAGGCATGTTTTCGTAGGTGTCGTCCATGGATCAGGGTACGAGGATGGACCGGTGTCCGATGGAGAAACCGTAGTCTGCTCTGATGACGAGTCTTCTGGAGAAACCGAATCGCTTTACCAGTTGCAGGACGGCCGGATTGAGGGAGGATCCAAGGGCAACAGTATTCCGGATTCCCCCGGTCTGCCAAACCGGGCTGCCATCTTCATGCCCGGCACACAATCGGCGCCTCATTCATCTACCGCCGCAGCAATGCTCTCCGGTTCAACGACGGCCACACCAGCAGGGGCAGGAAGCTCGGTGCCACCTCCGGCCCAAGTCTTGTCTGATTTGTTCGACGCTCTGGCAACATTGATGTCCGCGGAGGTAGACGCAGTAGCCAGGGATCAGCAAGATGCGGAGATTGTAAAAGTGAAAGATCAGATAGCCCAGGCTAAAGCGGACCTGGCAGCGGAGAACGCCAGGATGGCTATGGAGCGGGCCGAGTTGGAAGCACAGGCTTACTAGATTAGACTGGATCAGAATGCTTCAGAGGAAGTCATGAGAGGAAGGTACCGATCATGTCTCCCATCATTTTATGAGCCACAGAATCTTTTCAACACGCTAGGTATAGGAGCTGGTAACCAACCCACGCTAAACCGGGCGGAGGCGCCGGGAGCAGGAGCGCCGGTTCAGCCGCGCACGACGGGCCTGCCTCGCCAGGACAACGTTGTACCATCAACTCCGCCCGGGCATTATTCCAATCCGTCGGACAACATTGTGGCTGCCGCTTCACGCCTGGCAGCCCTCCCAACCAACGGCGAGTCACTAGTTGCAGTGGAAGCGCGTCGGGCCAGGGATCTCCTTCAGACAGCACTAAATCAACAGCAAGCATATTCACACAGCCGTGAGAGGATTCATTCCACTCCCCGTCCAAGCCGGAGTTATAGAAGAAACGTGGAAGACGAACCGGCCATGTCCAGTAGTGCACGCCACTGAAATTCGCCACGAGGGAACAATCCGGCGGGGGGAGGTGCTAATGCGCAAGATGTTGTGGACCATGGTCGCGCACGTCGAGAGGCCGAGTTGACAGCTCGACACGAAGCACGACAGCATACTCCGGTTCACCCCACTGCCTCCGTGGAGCCAGGGGCGATGTTCAGTTCCTTAGGGGTACCGTGTTTAACTCCCGCTTTGCGTAATGTGCGACTACCCAAGGATTTCAAGGGACCTCGTAAGGTACCAAATTATACCGCCGATTCGCAGCCAGAGGCGTGGGTGGAGAGCTATGAGATGGCTATGGAGATGTTAGATGTGGACGAGGCGGTGTGTGCTAAATATTTCACCATGATGTTGGAAGGAACAGCTCGCACTTGGTTGAAGAGCTTGCCAACCAACTCTATTGGATCATGGGCCGAACTGAAGCACCGGTTTATCCAGAACTTCAAGGATACGTGTAAGCAGCCAATGTCAATTGTAGATCTGACCGCTTGTGTCCAAGAGGAAGGGGAGTCCACGACCCATTGGGTCAAACGGGTCTCGGTGATTTTGCATTCATTAGATCGTATCAATGCAGACACCGCAGTTTTAACGTTAGAGGGCAATTGCCGTTTCAAACCGTTGAAACAGAAGTTGAGAAGGCTCAAACGCACTGCAACGACATGTCGACACTCATGGCCGCTTTGGTTAAATATGCCGATTCAGATAATACCAAGGATCCGGATTCAGAGGAGGACAAACCGGAGAAGGGTAAGAAGAGCAGCAATGCCAAGGGCCAACAACACAATCCGGCAGGCCATGGAAACACGGGTAAGCGCAAGGCCGACAGTGGTTCGGACTTTGTCGCAAATACCAACGCGCAGGAGAATGGCCAGTGCCATAAAGGCAAGCAGCCCCAGAGGGGTGGAGGTCCAGGCAACAATTTGGAGCGTTTGTTAAATCAGCCCTGTCCAAAGCACGGATCGAAGGAGAAACCGGCATCACATCTCTGGAAAGATTGTTATATCATGCGGGATTTCAAGAATTCCAATATGTTCCAATATGACAGTGGCCCGCCCGGCGGTTCAGGAGGAGGTTTCCACGGGCCGGGTTACGGAGGTGGTGGTTCCGGTTCAGGGTTTCCAGGCAATCAAACCGAACACGTCAATCAAGGACACCAAGGCAACCAGGGAGGTTACAACCATCAGGGGAGTCAGCAGCAGCAGCAGTCGGGTTATCAGAGCAATCCCAAACAGCTGAACAGCGGGCAATATCATGTCTTCACTACTAGTTTGTGCAAACGTGATCAGAAGCTTCACAAAAGGGCAGTCAACTCTGTTGAGCCGGCAGTACCTCAATATTTACGCTGGTCGGAGCAACCTATTTTGTGGAGCAGAGAGGATCACCCGCCCCGGGTTGATAATCCAGGTCATTTGGCCTTAGTGGTAGCCCCTCAAGTTGGGGGATACAGGTTCACTAAAGTGCTCATGGATGGGGGAAGTAGTATCAATATTTTGTATTACGATACATTCCGTCGTATGGGGTTGACAGATAAGGATCTTAAACCGTCGAATACAGTATTTCATGGTGTGGTGCCTGGTAAGTCTGCATATCCTGTTGGTAAGATAGCTTTGGAGGTAGCTTTTGGAGATGACTACGATTCAAGGTCAGAAACATTGACATTTGAGGTGGTGAAGATCAAAAGTCCATACCACGCCTTGTTTGGGCAGCCAGTTTATGCTAAGTTTCTGGCAAGGCCATGTTATGTTTACCTACAGCTTAAAATGCCAGGTCATAAGGGGACTATCATAGTACATGGAAGTAGAAAGATTGCTTTGGAGTGTGAAGAAGGCGATGCGGCTTATGCTGAGTCAGTTTGTGCCACGGAGGAGTTAAAATTCTATAAGGAGCAAGTTGATCCGGCAGACATGGCCTCCTTAAAAAAGCCAACTACGGAACATGATCCAGCATTGAAGTTCAAATCAGCTATGGACACTAAGATGGTTGACTTTGTCCCTGGCGATTCATCCAAATAGTTCAGCATCAGCGCTAACCTAGATCCCAAATAGGAAAGCGTGCTCATCGAGTTCATCCGTGAGAATCGGGACATCTTTGCATGGAAACCTTCTGACATGCCATGTGTACCGAGAGAACTCACTGAGCACACACTCAACATTGATTCTAAATTCAAACCAGTCCGACAGTTCCTCCGCCGTTTCAACGAGGAAAGACGCAAGGCCATAGGTGAAGAGGTAGCCCGTTTGTTGGCTGCTGGGTTTATTGTTGGAGTTTTTCATCCAGAGTGGTTAGCCAATCCGGTGCTGGTTCTTAAGAAAAATGGCACTTGGCGCATGTGTGTGGATTACACAGATTTAAACAAGGCTTGCCCTGCAGACCCCTTTGCTCTCCCTCGCATTGATCAGATAATTGATGCTACGGCGGGTTGTGACCGTTTGTGTTTTTTGGATGCTTACTCTGGTTATCATCAGATCAAAATGGTAGTTAAGGACCAGGAGAAGACAGCCTTTATAACTCCCTTTGGAGCCTTCTGCTATGTTTCCATGCCCTTTGGACTCAAGAGTGCCCAGGCAACTTACCAGCGATGTGTTCAGAATTGCCTTCATAAGCAAATTGGGCGCAATGTTCATGCGTATGTAGATGATATTGTGGTCAAATCCAGAAAGGAGGGGACAATGATAGATGATCTACGGGAAACCTTTGACAATCTCCGGGTTTATAAGATGATGCTCAATCTGGAGAAGTGTGTTTTCGGTGTCCCGGCAGGCAAGCTCTTAGGCTTTCTGGTTTAAAACAGAGGCATTGAGGCTAATCCGGAAAAGATTGTAGCAATTACGTCCTTGGCTAAACCGGCGTGTATTAACGATGTGCAACGTCTGGCCGGCCGGATTACAGCCTTGAGCCGGTTTATCAGCCGCCTTGGAGAGAAGGCCATCCCCTTATATCAGATGCTCAAGAAAATGGATAACTTTGTCTGGAGTGAGGCAGCTGATAAGGCGTTTGAAGATCTGAAGAGGCAGCTAGTGGAACCGCCCGTGCTGGCAGCACCGATCGATAAAGAGCCATTATTACTATATGTGGCTGCTAATGCCCGGGCTGTCAGCGTAGCCATTGTGGTAGAGCGCAAGGAGCCTGGCAAAGAGTATCCGGTTCAACGGCCGGTTTATTATATCAGTGAGGTGCTCATTGAGTCAAAGCAGAGGTATCCGCATTGGCAGAAATTGGTGTATGGGGTGTTTATGGCAAGCCGGAAGCTCAAACACTATTTTCAGGGCCATCCTATCACAGTGGTCAGTTCAGCTCCTCTGGGCGACATCATTCAAAACAAAGAGGCAATTAGCCAGATTGCCAAGTGGGCCATTGAGCTTGGACCTCACGGGCTCAAATATATACCCCGCACGGTGATCAAGTCCCAGGCACTCGTAGATTTCATCAACGATTGGACGGAGTTACAGGAACCTGAGGAGAAACATGATAATACATATTGGACTATTCATTTTGATGGGTCCAGACAGTTAGAGGGTTCGGGGGCTGGAGTCGTATTAACTTCCCCACGAGGTGACAAGTTTTGTTATGTCCTCCGTTTAATGTTCCCTTGTACTAACAATGCAGCTGAATATGAGGCTTTACTCCACGGTCTTCGGATGGCTAAAGAGATGAATTTGAGCCGGGTTAAATGCTTCGGCGATTCAGATCTAGTGGGTCAGCAAGTGTCTGGCACTTGGGATTCTAAGGACCCACTCATGGCTGCATATCGGCAAGAGGTGGACGCCATGGCTGGTCACTTTAAAGGTTATCAGGTGGACCATATAGATCGACAAAAGAATGAAGCGGTGGACGCTTTAAGTCGTCTTGGTTCCCAACGTAAACCGGTTCCGCCCAATGTCTTTCTTGATGTATTGCACAATCCGTCAGTCAAAATACCAACCGAAGAAGATTTGGCTATTCCTGATTCGGAGGCTCAGTTGGTGGCAGCTCTGCATGCCATACCGGATTGGACAATCCCATATCTGGATTATATGAATCGGGGCGAGTTACCAGCTGAGGAAACATTGGCTCGGCAGATAATCCAGCATTCCAAGTCCATGACCATACTCAATGGGGAGTTACATCGTTACAGTGTTTCAGGAGCAATTCAGCGATGTGTTTCTCCTCAAGAAGGTTGTGAGATTTTGCGAGAAATTCATGAAGGGGATTGCGGTCACCACGCCGGTTCAAAGTCGTTGGTTGCTAAAGCTTTTCGTCATGGTTTTTACTGGTTGACGGCGCATGCTGGTGTGGAGGATTTAGTCAAAAGATGTGATGGATGTCAAAAGTTTGCCCGCCGTGCGCATGTTCCGGCTCAAGAGTTGCGGATGATTCCAATTACGTGGCCGTTTGCAACTTGGGGGCTGGATATGGTTGGACCCTTCAAGCGCTCCAAGGACAAGAAGACCCACCTGTTAGTAGCAGTTGATAAATTCACTAAATGGGTAGAGGCAGAGTCAGTCAGCAAGTGTGATGCAGCCACGGCGGTTCAATTCATCAAAAAGGTGATATTCTGGTTTGGCTTTCCACATAGCATTATAACAGATAATGGTACTAACTTATCAAAAGAAGAGATGGAAGAATTCTGTCAACGTGAGCACATCCGGCTTGATCTAGCATCAGTGGCTCACCCCCAATCTAATGGTCAAGCGGAAAGGGCAAATCAAGAAATTCTACGGGGTATCAAACCAAGGCTTATGGTTCCCTTAAAGCAGACACCGGGTTGTTGGGTCGAGGAGCTACCTTCTGTGTTATGGAGCATCAACACCACACCCAATAGGTCTACAGGTTTCACGCCTTTCTTCATGGTTTATCGAGCGGAGGCGGTTCTTCCTAGTGACATCCGTCACGATTCGCCCCGTGTGGCAGCTTATGTTGAAGCTGATAATGAGAAGGCACGTCAGGATTCTCTGGACCTGTTGGATGAAGAGCGGGATCTTGCAGAAGCACGTTCGGCGATTTATCAACAAGATCTCTGACGTTATCACAGCCGCCGGGTTAAAACTAGAACCTTTCAAGAAGGTGATTTGGTGCTCCGGCTCATCCAGGACCAGACTGGTATGCACAAGTTATCCCCCCCTTGGGAAGGACCCTTTGTGGTCAGCAAAAATCTGCACAACAGATCCTACTACCTCATTGATGTTCGAGAGCATGAAGACTCACGTCAATCGGAGGAGGAGACAAAGTGGCCATGGAACATAGCTCTCCTTCGGCCTTACTATACTTGAAGCCATAGGCTCTTCACTTGTACATATTTATGACAGTGTATATACCATATAATAAACCGGAGCCTCCGTTATAAGCGGGGTATCTGTTCTTTCTTATATCATATGTGTGCTTTTCCAAGTTAACGGTCAAAGCGGAGTCTTTGTTAAACCGGCTTTAGTAGTTGCATAAAGATAAAGAAAATCACTAGGGGGCTTGGTCATGTTTGAACCATAGCTACACCTCTTGATAGGCATTTCAGCCACACAAGGAAAAAAATTGGAGCCAAAGAGAGTATGGTACACAGTACAAACTCAAACATAGGCACACGCTGAGCATCGCTCGCAAAGTTACTTGGGGGCTTTTTTTGCAAAACAATAAAGAGTTTTAAAGGACCCTCGTAATTGGCTATCAAGCCACGGCTTGGAAGCCTGGTGTATTCACCTAAAACCCCGGGTTAACCTGCCTTCATCAAGTAAGCCACTCATATCCAGGTAATCCTGGCATGACCCATCGAACGTGTGACAAGTCAATCTTTCACAGACCCTGAACTTGTCACAGTTAAAATGATGATTGGTTAGTTGGAGGCCCATCTTAAAAGGCTTTGTTAAATGGTTTAACTCAGAGGCCTGGCAGCCCATGAAAAGCCTCGATTTGGAGCCTGGCAGCTTGTAAAAAGCCTCACATATTTTTCTATTTGAATTTTGTTTGTTGACAATCATAAGTATTTTTTGATAAACCGGCGTCCTTGACCCGGCTTGCTTTCCAACCACCAGTTGTTGGCACATGATCAATTATAAACCGTTGGTCATTGACCCGGTCTGGTTTGATTAAATCACCAGTGTTATAAAGAAAATCCAGTGCTTATACCGGTCTGGTTTAATAGATAGACCGGCATTATGAAGATGAAATTACCAAACGTATCGGGTTGGTGTTAAACACCTTTGCTATATACACGTTTGGTCAATCAATGAGGTATGTTCTGTACATTATTTTTTGTACAAACACTTGATCATTCAGCTAAAGTACTATATACTTCTTGGACATTATGACATGTTTGGCGGTAAACCGCCAGACACTTTTAAGTTTTTTGGACCCGGGAAGGCAAGTAATCATAGGCTATGCATAAAATATATCCTAAAGGGCGGCATAGATTATCAGAAAGCGTTATGAAACATGCTCGATGGCATGGCAGATAAACAAAGTTTCAGCTATCCTATTACATGAAGCTTCAAAGCGGTTCAAACAGTGCCATTGTTTTTCACAGTAGCCATATAAACCGGCGACCGGATCAAGACTCTTCATCACGACGGTTTGACGGTTGCGGATCAGTTGGTGATTGGCACTTCTTCATCCCTCCCTAGCCACTGGAAATCAGACGTTGACCAGTCGATTCCGGTTAAAGCTTGGAACACTGCCTCCTCATGGATAAGGTCAGAAGGGTTAATTCAGGGGCATAAGTGTGCTTACGAATCGGAGGCACATCGACTTCATGGATATCGGCCGGCTGTCTTTTCCCTTCTGCATCATAAAACGGTTGAAAATGAGACAAATCGGTGTCCTCAGCCAATTTGCTTGTCGTTGGCCGCATCTGTTTGGTTAGCGCCGAAGATCATCATTGTCAAAGTTTGAACCGTCTTCTTTAACACCTGGATATCCTTTAATGATATCCTCCGCTTCAAGGTCTGGAATCTAGGCTTTGGCTCGAATAAGGGCGGTTAATGCTCCTGCCCTCGCAGCGGCTCTTTTCAACTCGCCAATACGCGCCGGTAACATGCCTGGCTTCTCAAGGGTCTCCTTAATCAACGTTGGCGCCGGTTTGTTATAAGCCGCTGTACTAATGGCTCGCTGAGATCCAGAGTATAGTTGCTTAACCAATGTATATGCCGCTTTGAGCTTCATCCGCATATCTGCACCAAGATGAGTGATCCGAGTTCCTGCCAAAGATTTTATCAATATTTTGGTCAGTTTTAAGATTCATTGACTGGTGCAACATACATAAGCAGACACTTACCAAAGATAGCAGAGGTCATAGCATTGATTTGGCGCTTCAAACCGGCTAGTTCTTCAACCACCGGTTTCAGGGCTTCCTCGGCATCTACAGCTCTTTTGGTCAAACCGGCTTTTTCGGTTTCCCATTCAGCACGGTCTCGGTTGAAGGATTCTTTCAATTTTTCCATTCCGGCCAGGGCCTGTGTCAGCTCCTCTTTGGCTTTTGCAGCTTCGGCTTGTTGAGGCTTCACATTTTCTTGCAAGTCAGAGTTTTGGGCATCTTTGCTTCTCAGTTCAGCCTGCAACATTGAAGGTATATTCAACAAAACAACATATTTATGCACTAAGTATAAAGCATATAACAAGTTATCCACTTCATACTTGGGGGCTAATGCCTATTTGCTCTCAAATACTACCCTCTATACAAGTCTCCAGAACAATGCAAGCATCATCCTTGACACTTGGGGGCTAATGTACGTTTGTTCTAAACTGGCGGTATGGATTAAAAACCGGATTAACTTGTCAAGTTAAACCGGCCTTTGGGTGCTATGCTGCAGAACGTTATCTAATTTTTTTCAAACATGAGTCCTATCTATGATTGAGGACACGCCTTCGCAAGGATCAATGATGAAGTGTCACAAAGATCTGGTTTATGATTAACAATCATAAAACGGCTCTTGGAGGCTACTTGGAATAGTATTTTAGCTATAAATCAACGTGCAAGGGAGAAGTATTTACCTCGTATCGTTCTTTCATCAAATTAACCAAACCGGCTTCATAATCCTGGTTTGAGTGCAGACGGTTCAAGAAGCCGGAATGAAGCTCATCAGTGTTAAGATGAGCATAGTCTGATAAGTCGCTGCTCCATTTTCCTTTATCCCTAGCAATTTGCTCTTCTTTGGCACTATGCTGAGCCAAAATGACGGGATGACCAGGAGAGCTGTGGCCTATTCCAGTAATAATAACATCATCACCTTGGCCTTCAGGATTTTTGGTGGATGATGATGGAATTTCAGTGTCTTTCATTGGATTAGCCCGGTTTGGTTCTGCGGTTCAGTATTAGGGGCGGCAGGCTCGGCATCTGTTGGTTTGTCAGTATGTTGGCCGTCAAGGGGCGGATCATCAAAAGTTGTTTCAGGATGGAGGCCTTCCGGTTCACCAGTCTGCTCCGGTTCGCCTCTTGGTTCTTCTTCTTCGGCAACAGGGTCTTCTGGCGGATTGGTGACCTGCGCGTTCTTGCTGGGTTTGGCTTTGGCCCTGCAAACAGAATAAAAAAGGGTTAACATCCTGTTCAAAATATGTAGGGCGCATTGAAAGGAAAGGTTTTTCATAACTCACCCAGCCACAGTTTTCAAAGGGGGGAGTTGAGTTGCTGTCGATTCACCAGAAGAGGAAGGAGGTGTCACCTGATAATTTGAATCGGACGGATTAAGAGGCTGTCTGAAATAACCTGCCTTGGGATAAGAATGGTCAGAAGTAGGAGAGACCTCAGACCGGCGCTTCCGAACCGGAGTATCAGGTAAACCGGCAGAGGTGACCTGTTGGCCACTGTGTCGGGTTGTCCGGCGAGCTTCATGCTGTTGAGTCTTCAAAATAAATGTTGGATCCAAGTGAGCAAGAGGATGAGAAAAGCTTACTTTCTGGATTGTTTGGCGAGTTTTTTGCGTTGGCATAGAGTCAGAACCGGAGGAAAGGGTAATTACCTCTACGTCCTCAGCCTGACTAGCTTCTGCCTCCTCCTGAGGAACATCATTGTTAACAAGATGCATAAAAAGAGAGCCAAGTGAGTCAAGTTCTACCTCAACTTCTGGGTCATCAGTATCATCATCAAGTTCCATATTAATCCGGTCAGCCGTTTTCCGCTTTGACGTCCGTTTTACGGCTTTGGTCTTCGGGGGGGTTGGTTTGACCACTTTATCTCCAGTTGGCTTTGCCGCTTTCTCTATGGATTTTTGTTTCCAGAAATGGTAATCACCCTATATATATAAGGAAGAAGGGTTATAGCTTGTATAAGTCAAAGATATTAGAGATGAAGAGGAAGTGTAATGCTTACAGCAGGCGGTTTGTTCTTGGTGTAGAAGGGACTCAGACTGGTTTGACTATAGACCAGTTCCGATTCATTCAGAATTTTCTTTACACCTTTGGTAACTTCTTCCTCAGATAATTGGATATTGCAGTGGCATTGAGGATCGTCAACTTCGCTGGTATATTCGCACATTAAACCGGGATGCCAGCTTAGTGGCAAGATACTCTAGGATATCCAACAACGCACAAAATCCACACCTGTTAAACCGTTTGCCATAAAGGCCCGGAGCTTGGCGATTTGAGGAGCGTATTTTGCCCTTTCCGAAGAGCTTAGGCGTTGTGGCATTGGGTGAGTATTGGATAATCTATGATCACGGAAGCCGGGGAGGGGATTTTCATCCTCTGGCGAAGTGTCTCTGCAATAGAACCATGTTTGGTTCCATTCCTTTGGGTGGCTATGGTGTTTGGCATGAGGAAATTCCACTTGTTTCCGCTTTTGAATCGAGACACCACCAAGCTCTGTGTTCGGGCCATTCACAAACTCTGTGCGCCAGTTTAAGTGAAAGAAATCCCAGAACAATTCTGCAGTTGGTTCTTCTTGTAAATAGGCTTCACAGAAGACTTGGAAATTACATAAGTTGGAGACTGAGTTGGGACCAATATCTTGTGTATGCAGTTGGAAGCTAGCAAGTACATCTCGATAAAATTTTGACCCTGGCGGTTTGAAACCACGGCCTTTATGGTCAACAAAGATTACCACCTCGCCTTGTCTTGGGGTTGGAGGATTCTCTGTTCCTGGAACTCGCCATTTGATCTCAGTTTTCTTAGGTAGAGAGCCGATGCTAACCATCTCATCCAATTGATCCTCAGTAACCCGGGAACGAGCCCAGTTGCAGGCAGTGAATTGTTTGGCCATTGCAAAGCGAACAAACTGAAAATGAAAGGCCGGTTTATAAATTACGCATGATTATACACAAGAGACAAGGGATTAAGAAACATACTGATATGATAAATGGTACAACCCGGAGACTAGTATAATGAGAAAGAAAGGTAATGCTAGCGCAGGATTGATCAGACACTGTTAAACCAGAGCATTATTATGAAGGTAACATGCTTTTCCGGTTTATCAGAGGGCTAATGGCATAGACTATTTATACAATGTTAAACCGCTTATATTAGTGCGAGGAGAAACGGATCTCACAGGAACATAGAAACAGATCTCATAGTGAAGTATAAAACTTTCGGATCTAAAGATAAGACAGAAAAGCAAAAATAATTGGATCTTGAAGAGGTACAGAACCGAAGCAATTTTTGACAGACTAGATCAGTTCTTTGCGCATAAGGATTTGTGATGACCATGGTAGGTAAGCTACGGCAAGAGATGCATCAAGCATGAAGTGTCCATCTATTAAAGGAAGAACAGGGAAGAATAGCACTGATGAACTTCGGAAGAACTGCGAAGAATGTCGAAACCCTAGAATAGATCTATGGTGAAAAAAGCAGAGAACTTACCGGAGCTGGTGAGGAAGCGGAAGGGCGCCGCAGTTTTCTGGTGCGTTCAGAGCGATGCAGCGGCCAAGGTGGGAGCAGAGACGACGGTCGACGGTGGCAGCAGAGTTCCAGAAGCTGAGCGGCGCGAGGAAGACGATGCGAAGAGGCACGGGGGGAACGGTGAAAATGACCCCTCGGTCCTATTTATAAGGCGAAGTGAAAAAATGGCAAATACGGGAATCGAGGAGCCCAAAAAATGGATAATTTAATAAAGGTGTTGCCTCGATGACTGGATATATATTAAATGAAGGAAATCTCCGACATCAACGGATGGATGACGTCAGGACGGTTTATCGTAATTTTGAAGTATGACGTCATGGCGGTTTACAACATCAAAAATGAAGATAAGAGAGAAGATTTTTTCTAAAGTGTGGAAGATTGACATGAACAAGTTCAAACCAATCTAGGGCCTAATGTTGGGGATATTACTACTGGAGGTAAACCGGCCTTATGTAGCCGGGTTGACTCTTTGGAGATTAGAAGCCCATGAAGATGTAAAGATGATGGCGCTTTACGGAGGGCCCAAAGGCGGGTTACAATCTGTAAATGTAAACCGGCCTAGTCATGTAACTTGTATAGTAAGATAGAAAGAGAGAGGCCGAACCGGATACGTTTATAAACCGGCTTCGGGACTCTGTAGCCCGGCGGGCGTCGGCCTATGTATATAAAGGGACAACCCGGCCGCGGTTTAGGGACAGATAACAACAACTCGAGAGCCAGACAAAGTGGATTCGCTCCCTGGCCTTCGAAACCCTAGCAATACCAATCACAACTAGACATAGGCTTTTACCTTCATCGAAGGGGCCGAACTAGTATAAACTCCCGTGTCCCCTTGTCCGGTTTAATCCCTTTAAGCTAACCCATTGCGATGGCTCCACGACTAAGTCCTTTCACGAGGACATCTGCCGTGACAAACCCACGACATATACCATGAATCTAGGACGTGGTTCAAAGAGGAAAGGAGTGGGGGAAGTAGTGGGAAAAGTTGTATATAGCATGAATCTAGGACGTGGTTCAAAGAGGAAATGAAGGGGGAAAGTTGTATAGCATTAATCTAGGACGTGGTTCAAAGAGGAAAGGAATGGGGGGAAGTTGTGGGGAAAGTTGTATCGCATAAATCTAGGATGTGGTTCAAAGAGGAAAGGAAGGGGCGAAAGTACTGGTTCAAAAAGGAAAGGAAGGGACAAGGCTGTAGAGTTTGAGCAGGACTAGATTTGCTGCGCTCACATAGGGAAAGGCGTCTAAAGATAACAAAACTGGGACCAACACAAATATGCTCCTTGGTTGTTTGTTCTTTGTTGCAACAGACTGTGCATGACCACAGTACATCGGTAGATGCACATGATGCTGGTGCGTCCACTGTCCCGTGCAACTCATTAGCTGTTGTTAATCTAAGGCCCTGTTTGGTTAAAAACTCCCTAGTCCCTACCTGCTGGGTTCCAGGGACTAAACATGGACTAGAGGTTATTAAATGACATGCTAAAAGACCATGTTACCCCTAGTAATGAACTAATAGAGACAAGGTGCGATGCGTGGCAGGGGCCACTGTTGGAAAAAGTCCCAAAAAGACTCCCTCGGGTCTTCTTTCTTTAGTCCCAAATGCCCACTTTTAGTCCCTAAAAGTCCCTCCTCTTTGGTTTAGATGGGACTAACACAGAGTTTTTTTAGTCCCTACACCAAAATGTCCCTGTAAACAAACACCCTCTAATAATGCCGCTAGAAAATTGATGCAATGCCACAGTTAAAAGCAAATTACATGTTTAACAAATTTTATTGTTAATATAATCTCTATGTTAATATTAATCAATGCCACCGTTTGAGAAATGCTACTGTCTTGCTTTCTTTCCCATTTAGATAAGGTAGATTCTTCTTTTTGTTGGCTTCTGTGTCATCCATCGTTATTGACCACTAATTGCTTCCTTTGTACCTCTGTGTAAACAGGGTTATCTGCTTCACCTCGTTGCCATTGTGACCTTTTGTTGCACTGCACAAAACACTTTTGTTTTAAGAGTGTTTTGTGCAGTTCAACCAAAATGTCACACCGACAACGTTGCTTGATTGCTTGATCTTAGTGGAACTGCACAAGAGGAGATCTTACTTCCTATCTGTTAAGGCGAATTTGGTTCAGATCTTCTTCTTGTGAGTTATTTGAATTCCGCATCATGAGAGGTCAGTACTAGCCTTCTTTCACATGATTCTGCAGTGTGCATTCATATGTTGTGCTACTTGTACGATAATGTTGCTTGATTTTAATGAACTGCACAAATGGAGACAAGACTTCCAATCTATATGTGCACCATAATATCCCATTGAGGTAAGATAAGGATATTTCACAACTGCTGGCATGTATTTTGCCACTTTCATCAGAAAATTAAGTTTAGTACTATAGTTGTGCTCCCTAATTGACATGCCAAACCTTACATTGAAGCCGAAGCTTGTTTGTTATTGAACCAAGTGATGAAGGGGAAGAACAAGGGGAAGAAAAACAAAAATCAACTCCCGGTGCTGTAATGAAGCACTGGAACTGTGATGACACAAGTAATGATATAGTTTTGCATCTTAATTTATTGCTATGGATGGAACGAGCAATTGTTTTGCCACTGATTTGATGCCGCTCTTAATGTAATATGTAATTATCTCTACTTGTGCAAACAGGGATCTTCTTTGAAGATACCATATATTTTAGTGGAACTACACAAGAAGATGTTGGAAACATTAAACTAATCGAGGAGTATATAGTAAGCATGGCCACCACCGTAGATAGCAACAGATGGTTCCGGAGAATTGCTTCATCTGTATGCTCTACACAATAAGCCTCCTGACAAAGGTTGGTACTCGCCCACTGATTTCATCCATATGATTGAGCTTTGTCATCTCTATTGGTGTTGTGCTACTGTTTAGATACTGTCATGAAAAAGTGGTATTATCCTTGAGAAGTGCTTCATCTGTGCTATTTTAAATATTTCCTTTCCTTTTTTTCGAGCAAACAGTGATGCTAGCATTTAGTAGTCCTCTTGTCTTTGCACAACAGGATCATCTTCCTCTGAAGAAGAATATGGAGTACGTGAAGTGACTAGTTCCGATTATGCCAGGATGAAGAAGCCATGTCTATCTTATCATCAGAAGGAGCGGTTGAAGGATGGTTGCATTACTCCCCACAAGACCAAACTAACTTCAGCTCAGAAGGACTGACAAAATCTCCATTTTTTTGCTGTGATGCGCGAGTACAATGTTGTTCTAGGATTCTTTCTGGTGAGTTCCATTTTTCTAAAAGTGTGCTCTACATGGACCATGTATGTGCCTGTTGAAACTGTCAATTCATAGTACAATTTGCTCTATACTAATCACTTTTTTGTATTTGTGCAAACAAGGGTGCTCAGCTTGATTTCAATGGGAACTGCACAAAATGTTCATCAATACATCGAATCATTCATTTCCACCACAAGAAAGGAGGTATTGATAAGTTCAAGGCGTTGCAACATATAAGGGCAAAATCATACAAGCTACGCGCAAATTTGGTTGATTTTGGTGGAACTGCACAAAAAGAACAGCTGGTTTATTTAGCACGAGGTGCCATGTCAATGTCCAAACTGATGGCAAACCCTGCCCATTCCACAATCGTAGGCATTTGATATTTTGGAATGGGACAACCTTGTCAAATTTTGCTCATTGAGTTTAGCAAGACATGCGTTTGATATTTTCGAATGGGACGCCCTTTGCTGTCAGCAGCGTCGATCAATTTTGTTCTTTATTCTTTAGTTGTGAAGTAAACATTGCCTCTGACATCTGAGTCGCTGAGATGCATAATCATCGATTGTTTTGAATGTTCTCTATGAATTGCCAGTCCTATGTGTTTGATTGCAATGTACAGAAACGCTAAAAAGTTGCTCAAACTATTTGTACTCCTTCTCTTCCTTTTTACTTCGCACGTTGTGAAAGTGCATACTTTTTTGTATAAGATTGGTCAAAGTAGAGATACTTTGACTGGAGACAAAACTTGTATGCAGACTAGAAAGGACCGGAGGGAGTACATGTGAAACTGCTGCAAACGAGGTGATCACCCTAGGAATAATGCTAGTACGTATTTTTTTGCATGTTCATCCAATGCCAGTGATACAGGAATTCGAACTAATCGAAATAAATTCATTCATACACGGTCGGATTTCATATAAACATGCCAGATTTCATTACATTTCATACATTCTTCAACTAAAAAGGGGTGCGCTGGAGGTATAATTAATTAACCGAAGCTACCCACATGTGTCCCGCTGAGCTGAACAGAAGCTTCAGTGACTTAACTACAGGTGCAGTTGCGTAACTAACATGTGGCCTGTTGGGCCCACGTGTCAGTCAGCCAACTGCACCAGCAGTTAAGTAGAAGCAGCGTTATTCTCCAGCAGAACTCCCCGAATCCACGTCGCCGCCAAGAAGCTAACCGGCCGTCAATGGTCAACCCGCCTAGCTTGGCTTCAACAGGAGGGTAGCAGCGATGGCCTTACTTGGACCTGAGCGGCGGTGACCTACCGTGTTCTACTCTTCCTCGTTTTCTGTGTGGCGCGGCCACGTTGGCAGCGGGGCGGGGCCTCGGCGGAGCCGGCGATGTCCTCTTTCTCGTTGCCGGCGGGCGGCGCCTCAGCGGAGCGGTGGAAATCCTCCCCCGCGTTGTCGGCAGGGTGGGGCCTTGGCTGAGCCGGCGATGTCCTCTGCCTCATTGTTGGCGGGGCGGGGCCTCGACAGAGCCGGCGGTGTCCTCTGCCTCGTTGTTGGCGCCACGGGGCCTCGGCGGAGCAGGGCCTCGTCGACGCCAGCGGAGCGGGGACTCGTCAGAGCCAGCATTGTCCTCTGCCTCGTCCTCGGTCTCGCCAAACAGTGCCTCGCCCGCTTCATCGCCCTCTTTGCTAGCCTTTTTGTAGGCGGCCGCAGCCTCCGCCACCTGCATGCGGTACCGCCAGTGCTCGAGGCGGCTCTTGCGGGCGGAGCGGTATGAGTCGAGCAGCGCCTCCTGCTCCGCCCGCTCCACGACGATCTGCTCCTCCGCCTGCAGGTTCTCCTGGAGGAGATGGTGGTTGTAGGCGGCGTCGGCCTACGCCTCCCGAAACTGCTCCTGACGCATCTGCCTCACACTGTCCATATATTGGGCACGGGCCTCGCCGATGGTCATGATGCAATGCACCGGCAAGGATGGCATGGAGGAGGGGGTTGGCGCTGGATCGTCGACTACCATGTTCTCCATTGGGACGTCGTCGTCCTCCGGCTGCCTGCTGGCCAGCCGGTCGGCAGCAATGGCTGCCATCTCCTTGTGGTCCGTCGTCCGCCCGTTCCGAAGAGCGCTGGAGCACGAGGAAGCCATGGTGGGCAGTAGTGGTGTGGACAGGAGAAAGGGAACGGATGCGGATGACTGCGGCTATGGCCGGCGCAGCAGTTTATATAGCAATGGTGGGCGGGCGGAGGGACGGACGTGTGGCGCCGGAGTAGCCGCCTCGGCAACCGCGTATCATTAATGTGGGCGGAAGATGGACGGACAGACGGCACTTGTGTCATTTGAAGGCGGAGCAATCGCCTGCACCGGGAAGCGGGGCGGGCGGCGCTGACTGTTTCGGGCGGAAAGCGCGCAGGCGAGGAGATAACTTTACTTGGAGAGGATGACAATGGGGACCCACCAGGTCCATAGCCTTACGTACGCAAGTGCCTCCTTATTATTATATATATATATGTATAAAACTATACTCCCTCCGTCTAGGTGAATAAGTCGTATTAGAAGGTGCATCACGACCTAGGTGCAAGCAGATTGGTGGAAAAGAAGAATATTTCTCTCTTCTAAACACAACATTTAATCACAGCAGTTAAGAGGATGCCTTATTAGCTACCCATGCAGGCCATCGTAATTCATAGCATGCAAAGCGCTTTTATTTCTTGCCTAATAACCGCATGGACGTGCTGCATGCATTGGTCCTTGCCCGAGCAAAAAAAAGGAGGAAAGGGGTTTCCACGGGAGACAACGAGGCAGAGGTGGAAGCGCTCGCTGGAGTAATTTATTTTGCTTCCCCCTGGTTTCCTGACATCACGGTCCCACACCATTGTCAACCTATGTAGTAGTCAATAAACGAGAGAATTGGACAAGAAGCGGCCGACAGCTGGGACCAAGCAGCTCGAGCAGTATTTGTGTTTTTGAGGTGCGAGCACTGCAGAGTTTTTCGATGTTTAGCCCAGATATTAATTTTTCTCCTCTGAACAACAACGAAAACATCGCTGCAGGTATTAACTGGGCGGGTTGTGGCCCGTCTAGCCCAGGCCAGATATCCAGCCTAGATATTAAATTTTTTTCAAGCTGAAAATGGCTAGCCCAGCTATACTTTTTTTAGGAATACCCAGGCAAGGTCAAGTTGTTATTCTCTGCCCCGCTGGGCTGCAAATCTTTTCTAAGAGGGATGCATTAGGCTTAACAAGAAAATGGGATATAAGAAATAATAAATGGGATGTAATTATAAAAATTGGGCAGTAACTATAAAAAATGCACCAAACACGTGATTACTTTATAAAATATTATTTTGGATATTGGAAATTTTAATTTCATTAATTGTTGCGAGCGTAATGTTTCGTTGGATTTTATGTAATATAAATTTATATTGAAATTGTATTTAATCTGACTAGAAATTTCTGGATAAAAATATTTCGGATCCCATCAAAATGTGGGAAATTTTATTGAATTTTGTTTTGAACGGTTGGTTGAAATGGGCTGTACTTTTAAAAAACTATAAATGGGCTGTAGTAAATTCCATTAGAATTCAAAAATGGGCTACACATTCTTACAAATCTCAAATGGGCTATAAGTTCTCTGCCACACACTTCTGGCCTTACTAAGTTGACGCGTCCCCTAAAAAAATAGAGTTGACGCGTATGCAAGGCTTTGTCAACTTATAGTCAACACACGGTTCTAGTAGCAGCAGCCGTTGGATGTCCATCCAACGGATGTCGTGCTTCTTCTTCAATCTCGGATATTCTAGCTTCACCCTCCCAAAAAATGATTCCTCCCCCTGACATCTGGGGCCCACCATTTCGGAAGCTGACCTTTGGGCCTACTAAGTTGACGTACCAAGGGCTTTGTCAACTTAGTCAATATAAATGATTCTAGTTGTAGTGACCGTACGATGTCCATCCAACGGCCGTAGTGCTTCTTCAACCTCTGGTCTTCTTGCTCCAGCCGCCCAAAGCAGTGTCGGTCGTGCCGCCTGCTCCTGCCTCTCGTGGCCGATTGTGCTGCCGCGGAGGCCTCACTGCCCACTACTATTCCCACCGCTGGCCAAGCCCTGCGGCGACGCAGCCTCACACAACAGCCGAACGAGTGAACCCTCATACTCCTCTCCGCGTGGGCATCCACTGCTGCGTCTTCACCGGCTCCGCCTCGTCCCCTTCCTAGGCCTCGCCGTCGTCCACCGCCTTGGTGCTCTCGGCGCGGCGTGGTCAACGTGGTCAAGGAACGACTTCCATCAAACGTGGACTGTACGTGGAGAGGCTGACAGCTGGGTCCACGACGGCAGCAAGGAAGTGCCTCCTTATTACACGGAAAATAATGATTCCTCCACCAGACAGCAGGGACCCACCGGATGGGCCACCAGTATTTTGCGAAAAAAACCATTTCCCCCTGACTGCTGGGACCCATCGGATGGGCCACCATATTTCATGAAAAAAACATTCCCCCCGCTGTGAGCTCGGACCCACCGAAAGTGCCTCCTTATTACGCACAAAAAAATGAATACTCCCCCGGCTAGCTGGGACCCACCTTGCTGGGAGGCTGACTTGAGGGCCTACTAAGTTGACGGGGACGAAGGGCTTTGTCAACTTAGTCAATATGAACGATTCTAGCTCAAGTGACCGTACGATGTCCATCCAACGGCCGTAGTGCTTCTTCAACCTCTGGTCTTCTTGCTCCAGCCGCCCAAAGCAGCGCCGGTCGTGCCGCATGCTCCAGCCTCCCGTGGCCGGCTGTGCTGCCGCAGAGGCCTCACCACCCCCTACTATTCCCACCGCTAGCCAGGCCCTGCGGTGATGACAGCCTCACACCGCAGCTGAACCAGTGAACCCTCGTAGTCCTCTCCGTGCGGGCTTCCACTGCCGCGTCGTCCCCTTCCTAGGCCTCGCCGTCGTCCACCGCTGTGGTGCTCTCCGCACGGCATGGTCAACGTGGTCAAGGAACGACTTCCATCGGAAGAGTACTATACGTGGAGAGGCTGACAGCTGGGTCCACGGCCACAGCCCAGTTTTTTGTGATCTGCCAAGTCGCTTTGTCAGGCCTGTTGGGCTACAAATCTTTCAAGACGAGGAGAGCTTTCATTCGGCTGGCTGAGAAAATGGCCCATTAGTAATGAGAAATGGGTTGTACATTTTTAAAACACATCAAATCGGCAATTAGTTTCAAATATCTTTTTTTTTCATTTCAAGGTTTTAAATTACATTAATTTTTATGCATGGACAATTTGTTGGATTTTATATTGATATACATTTATTTTTAAAATCAGTTTGAATGTGAGTCGAAATTTCAGGATTAAAAACAGTTCGGACCGCACCGAAATATGCAAAATTTCGTATAATTTTTAACCGTTGCCACAATATGGGCTGTAATGCTAACAAAAATAATATGGGCTCCAAAAAAACCTTAAGAATTAGCAAATTGGTTGTAAATTATTAGAAATAATGGTAGATGGGCTGTATGTTGTTTTCCACAGATTTGAGGCTTTCCTAAAAATAAGGTTGATGCACAAGCACTGACTGTTGGATGTCCATCCAACGGCCGTCGTGCTTCTTCAATCTCTGCTCTTCCTGTTCTAGCCGCTAAAACAAGCACCGGCGGGACTGCCTGCTCCCTCCTCCTCGCGGCCGGCTGTCCTGCCGCGCAGGCCTCACCGCCCGACCGTACTCCCATCGCTGGCCAACCATCCCTCTACTCACCCACACCTACTGTTATTCTCCGGCGACGGCAGATGAACCAGTAAACCCTCATACAGTCGTACTCCCCTCTGCGTGGGAAACAACTGCCGAGTCTTCCCTGCCTCCGTGTCGTCCCCTTCCTAGGCCTCGCTGTCGTCCACCACCCTGGTGCTCTCGGTGCCGCGTGGTCAACATGGTCAAGGAACGACTTCCATCAGACATGGACTGTACGTGGAGAGGCTGACAGCTGGGTCCACGGCCGCAGCAAGGAAGTGCCTCCTTATTACGCGGAAAATAATGATTCCTCCACCTGACAGCTGGGACCCACCGGACGAGCCACTGTATTTCGCGAAAAAAAACGTTTCCCCCTGACTGCTGGGACCCACCAGCTACATCTTCGCACGCAAGCAAGTACGTCCGGGCAAAAAAAACGATTCGCCCCCTGACTGCTGGGACCCACCAGCTACATCTTCACAGGCAAGGAAGTACCTGACAGTCGGGACCCACCTGGTCGAAGCGTACGTAGCGTTGTCATTCTGGTCGCGAACGTGTACGTACATACTGGTCGATGTAGAGGTGCACACGTGTCGTAGTAGAGGCGCGTGCATGTCGTAGTAGAGGCGCGCACGTAGCATGTACACGTACGTACAGCGGCCTGGGTGCAAGAAATAAAATACGGTCACGTATGTGTACATACGGGCGGGGTCTCGAATGCCTACTCGCGCATACGTACGGCGAGGGCTCGTGTACATGGTTGGGTCGGAACAGAGAAACAGCGTCGTCGTTGTGTTCATGGGGAGGCAACGGAATGCCTCGTGTTCATGAGGAGGCAACGGAACGCGTGGGAGCCAACCGGCTGGGTCGGAACGGAATGCATGGTCGTGTTTATCGGGAGGGCTTGGACGGAACAGGCGATGGAAACGAAAAAACACTTCAAGGTACTGTAATGAACCCATTCTTTATTTATATTGGTGTTAAACCTACTGTATTCCAACTTGTCTATGGATTATAAATTATTTTACTAGCCATAGATTCATCAAAATAAGCAAACAACACACGAAAAACAGAATCTGTCAAAAGCAGAACATTCTGTAGTAATCTGTAGCTAGCGCAAGATCTGGAACCCCAAAAATTCTAAAATAAATTGCTGGACGTGAGGAATTTATCTATTAATTATCTGCAAAAATAATTAACTAAATAGCACTCTTCAAATAAAAATGACAGCAGTTCTCGTGAGTGCTAAAGTTTCTGTTTTTTACAGCAAGTTCAACAAGACTTTCCCCAAGTCTTCCCAACGGTTCTACTTGGCACAAACACTAATTAAACACAAAAAACACAACCAAAACAGAGGCTAAATAATTTATTTATTACTAAACAGGAGCAAAAAGCAAGGAATAAAAATAAAATTGGGTTGCCTCCCAACAAGCGCTATCGTTTAATGCACCTAGCTAGGCATAAAAGCGAGGATAGATCTAAGTATTGCCGTAGTAATAAGATAGATCGGTGAAGCTCATTTCATATTCTCTATGTTCAGAAGCAAGTTTTCTTTGAGGCAAGAAAAATTAATCAAAAGGGCTAAATTTAATAGGACAGAAGTCCCCAAGATCAATTTTAGGAGGTATAGGTTCCTCTTTCTGCCCTTCGTAATGTACAACCAATTCATCATTATAAGCATTCTTTTGACAGAACTTTGTGAGCCTAGACTCAAGAGAGTATCCTAGCTCATTATTTCGAATAGACAAATCATCATAAAGTTCAGAGATTCTATCAATTAAAATATTGGTTGGCACCTTTTTCTAAGGTTTTCATTATAAGCAACATAGTCAGGAGATTGAAAGCGCATAATTTCTTCTTGATCGAAGAGGATAGATTCTATGGGAGGACGACCAACGTCCACCCTATAGTGCGCAAAGATTTCTTTGGCTTCTTTTATTATAAATCTGAATTCATGAGCCAAAAATATAGTAGCGGCGCGCTTAACAGAGGAATGCTCGATATTAGAAAATTCTAGGAAAACTCTTTGTATAGATGGGTGCATATGCATAAATTGCCTTTCAAGTTCAACGATAAGCATGGCAATAGCGTCCGCAAGACTAGTAGTTCTATGGAGAATAGAACCGCCCATAGAGGGAAAAGCACCAGCACAAGTAAAGAAATCTTGAATAACTCCTTTTCCAATAATATTACCACTACTGATTCCAAATCTTTTTGTATGGTAGGTAGGGGGTTCTTCAGCAGGAGCATCAGAATTTTCCATGATATTGTTATCGCCCATATTGGCGATAACTTCCCCAATTTCAGACATAACGACAAGCAAGCAAACTAGCACACGAGCAAACAAGAGGCAAACGGGCAAAAGAGGCAAATAGAGAGGGAGGATAGAGAGAGAGGGCGAATAAAAGGCAAGGGTGAAGTGGGGGAGAGGAAAACGAGAGGCAAATGGCAAATAATGTAATGCGAGAGATAGGGATTGCGATGGGTACTTAGTATGTTGACTTTTGCGTAGACTCCCCAGCAACGGCGCCAAAAATCCTTCTTGCTACGTCTTGAGCTTGCGTTGGTTTTCCCCGAAGAGGAAGGGATGATGCAGCAGAGTAGCGTAAGTATTTCCCTCAGTTTTTGAGAACCAAGGTATCAATCCAGTGGGAGGCCACGCTCAAGTCCTTCGTACCTGCACAAAGCGATAGCTACTCGCAACCAACGCGATTAGGGGTTGTCAATCCCTTCACGGTCACTTACGAGAGTGAGATATAATATTTTTGGTATAAAGATACAAAGTAAAAAAGTAAAATCAAAGTAAAAAAAGCAAAGCAAGATTAAAGTGATGGAGATTGATATGATGAGAATAGACTTGGGGGCTATAGGTTTCACTAGTGGCTTCTCTCAAGAGCATAAGTATTCTACGGTGGGTGAACAAATTACTGTTGAGCAATTGACAGAATTGAGCATAGTTATGAGAATATCTAGGCATGATCATGTATATAGGCATCATGTCCGTGACAAGTAGACCGAAACGATTCTGCATCTACTACTATTACTCCACTCATCGACCGCTATCCAGCATGCATCTAGAGTATTAAGTTAAAAACAGAGTAACACCTTAAGCAAGATGACATGATGTAGAGAGATAAATTCATGCAATATGAAATAAACCCCATCTTGTTATCCTCGATGGCAATGATACAATACGTGCCTTGCTGCCCCTTCTGTCACTGGGTAAGGACACCGCAAGATCGAACCCAAAGCTAAGCACTTCTCCCATGGCAAGAACTACCAATCTAGTTGGCCAAACCAAACGGATAATTCGAAGAGACTTGCAAAGATAACCAATCATACATAAAAGAATTCAGAGAAGATTCAAATATTATTCATAGATAGACTTGATCATAAACCCACAATTCATCGGTCTCAACAAACACACTGCAAAAAGAAGATTACATCGAATAGATCTCCACAAGAGAGGGGGGACTTTGTATTGAGATTCAAAGAGAGAGAAGAAGCCATCTAGCTACTAACTATGGACCCGAAGGTCTGAGGTAAACTACTCACACTTCATCGGAGGGGCTAGGATGATGTAGAAGCCCTCCGTGATGACGGCCCTCTTCCGGCGGAGCTCCGGAACAAGCCCCAAGATGGGATCTCGTGGATACAGAAAGTTGCGGCGGTGGAATTAGGTTTTTGGCTCCTGTTCTGATCGTTTGGGGGTACGTGTGTATATATAGGAGGAAGAAGTACATCGGTGGAGCACCGAGGGGCCCACGAGGCAGGGGGGCGCGCCCCCCACCCTCGTGACCTCCTCTTTGGCTCCCTGGAGTAGGGTCCAAGTCTCCTGGATCACGTTCGATGAGAAAATCACATTCCCGAATATTTTATTCCGTTTGGACTCCGTTTGATATTCTGTTTCTCCGAAACACTGAAATAGGCAAAAAAACAACAATTCTGGGCTAGGCCTCCGGTTAATAGGTTAGTCCCAAAAATAATATAAAAGTGGAAAATAAAGCCCATTATAGTCCAAAACAGTAGATAATATAGCATGGAGCAATCAAAAATTATAGATACGTTGGAGACGTATCACGCTCTCTCGTCGCTCTCCGCACACCCTCGACGCCGCCCCCGACCCTGGATTCGATGCCGCCCTCCGCCGCGCGCCCGAGCCCCGACCCCGACCTCGACGCCGCCTGCCCCTCCCTCACCCCAGGCACCTGAGGTGAGCACGCCTGCTCCTCCCCCCTACCTCTGCCTAGGGTTCTTCAAATTTTAGTTGCATCAAATTAGTTAGGGTTCATCTATGGGTGGAAATGAATTGGATGGGGATGTTATCAGATACAGATGCAGCTCGGATGTTTTCTTAGATGATGTTTTCTTAGATGATGAATAAACACTAATGTAATGCATAATAAAACGAGTAAAATTTGACCACTTATTTCACTTTTAAGTGGAATAATTGGAATATCCGCTACCACTTTCCACCCCTAGGTTCATCAAATTAGATGGTAATTAGGGCAGTAGTTCCTAGGTACTAATTAGTTAGTAAGAACTAGGTACTAATTAGGTACTGGTTTATTTTTATTTATAGTAAGTTTATTTTTAGTAAGAACTAGTTGAACATGTCACATTTGTTGTTATTTTTTTAGTTAAAGCAATTTTTCCCACATCGACGTCGACGATGCCTATCCCGCATCCTCATCGTCGACTCGGCGGAGGACACCTACTTGACCAGATGGGCCATGTCCGGGACTGGGCTCCACCGGGCTGGTACTGGGAGGCGCTACCTACCGGGGGGCGCAGCTTGGTGCGGAGCCAGCCCATCGTTGACCCGAACCTTCTTTGGTGAAGGTCGCGTGGACCAGTGACGGTGCAGAGGCTTGAGGACCCCGCGGAGGTGGTACATCACCGTGTCAGCGAGGAGGACGCGCACGTCCATCGCTACTTGTTTGCGTTGGAGCACAGGTTCTCCAGGGATCTCACTGGAGCTATGATCCTGTGATGGTTCCTTCTCTTTGGGTGTCCACCACCCGCGCCGATACTCGTCGTGCGCTAGGGTTTTAGTTGTATTAGTGATGTTATATGTATGATACTATTCAGGATGTATTAGTGATAATATTCGACGATGTACGGACACATGAGATGATTTACTTTTCCTTATTGAATGCATGCTAATTTGAATACTTATTTATTTTACGATTTGATTTTGCTTATTGAATGCTCATGTCAATATGAGTCCTATAAGATATTTTGAAATGAATATCTTGTGTTGCTCAAATAGGATATGTGCTTGCCCAAGTGGCCGGTCATGTTTGCAGGTTACACCTCCGAGTGGCCTATGCTTTGCCGGAGTGTTGATTCATCCCCGTTCCGGCAAATTTCAGGCGCTCGATATGTCCTATTTTAGCAAAGGTCATGCCAGATTTTTTCGTGAATTTTGGCATGACTTGTGCCAGAATATGTAGCAAAAATATCGAGTGCCCTGGATTTGTGTGTTGAGTATCCTGGTAGTTGCCTTCGATCGATTTTCAATTAATATTTCAACTATGAACATAGAAAATGTCTGACAACGAAAAGGATTTTGGTATTTGCGAATACTGTGAAGACGAGCGTGGCTTGTGCGGCAGAATCTTCCTAGATGATGATAGGCGCTTCAGCATCAAG
Organism: Triticum urartu; assembly: GCF_056163025.1. NCBI lineage: Eukaryota > Viridiplantae > Streptophyta > Magnoliopsida > Poales > Poaceae > Triticum > Triticum urartu. The sequence continues at coordinate 79,442,253 of NC_141874.1, forward strand.
ATGGACGAGAACTTCGGAGTGGATATAGTAAGTCACAGCGACAAGTATTTTTTGTAATTAAGCATGACATGTGCTTCATTTGCTTCAACTTATAATTTAATTTTTTTTTACCTACTAGCGTATCCCCTGCCATGCAAGAGTTTTTGTCTTGGATAAGATAGGTTTCAGTCCTATGAAAACTACTATGTAGGTAAAGAGAGTTTACTTGAAGACCGAGCATGGTTATACTTTCCACGCAAAATTATACAACGCAGACACCTACACCTATTTTGAATGCAAAACTTGGCAAGCACTATGCAAGACTTATGCATTTGAGCTTGATATGGTTATCACCTTTGATATTCGTCCGGAAGATGATATTGAAGGTAATATCGACATCTGGGTCGATGTGCAGACGCCTCCAGTTATACCATTATGTGAGTTTCTCAACCATATTTATGTCTTCGATATTGTTTATTCAAAAATAGTTGACAACTAATTTCTATTGACAGCTTATTTCCATTCAAGCAAACATGTCCGGCGCTTGGTAGACATGACCGTCCACTGTCCCGGGGCTGAACTAAACTGGGAGGAGATAGGTAATTATGTTTCATGGCTTGAGGATCTTCATACTGTCAAGACAAATTATTTTCCTGGACTTAAAAATCTTAGTACTCAAAACGTGCGACCAATAGTGTTCGTATTGAACTACGGTCACATCTATTTAGGAAAGATGGTAAAATGTTTACTATTTGTCCTCAGTGAATCTTTTGCATACATTATTTTTAAGCTAACCTTCATTGCTAAGTATGTTACTATACGATGTTCTTCAACAGGGACTCCCGATGAATGTTGTGCCTCATTGGATTGAGACTAAAGGTCGCATGAGAATGGTTAGCTTACGGCCAAGACATCCTACAATGCACTTTAGTGCATTCAGGATTTCTAAAAGCGAGGAATGCTTAATAGTGAAAGACTGGAGCAAAATTGTGAACGATCGCAGAGAAGTACTAGGGGGCAGCAATCAGAAGCATAGCCCGCGATTAGGAGACAGGTTCATCTGCATGCTCCAACATGATGAAGCAGGAGTTCTACAAATGTTTTATGCTATTTTACCTGAGAGAGAGCAGCAGGAGTGATTAGCTAGCTAGAAATGAGTTACGATGATCAAATAGCTAGTGTTGGTGGTAATGACTATGATGATTATTATTAGCTGGTGTTGGTGGTGATTAGATAGCTACCGCAGCTAGTGTTGATCGTGATTAGCTAGCTAGAATGAGTTTGAAGATGATGATGTGTGCTACACTATGACTATGATGATTAAATAGCTACTGTTGGTGGTAATGACTATGATGATGATTAAATAGCTTGTGTTGGCGGATTAGATTCAAGTGGAGGCAACATGTGGTGCACATCGAAAGTACTACTAGTCCAAACTAGATCAAGTTTGGATTAGTAGTATACTTTTGACATGCACCACATGTTGCCTCCACTTGAACCTAATCCACCTTCATTTGACACACTGTTATGGACATATTGATATAACAACCTCATAATTGGTATTATACCAAAATTTGTATAACGGTGTATAAATACACTAAAAATGAAAAATGAAAAAAATAATACTAGTAGCGATGGACAGGAAACACGCTACTACTAGTTAGATTAGCAGTAGCGCTGGAGTAAACACGCATTGCGGCTATATGTCTTAGCATTAGCGTGTGCCACACGCACTACTGCTAAGTAATAGCTGTAGCGCCTTACTAGTAGCGCGGTTCCCCGCGCTACTAATAGGCATTAAACCCACGCTACTACTAGGCTTTTTTCTAGTAGTGTAAGGATAAAAAGACGAGATCTATATCTACCCCCATATAGATAAACGGATCTTCTCTACATCATGTCAGCATTCTTATTGCATTACTCCGTTTTTCCATGAACTTAATACACTAGATGCATGCTGGATAGCGGTCGATGTGTGGAGTAATAGTAGTAGATGCAGGCAGGAGTCGGTCTGCTAATCTTGGACGTGATGCATATGTAATGATCATTGCCTGGATATCGTCATGAGTATTTGAAGTTCTATCAATTGCCCAACAGTAATTTGTTCACCCACCGTTTTCTGTTTTCTCGAGAGAAGCCACTAGTGAAACCTACGGCCCCCGGGTCTTATTTCTCATATATTTACCTTTGCGATCTACTTTTCCTTTGCATTTTTATTCAGATCTATTAAACCAAAAATACAAAAATACCTTGCTGCACTTTATTTATTTGTGATCCATTATTTCAACCTATTACAATTTATCTCACGTCTGCTTGCCAATTTCTGGCGGTGTTACCCGAAAGGGATTGACAACCCCTTTAACTCATCGGGTTAAGAGGTCTTGTTATTTGTGTGTAGGTGATGTTTATGTTGTGTTGCTTGGTCATCCTACTAGTTCAATACCTTCATTTCGTAACTGAGGGAAATACTCTACCATCGCTGTGTTACATCATCCCTCCCTCTCTAGGGAAATACCGACATAGTTCTAGCTGCCATCAAGCCTCTATGATATTTATGTTCATGGTGATCATATCCTACTCATGCTAGTGTCCAATGTGACTTGTACATAATGCATGGTTATGATCATTGTTGCTCTCTAGCTGGCCGCTTCTCAATCTAAATTGCTAACCGTCGCCTATACTAAGTGGGAATTCTGCTTGTACATCAAAAATCTTGAACCCAAAGTTTATTCCAGATGAGTCCACCATACCTACCTATATACGGTATTACCCTGCCATTCTAAGTAAATTTTCATGTGCCACCTCTAAAAACTTCTAAAAACTATCCTTTTGTGTGCCTGGATCATTCATGGAACGACAGGAGGTGGTCGGTATCTTCCATGCTAAGCGGGTTATTCTTAGGTCGAGTGTTTATTCACTCACCATCGTACGAGAAAAGGGCGGTAATAGGGATGCCCAGTCCCAAACTGCAAACATGAAAAAGAGTTCATCTCTGAAATAATCAAACAAAAACTCCCAATGGAGTCAAAACCTTTACTCTTATCGCTTGGGAACCGCCACTAGCGTGCTTAGCATGGAAGATGTTGATAACTGATGGTCGTGAAGTGGATAAGAAGGGTGCATGCCTCAAAATAATCATTTACCTCTGTTTTAAAAATTGAGCTCTGGCACCTCTGCAAATCACTGCTTCCCTCTATGAAGGGACTATCTATTTACTTTTATGTTGTGTCACCACCTTCTAAAAACAAGCGCCAGAAACTAAGCAGAGCACAACTTTCATGATTTATGCATTGTGTGTAGCTAATGTTAGTGCATCATGACTGGATCTTTTCTACCATGAATTACAATGTTTAGTCGCTGCTTGAACTTTGGAGGTGCTCTGCATTTATGTTTTGCGGTCTCAGAAAGGGCTAGCGAGATACCACTATTGTCATATTATATCATGGTTGTTTTGACAACGTGTTGCCGTTTGAGATATCTTATTATTGCTTGCTAGCTGATTATGTCATTGGTATGAGTCATTATAATCTTTAAGAGTTATTATTGACATGGTTAGTTATAATGTTGGCCGAAAACCTGGGTGCTGTTTAAGCTTATTTATGCAAACAAGAGCAAAAGAGTTCGTAAAAGTTTTTCTTTCTCACTTTCAGTTTATCAACTGAATTGCTTGAGGACAAGCAAAGGTTTAAGCTTGGGGGAGTTGATACATCTCCAACGTATCTACTTTTTCTCACGCTTTTCCTCTTGTTTTGGACTCTAATTTGCATGATTTGAATGAAACAAACCCCGGACTGACGTTGTTTTCAGCAGAACTACAATGGTGTTGTTTTTGTGCAGAAATAGAAGTTCTCGGAATGGAACGAAACTTTGCGAGGATTTTTTATATCAATAATAAGAATTACTGGAGCCAAGACCCATCCGAGAGGGGTCCCTAGGTGGGCACAACCCACCAGGGCATGCCCCCCTCTCCTGGCGCGCCCAGGTGGGTTGTACCCACCTGGTGGCGCCGCAGACCTCAACCCTGACACTATAAAATCACATATTTCCAGAAAAAAAATCAGGGAGAAAGAATTATTACGATCCACGAGACAGAGCCACCGCCAAGCCCTGTTCTTCCTCGGGAGGGCAGCTCTGGAGTCCATTTGGGGCTCCGGAGAGGGGGGATCTTCGTTCTTCGTCATCACCAACCCTTCTCCATCGCCAATTCCATGATGCTCCCCACCGGGAGTGAGTAATTCCTTCGTAGGCTCACTGGTCGGTGAGGAGATGGATGAAATTCATCATGTAATCGAGTTAGTTTTGTTAGGGCCTGATCCCTAGTATCCACTATGTTCTTAGATTGATGTTGCTATGACTTTGCTATGCTTAATGTTGTCACTTTGGGCCCGGGTGCCATGAACTCAGGTCTGAACCGTTTATGCATTCATCATTATATCCATGTGTTAGATCTGATCTTGCAAGTTATAGTCACCTACTACGTGTTATGATCCAGCAACCCCAGAGTGACAACAACCGAGCCCACTCCCGGTGATGGTCGTAGTTTGAGGAGTTCATGTATTCACTATGTGTTAATGTTTTGTTCCGGTTCTCTATTAAAAGGAGGCCTTAATATCCCTTAGTTTCCAATATGGACCCCGCTGCCACGGGAGGGTAGGACAAAAGATGTCATGCAAGTTCTTTTAATAAAGCACGTATGACTATTTACGGAATACATGCCTGCATTATATTGATGAACTGGAGCTAGTGCCGTATCGCCCTAGGTTATAACTGTCACATGATGAATATCATCCAACAAGTCACGGCAATGCCTACGAATTTATCCTATATTGTTTCTGCTAAGTAACTACTACTATCATCACCGTTACACTTGCTACAAAATTACTGCTATCACTATTACTGTTACTATTGCTACTGTCACTACTATCAAAACTATCAAACTACTTTGCTACTGATCACTTTGCTGCAGATAATTAATCTCCAGGTGTGGCTGAATTGACAACTCAACTGCTAATACCTTCAAATATTCTTTGGCTCCCCTTGTGTCGAATCTATAAATTTGGGTCGAATACTCTACCCTCGAAAATTGTTGCGATCCCCTATACTTGTGGGTTATCAAACTCATAAGAAGTTATGTACTTCCGTGATATTCTCAAGATACCAGAGGATAGTACTCAAGGGTAGAGCAGAATAGAGGTTGGACAGGTGAAATGATCTCCGGAAGACAAGTACTTCAACTTGTCCAAGAAATGGGATCAAAGAACGATATGTTCAGAACCACGGTCGCAAAGGACCAAACATAGATACAAGATGAACTTATCACAAGGGGATTATTATTATTACAAGAAGCTTCCATGATAAGTTCCACATCGTGTCCATGGGAATGAACACAAAGTTCAAGGTTGACTCCCACTTCTCCAATGCATAACCTTTCATCCACTTCTCATCTTCGACGATGCCGTAGTGTTGTGATTTTAACTGGCATAACACCAGTAGAGTATGACCCGTAGAAGTTTCCGAGTTCACACAGATTATGGAAGGCATAGGTTCAACCCATCAGGGTATCTTAGGAACATATACTGCAATCTTCAGGAGTAATTAACACAAGCTCGGAAGTAGAGCATGGTTGAGGAAGCAGAGGATACAACTTACCAAAGGAATTATGTATCCGAGGAAAGGCTCACAAGGTTATTGAATATGAAGGACATTGTCGGGTAAAACCCAACAAAGGATCTGGTGGTCCACAAGGGATCTAATGTGAGCATCGGTACTCAACTATAAGAAGAAAGAATGCAAGAAGATCATACTATAGAAACAACTGACTAATTCAAGCTCAAATGCAAAGGAATTATGATTTCCAAATCAAGGGATCAGAAGCAAACGCTCTGATTAAGGATGGATAAGTTGAATAGACTCAGAATGACAATCAATCAAGGCTTGATTCACTGAACACCAGCTCATGTCCAGAGTGATGTCTGAACCAAGGGAAGAATTCTAAATAGGACTGATGATCGCGATCATTCACAAACAAATCGAATCAAATGCTCGAAATTACAAAGACAAAGGATGCTAATGAGTATTGCTAGACATATGGAAGTAACCATAATGCAAGCAGATAAGTATTTGCAGAGCAATAGTTGGAGAGGATTATCGGAAGATCGGTTAGTACTTCAAAGTACCTTGTGAAACCCATGAACAACTATGGATGAACGGATACTCGGTAAGCGCGAGTAAATATCTGTAGGGGTATTCATGCGGCAAGGAACTGCAGGGCAGTAAGCATAAAGGATTCTCGAAACATCGAAGAGTATTTCAGGACATCTTGTAATAACAAGAGCAACTGGGGATGAAGGTATGAACGACAAATGTAGGATGTTACCCACAAGGATTTATCAGTGGTAGGGATCACAACGACAAAGGGCACAAAGGTCTCGGGAAAACATCAGAGAGTATCTTCAGAATTTTCTGGTGCACCAAGCAATCATCTGAAGTGAGAGCCTCTCCAGGAGAAAGTATTTACGAGAACCTAGTGAGGGATTCCTGGATTAGGGGGTCTCCGGACAACCGGACTATATCCTTTGGCCGGACTAATGGACTATGAAGATACAAGATTGAAGACTTCGTCTCGTGTCCGGATGGGACTCTACTTGGCGTGGAAGGCAAGCTAGGCAATACGGATGTGTAGATCTCCTCCCTTGTAACCGACTTTATGTAACCCTAGCCCCCTCCGATGTCTATATAAACCAGAGGGTTTAGTCCGTAGGACAACATACAATCATACCATAGGCTAGCTTCTAGGATTTAGCCTCTCTGATCTCGTGGTAGATCAACTCTTGTAATACTCATAGCATCAAGAACAATCAAGCAGGATGTAGGGTATTACTCCATCAAGAGGGCCTGAACCTGGGTAAACATCGTGTCCCCTGCCTCCTATTACCATCCGCCTTAGACGCACAGTTCGGGACCCCCTACCCGAGATCCGCCGGTTTTGACACCGATATTGGTGCTTTCATTGAGAGTTCCACTGTGTCGTCATCATAAGGAGGATGGCTCGCCTCGTTGTCAAGGACAACATCACCTCTAGGGGAGCCCTGGCTATAGGCCAAACTCTCCGACTAGGCGGCTTCATCATGACCGCCCGCTCGGCCGCGGCGCAGACGATGACTTCTCGGGTCATCGAAAATAGCCTCCACATCAGCTCAAAATTCATCGAGCAGATGGATCCAATGGAGCTCTCCTCTTTGAACGAGCTCTTGGATCGCATCGCCGCTCTGGGAGTCACTATAGACTACGATCGTATTGGGCTTAAACCCGACCAAAGGGAGATTAACTCTCCGCCAGTCACCCATCAGATAGCGGTGGTGGAGGAGCAATGCGGCGATTCTCCCTCTATCCTGAGGGCGAACTATGTCCGGATTCCTGAGCTCCCCGAGCCGGATACTCGCTCATGGGAGGACAATGCCCTAACCCTGAATCCAGAATCAGGCCACATACCAAACCCACAGGGCAACATCCCGGAGCCCGAACTTCCAAGATCGGAAACTCCCCTGCCCCGGGATCACAGATTGGGTCAAGGGCTGGACTTAAATCCACCCACCCAGATACAAACGATCTTTCCCACATTAGGCAAGCGCCCCAAGAGACAGTACATCACTATTGGGCCAGATTCCTCCTTGTAATGAACAAGGTCAAGGACAGTCGCGAGGAAGACGCAATTTCGTTCTTTTGCAACAATTGCACGGACAAGGGAGTCCTCAACGCCATAAGTCGTCGTGACATAACACACTTCGCTGACTTGGCAGCCATAGTACGGAAATACTGTGCGATGGAAAGTGCCTGGAAAACCCAAACACAATTTTGGGATAATCTGGCTCTGACAAAACCCCCAGTCCGGACTAAAAGGGTGCACTCTCATAAGTCGCCCGACTCAATTACAAAGAAGCAAAAGCCCACTACAGGGCGTGGAACCGTATTGGAGGGATGTCTTAACGGGCCCTGCAAAATCCATAGTACAGCGGATACCATATCAACACACAACCTCAGAGCATGTTGGGTACTCCGGCAGGTGGCCAAAAGCGGTGAGGATCTCCTCACCCAAAATACCTCAGAGCACCTTCCCACGAATAACAATACAGTATTAACGGTCTTCAAGACCTTCGCCTCAAATAATAGGCGTAAGCGAGCACTCCGCAGCCTTGCCGAAATCTGCCACGTGGCAGCAATAAATCCATGGAGCGACACGGCTATCACCTTCAATGCCAGTGATGAACCTAAATTCCGAACAGCCCGAACACCAGCCGCTTTGGTCCTCAGTCCAATTGTGGACGGCTTTCGGCTCACTAAGGTGCTCATGGACGGCGGCAGCGGATTAAACCTCATTTATGAGGAAACTCTACAAAAAATGGAAATAGACAGCAACCGTATTGAGCAAAGCAGTACGACCTTCCGAGGAATCATCCCTAGTCGGGAGGCACGTTGCGCTGGAAAAATCACACTTGATGTGGTATTCGGCGCTCCGGAGAATTACAGGTCCGAAGAAATTACATTCCAAGTGGCCCCGTTCAGTAGCGGATACCACGCCCTTCTAGGGCGGGAGGCAGTCACGATTTTTCAAGCCATACCCCATTACAGGTACATGAAGCTCAAAATGCCTGGACCCAATGGAATCATCACTCTAGTTAGTGATCCGGACATAGCACTCCGCGCGGAAGACAAAACAGCCGCACTAGCCCTCGAGGCATTATCCGAAGCCCTTGTGGCGGAGGAGTTAACCGCGTTGCGCTCCACGGTGGACAGGGACAACGTGATACTAGACAAAAGATCCAAATCCACCTCCTTTAAACCAGCGGACGAAATAGTCAAATTCCAAGTCCATCCAACGGACCCCACAAAAACAGCATCCATCGAGGCACAGTTAAACCCCGCTGTAGACGTCGCACTACGGGAGTTTCTGCGCGAGAATTGGGATATATTCTCCTGGCATCCTTCAGACATGCCAGGAATCCCACGTAGATTGGCCGAGCATAGCCTTAATATTCTAAAAGGATTCAAGCCGGTCAAGCAGACTCTTCGGCGTTTCTCTGAACCTAAGCGACAAGCCATGGGAGAGGAGCTAGCCAAGCTACTGGAGGCCGGATTTATTAAAGAAATAAAACATCCGGACTGGCTAGCAAACCTGGTGATGGTACCAAAGAAGGACAAATCCTGGCGCCTATGCGTCGACTTCAAAGACCTTAATAAGGCTTGCCCAAAGGATCCCTTCCCACTCCCTCGCATCGATCAAATCATCAACGCTACCGTAGGACACAAATCATTGTGCTTCCTCGATGCATACTCCGGTTACCACCAGATTAAGATGGCAGAGTCTGATCAAGCCGCAACGGCATTTATCACGCCATACGGCCCCTTCTGTTTTAACACAATGCCCTTCGGGCTCAAAAACGTCGGCGCAACATATCAGCGCATGATCCATACATGTCTGGAAAAGCAGATCGGTAAGACTGTGGAGGCATATGTAGACGATGTGGTCATTAAAACCAGACACGTTGACTCTTTAATAGACGACTTGAGGCTCACGTTCACCAATCTCCGAACATACGACATTAAGCTCAATCCGGAAAAATGCGTTTTCGGCGTTCCCGCCGGAAAGCTCCTGGGCTTCATTGTCTCCAGTAGAGGAATTGAAGCAAATCCGGCTAAAATCCGAGCTCTGTCACAATTGGCTATCCCAACTGACCTCAAGCAAATCCAGAAATTAACTGGATGTGTGGCGGCTTTAAGCCGCTTTATCTCCCGATTAGGAGAAAAGGCACTTCCCCTTTATCGCCTTCTTCAGCGCACCGAACACTTCGAGTGGACAGACGCAGCCACGGCCGGACTGGAAGAAATAAAAGCCATCCTGGCCACCAACCCAATCTTGGCCGCGCCAACTATTGGCGAACCAATGCTATTATATATAGCGGCAACTCATCAAGTTGTAAGCGCAGTGCTCGTCGTCGAACGAGAGATGGACGGACATAAATTCCCACTTCAAAAGCCGGTATATTATGTATCCACCGTCCTCACTCCATGCAAATCACGGTACCCACATTATCAAAAGATAGCATACGCGGTATTCATGGCATCCCGAAAATTATGACACTACTTTCAAGAGTGTTCAATCACGGTGGCCTCCGAAGTACCACTCAATGACATAATAAACAACCACGATGCCATGGGTCGGATTGCCAAATGGGCCATCGAGCTCCTCCCATTCGACATAACATACAAACCACGGCGAGCCATTAAGTCGCAAGTATTGGACGATTTCGTCGCCGAATGGACGGAAGTCGAACTCCCTAAAGAGTATGGCGCATACTCCAATTGGATCATGCACTTCGATGGCTCTAAAATGTTGGCTGGTCTGGGGGCTGGCATCGTCCTAACGTCCCCCACCGAAGATATAGTGCAATACGTACTCCAAATACTATACACAGACTCCAATAACGCAGCCGAATACGATGCCCTATTACACGGTCTCCGGATGGCAGTCTCCATGGGCATCCAACGCCTAGAGGTGCGTGGGGACTCGAACCTTGCAATATCCCAAATAAATGGAGACTTCGATGCCAAGGATCCAAAAATGGCAGCATATCGCAACACCATCCTCAAAATGTCAGCTTGGTTGGCTTGAATTCCACCATGTGGCTCGGGAAAACAACCAGACGGCGGACATCCTCGCCCGTATCGGCGCTAGACGCGGCCCTGTCCCACCGAACATCTTCCTGGAAAGATTGTTTAAACCATCCGTGGTATGGGAAGGGGACACCGGCAAAAATAGTCCGTACCCGGCCACAACCCCAGATACCGAACACTCTGACACAATCGGAGGCTCTGCCATCGAAATAACACCTTCAGCCCACGTGATAATGGCCGTCATCGCCCCGTGGACAGAACCATTCCTGGCCTACCTAACTAGGCAGGAATTATCCGAGGACCAAAATGAGGCACGTTGCATAGTGCGGCTATCTAAAGCCTACAAGGTCCACGAGGGCGAGCTTTATAAGAAAAGCACAGCCGGAGTCCTTCAAAGGTGCATCTCCAAAGAGGAAGGGCGGAAGCTTTTGGCAGAAATCCATGCCGGCCTCGGCGGCCACCACGCCACAGCCCGGGCCCTTGTAAGCAAGGCCTTCCGTACAGGTTTTTATTGGCCGACGGCCCAGGCAGATGCACAGCATCTGGTACAACATTGTGTTCGTTGCCAGCTTTTTGCAAACCAAAGACACATGCCACCTACCGCCCTCCAAACAATCCCCATTACTTGGCCCTTTGCTGTCTGGGGGCTTGATATGGTCGGACCCCTCAAAGGGGAACCCATAAGAAAAAATACTTACTGGTCATGGTGGATAAATTCACCAAATGGATAGAAGCCAAACCTGTCAAAACGGTTGAATCTGGACCGGTGATAGACTTCATATCCGGGGTTGTACACCATTATGGCGTCCCCCACAGCATCATCACTGACAACGGCACGAACTTTACAGCCGACGAGGTGAAATTTTGGTGCAGCAACATGGGCATCAAGCTCGATTATGCTTCTGTCTATCATCCGCAAACTAACGGTCAAGTCGAACGAGCGAATGGTCTTATCATGAGCGGCATTAAACCCAGATTAGTGCGGTCCTTAAAGGAATCAGACACTCATTGGGTAGAGGAGCTCGACTCCGTACTATGGGGCCTGCGGACCACGCCGAATCGCACTACTGGATACACACCGTTTTTTATGGTGTACGGCGCTGAGGCGGTGCTGCCTTGTGACATAATTCATGACTCACCTCGAGTGCGCATGTACGAAGAAAGAGAGGCCGAGCTCGATCGGCAGGACAGTTTGGATGCCCTGGAGGAGGAGCGCAACGTGGAAAAAGCCTGTTCCGCATTCTATCAGCAACAGGCTCGAAGGTATCAAAGCAGAGAAGTGCGGGCCAAAACCTATAACGTTGGCGAACTGGTTCTATGCCTGCCGGAGAAGAAAAATAACAAGCTCAAGCCCAAATGGGAAGGTCCCTTCATTATCGACCAGGTTCTAACTGGCGGAGCGTACCGTCTGCGGGATGCATCGGATAACCGACTCGAGCCAAACCCATGGAACGCAGCCAGACTCCGAAGATTCTACGCCTAGCGCCGGACTCTATGTTCGTCTCCTTACCTCCATCAATTTTTTGCGCATCTGTTTTTTCTCTCTTTCTTTCTCTTTTTTTCTCTTCAAGGCCCTAAAGGGCTAAACTTGTGTCTTGGTTACACAATCTTGACGCGCTAACCACGCTCAATATACCTGGGGGCTTCTTATACAGAAGCTTAATCTAATTATCTTTCTGGGCTTTATGCCCCGCACATGTGTTATTCTTCCGCATGTACCTTTTTTGCCAATATATGCATCGATATGACTTAAGTTTTGGCCAAGCTGGGTTGCCTGGCTCTTGTATTTATGCCCTACGTTCCCGTTAATTCGGCTACGGCATAAGGGGAGCACCTCTGCGATTGTTACTGTCGGGTCAGCCGGACGTGTACCTCAGACTGGGTGAAGCCGAAAGCTAGCGTTCTTAAGGGAATATTCGGTCGGTGAATAAAAGACGACTTTCATTTAATTTACTACACGCCCCCAGATGTTTTTAGCCTGCGTCTCGCAGTTCGGACATGCACATTAGGGCATGCGTACCCAGGGAAAGGAACCCTTAACAGAACTATTCTCCCTGGAAGATGTTTCTTACTATCCATGTAATATAACATAGCTAGTTGGGTACTTGTCTGTTCAAGCACTTATGACCCCTACGCCTGGTTTCCATGCATACCCCGGTTTTTACATAACCGAGTGGGTATTCGGATACACTCCAGACTATCGGGTCCAGAGGTCGAAGCGAAAAGGTCCGCCATGACAAATGATTTACAATCCGGCTAGGGACATTACATATGTCACTTGAAGTACACAGTCACTAAGACTGATTAAATTCTTCCTCTATACCATCCAACAGGCTGTCTAGCCTACAATCCTGATGGGAATACTTCGCGGCTAATTCTACTTGATCATACACTAAACTGACGGGGATCTCTTTCCCATCAGGCCCCACAAGTCCGACCTCGGCCATGTGGTTTGGGTCAGCCTTGGTATATCGTGTCTTCACCATAGCCCAGGCTTCCCTTGCACCTTGTCGGCAGGCTGATATCTTCCATAATCGGAAGCGCCGCCGCGCTCCCTTGAGCTCCTCTATAAGCTCCCCCATGCCTCCTGGCGGGGACGCGGATGGCCACAAGGCTTGGGCAATACCCTGCATCACCTGTCGAACTTGTTCGTGCAGTTGTGAGAGCTCTGTTAGAAGATAACCCGAAGACCCGGGCATCTCCTCCACGGGACGACCCGTCAGTATACCTGCAGACATAACGCTGTTAGCAGGCTTCTTCGCCGAACTCCTTTAAAAAGTTCGTTCAAGCACTTACTAAAAATGCCGCGCCGAAGCCGTTTATTCTCCTTCACGGAGTCCACAAGCTGGGCTCAGACATCCTTCAGTTCCACGCCCAGCCAGATATTGGTGTCTTGGAGATCATTTTTCTCCTGCCTGACTCGCGTTAGCACGCGCTCGCCAGCATTTCGCTGTCGATCATCACGTGCCGTATCTGCCTCCACGGCCTCTGGATTCACTCCAGGGCCACCTGCAACATCTATTGTTAGGTGTGCATACGTGCCACATACTACCTGGTACCCATATTCTTTGCAATAGACAAAAGCGTTACCAGGGGGACCCTTTTTGGACTCCTTCAATGCAGCAACAGCGGCTTCCAGCTGGGCCTTGCACTCGTCCAGCTCTTGAGACAATTGGAAATTCTTCTCCGTAAGAACCTGCATAAATAATGATCCTTAAATCAGTTGCGTCAACTGTTTCAAGTCTCAGGGGCTACTGATACATATAATCGTCAGATTTGCTTACCCGTATATCCCTGACATACTGGTCCGTGGCTCTGGCTAGACCATTTTGAGCAGCACGGATGTACGTGTCTCCAGAATTGAAGGCATCAAATGCCTCTAGCGAGAAACAAGCGTCACAGAGTACAGCCCGGCGACGCCTGTGATTCATGGCGCTCTCCACTTCTGAATTTGTAGCGGATAGTCCATCCGCATCCTCTGTAGGAGGAGCATCCGGCGTCCGCCCCATGTTGGCTTCCACCTCTATGTCCGGCCCTGGAGCCCGACTGGTGGAGGCGTGATCGGCAGCCTCTTCGGATATAGTCCGGCGAGCGTTTTTTCTATTAAAGAAACATGGACGTCGTTGCATTTTGAGAAAGACGACAACCACGGAGCGAGGTTTTGTGTCATACCTCTGCGCCGGCGTCTCCGTCCTGACCGCCTTCCTTTTTGGCCTACCCAGCTTCGATGCCTCTTGTTGGCGAGTTGCTGCGGGTTCGGCACGGCATCCCGAATGCCTTCCCTTTAAAACACCATATGTGTACGGTAGGTGAAGTGTCTAAAGGGGGATCCTATTTTTGGAGTTGGGATTTTGGTTTTTCTTACGTGCGATGCAGGGAGCAGTCCGGGATAGTCGGCCGTTATGGCCACCATGGCGTCATCGCAGCTCAATTGATAGAATTGCCTGTCTATCAGCTCCACGAATATGTCCGGATCCTCTTTGAGTCCGGGACCGAGGGCCCGGCCAGGGTCCTCTGGTTATGGAGATGGGCTGTTGACCTCCCTTACAGCTTTTCGCAGTTCCTGCCGTAAGATGGCAAGGTGAGTACCTACGACGAAGAATGCGGGAAGAATGGGAGTAAACAGGTATAACTCACCCAGCTTGGAGGGTTGTACATGGAGAATCCATCGCGTGGCTTGATACGAATGAACTCCTCTTCCTCTCCCTTGAACAACTCGGACAGAATTTTTGCTAAAGCAGCAGCTGGTCCCTTACGCCCGCAACGGGTGGCATCATCTTCCCCGTTAAAACACCACAGGGGTGCCCTCAATATTGAAGTGGTTGCACTCCCCGCATTATGCATATTGACATAACCTCGTTTATTGTCAAACCTGATTGAGCCAGCGCTTTAATCCGGTTCATCAGGTAAAGGACTTCTCCGTTGTCTTCCTCCTGGGGGCTCCGTGGGCGCCAGCTTCGGCATTTCTTCATAGGAGCATTGTTGAACTCAGGAAGACCCCGCCGAACAGGGTCTGGAAGGGGGACGTCCTCCATATAAAACCACTCCGAAGGCCAGTCTTCGGATGTCTTCTTTGGAGTGCCAGATAGGTATCCGGTCTCGGCGATGCGCCATATTTCGGCTTCGCCCACCTGATAAAGTGACCCCTTCTGTGTGCGGGGCACAAGGAAAAATAACCTTTTCCACAGCTCGCAATGAGCCTCGCAGCCCAAAAATAGCTCGCAAAGGGCAACGTAATCGGCGATGTGTAATTTGGAAGCAGGGGTGAAATTATGCAGTTGGAGACCGTAAAACTCCAGGAGCCCGCGGAGGAACGGATGAATTGGAAATCCGAGTCCCCTTAGTAAGTAAGGGACAAGGCACACCCACTCCCCCTTAGAGGGGCTAGGGAATCTCTCTGCTTGCTCCCCGCCATTATAGGTGGCGAGCCCGGCTCGGACGGGGACCATATACGCTGGAGGGAGAAATCCCAGGGTCTGCAGCTCTACTAAATGACTGTGCGGGACGGAACACCTCTCCCAATCACCTGGCCTAGGGCTACGGGGGCGGGAGGAGGAGCTGCGGTGGTCGGCCATGATGGAATGGATTTTTTCCGAGCGCGCTCTGATATATTCTCGCTGGGGGAGGATGGTGTGGATTGGATCTAAGAATCCCCATCCCTTTAATAGACAATTTATTTACCTGGCTAGGGAGGCGAATGTAAAAACGCCCTGGCTCCTCGCATTCGCTCGACGCGTGGAAGATGGCCCTTATTAGGCACAGAAGCCAAGAAGTCCAACATTTATGGGAACCGGACACTAGTTAACAGATATTCAAGATTTGGAGAAGAACCCGCCTTGCAATGCCGAAGACAATACTGCGCGCTGGACTCATCGTCATTGAAGCCTGGTTCAGGGGCTACTAACGGAGTCCTGGATTAGGGGGTCTCCAAACAACCAGACTATATCCTTTGGTCGGACTGATGGACTATGAAGATACAAGATTGAAGACTTCGTCTCGTGTCCGGATGGGACTCTAGTTGGCGTGGAAGGCAAGCTAGGCAATACGGATGTGCAGATCTCCTCCCTTGTAACCGACTTTATGTAACCCTAGCCCCCTCCGGTGTCTATATAAACCGGAGGGTTTAGTCCGTAGGACAACATACAATCATACCATAGGCTAGCTTCTAGGATTTAGCCTCTCTGATCTCGTGGTAGATCAACTCTTGTAATACTCATATCATCAAGAACAATCAAGCAGGACGTAGGGTATTACCTCCATCAAGAGGGCCCGAACCTGGGTAAACATCGTGTCCCCTGCCTCCTGTTACCATCCGCCTTAGACACACAGTTCGGGACCCCCTACCCGAGATCCGCCGGTTTTGACACCGACACCTAGTGTTAGAGTTAGTAAAATCATTTAACCCGAATGGAAGAGCGGTTAGATTCCCAGAGTATAGACGAGGAATAAAATATATTAATACCACCCGATGGCGACATGGGGCCCGTAAGCCGCACAACCATGTTAGTAAAATAGTTTTTCAAGAACTAGACTCAACTTCGGCCATGGACTTGGAAAGGGGGTTCCTACAGGCAGTCGGCTCTGATACCAACTTGTGACGCCCCCGATTTGACCGTACACTAATCATGCACGAAATGTGTACGACCAAGATCAGTGACTCGTGGGAAGATATCACAACACAACTCTAGACACAAATTAAAATAATATAAGCTTTATTACAAGCCAGGGGCCTCGAGGGCTCGAATACAAGCTCGATACACAAGAGTCAGCGGAAGCAACAATATCTGACTACAGACATAAAGTTAGACAAGGATGCCTTAAGAAGGCAAACACAAAAGCAACGACGATCGAAGAGGCAAGGCCTCCTACCTGGGACTTCCTAACTACTCCTGGTCTTCGGCGGCCTCCATGTAGTAGTATCCGTCGGCGGTGGCATCTATCTCCCGGGATCCACCAACTGGTTGCAACAACTGGAAAGAAGGAAGAAAGGGGAAAAGGAGGTAGCAAAGCAACCGTGAGTACTCATCCAAAGTACTCGCAAGCATCAGATCTATACTAAGTATGCATTGGTATCAAATGGAAGGGTTGTATCTATGGACTAAACTGCAGAATGCCATAATATAGGGGAAAGCCTAGCCTATCGAAGACTAGCATCTTCAAGCAGCTCCAACCATCTTGCACCATTCACAAGAGTATAGAATAGCAGTTTATATTTAACAAACATGTTGTAGTATTAACGTCCAGAGATCCTTCCTCGACTCCCTGCGAGAAAGCAATCTCGGAGCCACATATCCATCACATGTCTCAAGTATCCGATTCTAGTTATATAAGATCAGGATACAAGTCTGAACGTCCATTACCGTGGACACAATATTCGAATATATAACTTCCCTGCAGGACACACTTTCCTGGGTGATGCCCGGCCTCGTAAGATCAACACGTCGCAACCCTACCTAGGCTCAGCAGAGAGGTCCTCGTCGGTCTACATCATAAGCGCTCTGGGGTCTTGGGCCCATCGCCCGTTGCACTCCGGGTCATTGCGCGCAGGGTGAATACCAGCGCCACCTCGGATGGTCGACGCGATCCGACCATGCCGCCATGCTGAACTGGACGTCTGACAAAGCTTCGGCTGATATTGCGACATCGAGGCCCATAACTATTCTCCCGTGGTGGTTAGTGCGTAAAGGCCAGAGGCCAACTCAGAACAAATACCCAAACCTGTTAGTGCATTGGGGGCTCGCGAAGACAAGTAGAGACTCACGGTAATGCGACCACGTCGCCCCGTCTCATGGACTTACGGCAAGGGCCCAGAATTCCCGGCTGTGCCACGTAGAAAACTCACGGGTGCTCTACGGGCCCGTCCGACTTTCACATCAACTCGCGGGTACCCCTTAGGGCCGACCCGACTTCAACAATGGTCTCAGTAAAGTCCGGGTAACCGTGTGTCCAAAACATCAAGGGGGAAACCCGAGGAATCACCCTCGATGGATTCCACTCGATGTAATCATCAAGGTGAACATATGAGGAACCACCCTCGAGGTTCACACTTGAGGTGTTGTAGGACAGAGCCGTATTGGGAATGGTGAAGGAGGAACCACCCTCGATGACCACGACCGAATAGCTACACTACAGAGTTATCATCAGGAGTGCGTTGCGAGGTATCACCCTCGGCACCCGATAGTAGCTCTGTAGAGTCGAGCAACAAAAGGGGCATGATGTGATGTGAGGTGTCGGGCTCTGGTCGCCGATCATGTTGATCGAGTCGTCGATGATGAAGCAGGGGCAACAAGGACAAGGTGGGGGTCACTAGTGGATCACTGGTGGATCACTAACCAACATATACTAAGCAGTTTAGGATAAGCAGGTAGGTAACAATAAGCAGTTTACAAAAGCAGGCTCTGCATCAGAATAGGAGCAGTCAATTACAGTAGCAAAATATAATGCAAGTATGAGAGAATGGAATGGGGCGATATCGGGATGATCAAAGGGGGGGGGCTTGCCTGGAAGCTCCGATGAAAGGGAAGAAGGGTCGTCATCGACGTAGTCGATCACAGGGGCAGCATCAGTAGCGGTCTCAAGGTCTACCAGAGAGAAGAGGGGGAAGAAACAATAAATATAGAGCAAACAAGTGCGATACTATGCATGACATGGCAAGACGCGATGCTAGGGGTGTCCTAACGCAGTGCTACACGATACCGGCAAAGGGGAAAAAACATTCGAGAATGTTTTCCCGAAGTTTGGCATTTTCATATAGATGAAATGGAGGGGGAAAGTTGCAGGTTCGCTATGCTAGGGATGCGTGGCAGTTGAACGGACTGCGTATTCGGATTCGTCATATTTTTCTGAGCAACTTTCGTGTATAAAAGTTTTCCATCCGAGTCACGGATTATTTTCTACGATTTTTCAAAGATTTAAACAATTTCTGAATTTACTTTAATTCGAAAATAATTAGTAAATTGCTATGGGTACCCACCTCTATATCCACAGAAGTGTACACATCGGCTGGCATGTGGGTCCAGGGGTCCCTATTGACCAGTCAACGTTGACTGGTCAATAGGGGGTGGGGCCCCTGTCATACAGTAGGTTTAGCTAATTAATCCAGATTTCAACTAATCATGAAATTAGGCTAATTAATCCTAGTTAATTAAGTTAATTAATTAATTAATTATATTTTATTATACCTTTTTTTAACCTATTTTTTTACACAGGGGCGTGGGGCCCTATTGGCAGTGCCTCAGGGGGCCAGCCGGGGCTGGTACCGGGCGTTGGGCGCGAGCGCCCGTATGAGCGAACCCGGGGCGCAAGCGGAGGCCCAGACGGCCGGCGAGGCGTGGCTGGATGGGGCGATCGGCGCGGCCAGGGATGCGCATGTCGATGGCCACACATGGCGCGGCGCTGCGGGCGGTGCTGCGGGGCAGGGCGGAGCGGCGCTACGAGGAGGAGGCGGTTGCAGGGGGCGGCCCGTGCGGCAGAGCTCCGGCGGGCGTGCGGTCACGGGGGAAAGGCGGGGCACGGGCTGGCGCAGGGGGCAGCATCAGCATAGCAGTAGAGCAAAGCAGAAGAAGTAGCAGTCAGCAGCGTAGCTCGCAGCAGGCAGCAGCAGCCATCGGCGGAAGCAGCAGTAGCAGCATAGCACGAGCAGCAGATGGCGGCGAGTGGCGACAGGCAACGGCGGGCCTAGCCGGGCGCAGTGGGGCGCGCACACGGACGGGGTGGGGCGCGGGCGCGGGGACGCAACCATAGGCGTGCGGGAGCACGAGCTCTGACGGTGTCGCGCACGGGCACGGCGGCTACGGTGGGGAGCTAGCTTGGGACGAACTAGGGGTTAAGTAGAGGGGGGAATCGGAGGTGAGCTCACGGTCGTTGCAGAGAAGGCCCGAGGGCGACTCGAGGTGCTCGGGGCGGCGCAGATCGACGACGAGCTCCGATGCGTCTGACAGTGGAAGACGACGGTGGAGCGAGCACTGACGTGGTCCCCGGCTCCAGGCGCTTGGCGTAGACTGTGAAGAAGACGCCCGCGAGGCGAATGGACAGGGAGGCGCGACGCGGGGACGAAGGTGGGCGCGGCTACACCGGAGCCATGGCGATGGTGGCTCGGTCTCTCGCGGGGGAAGAAGAAGCGGCGCGAGAAATGAAGGAGGAAGTGGCTAGTGTTTGCCCGGGGCTCGGGAAGACCTTATATGCGTCGGGGAGCCACGGGATGGACGACGTGTGGCCATCCGCGACCATGGACGGGGCTCACACGTCCACGGCGCTCCTGATGAGCAGTAGGAAGGAGGAGGTGGCGAGGTGGGCTGGGCTCCCACTGTTGACCTAGAGCCCAGTTCACCAGTAGTTTAGGTCTTTTACTTTTTTTAACTGATTATTTGCTTCCTACTTTGCATTTTATTTGAGATACTAAATGAGTTTTTTTTAATACAAAATTTGGCATAAAAATACAGCGCAACATTCTGGGTTGCTACAAAAAGTTCCAAAGCATTTGGGAGTGTCCAGCTATTTTTAAAAATTGAAAAGGCCAATTTCAAATGTTGCTGGACCATTAAATAAATTTCTAGGGACACTTTGGGAATCCAAAAGAGGTTGGTTCCAACATGACATATATCAAGGGATTATTTTCCACACCTTGAACATTTTATCCCTTCTCCCACCTTTTCTCTCTCTCTCAAGTCAAGCCTATGGGGAATGAAGGAGAATGAATCAAATTGAATCAGATAATAAGAAAGACTAACCTATGGAGGATATATAGGACGGGATTCTAGAAGATCAAGGAGGGATTCAATAAATTAAGATCTCATCCTTCACTAATTGCTTTCAAATGGCTAGAAAATCTTAAGAGGAGAGTGGCGCCCCACTGTCGGCGGTGATTACGGAATGGGGAAGAACGAGGAGGCGAGAGAAGACGATGTGACGATGGAGGCGACCTGGACTCGATGCGCAATGCTTGGTGATTTTTCTCTATAGCGATAGTTACCGTGTGTGTGTGTGTGTGTGTGTGTTGCGTGGGACGATACTTGCCTGCTCCCTACGCGTGCGCCCATCCATGCTCCCGCATACATGGCTTGATTTGATTGGAATAAAATAAGACTTCGGCCCCATCCTCTTAAAATCAGGGAGAAGATGATTAGATTAGAAAGAAAAAAAAGACAACCGTAGGATGAAGTGGGAACACGGATGCAAGCATGGGGAGGGAGCAGGCAAGCCGGATCCTGTTGCCTGCGTAAAGCTGCTAGTAATTAGGCTGACTCGGTTTATTGTTTTTCTGTAAGTTAATAACTAGTAAGCGTGCACGTGCACGCACGTCTTGACTAATATTATAATCATATGCAAAAATCCAGTTTTGTATGTTAAGAGTATTCAACGTGCACCAGGGAATTATTCCAAATAGACATTAAGATTTACAAATTGAACTAATAGAAAATCAAACATTAACCTGATCTAACACATTGCTCCCTCCAATTCTTCAAGTTCCTCCTCTGGTTAATTATGCAAGGGTTTTTTTGTGCAATAGTGTAGATGATAAGTGATTCCGATAAAACAATGGAATGCAAAATTGTAAGAAATCTTAAAAATTACCTTGTTGAAATTAGGAGAAGCTCCAAGAAGAGCTGGCAAAGCATCCTGACTCTTTTTTCATATTTTCAGTCAACTGTTAATTCCACCCATAGTCTTTTCAATGCACCAATATTCCAACAATAGACATGCTTTTTTACAAAGGTGGATTTTATGCCTCATAATGAAGCATCAAGAGGATACAAGCATAATTAGCACATACTCAGCATCTGCATAGTTAGGATGCACAAAACCAACTCACAGCGCACACACAAAAACACGCCGGCAAATAGCAGTCATATAAGACCAAAGCTATGCGTAGGCAAAAATAAAAAATAAAACCCCAAAAAATAGATATGCGATTGCAAACTACAACAATGATCATATCCACGCCAACCATCTCATGACGCCACATGGACGACGAGGTTCTTAAACAACAACGCCTTCAAGAAGGGAGTGACGCTCAAGCACCGTTGTCACCAGATCCAACCAACAAGCCAAGAATCTAGGTTTGCACCCTAAAGAATTAGTCCAAACATATCCAACAATGCCTTCAACAAGATAACAACGTAAAAAAACATTGCCATTGCTAGGTATGACCACCTTGGGCCAGACCTAGGCTCTTCACCCTGAAGCTTGAGATCGGATGCACAAGTATCGCCACCATCTAGGTCACTCATGTGTTGTCACCACCACTTCTCCGCGATCCCGGCAGTTACATGAGATGTGCAACCGAAGCCGCTACACAACCATGCATCCCTCTGCGTCAAGTGGTCGTCCTTGGTCTGCATCTCACCCTGAAGGATGACAGACACCCAACAATATGCATGTATCAATCGAAATATCTAATTTGCAAGGCTGAAAAGCTATATGTGGTGCATCTGCAAGACCATGAGAAGAGTAATGGTATACCTGCAAACGAAATTGGAGATTACACTCAACAAAGCATAAAATAAAGTAAGTCGTGCTGGCGAGAAAAGGTCCACCTACAGTGAGATGGCTCATACATCCATAAGAATACATGGTGTCGGTTTTGATCAACTCTTTGTTCCATCCAAGTCCACACTGTCATCCTAAAAGCAGCGAGGATATCATATATATCAAGATGTATCACGAGTATATCAAACTTACTTGCAAGATATCTTCTTTTAGCTTGGTATGAACAATAATAAAGAATGGAAACAACGCTTGATGATAATTTTAGTATCCCGATTACTTCCAAACAGTCAATTAAGAACTGTGACACCTAATGACCAAGTATTTGTAAGAAACATCCATAATTATTTTATCATACAGTAAAATAGCAATGGAGACAACACCTAATGAGTAACGACCAATGGTTGTTTCAAAACATCTTGCAGCAGAACGAATCATCAAGACATCAACCACTAACCAAGGGTCTGAAGCCGCCCGCTAATTTTCTCCTACCTCTTATGCAGCACGATTCAATTCAAACAAACGTTATGTTCAAATCCACCCAAATCCCAAGGGAAATGCAAAACATTTGAGTGTATATGATAGAAAAAATGCAGTTTCAGCGGTGAAACTACCTTTGCAGGCTTGACGGGTCTTTGTGCGGGCCGGATAACTTACTTCATAGTGTATCACTATACACCAACGAGCAATTAAGAAAAATTGAGGTACAATAAACACATGAAAATTTCACAAAACACCTTTTTTTTTACCTGGATATGGTTCCATCATGTTTCAAGATTGTTATGGGATTCACCGTTGACGAAGGACCCAAGCGTCCACCGGCTGTACGCACCGCTGTTGACGTGCACCTGCAAGATGGAATCATGAAATACATGAAGATGCCCAAACAACCAGTTTCTCACCACATGGTGTCATAGTTGCGAATACCATATAGAAATAGATCAATGTGGAAGCACAAGCATACTGAAAACCTTGAGAAGTTCTAGTTGTGTTGCTGTATAATAAAAATCTTCAATAATTTTGCAATAAAAATTAATCTAGTGACTACTGCCCATATGTATTTCTATATGGCACGGGTAATAATTGAACATATTACATGCTGGTGTAGTATTGTACAAATAAAAAATTACATGGCTGCCTAACTCCTGTCTCTGGACAAATTAACCGAGGTTGCCGCATGCCTGCAGCCTCGAGACTCCACTGAATCAAAGTAGCTTGAAGGATAGGAGGAGCTTCCGGGTGTAGACAAATTCAGATTTGTGCCGAAAATATTGACATTTGTCTAAATCAGAGATTCACGGCAAGTGAGCAACCATGGGGGATTGGGGGATTAGGGTATGGGGGATAGGAGTACGTCTCTCGGAAGAAGACAATGGGCTCAGCAGCAGCGTGCCTGAGCAAACTGGGCGGCTCCAGCAGTCCGGCTAAGAGGGGAGGCTCGGGCGCTCGGCACGCTGCTGGCCGGTGGTGCGCATGTGTGGACAGCAGCAGGCCAGTCGAGCAGAGGCAGACCACGGCACCGGAGCGCCCGAGCGGACTGGGCGGCTCCAACAGTCCAGCTACTGGGGACCGCTTGGCGCGCTGTTGCGCGCCTCCACGGACAGCAGCTGGCCGGGCGTGCAGAGGCAGCCCACGGCACCGGTGAGGAGAGCTCGCGTTTGCCGGCCTGGAATCCGTCCGCAAGGAGCAAGGGAAGGCAGGAGCGGCGGCTAGGGTTCTCTCACGAGCCAAGCATGGAGACGATGCGGGTCGTGAGTTGGAGAGCGCTTTTCCTCCTCTGGTTTAGCATGATTTTTGCGTTGAGGAAGCGTTATATGCGGGCGCAGCGTGGAATATTCCTCTGCGGGAGAAGCGCGGTCAGCCATAGTAAATTGCTAATTGCACATTTGACACGGAATTAAATTAATCTTAACCATTAGTGGGTCTAATCTAACGGTGCTAATCAAGCTGTGTACATCTTCTCTGTGGTTTTAAGAAAGAATTAGTTTGATTGTTTAATAATAGTATAGATATAAATATAGATTAATAGTAGTATAGATAGGCCTGCATGTACGTACCCCTAGCAGCGGGCAGTCCTATTTATCGCGTTCGGCCAGTCAAAACGCTCGACTCGCTGAAGCCAGCGACCTTATGGACGGCCCACATGCGCAGGTAAGCAACTACCTGTTTTCTGTCTCTTTTTTTAACTTTTCTCTTTTTTGCTTTCTTTTTTACTTTTGTTTATATTTTAAAACATTCTAAGTACATCTATTACAAAACACTCACCTAAACACATTTGAAAAAATTTGAATAAGAATTTGAAAAATATTGAACAAGTATTTGAAAAATATTGAATAAGTATTGAAAATGTTGAACAAGTATTTGAAAAATGTTGAATAGGTATTAAAAAATGTTGAACTAGCATACGAATAATGTTGAATAAGTACTTGAAAATGTTGAACTAGCATTTGAAAAATATTGAATAAGTATTGAAAAGGTTGAACAAGTATTTTAAAAATGTTGAATAGGTATTAAAAAATGTTGAACTAGCATATGAATAATGTTGAATAAGTACTTGAAAATGTTGAACTAGTATTTGAAAAATGTTGAATAAGTATTAAAAATGTTGAACAAGTATTTAAAAAAATGTTGGATAGGTATTAGAAAATGTTGAACAATAATTTTAGAATGTTGAACTAGTATTTGGAAAATGTTGAATAAGTATTGAAAATGTTGAACAAGTATTTGAAAAAAATGTTGAATAGGTATTAGAAAATGTTGGAAAAGTATATGAAAATGTTGAATAGGTTTTTGAAAATGTGGCATAAGTATTAAAATGATGAAGAATTTTTTTGAAAAATGTTGAATACGCATTCGGACAATGTTGAACATGTATACAAAAAATGATGATCACTTATTAAAAAAATATTTTTGGCATATATGAAAATGTAGAGTGAAAACAAAAACAAACATAAGAAAAAAATAAAAATGGAGAAAAGAGAGAAAAAACAAAGAAAAAGAAAAAAATTGAAAAAACCAAAGAATAACTAGTGAAAACCCCAGCTTGTTTTGAGTTAACAAGAACCGCCCTTCTCTATTGTCAGAAACCCAGCTTGTTTTGAGTTAACAAGAACCGCCCTTCCCTTTTTTCTTCACTCTCTGCCCGCGAGTGGGCCAGCCCAATTAACAGACTGCTTCAACGATACATCCTCTGCGCCATCGCTTAATGCGATAAAATAGCATTGACGCCTAGCAGCTTGGAGCTCTGTGCCACCGCACCGACTGCACCTGCTCAAGGCCGGCCCTGTACCTAAGGGTGTACCTTCAAAAGCTCATGTTGAATGCTTTAAGCGCCGCAGAAGTCAACCAGCGCCTACAGCAAACGCCAACTGGGCCGGAAAACCTACGAGTACGAGGACTTGAACTCGCGTCGCTACTTCGAAAGATGGTTCAGCTAACAACTACATCCCCTAGACCAGTGACTAAAAGCAACGCCCCACATTTCTTCTGCCCCTTTTCTCTTCTGTCTGGCAGCGAGTGGGCAGGGCCCAATTAACAAACTGCTTCAGCGATACATCCTCTGCGCCATCAATTAATGCGATAAATAGCATTGGTGCCTAGCAGCTTGGGGCTCTGTGCCACCGCACTGACTCCACCTGCTCAGGGCCAGCCCTATACCTAAGGGTGTACTTTTGGGAGCTCCTATTGAAAGCTTTAAGCGCCGCAGAAGTCAACCAGCGCCTACAGCAAACGCCAAGTGGGCCGGAAACCTGTGAGTACGAGGACTCGAACTCGTGTCGCTGATGGTTCAGCTAACCACTATAGCCCCTAGACCACTGTGACTAAAAGCAACGCGAATACTTGAAGAACTATTGCAGCCGCGTTATTTATTACGCAATAGAACTTACATTTTTATACTTTTTATAAAAAAAGTTTATCAATTTTTGAAAAAGTTCACAAATTGAAAAAGTTCATCGTTTCTGAAAAAAGTTCATCCAAATTGATAAGAAAAGTTCATCTATTAGAAAAAAATTCACCGATTTTGAAAAAAGTTCACAAAATATGAAAGCAGTTCATCGATTTTGGAAAAAATGGTAATAGAATTTGAAAAAAAAAGTTCATCAAAGTTGGAAAAACTACATCAAATTTGAAAAAAGTTCACCGAATTTGAAAAAGATCATCGGTTTTAAAAAAAAGTTCAGCGAAGCAATAAATAAGTTCACCAATTTTCAAGAAAGATCACCGAACTACTAGAAATCCACATTTTACCTAGAGCCAACCTCTTTACCTAGAGCTCATCAGCTAACTCAAGGGATAGAAAAGAAATGAACAGGACCCTCTAGGGAAAGATGTCTTTCCAGCCAAAAAAATAGAAACTAAACTTTCCCTAGGGTGGTGCCACGTACGTACCATCGAAGCCAAAAAAGACCGAAGAGCTGCCCTCGATGTGGCCACGTAGATTGCCTCCCGCGCTCCTTTATCGACACAGCGCGCCAAGTTTTTCCCCTCGCACAAGTTGGGCCCACTGGTCAGTGAGAAAAGGAAGGGAAAAAGGGCGCGTAGAGGAATTTATTTGGCTAGGTCCCTCCTTCACGCTTCACCCATACCCCAAGCGCTGCCAGACTAAAAAAAATCCCCTCTTCTATCCCTGCCCGCCCCGCGCCGCCGCGACCTGCTCCGCCCCGTGCCGCTATGACCTACTTCTCCCCGCGCCGCCACGCTCCGCTGCGCCCCAGCCCGCCCCGCTCCGCTGCACCCTGGCCCGCCCCCTCCGTCGTGCCCCTTCTTCCCCTGTACTGGATCGGTGACATTCGCGACGAGCGTGGTGGCCATGGCCACGCCGGCCGAGGTGACGGAGTCGTGCTTCCCGTGGTGACCGCATCCGCGACGCCCTTAGCTCTGCTGACTGGGTCGCCCTTTGGATGTGGAGACGGTGCCGCCCCCGCTGATTGGACGAGCATTCGGTCTGCTCTGTTGTACGCAGCTGCTTCTGTCCAAAAGGTTGTCTCTATCTCTCTTCCCCTCTAGTTTAGAAAGATGTTTGATTGCTGGCTTAGATAGTTGTACTTGTGTATGTCTAGCAAAATTCTGAAACTGTTGTTTTGGTTTTAGCATCCGAAGGAAGCAGTAGGTGGTGCACTATTCAGTACATGTGGACGTTGTTCAGTATCTTCTCCAGCAGGTGGGGTTTTCAGTTTAAACATCTTGGTTAAAAGGTGTATGAAAGGTCCTAGGAACAAAAGAAATTTCTAGCAAAGGAAGGAATAGAAGAACTGATTGATATGGAGATGCACGAACACATGAATGAACCATTCAACCATGTAAATTGTGGTCAGAATACAGACACTAAACACAGTGAACATGAAATGTTTCATGTAGTTTATGTTGAATTTGTTCATAGCTACTGTAATTGCATGAATGACAGAAACAATAGCTTCATTGATTACTATATATGCTCGTGTTAACAGTGGTCGGATTACTGCATTTTTACGATTGCTGTAGTTATCTACACAAAATTGCGTGTGTGTTTTACCATTGTTGTTTAGTTATCCATATGAAAGCTAGTGGCCGCAATTGTTGGGCTTTTCCACCCCAGTCTTTGCTTTATGTTATGAATAAATGGAAGTCCTCTACTATTCTTCATTGGTTTTCTACATTTTTTCAGAAACCATCAAGTGTCGGGTGTTGTTTGCTTGAAGAAAAGTTCCCTGCTCGTGGCATCGAATCAACAGAGAAGAAAGGCATTGCTAAATCAAGTAGGTATTATGATTTCTTCTTTCCATGAAAACTATGTTGATTAATGCATTGTTCACTTGTATGATGTGGGAATGTGGGGTTATTTTTTGTTGGTGATGAGTGGTTTTCTATTTTAGTGTGTATGATGCATTCATTTTTTGTTGGGATGCGACTTGTGATCGTAGCAATTCATTTTTATTTCAGATTTAAGTACAAAACCAAACCATGTCTTTGGATGCTCAACGTAGTTGGATGTATAGTGGGTGGAAGGATAATGGAAGGCATTCTGATGAGTGGATACGCAATACAAATGCTTTTGTGAACCATGTTTTTGAGGGTGTCCGTAGTGCCAAGTTTGGAGTTTCTTGTCCTTGCTCAAAATGTTGCAATGGTAGTAGAAGAACAAAACAATTGATGACCTCTCATCTTTGTCATTGGGGTTTCATGCCCAACTACTTTAGATGGACTGCACATGGGGAGCATCATGTTCATGTAGATAGAGTGGAGTCTGTCAACACTGATTGCTTAGAGGACATGTTGTGTGACTTTGGGGATGCAATGCATGTCGATAATGTAGACGAGGAGCCAACACCAGATGCCAAAGCTTTTTATGCCATGTTGTCAGCTGTTAGAGACCCACTCCATGAGTTCACCCAAACCTCACGCTTTGCTACTATTACACGCTTGATGTGAATTAAGTCACAATACAATTTGTCAGGGGACTGCATAAATAGTTTACTGAAACTTTGGCAAGATACACCCCCTCAAGGCAATAAAATGCCATCAAGCTTGTATGAGTGCAAGTGTATCTTAGTTGGTTTGAAAATGCCACTCCTGAAAATAGATGCATGTGTTAACCATTGCATGATATACTATAAGGATAGAGAGAGAAAACTGAAGTGTGATTTCTGCGGTGAAGCAAGATATAAGGTAGTTAACAATGACTGCCCAAATAAGAAGCGCAAACCCATCCCACGTAAGGTTCTGCGATACCTTCCATTTCTACCAAGATTGCAAAGGTTGTTCATGCAGCCTGAATTTGCTAAGCACATGAGATGGCACATGGAAGGCAACCGAGAAAATCCAGGAATGATGGTGCACCCAGCTGATAGTGAATCATGGAAATCTTTCAATGTGGATGGGTTTGCAAGTGATCCACGCAACGTTAAGCTAGTCAAGTCCTCTGATGGCTTCAACCCTTTTAATTTCGGGTTAACACAATACTCTTGTTGGCCTGTGTTTCTTGCTCCTTTGAACCTGCCACCTGCTCTTTGCTTGAAAACACAAAATATCTTTCTTAGCATGGTGATCCCTGAACCAAAGAGTCTTGGCAAGAACTTCAATGTGTACATGGAGCCTTTATTTGATGAGTTGAAAGAGGCGTGGGCGGGTGTACCAACTTATGATAGTTTCCTTAAGCAGAATTTCAATATGAGGGTAACCTTGCATACAACTGTCCATGACCCCCCTGCTTTTGGTATGGTTGCTGGATGGTCTACCCATGGTGGGCTGGCTTGTTACGAGTGTGGGGCAGATCCACAAACAATTTGGCTGGATAATGGGCACAAATGGAGTTCGTTTGATAGCCACAGGCGATTTCTGCGGGCCGACCATATATTTAGGACCCAGAGTGATGCCTTTTTAAAAGATACATTAGTGAAGGATATTGCTCCATGTAGGTTAACAAGGGATGAAATTTTTGCTTACATGAATGAAGTTAAGGACAACAATTTTGAAGGTTATGGAGTAACACACAATTGGACACACATTCCTAAGCTGTGGGAATTGCCATACTTCCCAAAGCTTTTGCTTCCTCATAATATAGATGTTATGCACACCGAAAAAAATATTGCAGAAGCAATATTCAATACTGTCCTTGACATTCCTAACAAGACAAAAGACAATGCCAAAGCCCGCCTTGACCAAGCTGTACTGTGTAGCAGAACTGATTTGAACCTTCAAGAAAAGCCCAATGATAAATGGGAAAAGCCTAGAGCACCATATTGCTTGAAGAGGAACCAAATAAGAGAGGTCCTATTGTGGTTTCTTCAGCTCAAATTTCCAGATGGATATGTGGCCAACATGAAGCGAGGTGTTAACTTAGAGCAACTTAAGATATATGGGCTCAAAAGTCATGACTACCATATATTTATGGAGCGGTTGCTGCCTGTCATGCTGCGGGGGTATGTAGATAATGATGTGTGGGAGGCTTTGGCTGAGCTAAGTTATTTCTTTAGGCTGCTTTGCGCAAAAGAAATAGATCCTAACCAAATGGATAAATTGGAGGAAAACATTCCTGTCCTAATTTGTAAATTGGAGAAAATTTTCCCACCGGGGTTCTTTGATTCAATGGAGCATATAATGATACACCTCCCTTATCAAGCAAAAGTAGGAGGGCCTGTTAAGTATCGTTGGATGTATACTTATGAAAGGTATGTTTTGTTCTTCATGCATTATGTCCATATGGTAGTAGTATTTCCTATTTGGACATTACTTTGTTACATGGCAATGTAGGTTAATAAAAAAGCTTAGAGCAAAAGTTAGTAACAAAGCACGTGTGGAGGCTTCAATTGTTGAGGCATTTCTTGTTGAGGAGATTTCAAACTTTAGTTCTTTGTACCTTCCTGATGATGTGCCTACCTCAAGAAATCGCCCCCAACGTTATGCACAATCTAGCACTACCAGCACAAGTACTCTTAGTTTTTTTGGAGACAAGGGATGGAAAATTGGTAGAGGGGAACCTAGGATCTTATCACATGAAGAGTACAAGACAGCCATGATTTTTATCTTACTAAACATGCCTGAAATGGATGATATTGTGAAGTAAGTTCTCTAAATTAGCATTTCTAGCACAATCATGTACAAATAAAAAAATTGGTGCTGATGGTTTACACAAAATATGTAGACAATTTGAACTTGACCAATGGAGGCGTCCTCGACAACCAAGTACAAAAGAACTTGATAAACTTAGGCGAGATGGTGCTGGTTCAGGAAAACCAAACTTGTTGGATTGGTTCAAAACTTTGGTAAAGCACCTATACATACTAGCAAATAAAGTGCCCTACATTTTTCTATGCCTAATAACTCTATATACATATATTGTCTTCTTGCAGTGCATAAAGGATGCATCTATTAATAAAGAATTACGCGATCTTTCGCGAGGTTGTAGCATGAGAGTAAAATCATATGACATGTATGAAGTTAATGGGTTCATATTTCAATCAGAGAAATATGAAAACCACAGAGAAGGGGACCTTTCATCTAGAAATACCGGCGTTCTTGCTCTTGGAATAGATGATGCAACCAATGAGGAGCTTGAATACTACGGTGTTATTAAGGACATTATAGAACTTAAATTTGATGGTGATGAGGACTTCAGTCTTGTGATGTTTGATTGTCACTGGTTTCATCCAACTAAAGGAGTGAGACATTTGAACAGATTTGGCTTAGTTGAAGTAGCACCTGCTTCAACCAATCCAGCCAATGAGCGTTTTGCTATTGCCAGCCAAGTGAGCTTAGTCTATTATGTTCCATATGCTTGTACTTTGGTTGCAAGTCTTCTTGATTGTCAAGTTGCTTACAGAGTACCACCTTTAGGCAGTCTAGAAACTCCTACAGATGATGACTACGCAACAACAACACCCACTAATGCAGATGTGTTCCAAGAGAATAGTTTAGATGCCAATGATTTCATTGTACAAGTAGGATCACAACTTGACAACTTAACAGTACGTGGTTCAGATGAGGTGGTTGATCCAACCGAATTGTCAAATATTAGCAACCGACATGATTTGGGTGGTGAAAGGATTCAAGAACAAGTTATCGAGGATGAAGACTATGATGAAGTGATCATTGAGGAAATTGAAGAAGAAGATGATGATTTCTAGCCCATTTTCTATTTATTATCGTTGTTTGTAATTTGGGTGGTTGAAGACTTGGCAAGAAACACTTATCTATTTGCTATCGTTATGTTTATCATGATTGTCTTGTTGGTTGTAAACTGTTCTTTGCTATCTTTATCTTATTTGTTTCAAGAATCACACATTACAGGATGACAATTGGAAGAAAAGCATCTCGACTTGCTGTAGCGATCAAACCAGCGTCTGCTGCTCGAAACACTACTGCTGCTGATGGCACTTATGATGGGTACATAAGAGGAGTTTCAGATCTTCCTCCTGCTATTCCAAATAATGAAGATCGTCCAATCATTCGACCTATTAGCAAGACATAAGTCTTATTATTTAGTATAAGTACTTTCTTGTTCTGCAATATGTTTTCCTTTTCTAATACTTGTTTGTTGTATTTACAACTTCCTTCTGTGTAGGCATTGGAAGGACATTCCTGTTGTTCGAAAGGGCAGAAGACCATCAAGTGTATTGACATGCCTTCTGAAAAGTAACCATCCCGGTATTCTGGATTATGATGGTGTGAAGGTGGTTGCAACAGAGTGGGAGCATTATCATGCGGTGAAGGACACGAATGGTCATTCTATTGCAGACAAAATTGAAGATGCTTTTTGGGTATTAACTATTTAAATTGCTCTCTTTTGTTGACCAAGGTAATTTGCTCTTATTTATATTAAACCATCTATCAATTCTCATTGTAGCTAAGGTACAAGTATGAAGATGCATACTCAGAGAAGGCAAAGCAACATGTTCGAAGATGTTGCAAGGCACTTTTGCCAAGTATATTTTACTATGCAAGAATCCAAGCCATAATTGATCATTTTCGAAAAACTGAGAACACTAACATGAATGGCAAGCTTGCTGGGCAATACTATTTGGATAGAGCTCAGTATTTGGTGCAAAGGCAAGGTTGGTTAGGAAAAGAAGCTTGGGTTGTTGTAGTTGATGAGTGGTGCAGTGAAGAGTGGATTGCAAAATCAAAGAGATACCGTGCCAATCATTGCAGCTCAAAGTTCAAGCCTCACAAGGGTGGTTCCAACTCGATGACTACTATAAGTCAAAAAATGGTTATCAACTAAACTTAGTAGTTTCCTTTATTATCACTTATCATACGAAGAATTATAAATATCTTACATGTCTTGAATCTTGTGTAATGCAGTCCGAACAAACCGGCGAAGATGTTAACCAGATTCAGGCTTGGGTGCATACACATAGAGGATTGGACAAGAGAAAACCTTTAATTCTCAACACACCAGAAGCAACTAAATGTTTGGTATGTGTTTTTTTAGCAATACCATGGAATAATGCCAATATATATCCTTTTCTCAAACCAAACACATCCTTATGAAGTCTGGTCTGAATTTAGTGTTTTTGCATGTCAACTTGTTTGTCCAATTTGTATGTCAATTTGTCTGCCCACTTGTGCAATTGTGTAATAGGAGCTTTACACAATTATTTGAAATTCCTAAACATTTGTGTACCTTTGTTTTCTTCTTGAGTAGGCACTTTATACAGAAAAGGCTAAAGAGTTAGATGGAGAGGACTATGATATCCTGAAAAATGATGTTAGTTCTAAGGCACTTTATGATTGCTCTAATGGGAAGCCACATGGTACATGGTCTCTCTTTAATGGCATTGTCAATGACATCGAGGTCATTTTTGAGGTGAGAGCTACTGGTACATCTTCAGGAGCCTTGAAGCGTCGTCGAGCTGAAGAAATTGAAGATGTGCGTCAAAAGGAGTCCGAGAAGACTCGAAAAGCAGAGGCTTATGCCAACAATGTCTTGTCATGGGGTGTTGGGATGTACAAGCACTGCAATGAGATACAAAAGTTTCTTCAGGTGCTGGTTATACATTCCATGTTTATCAATTAATTTGCTAGCATTTGAAAGTAACCACTATGTGAATTTTCTTTTTTTTGCAGACTTTGGCAACTAAGCAAGGAGTGCCTATTGGAGAAATACCACTGCCGCCGGTTCCACCTCCTTTTCGTTCGCTTTCTCCTGGATCTCCGCAACGATCTACCATCCAAGTATGTAATCATCCATCTCAAGCAAACACACACACACACATTAATACATTTAAAGCATGATAAGGGTTACTTTTAAAACCTGGCTCTTGTTTTGCAGATTCTAGAAAATAGCGAAGAATCGCCAGCTTTGTGTGCTCAACAAGAAACAAATCCTTGCTCTATTAATGTATGTATTTCTCAAACTGATCTCAAATGATACAAATAGTAATGGTCTGTTCGTTGTGACTTTCCAGGGATAAATAACTTAGTAAGAGGGGTATATTGAACAATGCATGTTTGCCGTCTTTCCTTTTCAGAAGAGAATGTTAGAGCTGTTTGTAGTATAATTTCTTGATTGGGATAAAACACGAATGCAATGCACCATAGGGTGCTTCAAACATAGGAGTACATATTGTTGTTTCTGTGTGCAAATAATAGTTTCACATGGCTATTGTTGGTAGTAAATGTTTTTCCTTCCTTCAGTATAGTCTTTGGTCTCATTTATTTGTACCAAAACAACCAGCGAACTGATTCAGAACGATGCAGCGTGTGTAGTTGCATTGCTTATGTGTGTATGGATAAGTTGAGAGATACCTATTCACATACTTGTGACAATATGCATGCTTATGTGATGTGTGATGCTAGACTGTGTGGTGCTGGATCATTTGGGATTGATGTTGATTAATGGGGCTGTGTGAGGATGTTGGAGGGATCATAATATATTTTTTGTCCAATTGTCCAGTTTATAGTTGTTATGCTGCCAAAATTTATACCAGATTTTGCATGCCTTTGTTCTAATTACTGGAAATAGGAAATTCTATTTAGACTTTGTCGACTTGATGTAACTCACTAATTTTCATTGGAACATAGAGTTGCGTGTAGTTCCTCTAATAAGTTCTTATTGTCATGTTCCAGCTTTTGAGAATTTGTGAATCTTTCTTTTCAGGAACATGTTACTGCTCCAAGTGTTCCTGCTGTAGACGATGAAGGGATGTTTGGGGGATTTTTCAGGGAAACTCTAGTTGACCTACATCAGTGTGTACGTGCTAATTGAGATGCTTAATCAGTTAGATGTAGCAAACTCTAGCTAGCAAGCCTATTTTTTGGTCAAACATGTGATGGCTGGTGATGTCTTGGCATCTACTGTATGCATGTGACGATTGGTATCTATGTATATATATACACACACTAATTATTTGATGTTATTTTCATTTTATAATTATGGCTCCATTTTGAATTATTTGAATTATTGGTTATGAATTCAAATTTAAATTACACATTTGAATTATGTCTGCATATGGGGAATGTGTTTCCCTACAGTATGTAACTCTAGAGAAAGTATGGTGATGTGGCGCGAAAGGGCCCCACAATCTTTCCCTAGGGCCTGGCTGCAGGTAAACAACCTATCCACGTGGATTGCAACATATATATGGAAATCTTTCCCTAGGGCTTGTGCCTCTAGGTAAAGAAAATTTCCCTAGAGCTTGCTGGATACACCCTAGGGGAAGGGGTCTTTACCGACTATACTATACCTAGGGTTCTTTACCTAGGGCAAGCCCAAGGTAAAGTCTTTCCATATAATTTTTCCTATTTCACCTAGGGTATATGACTATAGGTAAAATGTGGATTTCTAGTGTTTGAAAAAAGTTCACAAACTTTAAAATAAGTCCTTCGATTTTTTTAAAAATTCTTCAAATTTCAGGAAAATTCCATTGAAAATATGTTCATTGAATTTGAAAAAAAATCATCAATTTTAAAAAAAGTGCGTCAAATTTGGAAAAACAAAGTTCATCGAATTTGAAAAAAAATCTAATGTTAGAAAAAGTTCACTAAAAAGTTAATTGATTTTGAAAACAAAATTTCATCAAATTCTAAAAAAACATCATTGAGTTGGAAAAAGTTCACGCATTTAAGAAAAAAAACATGTAATTGATGAGGGAGGAAACCCGAAAGAAGAAAAGAAAAAGGAAACAGAAAATGAAAATGGAAAAGAGGAAAAAGAAAAAATAAAACATAGAAGGCCGGAATAAAACCAAGGAAGAGTCGAAACTTAATATACCCTGCTCTGTAGCACGGTGGTTGTACGAACTAAGTTTCACGAATGAAGTCGGCGGTTCAATTCGTAGCGAGTGCCTGCTAGAAGAGTCGCAAATGAAAGAGCCAAACTTCTCTCTCACAGGCCCAATACCAGCTTGGGAGGCTGCACCGACATGACAGAGATGAAAACGGATGACTGGTCGCATTCATTCACTAGAGAATAGAGAGAACAACGAAATATACACGAGATGTATCAGAGCTATCAAAAGAATATTCTTCGTGGCCTTAAAGTCTCATGCATGTATTCTTATAAATTTGAAGTTCCTATTCTACGAAAATACTAGCCAAAGGCCCGTGCGTTGCCACGGAATAACAACCTTATATACAAGAATTTTGATCAAAACATCATTGCATTTCAACAACATGAGTGTAGCATGTGGCTTGTGATTGTGTTGCGTGCAAATATTGGGTTACACTTGCTTCCTCGGTAATCACCTGACAGCACTTGAGTTTCTTTCTTTGTATTGCCATGTTATATTAGGTTTATCTAAGCCAAACTACAGTTAAAAAGGTTGACATAGTGCAATTCTCCCCCAAAATTATTAGCAATCAAACTCTTATAAAAAATCATCCCTTTTGATTGGTGATTATCAAATACAATAATACTCCTTCCGTTCCTAAATATAAAATCTTTTATTTGCGAAATATAGAACCTTTTAGAGATTTCAATATTGACTACATACAGAGCAAAATGATTGAATCTACACTCCAAAATAAACAAAGCAATAGTCGGTGGCACTATTTATTCCACTGACTAACACGTCTCCCCTATCTAATAATCCTACTATCAACCCAACCAACACATGGCGCTCCTACACTTGCCAGCCCCTCCTCTATGAGCCAACACCGCCAATCTTGTTGTGCCTTCCACACCTCACTCCTCCATCTCAATCTGCTAGTTCTACACAATACCCGAGCCTCCTCTCCATGACCGTGATGTTGTCACCGTCCCAATGTCATATCCCAGAAACTCCCTCTTCCCATGTTCCATAAGCTGAGAATCTAGGAAAGAACTACATTAAAAATGGCAGAGTTGGATGTACAGGGAGAATAGAGTGCTTATATTAGGCAGAAATATACACAACAAATTTGATAAACATCATGAAAATCTTGGCTACAACATGCAAAGTTCTTTCATAAACTACAAGATAGGAAAACTCCAACCAACTTAGCACACAAATTACAACAAAAGTGAACAAGATAGATGTCATTTTCTTGTAGCCATGCCGCTTTTTTTTTGCCAAGATTGAGCTTTGTGATTTAACATTTAGGTTTCATAGGTCCATAGGAAATAGACTCTCTGAATCAGAAACA
This sequence comes from Triticum urartu, assembly GCF_056163025.1. Lineage (NCBI taxonomy): Eukaryota > Viridiplantae > Streptophyta > Magnoliopsida > Poales > Poaceae > Triticum > Triticum urartu. The sequence goes on from NC_141874.1 coordinate 79,479,930, forward strand.
ATAAACTATATAGGTAGCTTGTCAGGAACCCATATCAATCCACTACATGTCTGCATGAAACTGAAACAAATCATAATTAGTAAACAGTTCTAGGGAGCAAAAGGATAAACAATATAGAATCTTGCAAACAAAAATAAGTACCTACATCAATAAAATTCTACAATTAAACAACCGCAGATCCTTACCGACTCTTCCCCTTATGCAGCAATGGTTCATATACCACAACCCTCTAAAAATTACGAATACCTCTTTTGAAAGATAAACTCATGTTTCTTCAGTTGCTTCTGTTCAAATAACTACATAAACTGCAGCGTGGTTCCTGGAAACATCATACAAAGTCAATCAAATGCAATATGTATATGTACTTTGCCTGTTTCTGTTCTGCAAGATTGGACTGAACTGATGAACTCAAAATAAGATTTGGTATATGACACCAAAAAAAGCACTCGCAGCTCCCAATCCAATAACCCACTCAGGAAGGATAAAAGAGGTGGAATTAGCTAACGATGCAAAGTAGGATGCGGCTGCAATGGTTCTATTCTTTGAAGGTAGACCCGGTTCCTACTCTACAACAATATGGTTCATGCTCAAGTGCCCCGCTACCATACTTTACACCAAATCCTAAAAGAAATTGTAGCGACAGTGATACCCCTGGAATTCCACAAACCCCAATGCACCATTTGCAGCCGCTTATGCATTATCAGTGGGTTCTCCATCATCATATCTGTGGTCAGTGTACACACGCACACAAGCACGCGGGAGCGTGCACACACACACGCGCGCGCGCGCGCGCGCGAGAAACAACAGTTTGCTTGAGGCCGTTACGTTCTTTTACAGAAAGCAGCAGCCGATTTCACAGCATTAGATTGATAAGTTCAATTTGCACACAAATAAACAGATTCTCTCCGGGATTTTTTTTGCTGCAAACAGTGTGTGGGTTAAAAGCACACAAACATATATATCCCATTTGGATTATGCCCGAGCTGGCCATGCCAAATCGGGGGCGTGTCAAAAAATAAGTGAACACTTCACCCTCCCTTGTCTCGCCAGCAATTGACGTGAAATTGCATAGGAAAGTTGGGCTAGCATCAGCACGCCAAGTAATTAGCCTTGATCCAAGAATACGCCCACATATCTTGTCAACGCCAATTTTTCGGCATTGCAGGCTCGGGCTCCAATGCGAATAGGCCATAGACACTCCCAATATTGGTAGGCTTATAGTGTCTTAACTCTTAAGTGCCTTTGGAACCTCAAACAAATTTGGAATTGCCCACATTTCACTTTTGCTGTACAATTTATACAGGTATATGGGTTACAGAATTCAGCAACCTATGAACCATCATGGGCTCATGGTGAAAACCTGTGTTGGAAAGTCAACAATCTATGAATTAAAGCAGCGATGTATCATGTGGTCAGTTCAGCATTCTACGAATCAAAAGGGCAAGAGCTCACGTTGCTAAGAAGAATAGCACAAACGTTCCTTCTTCAGCTTCTCCTGTCATCGTCCTCTGCAGCATGGTCATCCTACACATGTTCGGATTTTCCAAGCATCCCAAAAGAAGCAGTTATAGTCATAGTATGGACCAAAAAAATTGTTGTATGAGAAACTAAACGACATCTTACCTCGTATCAATCTTGTATGTCTGCCGGTCTTCTGCCCAACGCCATCCAATCTCAACCCGGTGGCGACGGTGCGGGCATATATCTGCGGCCGCCGCGGTCGACCAAGTCCTCTTCTCCCAGCTCCGGCTACAGGGTGTACATGTGCTGAAACAGACACATGGCGCCAAGCTTGGAGCAAAGGAGGAGACGGTACGCGCATAGCTGAAGTCGGGAAGAAGAAGCCTTGCAGGCGGGTGCGCGCAGACGTCTTCACCATGGGAGCTGTCAATGGAGGCGGGGAGGCGGGGACAAGGGAGGGGGAGGGGTCAGCAGTGGCGATGAGGACCATGTGGGGGCGCGGCAGACAGGAGGATTGAAGGGTGAACGGAGGGAGGGGCGGACGACGCAAGTGCTCCAAATGCCCTTGTGGCGGGTGGTTTGGGAGAGGGAAGGGGAGATCGTGGCCTCGTGTGTGATGGTCATGGCGAGTAGAGAGGGAAGGTCATATGGTCGCGGTTGTTTTGTTTTTTGTTTTTACCGCGCGGAAGAAGCGCTTGATGCGGGTGGGGAGCACGGGTTAAACCATCACGACGTTCGATTCTTCTTTAATAGTAGAGATTAAAATACGTAGAAACATTCCATCTATTTTCACATTTTTTCTATTGTTCCTTTCATCCAAAAGGTCTTCGTCAGCACCTCCAAAAACTAAGTTAAACCGCGTGGCATTGTTGTGGGTTTGCTTTTTTGTTTTTGAGATAGAGAGACTTTGTGGGTTTGCTCGCTTTTTATTTTTGTGGTTCTGCTTGCTGTCCATAGGTGTAGCGAAGGAATAAATGTCAGCTGCAGCCTGCACATGGGCCCATGTGCGTCGTGCGAAGCGGTCGAACCAGGCCAGGTAGCGGGGCGACAACCGTCGCGTCGGACCCGGCACGGACGAGACGAGACCAAACCCGACCGACCCACGCACTCCACCGGCAGCAGCACGCGCCACCGTCCCTCCCCACCATCCTGACCCACCCCGCGGCGATCGATGGCGCTCCCGTCGGCGTCGGGCGGCGGCTCCACGGCGCGGCTGCTCACCGTGCCGGCGCTGCTCCTCCTGCTCTCCTGCGCGGCGCTCCTCGTCTTCCTCCTCCTCCCGTCCCCCTCCGCCTCCTCCGGGGCCCACCTCTGCGCCTGCTCCGACCCCGTCACCACCCACACCACCACCAGCGTCACCACCACCACCACCACCGCCGCCCCGGCCCCCATCGCCACCTTCCCCGACGACGTCGCCTGGCTCAAGGCGCAGCTCGCCTCCAACTCCCTCGCCCTCCTCGCCTCCGCCGACGCCTGGCACGAGCTCCGCAAGGGCATCAACCCCCGCACCCGCGAGCGCCAGCTCTTCGACCTCAACAGGTAATACTCTACCCCCAATTACCCAATCCACGCCATCCTACATTTCCATGCTTCCCCTTGCCGTAAAGCAGGATTAGATTTACCAGGTTCTGCTGCGATCGAGTTATTAGTAATCCCCTAGTACATTACTAGTCCTAGGGCTTCAGAAAGTGAAATTGGCATCTCAATGTTGTCCCTGGCCACACTGCAGGCACCATGGGATCTCTCATTATCCCGAAGAAGAGGCGACCAACCACACCGCGCTGCCTTGCCCCGGGGAGCTCCTCGTCGAGGAGCACCACAGTAACTACGGCGAGCCATGGGCCGGTGGCCGGGATGTGTTTGAGTTCCTGGCCAACGCCTCCGCCCTCGCGCCCAGAGATCAGGTTCTTGAAATTGGGTGCGGGACGCTCCGTGTCGGTCTGCATTTCATCCGGTTCCTCGATGCTGGGAGATTCCATTGCCTGGAGCAGGATGAGCTGTCCCTCATGGCTGCGCTTCGGTACGAACTGCCGTCGCAGGGGCTGTTGTACAAGCGACCGATGATTGTGAGAGGGGGGGATATGGATTTCAGCAAGTTTGGGGATACTGTTATGTATGACCTGATTTATTCTAGTGCCGCGTTCCTCCACATTCCACGTGACCTTGTTTGGACTGGGCTTGAGAGGCTTGCAGGCAAGCTGAGGCCAAAGACAGGCAGGATTTTTGTGTCGCATAACATTAAGTTTTGCACAAGGTTGGGTGGAGATGAGTGCACACGCCGACTTACGGAATTGGGGCTGGAATATGTTGGGAAGCACACTCATGACAGCTTGTTGTTTAACCATTATGAGATATGGTTTGAATTTCGGAGGCCAAAAGTTTAGATCTTGATGGCACAGGAAGATAGACAAGTTGGTTTCTGTTTTTGCAATTTTGGATGTGTGAAGCAAAATACATGCCATGCTCTGTACGGTAATGAGTTTTGGCTTTGGACTGAAACCAGTGTTCGCCCAGCTCTGAGTTGAATCATGTGAACAAAATTCCTGATTGGAAGGTACCATTGCGCTGGAGTCCCATTACATTTTGGTGAGTTGTTGAAGTCTTTAGCTTTAGTTACCACCATTTATCAGTGTACTGTAATCTTAGTAATATCTGGGAGTATTTTTCGGTAGTTGAGGTCAAACTGATATGTTATACATTGTTTAGCCCAACAGCTTCCTACAATGGTCAAGCAGTAATTGTCTCACCACACAAGGTTTAGTAAATTGTAACAAAGGATAACCCTGTTATCCTGTTTCTGTACTTAATGACAGGCTTATCTGATCAATGTGTTCTGAAATACACTTTGTTATTCTATGGTATCTTGGTGAATAGTTTGATCTGTACATCTATATTTATTCTTCATTATCCACCTTGGAACTGGCGTTATCATGAATTGGTACTATCTCTTTCTGGGTGACTGAGAGTGAGCATATCTGTTCAGCTGGCTTCCTGCATTGCTTGTCAAAATTAGGGTAGTGTCAACTGTCTACCAATTATCTTTGTTTGCTTTGCCTGCTTGCCACAAGACCATTCATACATATGCGGCTGCAATACATTTTTATTGGTACCTAAGAAAACCCATCTTTGTCAGTATTTATGATTTATTTATGATGATGTGGGTGATACCCAATGATCCTTGTGTGACCATTAGTTGCAATTTTGGATGTATGAAGAAAAAAAATCAAGCCATGCCCTGTACGCTAATGAGTTTTGACTTTGGACTGGAATCAATGTTTGCTCAGCTCTGAGTTGAAGAATGTGCACAAAATTGATGATGGGAAGGTACCATTCTGCTGGAGTCCCATTACATTTTTGTGACTGGTTGTTGAAGCCTTTAGCTTTTGTTACCACCAATTTGGCTGTACTATAATCTTAGTAATGGCTAGAAGATTTTTTCGGTGGTTGAGGTCAAACAGATATGCTATACATTTTGTAGCCCAACAGCTTCCTACAACCATCAAGCGGCAATTGCCACGTAAGGTCTGTGACAAGGGTAACTCTGAATTTAGTGAAAGGCCTGCCGATGAGTTCTGGAATACACTTTGTTATTATTATTTTTGCGGGTAAATACACTTTGTTATGCTATAGTAGGAGTATCTTGGTAAATCGTTTGATGCCTATGCATCTATATTTATTATTCATTCATTATCCACCTTGGCAGTGGTACTATCTCTTTTATGTGGTGACTAAAAATGAACATATCTGATTTTCAGCTTTGCTTCCTGCCTTGTCAAAATTAGGATTGTATCACTAGTCCGTCATTTATATTTGTGCACATGCTTGCCATAAGAACACTCATATCTATGCGGTTGCATTACATTTTGTCTTTGTTGTTAGTGCTGGTGACCACTCATCTTCATTAGTACTTTCATTTGTTTATGATGATGTGGAGTGAAGCCCAATTATTCTTCAATTACCATTTTTATTGCACGTTATTTTTTAATCAGCATGATCTTATTCTGTATGTTATGATGTCATCTACATCCTGGTATCCATGTTTTCTCGTGTAGAATTTCGGTGTGATTTCATAAATGGCATGCCAGTCTATAAGTATAATGACAGTGTTTGGTGACTGGTTATAATGCTTTATCTGTGCTGTTAGCAATGACATGTAGTGCCAAAAAGCCTGAGTGAGGCCAAAACTGTTTTATGTACTCTAAGCAGCAAACATTTAGTCCCAGTGGGCTAGGGGAGTCCATCATTGATTATGAATCATTTCTCTGATTATAAATGCAGAGATCTTTTAGTATCCCACCACCAGCCACCAAGTTATTGCGAACCTGAAAATGGGTTTCTTGGTTCCAAAAGAATCCACCAAGTTAAGCTTGTGTAGTGGCTAAGAGTGGACATATCTGTTCAGCTTTCTTCCTTCCTAGCTTGTCAAAATTAGGATATACTCTCTCCGTTCCAAAATATAAGGTGTATTAGCATTTCCAAAAGTCAATCATGTGCATGTTGGACCAAGTTTTTAGAAAAAAGTATCAATATCCACAGTACCAATTTTGTATCATTAGATCCATCAGGAAAGTATTTTCATATTTTACTTCTTTTGTATTGTAGATGTTGATATTTTAGGAAAACTGATGCACCTTATATTCTGGAACAGAGGGAGTATCACTTGTCTGCCAGTCATCTTTGTTTCCCTGCTTGCCACAAGACCATTCATACATATGCCGTTGAAATACACTTTAATTTTACGTGGCATCTAAGACAACCCATCTATGTTAGTACTCCCTCCGTCCGAAAATACTTGTCATCAAAATGGATAGAAAAGGATGTATCTAGAACTAAAATACATCTAGATACATCCCCTTTTATTCATTTTGATGACAAGTATTTCCGGACGGAGGGAGTAGTATTTAAGATTTATCTATGATGATGTTTAGTGATGCCCAATGATCCTACATTTACCATTAGTTGCAATTTTTTATGCACGAAGCAAAAAAGCAAGCCATGATGCGCTGTACGCTAATGAGTTTTGACATTGGACTGGGATCAATGTTTGCTCAGTTCCCAGTTGAAGAATGTGCACAAAAATCATTACGGGGAGGTACCATTGTGCCAGAGTCCCATAACATTTTGGTGAGTGGTTGTTGAATTCTTTAGCTTTACTTACCAGCAATTATCAGTGGTACTGTAATCTTAGTAATGTCTGGAAGTTTTTTTCGAGTAGCTGAGGTCAAACTGATATGTTACTCATTTTTAGCCCAACAGCTTCCTACAATGGTCTAGCAGCAATTATCACGCAAGGTTTGTGACAATGATAACTCTGTATTTAACGATTTGGCTATCTGATCAATGAGTTTTGAAATTACACTTTGTTATGCTGTAGTATCTTGGTGAATAGTTAGATGCCTATGAGCATCAATATTTGTTATCCATTATCCACCTTGGGTCATATCCTTGAACAGTAATATCTCTTTTTGTGGTGAATGAGGATGAACATATCTGATGCTTCCTGCCTTGGCAAAATTAGGATTGTGTGCCTGCTTGCTGTAAGACCAATTCGTAGCATGCGGTTGCATTACATTTTGTCCTAGTTGTTGGTGCCGGTGATCAGTCATGTTTATTAGCACTTATTATGTTTTATTGATGGTGATGTGGAGTGCAGGCCAATCATTGTTCTATTACAACTAGTGTTGCACATCTATAACTTATTAACCGGCATGATCTTATTCTATATGTTCTGATGTTATGTGCCTCCTGGTATCCATGTTTCCTTGTGTGATTTTTGTCATACATGCCATGTCTGTGTTTTGTATGAGTGTCTCTGTGCCTGACACTAAATGTGCATTTGGACCCGGTTTTACCTCTGTCGTTAGCGAAGACCGCCCGTAGCGCCAAAAATCCCAAGTTGCAAGTGCTGTGGAGATGTTTATTTACCTGCTGTAAAGAGCACACTGTTTGGTGCCACTGGAGTGGAGTCCATTCATTCTGAAATCTGGATCCTTTGTCTGATTATATATAAATACAGAGATCTTGTGGTATCTCACCAGCCACCGGGTCGTTGCGAGCCTGAAAACGACCCTCTTGATTCCAAGAGAATCCACGGCCGTTTTCGGCACAGCGTATCAGCATATGCCTTTTCGATCACTGGTCATGGGTTCTGCCTGATTTTCTAGCTGGGGGGTTTCTTGAGATGCCGACTGCTGAGCTGACTGGTCCATCCATCTTCGGCCTATCAAGTTGCAGCTCGTTTAATTCCTGTTTCGTGGGGCTAGTGCTGCCCTCTTGTATCCATGATATTTCATAAATGAATCCACGGTGTTCGACCTTCGTGTGCCTGTCCATGACATTACGTTGTCCGTCCGCTCTCTCTGGCGATTTTCGCCGTGTGAAAATCCATGGTTTTGTCCTGTTTTTTTTAACATTTTGTTGATAAGGGCAAAGTAAGTTATCTCAGAAGCTGTGTTACTCAGGTAATAGTACTCTAGTAGAACAGCGGCAGGTGTTGCTGGGCGTTGTGAAATGCTGACCCTGAATTCATGGCAAATCTCGGACGGTGCTTCATCTGGACCACAGCAACAACAACGCGTCCTCATTCATCCGAATCGGTCCAGGAAAGGCAGGCAGTCTTCAAGGAGGGAGGTCTCCCCCGCGGCCTGTCCTTCTGTCGTACTGTGGACGTTTGTGCCGGTGCAATAACCTCCATCGACAGAGACCGTTTGTAGTATCGGATGGTATTTGAAATGGGGCTCGGGCTATTTGCTCGTGTACTGTTTACATCTCGCCGCCTTGTTTTTCAATGTCCCTGCACATGTGCTAGCTAGTTCTGGGTGTCGGGTTAGCTCAGATGGACAGCAAGTATGGCTGTCCGAGTTCCCGACTGATGTAATCCGTGTTGTGACCGCCGATTTGGTCGATCCCTCGTAATTGAAATGCAAGGTGTTTCAGATTAAAAAAATGTAAGTGGAATGATTGTGTCCAATTGGCATTTTCGAAATATCCTATCGCAAGCCCTATTGTCATAGATCATAATCCGTTGGTCACGGGTGTAAGACTTCAAGGCAACAACTTCAACATACCAAACTTCACTTAAAAATGTGGTTTTCTAAACAGTCGTCATAGTGCAAACACTATAAGCACATGAACATGAACTAGCCAAGATTGGTCTTTTATATTTGCCGAATGATAGCATAGGCTGAAACACTAATATACCACCTGCCGTGGCTGCTTGTGTCTCATGCGACTTGCCCGTACACCGTTAAGTTATATAACTTTGCTTTGCCAAAAAAAAAAACAACTTCAAGAAGAAACCATGCTCGTGCACTTCATCAACAAAGTCAAACCTAGAGCTATCACCCTAGAAGCTGAACTTCGAGCCAAAACTTTTCAACAAGCAAATGACGTGGGGATGTCAATGCTGAATGATCTAGTTTGAAGGGTAAACCATTGGTTTTCACCCGGAGAAAACAAAGCGTCAAGCGCAACTGTCATTATCGCCATCTACCTCTCTATCGGCCTGCTCACACAGAACTAGCCGGTTTCTGGAGAAAATTACATCTACCGTAACTGAACTTGACTCTAGGGTTCACTTTGGTCACTGTATTCACGAAATCGCAAGTTACGGTCACCGGGCTCGCTGAACCGGGTCACTATACGGTAACCCATACCGTTTCGGCTCGTATCACGTGCACGTGGACGAATTTAACGAAAAAACGCTTGGACTTGCCAGCTATACAGGACACGTCGAGGGTTTCTTCATCCTCTCCCCTCCCCTGTCGATTCCCCTCTCGTTCCCCTCATCCGACTGCTAAATCCCTAGCGCAATCTCTCATCCCCTCCCCTGTCGCTTGGATCCAACAGTTGCATCCTCTGCTCCCATGTCCGGCGCGGGTAGCTCATCGGGGGCTGGTGCGGGTTGGCTTCCTTTGATCCAATGCCCTGATTGCAAGATCCGCCAGATTAGGAGGTTTGAGTCCACCACTGAAAAGCATCCTGGGTGGATCTTGTACAAGTGTATGAATCATAAGGTTAGTACAAGAACATTGACTGGATGTTGTTCTTCATTTGATTTTCAAATTTGTTCTTGATTTGATTTTGAGATTTGTTCTTGATTTTGTGAAATAGGTAGGGAAGAAACCTTGCAACTTTTGGCACTGGGAAGCTAGTTACATTGATTATTTGAAGGTAAATGGACATCTGAGAGGTGAATCTGTGGATAATAAAGTAGTAGAGATGAAGAAAAAGAAGAACACGACAGAAGTGGATCCTGAAGATATGATGAAGATACTGCTGCTGCTAAAATCACTTCCAGGAGATGTTACAGACTTGGTTGCTGTAATGAAGATAGCAGTTGTACTGCTATTTGCAATTCTCTTTGTGTTAGTGTTAGTTCTAGTTAGGATGTGATTGTTGTGAATGTTGGCAATTGCTAAGTAAGAAGGAGACTTTTGTGTTGTTTGATGTCAGTGGTAATAGAAACCTTTGTGCCAGTAATATTTGTGGAGACAGCTTTGCTGTTGGAAATTAGAGAAGTGGAAAATGTTATTATATGGCATGAACTGATGAGACATTTCACATTTGATAACATGCATTTCACTACTAGAAAAAGGGCTATAGATAATATGGACACTAATGGCGCACCGTGTATGTGGTGCGTCACTGCTATATAGCAGTGGCGCACCAGATACAGGTGCGCCATTAGTAGTTTTGAAAAAAAATAATTTTTTTTGTTAGTAATGGCGCACCATGAGATAGTGCGGCATTACTAGTTGACATAGTAATGGCGCACCACACCCATCGTGCGCCATTAGTATTTAAAAAAAAATAAAAAAAATTGTTAGTAATGGCACACCAGTGGACGATGCGCCATTACTACTAATGGCGCACCGTCCAGTAGTAATGGCGCACCGTCCACTGGTGCGCCATTACTAACAATTTTTTTTATTTTTTTTCAAAACTACTAATGGTGCACCACACACCAGGTGCGCCATTAGTAATATATTTAGCACCAGGGTTACTAATGGCACATCTGATGTGTGGTGCGCCATTAGTAACCCTGGTGCTAAATGCACCCCCTGGACCGCTTTTTTAGTTTTTTAAAAAATAAAAGAAAATGATGGAAATGTCAAAAAAATATAGAAAAAATAAGTTTTCCATGTGATATGTGGTCTAGTTGTTGGGAAATTTACAAATATGAATTTCGACTTTATTTGCAAAATTTCTCTGGAATTTAATAAAATGGGCATAACTTTTGCATACGAACTCGGATTAAAAAGTTTTTATATGAAAAATCATCTACTCGAAAAGTTACATCCGAATTAAACGGGGAGAACATTGTTCAACATCTTCAAAATCCCCCAAAACCTAACAGAACAAAAGATACGTGGCTTTTAAGATCTAGAGGGGGGAAATGAAAAAAAATCAAACTTACTAGTGGCGCACCATTTGCTAGGTGCGCCACTAGTAACAGAAAAAAAGAATTGGTCTCAAAAAAATATGATACGTAATATGACCGGGAAGTTTGAAATATTTTTTCAAAATTTCATCATACTCATGAACATGAACAAAGTCCTAGACATCAACAAGGTTTAATAGGATTGATATGATAAATATATCAACAAGTGCTTGTGAAGTGAGCTGGTGCTGAGGTTGGATAGAACTGCAAAGTTAAGCATGCTTGGGTTGGAGTAGTGTGAGGATGGGTGACCTTTTGGAAAGTGTGACCACAGAGTGTGATTTGACTTGAGATTAAGCATATTTTCCCGAGATTATGCCATAGTGATATGAGATTAAGAAAAAAATTGATTTTTTTTAAAAAAATTCTGATTTTTTTTAAAAAAATTGTTACTAATAGCGCACTTCCATGTGGTGCTCCATTAGTATCTGGTATACTAATGGCGCACTTCTATTTGGTGCGCCATTAGTATGGTATACTAATGGTGCATCTGTGCGCCATTAGTAAAAAACACTAATGACGTGGTACTAGTGGCGCACCTGTAGTGCGCCATTAGTAGCCAAAACAGGTGCTCGGGTTGGAGTAGTGTGAGGATGGGTGGCCTTTTGGGAAGTTTGACCACAGAGTGTGATTTGACTTGAGATTAAGCATATTTACCCGAGATTAAGCCATAGTGACCTGAGATTAAGAAAAAAATTGATTTTTTATAAAAAATTCTGATTTTTTTTTAAAAATTATTACTAATAGCACACTTCCATGTGGTGCTCCATTAGTATCTGGTATACTAATGGCGCACTTCTATTTGATGCGCTATTAGTATCTGGTACACTAATGGCGCACCTGTGCGCCATTAGTAAAAAAACACTAATGGCGCGGTACTAGTGGCGCACCTGTAGTGCGCCATTAGTAGCCAAAACAGGTGCGCCACTAGTAGGCCTTTTCCTAATAGTGTTTGACTGTTGAACACCGACAAGAAGGAACAAGACTGAAATTTGAAAATTTGCAGTTCATAACACAGAACAGTACTGAACTGAACATGCATTTTACTGTTGAACAAATGAAGAACATGAACTTGATAACACCATTTCATAGCTCCTTGATAACACACATAAGTATTTCAAAAGCATACAATACTGAAAGGTTCACAGTTTAGCATGTCTTAACATCTAGAAATTGCAAAATACTTCATCCATTACATTAAATGGTCATTTAGGACCTAAATTCATCAAACATGTTAACTTTCTTGTGCTTATTTGCTGCAGCAGCTGCTTTCTTCTGTAGTGCAACAATTTTCTTTACTTCTGTTGCTGCTTTCTTCTCTTCTGCAGCCCTCTTCTTTGCCTCCAGTAGTTCTTGTTTTTTAGCTGCTGTTGCAAGCTTCTTGGCCTCAAGTTCTTGCTCTCTTTTTTTTCTTGCCTCTGCTTTGAAAGCTTCTTTTTTTTGAGCTTTTTTGGCCTTTTCAGCTTGTTTCTTGGCAAGGGATTCACCTGCCTTTTACAAAGCAGCAGCTTCCCTTTGTGCTAGGATTTCAACACACCTCTTTTCATGCAATATTTCATTGGCTTGCTGCTTGGCCTCCCTCATCACTTCAACTCTAGCTGCAAGATTTCCTAATCTTGTTGCAGTGCTGCTGCCTACAGATGGCATTACAGCTCTATCTTCTTTGAGGAAAGAGCTTTCAGGCAATGGTCCTGGCACCTTTCTTTTCCTTGGTTTAGGAGCCTGTAACAGTAGTGAAACATGAGATGTATTTCACATCAAGATCATATTTTTAACAAGGTTCAATGGACATACCTCATTTCTTATGATTTCCATCATTGAATGTGGATGAAGAGCTCCAATTGAAGGCATGTCATGTTCCTGTGTGACAACAGGAACCTCACTTGCCCGTGTCATTGATGGTCCAGGTGCTTGTTCTTATGTTGTAGCCTATACATTTGCAACAAGGTAAAATGGATGTATCGAGCACTTAACTATTAGCCAGAAGCTAAAATGGATGCATCGAGCACTGAAAAATTTGCCACAAGCTAAAATGGATGTATTGAGTACTGAAATATTTGCCACAAGCTAAAATGGATGTATCAAGCACTGAAATATTTGCCACAGGCTAAAATGGATGTATCGAGCACTGAAATATTTGCCACAAGCTAAAATGGATGTATCGAGCACTGAAATATTTGCCACAAGCTAAAATGGATGCATCGAGCACTAAAAAATTTGCCACAAGCTAAAATGGATGTATCGAGCACTGAAATATTTGTCACAAGCTAAAATGGATGTATCGAGCACTGAAATATTTGCCACAAGCTAAAATGGATGTATCAAGCACTGAAATATTTGCCACAAGCTAAAATGGATGTATCGAGCACTTAAATATTTGCCACAAACTAAAATGGATGTATCGAGCACTGAAATATTTGCAAAGGTTACCTGTGACAGAGTAGGTTCTTATTCTTCTTCTTCAAATGTGGCTCTTGGCCTCTTCCTCATTTGCTTCTGCATAGGTTTTGCTGCAGGTAGGCCTTGCTTGAAGGCAGAGCACCCTTTCTTATTATGTCCAAGATTGTTGCAATGGCTGCAATGAATAATTGTGCCATGTCTTGTAATCTTTTTCCCTCCTTTCTTTGCTATTACCTCCTCTGGTTGCATTCTCCTATTCTTGGCCTTTCTCCCTAGTTTCTTCTCATACAAAGGAGGCTTAATTACACAACCACCCATTTTCTGCCACTCCCTCCTGTCTTTGCAAGGCATAATAATGTGAGCATATGCTTTGGAGAAATTGCAAAGATCATAACACTTGTGCACCATTTCCTCAGGATCAATTAGTTCATATCTATAGCAAGCTATGGAGTGGGGGCAGGGAATGCCAGTTAATTGCCACCTTCTGCATGTGCATTCCTTGAACTGCAACTCCACAATGTACTCCCTACCATGTGAAGAAACTTGGAAGATTCCCTCTCCAGCATTAGTAGGGTAACAACTATTAGACCAGTCTATGTGCTTCAGAAGCCTTTTCTTGATCTTTGGGCAGATTGGACCATTAAATTTCTTAGCCTCTTGTTGCTTGTTATAATGTCTACTTGAAAGTTGTGACTTGATTCTATCAATCATGCTGATGATTGGCAACTCTCTAGCCTCCAAAATATATCTACAAGTATTTGAAGAGATAACACATACTTAATTCATTATGAAGAGAGAACACATAGCAAGTGCATGAACAATTGAAGAACACATAGCAAGTACATGAACACATAAATGTACCACTTACTTATTGAAAACCTCACAATTGTTGTTTAGTAAAATATCACATTTGGGCAAATCAGTCTGGAATGCCCTAACCCAAGTGTTAGGCCTCTTCTCTGCAAGCCAAGCATGAGCCTCACTATCAAGAAGTCTCATCTCTTCCATATATTCTTCATACTGGTCAGTTGTGGTGCACCTAGCTATCTTCCAGAGCTGGTTTTTCAGAACATCTCCTCTGTATTTCTCTCTGAAATTCTGCCAATGGTGCCTGACACAGAATCTGTGTTCTGAGTCATGAAAATGCTGCTCTACAACATTTATTAGGCCCTGTAAGTTTTGTAAGTCAGTCAGTAAGTAAGTGAATATCAGACATGACAGTATGTAAGTAAGTAACTATGTACATATCTTTACCTTTTTCTTATCAGACATGACAGTCCATGCTCAGGTGTTCTGAATCCCAAGATCCTGTTTCAGTGTTCTCATAAACCAGCTCCAAGTGTTAGTATCTTCAACATCTACAATGCAGTGTGCCACAGGATAGATACAATCATTAGGATCCATGCCAACTGCAGACAGAAGCACACCTCCATACTTAGTTTTCAAATGACATCCATCAAAACAAATTATGGGCCTACACCCTGCAAGGAATCCTCTTTTACATGCATCAAAACTGAAGTAGCATCTGTTGAACCTTGATTCATTGTCCAATTGAATGAAAAATGTGCTGCCAGGGTTGGATATTCTAACTTCATTTGCATAATCGCAAAGCATGTTGTACTGTGCCTCCCATCTCCATGGATTATCTTCAATGCATATCTCCTTGCTCTGCTTAGTTTACTACAAGAAGCTGCCATATTCCAGTCCTTTTGCACTAACCTCCCAAAATTTCTCAAATTCATTCCTTGATCTGCCCTGAAGTACTCCAAGTACTTTTCTGCAAGATATCTAGCAGTAAATGCCTTTACTTTACACTTCTTAGAACATTTGTGTTCATCATTGTAACTCTTGATGACCATGCAGTTTGTTCTGCTATCATAACTACACCAAATGTTCCAGGGGCAGTGGGACTGACATTTTGCTGAAATTCTTTTCCTGTCATTTACTGGCAATTTGATGTCAAATCTATGTTTGCAAGCATATTCTCTCACTGCTTTTCTAAACATTTCTGGTGACTGGAAAACTTGTCCAATTTTGAATTGTGGATCATGCAAATCTTCCTTCTTAAATCTTTTAAATTTGTACTTTGCACCTGCTTCATCATCAGAATTTGGGAGCTCAAGGTCTTCTTCATCGGATCCTTGTACAGGGTCTGGATTTGCTCTAATATGAACATCAGTAGGCTCCTCCACTGTCTCATCTTTAAGATCATCATCTACATCACTGACATTATAATCACTATCTACAATCTCATCAGCATAGTCTGATCCTTGTTCACTTCCATTTACTTCAACATCAGAAACTGACCCTTGACTGTCATATGCAACGGAGCCATCCTCTTCACCCTGCTCCACATCTTCCTCCTCATTTACAGCTTCTTCTTCTGCTGCTTGCTCTGCAACTGCTTCTTCTGCAACTTCTTGTGCATAATTCTGCTGTACTGCTTGCTCTGCAACTGCTTCTTCTACAGAATTTGTTCCTTTTGTTGCTTGCTCTACAAGTGCTTCTTCTGCAGCTTGTTCTGCAGCTTCTTCTTCTGCTAGGTCTGCATCATCTGCAATGGTGACATGAGTGACAAACTTACACAGCATTTTTTCCACTGCTTCCTCCTTAATTTTCCTGTCCAATAAATCCTGCTGAATCTTCTGCTTATGCTTCTCTAGTGCTTCCTCCTTAATGATCTGAATTGGTTTGATAGGACTAACAACAGTAGGCAGGTCTGCTACGGGAAACTCTATCACATCATCCCAGTCAAACTGCCTGAAACTCTCATCATGATCAAGATACATTTGCAAAAACTTGTGCCCAAATGTTACATGTGCCCTCATGTTAAGACATTTGTCATTGCAAGTTATCTTCACAAGACCACCTTCAGTCATTGGTTTACCAGGCATGCAGTAATACATTTGCAATCTCCCCTTCACTTCATAGCCCAATTCTTCTACCAGATCTTCTAACTTCTCGACAGTAAGTGTATCCCCCTCCACATAATCATACCACATGTTTTCTCCATTGACATATGCACGATTTTTACCAACTCCAAGGAAATAACCACCAAAATTGATGCAAAGACTGAAGTTTGATAAGTAATCAATTTCATCTACAGATTTACATAAAACCCTAGATCAACTGCCTAAAATCCATAGCAGAACGGAAACCCTAGCAGTAACATCAAAATCTGAAGGCAAAATAAGAGCGTGCAACCACCTAATCGACCTCAAATCGATTAGATTCAGAGAGAAAAGGGGGTTTTTTTACAGAGGTTCAGGGAGAAAACAGGGGCTTACCATACACAGGTGGTGGGTCTCCTTCTGCTCGGCGACGAGGCGCCATGGTTCAAGTCGTCGACGAACCCTCTGGCCGTCGTCGCTCCATCGGTGGATGCCTCCGCCGGCAGCGACGAAACCCTAGCCGATCAGCACCACGATCGCTTCCCCTTTCCTTTCTCTTCTCCTCTGCCTCGGAGGCGTCGATGAAAAGGTGAAGCGTCTCGACCGAACAGGGGGGGGGGGGATGCAAAATAGCTGGCGAGTCAAAGCGGGTTTCTGGTCAAATCGGGACGATACGAGCCGAAACGGTATGGGTTACCGTATACTTATAGTGACCCGGTTCAGCGAGCGCGGTGACCGTAACTTGCGATTTCGTGAATACAGTGACCACAGTGAACCCTAGAGTCAAGTTCAGTTACTGTAGATGTAGTTTTCTCCGGCTTCTGACATGAATTTTCATGAAAGGAGGATTCATCAGAAGAGAAGACAGCATGGCGCTGCTTCCGGTACTTATTGCACCACCCGCTCTTCTCACTGGTGGTTGTGCGCTGCATCAACACCTAGCAACTTTCACCACCAGATGCATCGTCGACCGCAATGGTCAGCGTAGCCTCCGCTTCGCTAGCCGCACCACCGTTGCACCTGGAAAAAGGAGGACCATGCACTACGACGACGGGTGGGTTTTACCTGATAGCGTTCGTCGTTAGCGGCGAAGGGAGAAGCCGAGGAAGGTTGCGATATGAGTATTATGGATCCTATGGCATAAATACAAAGATCATATAATATATCACCTACTACCAGGTTGTTTCGGGCCTGAAAACTACTTTATTCATCCCAAGCGAATCCATCACCTTCTTCAGCATGGGTGCATAAACCGTTTTCCACCATTAGTCATGGTTTTGCTTGGTTTTCAGTAGTGGGTCACTTGAGTAGGGCGTTTCGGTGCCCAGGCTCATCTGCACCCAGTTAGGAAAAAATTCGTAAAAAAATCAAAACAAATTCAAAAACTTCCAAATTTTTGTGTGGTAGACAATTTCATGCGTGAGGCCTACTCCAAATTTCACGTCATTTGGACATCTAAGGAGCTCTCAGCAAAAAACACAAATCGGACAAAAACAGTACATGAACAGTAAACATTTTTATAGACCCCCAATTTGTCTTTTTTACTGAGAGCTCCTCAGATGTCCAAATGATATGAAAATTGGAGCGGACCTCACTCATCAGATTGTCTACCAAACAGAAAAAATTGGAATTTTTTGAATTTTT
The DNA here is from genome assembly GCF_056163025.1 of Triticum urartu. Classification (NCBI taxonomy): domain Eukaryota; kingdom Viridiplantae; phylum Streptophyta; class Magnoliopsida; order Poales; family Poaceae; genus Triticum; species Triticum urartu. Next base: position 79,497,768 of record NC_141874.1, read on the forward strand.
CTAGTATTTGTTTTGATTTTTTCGTCAGAACGGGTGCAGATGAGCTCGGGTGCAGAGATAGATTTTCGGTCACTTCGGATGCTGACATATAGTCCATCTTTGGCCTATCAACTTGCAACTTTGTTTCTTCTTCTTCTTTGCGAGAAAACTTTTGATCTATTCATCAACTGTCAAGGTAGTACAAAAAACACTAGAAGTAAAATTTATATCTAGGTCTGTAAACTACCTAGCGACGACTACAAGCACTGGATTGAGCCGAAGGCGCGCCGCCGTCATCGCCCCTCCCTCGTCGGAGCCGGGCAAACATTGTTGTAGTAGACAATCCGGAAGTCGTCGTGCTAAGGCCCCATAGGACCAGCACAACAGAACAACAACCGCCGCCGATGAAGAGAAGCATAGATCGAAATAATCCAACCTGCAGACATAGACGTAGAAGAACGAAGACCGGATCCAGAAGGATCCACCAAAGACAAACACCGACTGGATCTCACGAGATCTGTCGGAGACATACCTCCACACGCCCTCCTTCGACGCTTGAAGCATCACCGGGACGGGAGCTAGGCGGGAAGAACTTTATTTCATCTTCAAGAAGCCTCTGCCACCTCATTTTCTTGATCATGGCACAAAGCCTAACAAAACTCAGAAAAATACCTAAAAACGGAGCCCTCCCGCCGGTAAGGGCGGGGATCCACCGCGCCTCCATGGTCCAAGGACCAAAGGAGACGAGGCAGACCGGCGGCGGTGCCAGCGTGAGGCAGGAAACCAACTTAGAAACAAACAATGAGGACAAACGAGTATAGCTTTGTTTCTTCTTATGTCCATTATTGTTTCTTTATTTTTATTTACTCTGCACATTTGTCTTATCCTAAGTTAAACTTAGAAAGTTTGATAAAAGAAGAATATAAACATTTACAATAAAGAATATGTATGATGTGAAAATAGATTATGAATCTAATCGTATTCATTTGGTATTGTAGATGTTAATATTTTTCTCATAAATATCATAAATTTGATTTAGGTCAAAACAAATAGGCAGAGTAAATAACGGAGGGAGTGTTTCATAAATGACCCGCTGCCACTCTGCCTGTTGTCCAATCTCGCTTCGCAATACTGGTAATAATTTTTGCTAGGTAGTAAAAGTATCAACTTTTTCCTTCTGTTTTTGTTGAGGGCAAAGTGAGTCATCTCGGTTCATATCAAAAGTTTGAAAACTGTGTTAGATACTCAAGTAATAGTACTTCAGAACACAGGCAGCATCAGCAACAGCTCCGTGGATTTTTGACCTTGAATTCCTGGCAAATCTCGAATGGTGCTTTCTCTGGACGACAACAACATCACACCCTCCCCCGATTTGGTCCACGCCCCAGAGGTCTCATCCGCGGCTTGTCCATTTGTCGTATTGCGGACGTACATGCCCGGTGAAACCTCCACCGAAAGAGACCGTTCGTACTTCGTACTATCGAGAATTTGAAATGGAGCATTTATATCTCCCCGACTTTGTGTTTTCCAATTGTCAAGTGGGATGATAGTAACCAATTGTCAGATTGGTCTCACATGTTAACCACCCAACTTAGAGCATTACAACCGGGCACCCTAAACCTCCTCGTACGTACGGACGGACGGCCCGATCAGTGGTCGGTTGAAAAAAACAACCGACCCAAATGGGCGCCTTAGACGCCCGGATTGACTGGTACCCCTCATATGCAGGCCAAATATGAGACAGATATGGATAAGCCCGAGCACGACCGGGCGCATCCGTCATGTCAGACTGATGGCCTGCCTCACACAGAATTTTCCGAAAACCCAACAGTCCTCCAGGCGTCTCCTTTGGTGAGGGTGTGAACGCTGCCATGGCGCCGATCTGGCCCGCCGCTCGAGGCCAAAATCCGGCTATTTAAGCCATCCGACGGTCCCAACCCTAGCCACAACCTTTTCCACCTTCTTCGTGCCGCCAGCCCGAGCACATTTCTCTCCGTCTCCGCCTTCTTCTTCCCTCGCCATCTGAGATGGCCCGGCAGAAGAAGACCACCTATGCTATGCCAACGCCTAAGCGCCACTTCCTGATCAAGGAGGAGATCCGGGCGAGGCTTGCCGCCCACATCATAGCAGGCCTGCTTCCGGACTCGCCGTGTAGTTTTGTGTGAGAGGGACGCGAGCGGAGAGCGAGCGGCTCATCCCCGCGAACGACCCTCCTCTCGTTGTTTTTCCCACGTGTGGGTAGTTTTGATGATCGTCGGCAGGTTCAGTGAGCACCGACGCTGATGTTCAAAGTACGGCACAACACCGGGCAAAGTATCACGTCCCGGATTTGGAACGAGATGCTGGTGGCGTGTCCAGTCTACGGCCATTGAAGTTACTTTTGGGGGTGGGGTGGGGGGAGGGGGGGGGGCAAGTACGGCTTTGTCTTTTGTCCATTTGTGTGTGGAGCATACTGGCATGACTCACCGTCCTTGGTTGCCACTCACAGTGGTCGTCTATTGGTCTTGAACCGGTTCACCTTGCTCACCATGGGCATTTTTGAAAACATATGGTAGTGTGTGTGTTTTCGGCCGATTGGGGATGTGGTCCTTCCCATGTACTAATATTGTAATGTCGATTTGCGACATGCAAGTGCGGGGGCACTTAGGTCCCTTCCACCAGTTTTTTATTTTGCCTTCCGATTTTAAAGTTTTGTATATTTTAAACGAAAAATCCAAATAAAGTTCTTTTTTTATTCGTGTTTTTTGTGACCAACGCTTTGAAACAAGATCCATTTTGAATGTATTTTGATGACTTCAAAAAAATGTTAAGTTTAAAATGTTGAAACTTAGTATGAGTGACCCATAAAAATCAATTATTTTGTGTCTATTACCTACAAAAAAATGCTTAAAATTATATGTCTGAAACTTGTTGAAACTTTGCATTTAACCGTAAATTTCATCGTTGAAACTTAAAGCTTTTTCAGGAATTTTCTTTTTTATCACACCCTCGTGCGGGATTCAATTACTTCACGAATCGCGAGGCAAATCGAGCGGGCGGCAGGGCTTGCCAGGTATGTGCCCCGCACTTACGTGGCCCTGGAATTTCCGTGTAATATTGCTTCAGTTAGCCTTTTAGCACTAGACTTTTACTCTTTTGCTGTTAGCGGTACACGTGTTTGCGTTGTTGTTGCAGAAGGATGCTTTTTTTTGTTTCTGTTCTGTTACCTCTATGATAGTGGAACCCAACCCATTTTTTGGATCATATGAAAAAAAAAACTAGTGATCATCGCGTTGTTCTTCTTACTATCCCTTTTTCAACTTTTCCGAGAAAACATAAAGGTTTGCATTTCGATGCATTGATACATAAGATAAAGGGTAGTACTCCCTTTGTTTTTATTTACCCCACATATTAGCTTTGGCTGAAGTTGATATGAACATTTACCATAACAAATCTATATGATGTGAAAATATATTCAATGTTGAGTCTAATGATATTGATTTGGTGATGTATATATTAATATATATTCCTACAAACTTGATAAGTGTTTATAAAGTTTGGCTTTAGATGAACATAATATGCAGAGTAAACAAGAACAGAAGTAGTACATCACAAACCTAGACGGGCAAACACCCCAAGTACAACGTTGCACAGCTTCACAACGGAAACCACTGGGAGGATCGAGGCAAGACCCATCGCCCCTACCCTTGCCAGTAGTCGAGCCTCAAACTTGATTGCAATGCTTTCGAATACAACATAGGCGCGAGCATGATCGCCAAGGAGGTGCCCCCTTGTACATTGTGGCCGGGTGAACTAGGTGCTCCGCTACCACCAATCTACCAAGTCCTCACTAGCAACCAGAATGGCAATGGTGAATCGAATCTAAGATACGAGCTCGCGCCACGCCCACGTGGCATGGGAGAAGAGCAACCAGTGAGGAGGCAGGTCATGGTCTCCTTTGATTGGTTACAAACCAGGCGCACACTTACGGTGGCGTTGCAGGCCTCTTGTAGCGAGACTCTCAGCTGTCCAAGATCTTGAAACAACGCGCCCAGGAAAAGGGTGACGTACCAAAATTTGCCGAAGTATTGAGCGTTAGCGATCCAATGCCAAACCACCACGGCCGGCACTATCATGAGCTACACATGATGCACCCTCACCCAGATGTATTACCATAGGGCTAGCGGTGTGAGGGTCACCCTAATGTCAGTGGTCTAGCAGATGTCCACGAGTGTGTCCCGCTTGGTGCGTAATTTATACAGAGTCACTGGCCCTCAAAGAAGAGGCCGGATGTTCTGTTGCCAACGACCATCTTGGTGGATGCAGCTAACATGTTTTCATTAACTTCCACGCCGCCCTCTCATCGTTGGTGTTTGTGCATGCCACAAGAACATCTAACAGCTCTAACACCAGCATCGTCGCTACACATCAAAAAGGGGAGACCCTGCTACCGCCGAGCTGTGAGGGAAGAGGCCAAGGAAGGTTGCCATGGGTCGCCGGCCTAGTGACACCGCACTAGTCGCCTATTGCTAGGACTACATACAAACTGAAATAAGTGAATAAACACACTAAAACATGTGTGTATATACATCTGATTTAAAACCACCAACGGTCGATGAACGGTGGTCGGTGACTTTTTGGAGGATTTGCTATGGATCTCGGGTCTCCGTCAAGCGTCGGATGTTACGGGGACGATGGTCACGTGGGCATACTAAGAGCATATCTAGCAGACTCCACATCCCGCCCCGACCCGCAAAATAACCGTTAAAATACGGGTCGGGGCGGGAAAATCTGCCCGATCAAACACCGCATTCGCGGCCGACCCATAATTTTTTTGCAGGGCCCGACAAAAGATCTCCCCCGACCTCTAGATTCATGGGGTGGGAGGACGACTCGAGTTCAGCCCCTATCCGTAGCGAGATTTGGCGGGAGGGACATTTCCGCGCGGCCGTTCCCGCTCCCCCCGTTGCCCCGCCACCTCCCGCTTCGGTGCATCTTCCCCGGCAATCCTTCGCCGCCATGGATGACTCCCTGTTGTCCCCCGTCACCGTCGAGGCCGCGCACGCTCAATCCCCTCGGGCGGATCTCGTCGCCGGCCATGTTGGCCCCGCTGTCTCCCAAGGTACCACTGCGCCTGCCCGCAAGCGGCAGGGTAACGTGGTCGTGCAGGGCGGGAATCCGGCTGCCCCCGCCGTGAAGGCCCGCGCTCCGGGCGCCAATGCCACTGCATGATCCCGGCCGGCGGCAGAGAAGGTCGCCAAGGCCTCCGGCGTAAATAGGAAGAGGATCCCGGCTACAAAGAAGACGACTCCTTCATCCATTCCCTCCGCCCCGGAAAGAGGTTCCCCGGCGATGCTGCTCAACGGTGCTGCTCCCACCGCAGGCAAGGTGTTTGGCGAAATGGCCGGAAGGTATGCATCTCCGGTCATGGCAATTTCCTTTGCTTTTTGCCATTTGTGGTAGCTCGTGACTTGTTGTCGTTCACTATAGCGGTGGTTCGAACAATGCAACTGCCGAGTTTGTGAGCTTGTTGGACACCAACACCGTTGACATTGATCAAGCCCCGTTCGCCGCATTCGATTACAATGAAATGGAGGGCATCGTGGATGATCATGGTGGTGAGGAAGAAATGGAGGAGATCGATGAGGGGGCGTATGAGCAATCGCAAACAAAAAGTGGAAAAAGCCAAAGATCGAAGAACTACACTATGTTGGAAGATCAAATCTTGATCAGGGCATGGAGTGCGGTGTCTCTTGATGCTTGCATGGGAACTTCTCAAACCGCCAGGAGGTATTGGCAAAAGATCGAAGATCAATACCTCCGCATGATGGCAAAGTATCCCAATAGGACTCCATGCACCTTTCGGTCGCTTCAAGGGCGTTGGGATGTGATCAAGCCAATTTGCAGTCGTTGGGCTGCTTGCTTGGAGCAAGTACGCAATGCACCTCCAAGTGGAACTATGGAATCCGACTATGTGAGTTTGTGTTGACTTTGTTCTAATTGTGCACATCATATTGCATCATATGAAACGATTGCATCATTTGACTTCATTCAAATTGTGTAGGACAAAATTGCCCAACATAGATACAAAGACATGGAAGCTTCGGAAGGCAAATTCTTCAAACTAGAGCATTGTTGGGACTTGCTCAAAGAGTGTGAGAAGTGGAAGTTGATTGACAAAGAATCCCCACCGAAGAGAGGTTCACTTACAAACCTGGATGAAGATGAGGATGATGATGGCCCAAGAAACTTGAACAAGCCCGATGGCGATAAGAAGACTAAGGAGAAGATGAAGAGAGAGCACGAAGCGTCGAGTTTGAGGGAGAAGATTGATGTCATGGTGCAATCAAATGAGTTGATGTTATTGAAGTCATTGGAGATCAAGAAAGAGTTGGCCGAGAAGAAGGCTAGGGAGAAGCAAGAAAAATGGCAGTTGCTCAAGGAAGAGGGGTTGCGCAAAGCGGCCATTGAGGAGAGAAGAGCACGTGCCGCTGAAAACAAAGCCATGTCCCAAGTTGCTCTCCGAAGAGAATAAGATCATGACAATGAACCACAATGACATGGACGACCCCACCAAAGAATGGCATGATATGGCAAGAAGAGAAATCTTGAAGAGGAGAATGGTTGCGTCGGCTAGTGCGTGTTACAGTACTGGAGAGGTTTTCTCAGCGGGGCTTGGAAGTTGGAACCAATGTCGATGATTTCGGTGCGGGAGTTGGAACAAGCGCCGGAGGTGGATTCGGTGGTTCCGATGAACTCCATGGACTCGATGGCGCGGAGTGAAGATCGACCAAGATGATGCCGGACGTGGTTGTCTGAAGGAAATATGCCCTAGAGGCAATAATAAAGTTATTATTTATTTCCTTATATCATGATAAATATTTATTATTCATGCTAGAATTGTATTAACGTCATGTACCATATGAGATGTTCCAAGAGTTGAAGTTAATATTTCAAGCAAATAACCGAGTTGAGAGATATGAAGTCTCCAACAAATTCTATAGCTAAAAGATGGAGGAGAATAGCTCAAGCAGTGAGCATGTGCTCAGATTGTCTGGGTACTACAATCTCTTGAATCAAGTGGGACTTAATCTTCCAGATAAAATAGTGATTGACAAAATTCTCTAGTCACCATCACCAAGTTAGTAGAACTTCGTGATGAACTATAATATGCAAGGGATAACGGAAATGATTCCCAAGCTCTTCGTGATGTTGAAATCGACGAAGGTAGAAATCAAGAAAAGCATCAAGTGTTGATGGTAAACAAAACCACTAGTTTCAAGTAAAGGGACAAAGGGAATAAAGGGGAACTTCAAGAAGAACGGCAAGCAAGTTGCTGCTCAAGTGAAAAAACCCAAGTCTGGACCTAAGCCTGAAACTGAGTGCTTCTACTACAAAGGGACTGGTCACTGGAAGCGGAACTACCCCAAGTAATTGGCGGATAAGAAGGATGGCAAAGTGAACATAGGTATATTTGATATACATGTTATTGATGTGTACTTTACTAGTGTTTATAGCAACCCCTCAGTATTTGATACTAGTTCAGTTGCTAAGAATAGTAACTCGAAACGGGAGTTGCAGAATGAAAATAGACTAGTTAAGGGTGAAGTGACGATGTGTATTGGAAATGGTTCCAAGATTGATATGATCATCATGGCACACTCCCTATACTTTCGGGATTAGTGTTAAACCTAAAATAAATGTTATTTAGTGTTTGCGTTGAGCATGAATATGATTGGATCATGTTTATTGCAACACAGTTATTCATGTAAGTTAGAGAATAATTGTTGTTCTGTTTACATGAATAAAACCTTCTATGGTCATACACCCAATGAAAATGATTTGTTGGATCTCGATCATGGTGATATACGTTTTCATAATATTGAAGCCAAAAGATGCAAAGTTAATAATGATAGTGCAACTTATTTGTGGCACTACCGTTTAGGTTATATTGGTGTAAAGCGCATGAAGAAAATCCATGCTGATGGGCTTTTGGAATCACTTGATTATGAATCAGTTGATGCTTGCGAACCATGCCTCATGGGCAAGATGACTAAGACTCCGTTCTCCGGAACAATGGAGCGAGCAACAGATTTGTTGGAAATCATACATACCGATGTATGTGGTCCGATGAATGTTGAGGCTCGCAGCAGGTATCATTATTTTCTGATCTTCACAGATGATTTGAGCAGATATGAGTATATCTACTTGATGAAACACAAGTCTGAAACATTTGAAAAGTTCAAAGAATTCCAGAGTGAAGTGGAGAATCATCGTCACAAAAATAAAAGTTTCTGCGATATGATCGCAGAAGTAAAATATTTGAGTTACGAGTTTGGCCTTCAGTTAAAACAATGTGAAATAGTTTCACTACTCACACCACCTGGAACACCACAGTGTAATGGTGTGTCCGAACGTCGTAACCGTACTTTATTAGATATGGTGCGATCTATGACGTCTCTTACCAATTTACCACTATTGTTTTGGGGTTATGCATTAGAGACAGCTACATTCACGTTAAATCGGGCACCATCTAAATCCGTTGAGACGACACGGTATGAACTATGGTTTGGCAAGAAACCTAAGTTGTCATTTCTTAAAGTTTGAGGTTGCAATGCTCCTACCTCTTGAGCACTGCGTTGGTTTTCCCCGAAGAGGAAGGGATAATGCAGCAAAGTAGCGTAAGTATTTCCCTCAGTTTTTGAGAACCAAGGTATCAATCCAGTAGGAAGCTACGCGCAAGTCCCTCGTACCTGCACAAAACAAATAAATCCCCGCAACCAACGCAAATAGGGGTTGTCAATCCCTATGAGGCCACTTACGAGAGTGAGATCTGATAGATATGATAAAGATAATATTTTTGGTATTTTTATGATAACGATGCAAAGTAAAATAAAGGCAAAGTAAATAGCAAAGTAGTAGGAGAACAATATGATGAAGATAGACCCGGGGGCCATAGGTTTCACTAGTGTCTTCTCTCGAGAGCATAAGTAATCTACGATGGGTGAACAAATTACTGTTGAGCAATTGACAGAATTGAGCATAATTATGAGAATATCTAGGCATGATCATGTATATAGGCATCATGTCCGAGACAAGTAGATCGACTCCTGCCTGCATCTACTACTATTACTCCACTCATCGACCGCTATCCAGCATGCATCTAGAGTATTAAGTTAAAAACAGAGTAACGCCTTAAGCAAGATGACATGATGTAGAGGGACAGACTCATGCAATATGAAGAAAACCCCATCTTGTTATCCTCGATGGCAACAATACAATACGTGCCTTGCTGCCCTTACTGTCACTGGGAAAGGACACCGCAAGATTGAACCCAAAGCTAAGCACTTCTCCCATTGCAAGAAAGATCAATCTAGTAGGCCAAACCAAACTGATAATTCGAAGAGACTTGCAAAGATAACCAATCATACATAAAAGAATTCAGAGAAGATTCAAATATTATTCATAGATAGACTTGATCATAAACCCACAATTCATCGGTCTCAACAAACACACCGCAAAAAGAAGATTACATCAAATAGATCTCCACAAGAGAGGGGGAGAACATTGTATTGAGATCCAAAAAGAGAGAAGAAGCCATCTACCTACTAACTATGGACCCGTAGGTCTGAAATAAACTACTCACACTTCATCGGAGAGGCTATGGTGTTGATGTAGAAGCCCTCCATGATCGATGCCCCCTCCGGCAGAGCTCCGGAATAGGCCCCGAGATGGGATCTCATGGATACAGAAAGTTATGACGGTGGAATTAGGGTTTTGGCTCCTGTTCTGATCGTTTGGGGGTACGTGGATATATATAAGAGGAAGAAGTACGTCGGTGGAGCAACAGGGGGCCCACGAGGGTGGGAGGCACGCTTGGTAGGGTAGGGCGCGCCCCCTACCTCGTGGCCTCCTGTTACGTGCCTTGGCATAGGGTCCAAGTCTCCTGAGTTGTATTCGATGAGAAAATCACGTTCCCGAAGGTTTCATTCCGTTTGGACTCCGTTTGATATTCCTTTTCTTCGAAACCCTAAAACAGGCAAAAAATAGCAATTCTGGGCTGGGCCTCCGGTTAATAAGTTAGTCCCAAAAATAATATAAAAGTGGATAATAAAGCCCAATAATGTTTAAAACAGTAGATAATATATAGCATGGAGCAATCAAAAATTATAGATATGTTGGAGACGTATCAAGCATCCCCAAGCTTAATTCCTGCTCGCCCTCAAGTAGGTAAATGATAAAAACAGTATTTTTGATGTGGAGTGCTACTTGGCATAATTTTAATGTAATTCTTCTTAATTGTGGTATGAATATTCAGATCCGAAAGATTCAAGACAAAAGTTCATATTGACATAAAAAACAATAATACTTCAAGCATACTAACTAAGAAATTATGTCTTCTCAAAATAACATGGCTAAAGAAAGTTATCCCTAGAAAATCATATAGTCTGGCTATGCTCCATCTTCACCACACAAAATATTTAAATCATGCACAACCCCGATGACAAGCCAAGCAATTGTTTCATACTTTTGACATTCTCAAATTTTTTTCAATTTTCACGCAATACATGAGCGTGAGCCATGGACATAGCACTATAGGTGGAATAGAGTGGTAGTTGTGGAGAAGACAAAAAGGGCGAAGATAGTCTCACATCAACTAGGTGTATCAACGGGCCATGGAGATGTCCATCAATAGATATCAATGTGAGTGAGTAGGGATTGCCATGGAACAGATGCACTAGAGCTATAAGTATATGAAAGCTCAAAAAGAAACTAAGTGGGTGTGCATCCAATTTGCTTGCTCATGAAGACCTAGGGCATTTTGAGGAAGCCCATCATTGGAATATACAAGCCAAGTTCTATAATGAAAAATTCCCACTAGTATATGAAAGTGATAACATGATAGACTCTACTATGATGATCATGGTGCTACTTTGAAGCACAAGTGTGGTAAAAGGATAGTAACATTGTCCCTTCTCTCTTTTTCTCTCATTTTTTTATTTGGGCCTTTTCTCCTTTTTTTGGCCTCTTTTTTTCGTCTGGAGTCTCATCCCGACTTGTGTGGGAATCATAGTCTCCATCATCCTTTCCTCACTGGGACAATGCTCTAATAATAATGATCACCACACTTTTATTTTTCTTACAAATCAACAATTATAGCTCGATACTTAGAACAAAATATGACTCTATATGAATACCTCCGGTGGTGTACCGGGATATGCAATGAATCAAGAGTGACATGTATGAAAGAATTATGAACTGTGGCTTTGCCACAAATACGATGTCAACTACATGATCATGCTAAGCAATATGACAATGATGGAGTGTGTAATAATAAACGGAACGGTGGAAAGTTGCATGGAAATATATCTCGGCATGGCTATGGAAATGCCATAATAGGTAGGCATGGTGGCTGTTTTGAGGAAGGTATATGGTGGGTGTAAGATACCGACGAGTAGAGAGGCTAGCAAAGGTGGAAGGGTGAGAGTGCATATAATCCATGGACTCAACATTAGTCATAAAGAACTCATATACTTATTGCAAAAATCTACAAGTTATAAAAGCAAAGTATTACCCGCATGCTCCTAGGGGGATAGATTGGTAGGAAAAGACCATCGCTCGTCACCGACCGCCACTCATAAGGAAGACAATCAAAAAATAAAACATGCTCCGACTTCATCACACAATGGTTCACCATACGTGCATGCTACGGGTATCACAAACCTCAACACAAGTATTTCTCAAATTCACAACTAATCAACTAGCACAGCTTTAATGTCACCATCTTCATATCTCAAAACAATTATCAAGTATCAAACTTATCATAGTATTCAACACACTCATAAGAAAGTTTTACTATTAATCTTGTATACCAAGCATATTAGGATTTTAAGCAAATTACCATGCTATTAAGACTCTCAAAATAATCTAAGTTAAGCATGAGAGATCAATAGTTTCTATAAAACAAATCCACCACCGTTCTCTAAAAGATATAAGTGAAGTACTAGAGGAAAATTATATAACTCAAAAGATATAAGCGAAGCACATAGAGTATTCTAACAAATTCCAAATTATGTATGGCTCTCTAAAAAGGTGTGTACAGCAAGGATGATTGTGGTAAACTAAAAAATAAAGACTCAAATAATACAAGACGCTCCAAGCAAAACACATATCATGTGGCGAATAAAAATATAGCTCCAAGTTAAGTTACCGATAGAAGTAAACGAAAGAGGGGATGCCTTCCGGGGCATCCCCAAGTTTTGGCTTTTAGGTGTCCTTAGATTATCTTGGGGGTGCCATGGTCATCCCCAAGCTTAGGCTCTTGCCACTCCTTGTTCCATAATCCATCAAATCTTTACCCAAAACTTGAAAACTTCACAAAACAAAACTTAAAGTACAAAATCTCGTGAGCTCCATTAGCGAAAGAAAACAAAAGACCACTTCAAGGTACTGTAGTGAACTCATTATTTATTTATATTGGTGTTATAACTACTGTATTACAACTTCTCTATGGTTTATAAACTATTTTTACTAGCCATAGATTCATCAAAATAAGCAAACAACACACGAAAAACAGAATCTATCAAAAACAGAACAGTCTGTAGTAATCTGTAGCTAGCGCAAGATCTGGAACCCCAAAAATTCTAAAATAAATTTCTGGACGTGAGGAATTTATCTATTAATCATATGAAAAAAGAATTAACTAAATATCACTCTCCAAATAAAAATGGCAGCAGTTCTCGTGAGCGCGTAAGTTTCTGTTTTTTACAGCAAGTTCAACAAGACTTTCCCCAAGTCTTCCCAATGGTTCTACTTGGCACAAACACTAATTAAACACAAAAAACACAACCAAAACAGAGGCTAGATAATTTATTTATTACTAAACAGGAGCAAAAAGCAAGGAATAAAAATAAAATTGTGTTGCCTCCCAACAAGCGCTATCGTTTAACGCCCCTAGCTAGGCATAACAAGCAAGAATAGATATAGGTATTGCCATCTTTGGTAGGCAATCCATAAGTGGCTCTCATAATAGATTCATAAGGTAATTTAATATTCTTTCTAGGAAAGTGCTCCATGCCTTTCCTTAATGGAAATTGGAATCTAATATTTCCTTCCTTCATATCAATAATTGCACCAATCGTTCTAAGGAAAGGTCTACCAAGAATAATAGGACATGAAGGATTGCAATCTATGTCAAGAACAATAAAATCTATGGGCACATAATTCCTATTTGCAACAATAAGAACATCATTAATTCTTCCCATAGGTTTCTTAATAGTGGAATCCGCAAGGTGCAAGTTTAGAGAGCAATCATAAAAATCACGGAAACCTAACAAATCACACAAAGTCTTTGGAATCGTGGAAACACTAGCACCCAAATCACATAAAGCATAGCATTCATGATATTTAAGTTTAATTTTAATAGTTGGTTCCCACTCATCATAAAGTTTTCTAGGGATAGAAACTTCCAATTCAAGTTTTTCTTCATAAGATTGCATCAAGGCATCAACGATATGTTTAGTAAACACTTTATTTTGACTATAAGCGTGAGGAGAATTTAGCACGGATTGCAACAAGGAAATACAATCAATCAAAGAGCAATTTTCATAGTTAAATTCCTTGGAATCCATAATAGTGGGTTTAGAAACATCTAGGGTTTTAATTTCTTCGATCCCACTTTTATCAAATTTAGCATCAAGATCAACAAATTCCAAATTCCTAGAACGCCTTCTAGGTAAAGGTGGATCATATTTAGTCCCATCATTATCAAGATTCATATTGCAAAACAAAGATTTAATAGGGGACGCATCAATAACTTTTAGATCTTCACCATTATTTTCATAGGAACTAGAAAAACACGCTTTTATAAAGGCATCTTTCTTAGTACGCATCCTAGCGGTTCTTTCTTTGCACTCATCAATGGAAATTCTCATGGCTTTGAGAGACTCATTGATATCATGCTTAGGTGGAATAGATCTAAGTTTCAAAGAATCAACATCAAGAGAAATTCTATCAACGTTCCTAGCCAAATCATCAATCTTAAGCAATTTTTCTTCAATCATAGCATTAAAATTCTTTTGTGAAGTAATAAATTCTTTAATATTAAATTCAAAATCAGAGGGCATATTATTATAATTTCCATAAGAATTGTTGTAGGAATTACCATAATTATTAGAGGGATTACTAGGATAAGGCCTAGGATTGAAATTTCCTCTATACGCGTTGCTACGTCTTGAGCTTGCGTTGGTTTTCCCCGAAGAGGAAGGGATGATGCAGCAGAGTAGCGTAAGTATTTTCCTCAGTTTTTTGAGAACCAAGGTATCAATCCAGTAGGAGCCCATGCTCAAGTCCCTCGTACCTGCACAAAGCGATAGCTACTCGCAACCAACACAATTAGGGGTTGTCAAGCCCTTCGCGGTCACTTACGAGAGTGAGATATGATAGATATAATATTTTTGGTATTTTTGGTATAAAGATGCAAAGTAAAAAGTAAAAGCAAAGCAAGATTAAAGTTATGGAGATTGATATGATGAGAATAGACCCGGGGGCCATAGGTTTCACTAGTGGCTTCTCTCAAGAGCATAAGTATTCTACGGTGGGTGAACAAATTACTGTTGAGCAATTGACAAAATTGAGCATAGTTATGAGAATATCTAGGCATGATCATGTATATAGGCATCACGTCCGTGACAAGTAGATCGAAACGATTCTGCATCTACTACTATTACTCCACTCATCGACCGCTATCCAACATGCATCTAGAGTATTAAGTTAAAAACAGAGTAACGCCTTAAGCAAGATGACATGATGTAGAGAGATAAATTCATGCAATATGAAATAAACCCCATCTTGTTATCCTCAATGGCAACGATACAATACGTGCCTTGCTGCCCCTTCTGTCACTGGGTAAGGACACCGCAAGATCGAACCCAAAGCTAAGCACTTCTCCCATGGCAAGAACTACCAATCTAGTTGGCCAAACCAAACGGATAATTCGAAGAGACTTGCAAAGATAACCAATCATACATAAAAGAATTCAGAGAAGATTCAAATATTATTCATAGATAGACTTGATCATAAACCCACAATTCATCGGTCTCAACAAACACACGCAAAAATAAGATTACATCGAATAGATCTCCACAAGACAGGGGGAGAACTTTGTATTGAGATTCAAAGAGAGAGAAGAAGCCATCTAGCTACTAACTATGGACCCGAAGGTTTGAGGTAAACTACTCACACTTCATCGGAGAGGCTATGATGATGTAGAAGCCCTCCGTGATGACGGCCCTCTTCCGGCAGAGCTCCGGAACAGGCCCCAAGATGGGATCTCGACGATACAGAAAGTTGCGGCGGTGGAATTAGGTTTTTGGCTCCTGTTCTGATCGTTTTGGGGTACATGTGTATATATAGGAGGAAGAAGTACACCGGAGGAGCAACGAGGGGCCCACGAGGCAGGGGGGCGCGCCCTAGGGGGGGGCACCCTCGTGACCGCCTCTTTTGTTCCTTGGAGCAGGGTCCAAGTCTCCTGGATCACGTTCGGTGAGAAAATCACGTTCCCGAAGATTTTATTCCGTTTGGACTCCGTTTGATATTCCGTTTATCCGAAACACTGAAATAGGCAAAAAAACAGCAATTCTGGGCTGGGCCTCCGGTTAACAAGTTAGTCCCAAAAATAATATAAAAGTGGAAAATAAAGCCCAATATAGTCCAAAACAGTAGATAATATAGCATGGAGCAATCAAAAATTATAGATACGTTGGAGACGTATCAGGCATCCCGAAGCTTAATTCCTACTCGTCCTCGAGTAGGTAAATGATAAAAAGAGAATTTTTGATGCGGAGTGCTACTTGGCATAATTTCAATGTAAATCTTCTTAATTGTGGTATGAATATTCAGATTAGAAAGATTCAAGACAAAAGTTTATATTGACATAAAAAATAATAATACTTCAAGCATACTAATAAAGCAATTATGTCTTCTCAAAATAACATGGCCAAAGAAAGTTATCCCTACAAAATCATATAGTCTGGCTATGCTCCATCTTCACCACACAAAGTATTTAAATCATGCACAACCCCGATGACAAGCCAAGCAATTGTTTCATACTCTAACTTTTTCAAAACTTTTTCAATCTTCACGCAATACATGAGCGTGATCCATGGATATAGCACTATAGGTGGAATAGAATGGTGGTTGTGGAGACGACAAAAAGGAGAAGATGGTCTCACATCAACTAGGCGTATCAACGGGCTATGGAGATGCCCATCAATAGATATCAATGTGAGTGAGTAGGGATTGCCATGCAACGGATGCACTAGAGCTATAAGTATATGATAGCTCAAAAAGAAACTAAGTGGGTGTGCATCCAACTTGCTTGCTCATGAAGACCTAGGGCAATTTTTGAGGAAGCCCATCATTGGAATATACAAGCCAAGTTCTATAATGAAAAATTCCCACTAGTATATGAAAGTGATAACATGAGAGACTCTCTACTATGAAGATCATGGTGCTACTTTGAAGCACAAGTGTGGTAAAAGGATAGTAACATTGTCCCTTCTCTCTTTTTCTCTCATTTTTTTGACTTGGGCCTTTTCTCTTTTTTTATGGCCTCTTTTTTTTCGTCTGGAGTCTCATCCCGACTTATGGGGGAATCATAGTCTCCATCATTCTTTCCTCACTGGGACAATGCTCTAATAATGATGATCATCACACTTTTATTTTTCTTATAACTCAACAATTACAGCTCGATACTTAGAACAAAATATGACTCTATGTGAATGCATCCGGCGGTGTACCGGGATATGCAATATGACAATGATAAATGTGTCATGAACAGAACGGTGGAAAGTTGCATGGCAATATATCTCGGAATGGCTATGGAAATTCCATAATAGGTAGGTATGGTGGCTGTTTTGAGGAAGGTATATGGTAGGTGTATGATACCGGCGAAAGGTGCGGGGTATTAGAGAGGCTAGCAAAGGTGGAAGGGTGAGAGTGCGTATAATCCATGGACTCAACATTAGTCATAAAGAACTCATATACTTATTGCAAAAATCTAGAAGTTATCAAAGCAAAGTATTATGCGCATGCTCCTAGGGGGATAGATTGGTAGGAAAAGACCATCGCTCGTCCCCGACCGCCACTCATAAGGAAGACAATCAATAAATAAATCATGCTCCGACTTCATCACATAACGGTTCACCATACGTGCATGCTACGGGAATCACAAACTTTAACACAAGTATTCTTTAAATTCACAACTACTCAACTAGCATGACTTTAATATTATCACCTCCATATCTCAAAACAATTATCATGCTTCAATCTTTTCTTAATTTTCAGCACACTCAAAAGAAAGCTTCACAAATCTTGAATACCAAGCATATTATTATTAAGCAAATTAACATACTATTAAGAGACTCTCAAAATAATTTAAGTGAATTATGAGAGATCAATAGTTTCTTTAAAATGAATCCACCACCGTGCTCTAAAAGATCTAAGTGAAGCACATAGAGCAAAATTATAACGCTAAAAAGATATAAGTGAAGCACATAGAGCAAAACTACTTAGCTCAAAAGATATAAGTGAAGCACATAGAGTATTTTATCAAATTTTAATTCATGTATGGCTCTCTCAAAAGGTGTGTACAGCAAGGATGATTGTGGCATACTAAGACACAAAGACACAAATAATACATGACGCTCCAAGCAAAACACATATCATGTTGGTGAATAAAAATATAGTTCCAAGTAAATTACCGATGGAAGTGGACGAAAGAGGGGACGCCTTCCAGGGCATCCCCAAGCTTTGACTTCTTGGTGTCCTTGGATTATCTTGGGGGTGCCATGGGCATCCCCAAGATTAGGCTCTTGCCACTCCTTGTTCCATGATCCATCAAAAGAATTCACCCAAAACTTGAAAACTTCACAACACAAAACTCAAAATAGAAAACTCGTGAGCTCCGTTAGCGAAAGAAAACAAAAGACCACTTCAAGGTACTGTAATGAACTCATTATTTATTTATATTGGTGTTAAAACTACTGTATTCCAACTTCTCTATGGATTATAAACTATTTTACTAGCCATAGATTCATCAAAATAAGCAAACAACACACGAAAAACAGAATCTGTCAAAAACAGAACAGTCTGTAGTAATCTGTATCTAGCGCAAGATCTGGAACCCAAAAAATTCTAAAATAAATTTCTGGACGTTAGGAATTTATCTATGAATCGTCGGCAAAAAGAATTAACTAAATAGCACGCTTCAAATAAAAATTACAGCAGTTCTCGTGAGCGCTAAAGTTTATGTTTTTTGCAGCAAGTTCAACAAGACTTTCCCCAAGTCTTCCCAACGGTTCTACTTGGCACAAACACTAATTAAACACAAAAAACACAACAAAAACAGAGGCTAAATAATTTATTTATTAAATAACAGCAAGGATAAATATTGGGTTGTCTCCCAACAAGCGCTTTTCTTTAAAGCCTTATAGCTAGGCATAATATTTCAATGATGCTCACATGAAAGACAAGAATTGAAGCAAAAAGAGAGCATCATAAAACACGTGACAAACACATCTAAGTCTAACATACTTCCTATGCATAGGCAACTTATAGGCAAACAAATTATCAAGGCAAGCAAAAACTAGCATATGCAAGGAAGCAGAAAGAAACAATAGCAATCTCAACATAACGAGAGGTAATTTAGTAACATGAAAATTTCTACCACCATGTTTTCCTCTCTCGTAATAATTACATGTAGGATCATAAGAAAATTCAACAAAATAGCTATCACATAGAATACTTTCAACATGATCCACATGCATGTAAAGTTGACACTCTTCCAAAATAGTGGGATTAACATTAACTAAAGTCATGACCTTTCCAAACACACTTTTATCAAAAACTTCGTAAGATTGAATATTCTCCAAATATGTGGGATCTAAAGTTGATATTCTTCCAAACCCACTTTCAGTATTATTGCAAACATTATAATAAATCTCATATTCATCATGGGGCTTAAATAAATTTTCAAGATCATAAGAAGAATCACCCCAATCATGATCATTGCAACAAGTAGAGGACATAGCAAAACTAGCATCCCCAAGCTTAGGGTTTTGCATATTATTAGCACAATTTATATTAATAGAATGTATACTATCATCATTGGAATCATGCTTTTTATTCAAAGATCTATCGTGAATCACTTCATGAAGTACTTCATCACACTTTTCAGATTCACGAATTTCAAGCAAAACCTCATAAAGATAATCTAGTGCACAAAACTCACTAGCAATTGGTTCAACATAACTGGATCTCTTAAAAAGATTAGCAAGCGGATGAGGATCCATAGATCTTAGGTTCTCAGTTTAGTAATAAATAAACGACTATTCCAACCATACGAGCAAACAAAAAGCAAGCGGGCAAAAAGAGGGAGGATAGAGAGAGAGAGGGCGAATAAAATGGCAAGGGTGAATTGGGAGGAGAGGAAAACGAGAGGCAAATGGAAAATAATGTAATGCGAGAGATAGGGATTGTGATGGGTACTTGGTATGTTGACTTTTTGCGTAGACTCCCCGGCAACGGCGCCAGAAATCCTTCTTGCTATGTCTTGAGCTTGCGTTGGTTTTCCCCGAAGAGGAAGGGATGATGCAGCAGAGTAGCGTAAGTATTTCCCTCAGTTTTTTGAGAACCAAGGTATCAATCCAGTAGGAGCCCACGCTCAAGTCCCTCGTACCTGCACAAAGCGATAGCTACTCGCAACCAACGCGATTAGGGGTTGTCAAGCCCTTCACGGTCACTTACGAGAGTGAGATCTGATAGATATAATATTTTTGGTATATTTGGTATAAAGATGCAAAGTAAAAAGTAAAAGCAAAGCAATATTAAATTAATGGAGATTGATATGATGAGAATAGACCCGGGGGCCATAGGTTTCACTAGTGGCTTCTCTCAAGAGCATAAGTATTCTATGGTGGGTGAACAAATTACTGTTGAGCAATTGACAAAATTGAGCATAGTTATGAGAATATCTAGGCATGATCATGTATATAGGCATCACGTCCGTGACAAGTAGATCGAAACGATTTTGCATCTACTACTATTACTCCACTCATCGACCGCTATCCAGCATGCATCTAGAGTATTAAGTTAAAAACAGAGTAACGCCTTAAGCAAGATGACATGATGTAGAGAGATAAATTCATGCAATATGAAATAAACCCCATCTTGTTATCCTCGATGGCAATGATACAATACGTGCCTTGCTGCCCCTTCTGTCACTGGGTAAGGACACCACAAGATCGAACCCAAAGCTAAGCACTTCTCCCATGGCAAGAACTACCAATCTAGTTGGCCAAACCAAATGGATAATTCGAAGAGACTTGCAAAGATAACCAATCATACATAAAAGAATTCAGAGAAGATTCAAATATTATTCATAGATAGACTTGATCATAAACCCACAATTCATCGGTCTCAACAAACACACCGCAAAAAGAAGATTACGTCGAATAGATCTCCACAAGACAGGGGGAGAACTTTGTATTGAGATTCAAAGAGAGAGAAGAAGCCATCTAGCTACTAACTATGGACCTGAAGGTCTGAGGTAAACTACTCACACTTCATCGGAGAGGCTATGATGATGTAGAAGCCCTCTGTGATGACGGCCCTCTTCCGGCGGAGCTCCGGAACAGGCCCCAAGATGGGATCTCGTGGATGCAGGAAGTTGCGGCGGTGGAATTAGGGTTTTGGCTCCTGTTCTGATCGTTTTGGGATATGTGTGTATATATAGGAGGAAGAAGTACGCCAGAGGAGCAACGAGGGGCCCATGAGGCAGGGGGTGCGCCCCCACCCTCGTGACCGCCTCTTTTGTTCCTTGGAGCAGGATCCAAGTCTCCTGGATCACGTTCGATGAGAAAATCACGTTCCCGAAGATTTTATTCCGTTTGGACTCCGTTTGATATTCCGTTTATCCGAAACACTGAAATAGGCAAAAAAAACAGCAATTCTGGGCTGGGCCTCCGGTTAATAGGTTAGTCCCAAAAATAATATAAAAGTGGAAAATAAAGCCCAATATAGTCCAAAACAGTAGATAATATAGCATGGATCAATCAAAAATTATAGATACGTTGGAGACGTATCACGCGTTGTTACCAAAATTGTTCCTACCAAAAAAATTCACATCCATAGATTCATTATTATTCTCAATCAAAGTAGACAAGGGCATATCATTAGGATCAGAAGAAACACTCTTATTAGCAAATAGTTTCATAAGTTCATCCATCTTTCCACTCAAAACATTAATTTCTTCTATCGCATGCACCTTTTTATTAGTAGATCTTTCAGTGTGCCATTGAGAATAATTAACCATAATATTATCTAGGAGTTTAGTAGCTTCTCCTAAAGTGATTTCCATAAAAGTGCCTCCCGCGGCTGAATCTAAAAGATTTCTAGAAGAAAAATTCAATCCGGCATAAAATTTTTGAACAATCATCCACAAATTTAAACCATGAGTAGGGCAATTACGTATCATTAATTTCATTCTCTCCCAAGCTTGTGCCACATGTTCATGATAAAGTTTCTTAAAGTTCATAATATCGTTTCTAAGAGAGATAATCTTAGCGGGAGGAAAATACTTAGAGATAAAAGCATCTTTGCACTTGTTCCATGAATCAATACTATTTTTAGGCAAAGACGAAAAACAAGCTTTAGCACGACCTCTAAGCGAAAAAGGAAATAGCTTCAATTTAACAATATCATTATCCACATCTTTCTTCTTTTTCATGTCACACAAATCAACGAAGCTATTAAGATGGGTAGCGACATCTTCACTAGGAAGGCCGGAAAACGGATCTTTCATGAAAAGATTCAGCAAAGCAGTATTAATCTCACAAGATTCAGCATCGGTAAGAGGAGCAATCGGAGTGCTAATAAAATCATTGTTGTTGGTATTGGTGAGGTCACACAATTTAGTACTATCTTGAGCCATCGTGACAAGCAAGCAAACTAACACACAAGCAAACAAAAAGCAAACGAGCAAAAAGAGGCAAATAGAGAAAGAGAGGGAGGATAGAGAGAGAGGGCGAATAAAACGGCAAGGGTGAAGTGGGGGGAGAGGAAAACAAGAGGCAAATGGCAAATAATGTAATGCGGGAGATAAGGGTATGTGATGGGTACTTGGTATGTTGACTTTTGCGAAGACCTCCCCGGCAACGGTGCCAGAAATCCTTCTTGCTACCTCTTGAGCACTGCTTTGGTTTTCCCCGAAGAGGAAGGGATGATGCAGCAAAGTAGCGTAAGTATTTCCCTCAGTTTTTGAGAACCAAGGTATCAATCCAGTAGGAGGCTACGTGCAAGTCCCTCGTACCTGCACAAAACAAATAAATCCTCGCAACCAACGCAAATAGGGGTTGTCCATCCCTATGAGGCCACTTACGAGAGTGAGATCTGATAGATATGATAAAGATAATATTTTTGGTATTTTTATGATAAAGATGCAAAGTAAAATAAAGGCAAAGTTAATAGCAAAGTAGTAGGAGAACAATATGTTGAAGATAGACCCGGGGGCCATAGGTTTCACTAGTGGCTTCTCTCGAGAGCATAAGTATTCTACGGTGGGTGAACAAATTAATGTTGAGCAATTGACAGAATTGAGCATAATTATGAGAATATCTAGGCATGATCATGTATATAGGCATCACGTCCGAGACAAGTAGACCGACTCCTGCCTGCATCTACTACTATTACTCCACTCATCGACCGCTATACAGCATGCTTCTAGAGTATTAAGTTAAAAACAGAGTAACGCCTTAAGTAAGACGACATGATGTAGAGGGACAGACTCATGCAATATGAAGAAAACCCCATCTTGTTATCCTCGATGGCAACAATATACAATACGTGCCTTGCTGCGCTTACTGTCACCGGGAAAGGACACCGCAAGATTGAACCCAAAGCTAAGCACTTCTCCCATTGCAACAAAGATCAATCTAGTAGGCCAAACCAAACTGATAATTCGAGGAGACTTGCAAAGATAACCAATCATACATAAAAGAATTCAGAGAATATTCAAATATTATTCATAGATAGACTTGATCATAAACCCACAATTCATAAACTGATAATACGAGGAAGGAGGCGAGGTGCCTCTGGTCGAGAGCGTGCGGCAGCGTCGGAGGGAGATCAAAGAGAGGAAAGGGGATCGATGGAGAAGGAGACTGCGGCGCTGGAGGGAAGCGAGGGAGAATCCAGGGGATCGGGCAGAGGATCAAGATGGGATCGAGGCGAAGGGTTTCTGGCGGCGCGAGGGGAAGGAATCGAGGGAGAGGGATATCGGTTGAGGGAGCGCTAGGGTTGGTGGGTGCGGCTGGGCCTTGGGCCAGCGCTGGAGCTTGGCCTAGGGAGGCCGGCGGCTGGTTGGGCCTTAGAGGCCAGCCTAGTTGCTGCTTCTTGCTGGAGACCCCAAACGGACTGGTTGGGCTCTCCCTCTCTCTCCCTAAATCTTCTCCTTTTATCTCCCAAAACAGAAAAAATACCGAAGAAAAGGAGAATAAAGGAAGTGTTAGGGATAGAATTTGCGTGGGAGGTTAATTTCCCCGGACTCATAAAGATGAGCTTGTTCCAAGAAAATAGGAAAGAGCACACGTGTGAAGTTTGAATTCCAACTCATTTGAATTAATTCAAATGAGTGTGAGAAGGAAGTCGGTATTCGATAGGTTCAAAAATGTTGGGGATTTTGTTAGAGCTCCGGAAAATAGTGAAAGAATTATTGGCAAGGCTAGAGAGTCGAAACTTGAAGAAGAAAAAGGCCAAGGGATTTAATATGCAAGTGGGTTCACGGGTGATTCCAAAACAATGGAATTTTAAATATAGCTCCCTAATAACGGGAGGATATGTTATAAAGAGAATCACCATGTGAATTCCCTCGGTTTAAATGGACCGAAGATCCATGCAATTTATTTAGAGAGTTTTAGTTAGCTTTGAGAAAAGATGGCATGATGACATGATGCAACGAACCAAACAATTCTCACGACGAAACCCGGAAACCCTGGAAGGCATCTGAAGCTCCGGTCTTGGGGCGTTACAACGCTCCACCACTACGAAAGGATCTCGTCCCGAGATCTAGAATGGCACCGGAGGGAAAAACGGAAGAGAAAGAGAAGAGGTAAAACTAAGTTTGCTTCTTTGACAAATGAGTGAAACCAAAGAACCTTGCAAAGGTTAAGCCATTTCGAGAAAACAATACAATGAAGATGAACGAAGTTGAAAACACTCCATTAGAAAAGAGGAACAAGGAAGAACAACTCCGGGCAGCACTCCAATTGAAAAGAAAAAGGAGTTGAATAAGAACTTGGTAAGATGAGAAGATACTTGATGAAATCACAACATACTGCCTCAGGAACTATTAAATGAATGGAACAAGGGGTAAGAAAGATCTCAGACAGCACTCCGGTTGAAAAGAGATGCAAGGCTTGATAAGGCAAAAAGAACTTGAGCAGAGGACACAACGCTCCGGTTAAATGGATAGGCATGAAAAGAACATGATCTTTGACAAAACGAGATGATGGGTTGAAAAGAGCAACATGGCAATGCCTCCGGAACAAAAGAATAGAAGATAGATAATTGAAATAGGAGAATGGAGAAGAAAATGCCAACTTTTGCCACAAAAGAGCTTGAAAAGGCATCTTCAGGAGAAGGGTCGAAGGGAGTTATTGGAAACCCAACAACGAAAAGAATAAGCTTGATGTGGTCTTATGGAATACATCTCAAATTATGAGGTGACATTCTGCCACTACTGGAAACGATAGATTGGATTGATATCAACAAGGAGATGAGAAGCTTATATCGCCGGAAGGATAAATGAAGAAATTTGGTCATATATAAGCACCATAAATAGCAACAATCCTGAGGGAAGACTTTAGGTGAAAAATAACCCAAGATAACTCCAATGATGAGATTGATGGATTTAAAATACCTCATACTTAACAACATGTGAATCACGAAACATGAACTCAAATTATCAAGAATGACATAATACCACCTCCAATGATACGATAGAAAGAATTGCACTCCGGATTGCAAGATGGAGAATGCTTGAGCTCCTCTGAAAAGAATCTTGATGAACACTTCGAGAATGAATTAAATCCTTGATGAAACCATCATGTAGAACCTTCATGAAGAACTCCGGTAACAAAAAGGATAACGAGAAGAAAGAGAAGTTGAAAACAAAAAGTGAAACCTTGTAATGATTTAGATGTGTCTCCATGATGATATAATTGCGAGAGCTTGGAACTCCGGAAAAGAAAGATGAGCTATTGAAACCAAGAATTTTGATGAACCTCCGGAATAAGGAATTAATCACTTGGATGAACAAAAAATAAGAATTATGTTATGCTTATCCTTCACCAATTTAAATTGATGACAAGCAGCGGATTTGGCATACTACTTATTCTTGGAGAAAGAATTAAGATAGATATAGCGTCAACTTGAGAAGGTCTTGATGGATCCACCTGTAGGATTTGGAAAGCAGGAATGCATAGATATGATAAACGAAGGAAGAAGAAACTTGGAAGAACCACCGTAAGAATTGAAAATGAACGAAATAAAGGGATGAATCACCGGGTAAGAATTGTGAAATGAACGAAGATACTTGAGACAATCTAGATACATGAGAACGAAAAATCATGAGGTGATAAGAGAATACTTGAATGATGCACTGGTATGATTGAAGAATGATAACTGACAACTGAGAATGAATAAACCTGAATTTATGGACTCCGGATAATCAAACTGAGAAGACTCCTGAATTGCTCCGGAAGGGTGAAAAGGATACCGACAAACGGATACAATGGTGAGAGAACGGCAATAAGCTAGAACCACGAATCTTTGGGAGAACGGATAAGATTTGGAGGAAAAACTCTTCTTTGGTCTTCAAGTGTTGAGAATGACGAGGAGAAACACCACCATGAATTATTTAGACGCTCCGGAAGAATCAAAAGTGAAGAGATTGAGCCAATGATGAGAAGAAATTGAGAGATCTTGGAGAAACACATCTGACTGATGAAAATTCATTCTTACGTCAAACTTCGAAATGAAATTGAGGATAGCTCTGGGAAAATAAGAAGAGTCAGGTAAGATCCTGGGAAAAGACCTGTGGGTTAGGGCCCACTCAAAAGATACACCATTGAAATGATTACTTGAAAATAGAGATTGCACCGGTTGAATTAAATGGCTTTGAATGAGGTAACATCCTCGCAAAAGCTTGAACGAATTGAGAATGGAAACTTGAATCTTCTGAGATATCTTCAACACTCGGGAACAAATGAATAGTGAGAAGTGAATGATAAAGAGGTGCAACGGCAAGAGACAACATTTGCAACGAGGAAAAGATATGATCGACAAGGCTTGACTTGAATCCACCGGAGAAGAAAGAGAACGAATAATGATGAACTTGAAGCTTCCTTAGCAACTGCACGATAAATCACCGGATCGAAACTTGAAAGAAAAGGATGAAGAGGCTTCACATGAATAAAATGGATAGTTGATTTAGAAATCTGAGTCCTCGAAGAAAAAAGGGTGGGAGGGTGGGAAAACAAAGGCAACTTGGGATGGCTGAAACAAACACCGTTGAGAAGAAATGATAATTGATCTTGCTGATGTTGAGATGATCGGATCCACTTGAAGAGAAACACGCCGGTGAAAAGGATTGGCATGACAATCTCGATTATCATGAAGATAAGCATTCACATAGATATATGAGAACACCGCTTAGAAAAGGTATGGAATCAACACTTGACTTCGAAGCAACTCAAATACCACAACTGAAAACAAAACAACGGATTGGCTTGCAGAATAAGCCGGAACAAACATATGATAGAGATTTCGTCCGAAGTTTTCGTGGTGGGGCCTACACGGGCTCGATCGTACAGCACCATCATGTACAAGGCAGTGCACATGACATACGAAGCGTCCCCGAGTCAGCATAGCCAAGGACTCTTTAAGACACAACGTGACCACTGTAAAACCAACCGTGGATAGGCGGACCACTAGACGTCGAACCCCAATCTCATATCATGCATCTGTAGGAAAGATATCCTAAGAGCTACTTGAATTCCCACTTATAAACTCCCGAAATTCTCCGATTATGCAATCAGATGTTGGGGATACAGGGGAAGCAAAATATCTCACCCAAAACTAGCAAATCCTACATCTAGCTGTATCCATCCTTCAACACATAACCAAGAAACCTTCGGAAATCGTTTACCTCAACCTTCGAAAAGCATCCGTTATACGAGTTATGGCAATACTCCCGAACTCCCGCCCCAGTACTGGGTGGCGTCAAGGTTATCTCACCAACAACTCCATAAAAGAGATTTTCGATGTTGGCGAAACTCAAGTATTCCAGAATCTCAACGATAAAATTATGACGACAACACCTCGGAGCTCAACTCCCCAGGACACTGCCACAACCCCTAAATGACAGGAGGCACCAAGAACAATGTTCTCGTCACAAAACCATCAGAACGATTTCAAGATGCCCGCGTGATCCTGTCGGTGCTGAGGAGCGACACCTATGGGATCACAAGAATCCCTACTACGGTTAGCGGGGCACGGGGTCGTGGGAAGAGCGGATCTAACAGGTAGCCCACAGTTTGTTTATCCAGGTTCGGGCCGCAAGGATGCGTAAAACCGTACTCCTGCTTTGGTGGATTGTATATCGGTGTTCTTGAGCTAGCTATGGGGCGTGAGGAGCTCCAAAAAGCCGAATCCTTCTCCTGGTCGCCTCGGGCCTCCTTTTATAGGAAAAGGGGTGGCCACCGTGGCACATAGGAGGTGGAAAGGGTACAGTGATGCTAGGTTATCCCTCGCATTACATGACAAGGCGCATTAAATGCGCCTTTCTTAGGTGTCCTTGCTTTATCGGGGACGGGGGAGAGAGATCAGTCTCGTCCATCGCCGCTCCTTCTCGTGTCGACATGCGCCCTGGCCAGCGATGCCTGAGATGCCACGTAGGTAGGCAGGCAACTGAGGTGGCGCGGTGGTGGGTCTTCACGAAGATCTGGATGCCGCCACGCAAGTGCCTGCCCAGCTGGTTGGGTCAGTAGCTGCATGCATGCGGTGGTGGAGGTTTGGTCGGCGTGGGCCTGATGGTGGCCCTGCGGGTGTCCTCGGCAAGGGCCTTGCCGGGGCCCCGGCAAGGGTCTTATCGAGGCGCCTGTTGTCATCCCCGGCAAGGCGCTTGCCGGGGGCCTTGTGGTCTTCCTCAGTTGGGATCCTGCCAAGGGTTGTCGTCTCCTTAGTGCGTATCTGATCTTGAATGTCTTCACGAAGATCTGCATGCCGCCACGGGGATGTCTCCCGAATCCTTGCCCTTTGGGGGCAGTGGACTCAAGGGTGACTTGCTCCGTAGGCGTGGGACGAGTCGCCGCGGCAAGGGTCTTGCCGGGGTTGCTAGAACTGTCTCCCGGCAAGGATCTTGCCGGGGGAGTTCGCTTCGTCCCCTTTGCTCTTCATGGTATTGGCCTTGGCGTCGTTCTAGTTCTCTTGAGCTTCGGTCTTACCCTGGCTCACCTCCCTTGCCTTGCTTGGTGTGGTGGTGCTCGTGGCTCAAACTGCCCGTGCACAGTTATAGGGGTACAAAAAGTGTACCCCTCTTTTTGTACACCGACAGGAGCCCCCTGGCCTGGGCCACACATAAGCGCAACGCGTTGTTGGGCTAGGCCCAAAAACGGTGCGTGGGCAGGCGGGGCGGTTTTTACCGTGATAGGATTCTTCGTGCGCTGCGCTTCCCACGACTCCCGCGCGTGGCGCGGCGTGGGGGTGCGTGTGACGTGGGTGGCATGCGTGGGGTTGGTTCCCGCAGGCATGCATCATGTTGTAGTAAAGGGGCGGTTCGCGCCTTCCCCATAAACGGAGGGAGGCATGGAGGCACGACCCATTTACTGAATGGGGCCGGGGCGCGGTCCTCGAGGCGTCCACTCCCCACGATCACGGGGTGGGGAGAGGTCGCCTCACCCATCCCCTTGGTTCTGAATGTCCGCCACGTGTCTCCCATGCGCTTGGGGTGGCAAACGGTGGAGGCGGGAAACCGGGCCGTCGCTGGTTGGGGCAGCGGGTCGGCCCTGGCTCCCTGCGCCTCCCGTGTCTTGATTGGCCGAGCGGGGCGGCCAAGCCCCAACCCCGATCCTTTATAAAGAGCGGGAGGGGGATGGCGTCCCGCATTCCTTCATCTTCTTCTTCCTTCAGCTTCTGCTCCTCCCTTCCATCCGTCATGGAGAGAGGGAATCCCGGTCCTTCAACAGTGGCAGCGAGGGTCGCCGCTCGACAACGCGCCCCTCCTTCTCCTGCGCCTGCGGTGGCAGAGCCAGCCACGAGGGGAAGGGGGAGGGGGCGAGGCCGGGGCGCTCGGGGAAGAGGAGGACGGGGTGGCGCGCCGGCCTCGCCTCCGCCAGCAGCTCCTCCTCCAATGGAGGGCCACGTTGGGGACGACCCTTGTGAGTTCTTCGTCAGGCTGCGCCGGCCACCGCGCCGTCGCCTTCATCTCTCGACTCCATTTGCGCGGGAGATGGAGCTGGATCCGCCGGAGACGTTGTGGCTGCACATGAGGGGCTGCAGGATCAGTGGCACGCGGGCCCGTGTCGACTTCCCCGCCCCTCACGTGATGTATCTTTGTCGAGGATGGAAGACGTTTGCTCATATCCACCACTTGACGGAGGGGCTCACTCTCCATTTTAAGCTGATGGAGGGTGGCCTTCTCTCCGTCAAGGTCTTCGAGTGCTTTGGGACCCGTGCAAGGTGCTGCGTGGAGAGCTCTTCTGATAGCGAACACTCCTCCTCGGGCGGGAGTGACGAGGAGGATAGCAGCAGCGACGACGAGGGTAGTAGGCGGCAGGATGACGGGTCCGATTAGGTGTCGGGTGCCGCTCCGTGCGGCACCGGCGACCCCATCATCCGCGTCGCCGGCTCCCTGAACTTCTCGGGGTCGTCTCCTTGGGCGGCTAGCGTTGGGAGGCTGCGAAAGAGGAAGAGGGCGTGCGGCAAGGCCGTCAAGTCGGAGTACGCAGGCACCGACGCCTTCGACGTGTGCTGACGTCCTGCCACCTCGTCTTCGAGCTCTGCTTCCGGCGCCGCCATCACCATCCAGCCTTTGGACGGCCACCAAGATGTTCTCTTGGTGTCTTCTAGCACTCGTAGCTCACCTAGGCACTCCTTTTGTCCCTTTCGCCTCTTTGACCTGCCTCATGAGGAGAGGGACAAGAAAGGGATTACGGGCACCTTATCTCTTTTTAGTTTTGTAAGCCTTCGGGCCTTTGTTGAATTTAAAACTTGTAATCCCATCATTCATGTTTTTCATTCCCTATGGACTGTACCTGAGTGGAATGTTTTTAATGAAAAAGGGATGCTTGCCGGATCATTTGTTTGTGGGTGAAACCCACGGCAAGGAATAAATCCTTGATATCTTTAAGATAAACATTTCCTTGCCTGGAAGTAGGCCTTGCCGTCTTCCCACTTCGCTCGACCTTTATCACGCCTTTGGCGGAGGCAGGGATGAGGCGGGTTCAGGCTCCTTGTTTCATCCTTTTGCTGTCACGGCTACGACCAAACTCGGCCCCAGGAACGAGCCCTAGGGCCTAGAGTTAGGGGAGCATGGTAGCTTAGGAGAAAACGAGGTTTCACATACCTCACTCCATAATGGAATGCATGATAAGGGATGAAGAACTTATCTGAAGCTGTAGTCCCCGGCAACCCTGGTTCGCCGTGGGTGAATCTTTGCTCTTGCAGCCCCCGGCAATACTGGCTTGCCGGGGGCCAGACGCTGGTCTGTTCCTCTTTTTTTCCTCCCCAAGTGGTTCAGCACGGATATCCGTGTGTCTTGTGAACCAAAGAAGACAAAAGAAAGACAAAGAGACGCTCACTCGACCTCTAAGCTAGGGGTTAGTCGCCGCTAAGCACTATCAACCCTAACCAAGGATGAGACTCGACCTAGCATGCATGCTATAACTTAGGGCGCCAGCGCTTCATTTACTTATGCTTAGGGTCTGCGCCTGGCTTTGTACAAAGGGTTACATGCATCATCGGCAATGCTCGTACAAAAGGTGGCTTGCCGGGGGGCCCGGCAAGCCGCGCCTCACAGGTAAAACTTGCGAAGATGCTCAATGTTCCAGGAGTTACTCACCGGAACGGCATCTTCGGTCTCCAGGCGGACTGTGCCGGGCCTAGTGACTCGTATTACCCGATAAGGGCCTTCCCACTTTGGCGTCAACTTGTTGGAATTCTTGGCCGATTTAACGCGCCGAAGAACAAGGTCGCCCTCCTCAAAGCTTCGGGCATGAACCTTGCGGCTATGGTAGCGGCGCAAGGCTTGCTGGTAGCGCGCTGCTCTCACAGCTGCCCGAAGACGATCTTCCTCAAGGAGCGTTGCGTCATCCTGGCGCAGTTTCTCTTGCTCAAGCTCATCATAAGCGAGTACTCGAGGTGACCCGTATATGAGTTCAGTGGGGAGAACTGCTTCTGCTCCGTATACCAGGGAAAAGGGTGTCTGGCCGGTGGCTTGATTTGGTGTCGTTCTGATTGACCAAAGAACCGCCGACAATTCAACAATCCAGCGCCTTCCACTCTTGTGCAGCCTGTCAAAGGTCTTTGTCCTTAAGCCTCGCAGTACTTCAGCGTTTGCCCTCTCAGCTTGACCATTGCTTCGTGGGTGAGCAACGGAAGCGAAACAGACTTTGCTGCCGAGGTCTTGGGTAGATTGCATGAAGGTGCGGCTTGTGAACTGTGTACCATTGTCGGTGATGACCCTGTTGGGTACACCAAAACGGCACACTAGTCCCTTGAAGAATTTGACGGCTGACTGTGCCGTGACCTTCCTCACTGCTTCCACTTCTGGCCACTTTGTGAACTTGTCAATTGCAACGTACAAGTACTCAAAGCCCCCGACAGCGCGGGGGAAAGGGCCCAGTATGTCGAGCCCCCAGACCGAGAAAGGCCAGGAGAGAGGAATGGTTTGAAGGGCTTGAGCCGGCTGATGAAGCTTCTTTGAATGGAACTGACATGCTTCACACCTGGTGACTAGTGTCGTCGCATCCTGGAGGGCGGTGGGCCAGAAGAAGCCCTGCCGAAATGCTTTGCCGGCAAGGGCCCTTGACCCGATGTGGGATCCACATATGCCTCCATGTATCTCCGCCAACAGCCCCAGTCCTTCCTCCCGAGGGATACACTTCAATTTCACGCCGTTCGGCCTCTTTCTGTACAGGATGTTATCGACGAACTGGTACATAGTAGAGCGACGGGCTACTTTTTCCGCTTCTTCCTGCTCCTCAGGAAGTTCCCCTGTTTGGAGGAATCAGACGGTATGTTGTGCCCATGCTGGAGCCTAGGGCTCGATGGCGAGGACTAAAGGCGTTTCCTCCGCTATAGGAGTGGCTGTCTCAACGGCAAGAGCTTGATGCTCCGCCGGAGCTAGCCGTCCCGTGGCGGGCTCAGTATCTCCGGCAACATCCTTGCCGGCGGCTCCGGGGAGCTCGGCGGGAAAGTACTTGCCGGGCCCTGATTTCCTCCTCTTGTTTTGCTCTATTGATGGATCAACGGATGGCTGAGTTAGCTGAAGCACAAAGGTACCTGGTTCAACACGTAGCTTGAGGGCAGCGCATTTTGACAGGTAATCGGCGATATAATTCTCTGCTCGGGGAACATATTCTGCCTGTATACCGTCAAAATGCTCTTCCAGCTTTCTCACTTCATCGACGTAGGTCTTCATCAACGGGCTCTGGTAATCCTTGTTGACTTGCTTGAAGACAAGTTGCGAGTCGCCTCTGACGACGAGTTTCTTGATTCCGAGGTCCGCCGCGATCCTGAGACCGGCAAGCAGCCCTTCGTACCCAGCCGTATTGTTTGTCGACACCTCCCTGGGGAAGTGCATCTGGATCACGTACTTGAGGTGCTCTCCGGTGGGCGCGACAAGCAGTACGCCAGCCCCAGCGCCCTGTAAGGAGAAAGCTCCATCAAAGTACATGATCCAGTCGTAACTTGCCTCCTTGCCGGGGAGAGCAGTCTCTTGGGCTTCTTCGTCAGGCGTCGCGGTCCATTCTGCAACGAACTCCGCCAGGACTCGGCTTTGAATCGTCGAGGTACTCTCAAACTTGAGGCCAAAGCTGGACAGTTCCAGTGCCCACTCTATGATCCTTCCCGTTGCGTCTGGATTGTGCAATATCCGTTGCAGAGGGAGGCGAGTGACGACAGTGATTTCGTGTGCCTGGAAGTAGTGACGCAGCTTCCTCGAGGCCATAAGAAGGCCGAAGAGCAGTTTCTGCACACCGGAGTACCTTGATCTAGCCCCCTGCAGAAGGGAGCTAACAAAGTAGACCGGGTGCTGCATCATCTTCTTCCTTGGCGGCACTCCAACCGGCTGCGCCGTCTCCGCGTCGGTGGCATCGGGCTCCGTCGCTGCTATTACCTCATCATCAATTTCTCTCTGCATCACTAGTGCGGCGCTGAGCACCTGGTTCGTTGCCTCCAGGTACAGCAGCAACTGTTCCTGTGGCCTAGGCGCAACTAGTATTGGCGCAGAGGAGAGGTACCTCTTCAAATCTTGCAATGCTGCTTCGGCTTCTGGTGTCCACTCCATCGGGCCCGCCTTTTTCAAAATCTTGAAAAAGGGAAGGGTGCGCTCGGCGGACTTGGAAATGAACCTGCTCATGGCGGCAACGCAACCAGCAAGCCGACGCACATCCTTGACTCGCTTGGGCGCTTCAATCCGTTCTATAGCTTTGATCTTGTCCGGATTGGCCTCTATCCCACGCTGTGACACAAAGAACCCGAGAAGCTTGCCAGACGGGACGCCGAAGACGCACTTCTCAGGGTTCAGCTTGAGATTGATCTTGCGTAGGTTTGCAAATGTTTCTTGTAAATCTGATATGAGGTTTGCCCTGTTCTTGGTTTTGACCACTATATCATCCATATAAGCTTCCATATTTCTATGGAGCTGGGGTTCAAAACCAATCTGGACCGCCCTTGCAAACGTTGAACCAGCACTCTTCAACCCGAAAGGCATCCGTATAAAGCAATACGTACCACATGGGGTGATGAATGTCGTTTTCTCTTCATATTCCCTTGTCATGAAGATCTGGTGGTAGCCGGAGTAGGCATCGAGGAATGACAACAGATCACACCCAGCTGTGGAGTCAACAATCTGGTCGATGCGCGGCAACGGGAAGGGGTCTTTGGGACAAGCCTTATTAATATCTGTGTAATCAATACACAGCCTCCACTTCCCATTTGCCTTGCGCGCTACCATCGGATTGGCCAACCACGTTGGATGGAGCACTCGTCTTACCAAACCCGCTGCTTCCAGTTTTCGGATCTCCTTTGTGATGAACTCTTGGCGTTCCAAAGCTTGCTTTCTAACCTACTGTCTGACGGGCCGCGCATGAGGACAGACAGCAAGGTGGTGCTCAATCACCTCCTGGGAACGCCGGGAATGTCGGATGCTTGCCAGGCAAACACATCGACATTCGCCCGTAGGAAGGTGACGAGCGCGTCTTCCTATTTGTCGTCAAGGGTGGAGCTTATGGTAAAAGCTCCTCCCGTGCCGTCCTCCTTGACAGAAACCTTCTTGGTTCCCGGTGGTATGGCCCTGGACTTCTTGTTTCTGTCGGCGGAGCTCTCTGGCACGTCCTCGACGGGAGCGCTACACTCCGAAGAGGTGCGCTTGCTGGAGTGGGTGCCTGAGGTCTCACCGATCTTCTTCTTTTGCCTTCCCGGGGCTCCAGTGGCAGGAGCAAGCGCCTTAGCAGCGGCGGCTGCTGCAACTGCTTGTTGGTAGAGTTGGTCAGCGCAAATTAGCGTGTCCTTCTTGCCGGAGGGGATGGTGATGATCGTCACATGTCCTGGCATCTTCAGGGTGTTGTAGGCGTAATGTGACATCGCCATGAACTTGGCCAGCGCTGGGCGGCCAAGGATCCCGTTGTAGGGCAAGGGGATCTTGGCAACATCGAACACGATCCTTTCTGTCCTATAGTTTAGATCACTTCCAAAGGTCACGGGCAGCGTGACCTTCCCCTTTGGTTGACTCCTTCCCGGGTTGACCCCCTGAAACGTGCCCGTCTCTTCGAGGTCTCCGTCAGGAATCTGCAATTTCTCGATCACGGCAGGCAAGATTAAGTTCAGACCGGCCCCGCCATCGACTAGCATCTTTGTCACCTTGAGGTTGCGTATTGTTGGTGAAACCAACAATGGCAAGCACCCGACTGCAGTAGTGCGATCAGGGTGATCCTCAGTGTCAAAAATGATAGGTGTGCTGGACCACTTCAGCGGCCTTTGGGCATCAAATGACGGTTCCGCCGCTGTAATCTCACGTGCCCACTGTTTAAGCTGGCGGTGAGAGGTATGCAGCGAGGCGCCGCCATTGACGCACATGGCCTCTATAGCTTTCTGAAATCCTTGGTCACCAGACTCATCGTCCTCTTCGTGATCATCGTCTTCTGGCTTTTTGTCACGGCCCCGGGTGGGCCTCTCCCGCTGTTTATCCTTGCCGCGACGGCCCGCCTGGCCGTCACGCTTCTTGTCGGACCCCTCAGCACCGTCCTGGCCTTTCTCCTTGTCCCGCCTCTCATATTCAGCCCTCTGCTTCTCAGCAAGGAGCTCAACCTGTCGGCAGTTCTGGAGATCATGGCCTTTGGTGCGATGGATCTTGCAGTATTGCTTGTCAAAGTTTCTTGGCTTCTCGGCAGCCGCCAAGGCCCGGCAGGCGACACATCCGGAAATTTCCTTGCCGGGGTCATCTGCCTTGGTTTTCTTGGCGGAGCCGGAGTCGCTAGATCCCTCGACGGCAACCACAGCTTTACCTTTGTGCTTCCTGTTGCGGTGCCGGCCTTTCTTTGCCGGGGCGGCAGTATCCTCATCTGAGGAGTCGGTTTCCACGCCGGCATCTTCGCTGGGGTACTTCCTTCCCTCTTCAGCTCGGGCACACTTGTCAGCAAGAACATAGAGTTCTGCCACATCTTTGACCTTGTTCATTGCCAGTTCTTCGCGCATCTTGCGGTTACGCACGTTCTGATGGAACGCGCTGATGATGGCGGCAGGGTGAACATCAGGGATATTGTATTGTACCCGGCTGAACCTCTGTATATACTTGTGCAGACTCTCGCTTCCCTTCTGGGGAATGACATGCAGGTCACTTGCTTGGCCATGAGCTTGGTGACCTCCAGTAAAGGCGCCCACAAACTCATGGCACAAATCTGACCAGGAGGAAATAGAGTCTACCGGCAAGTGCATCAACCACGACATGGCGTTGGGTTTAAGAGCCAATGGAAAGTAATTCGCAAGCACCTTATCGTCGCGGGCTCCGGCGGCTTGCATCGCGATGGTGTGATGCTGAGGAACTCAGACGGGTGAGTCTTGCCGCCGTACTTTTCGCCAACGTCAGGTTTGAAGGTGCGCTGAGTGGGCCACTGGAACTGCCGCAACTCACGGGTAAAAGCCGGACAGCCTATCTCGTAAGGTAGGCCTCCAGGGCTCTCCAGGGCCGGGTGGTTCACAGCAGGCCCTGCTTGCCTGTCTGACTGGTGGCGCGCTCCGCGCCGACGCTCGATAGTGGTTCGAGCATCTTCATGGGCTCGTTCCCGAAGAACATGGCACTGGTCACAATGGGTCCGCGGGTCAGACGATGCTATGGAGATGGCATCGCCCGTGACGTTGCGACGGGCCAGCGTCCGCGGTACCGGATGGGGAAGAGGCGAATGCACCGTGGTCGCGGCGCCGCCGGCTTTTCCGCCACTGGTCCGCGGGACTCCATCGGAGCGTCGACCCGGGGGCCCCACCGGACTTGGTTCGTCTTTGTTGGGCACCGCAACAAGGCTTTGGATAGTGGCTCTCCATTCGTCGAGTTTCCCCGTGGTGGGAGGAAAGTCGAGGAGCAACTGCGCGTGCGCCAGGGCCTCTGCTGGCATCGGTGGCAGCGAAACCTGCACGGATCGCGACGCGCTTCAACTTCTGACCATGTTAGAAGGAGCTCTATCACGACACCGCGGTCGCATGCCGTTTTCACCAGCGCCTCGGCGAGTGGGCAGGTCTTCTACGTCCCGGGAGTGGCGCTCGGGGCTCTTCCCGCGGCGACGCCCGGGATCTTCGGCGTGATTACGCCGTTCGTCGCGTGCTGCCCAGGAGGAGCGCGATGTTGATGCCGGCATGGGAGTCTTGGAGGCCCTCGCGTCGCCTTCGAGCAGGGTGGCGATGACCTTGGAAGGCCCCGCTCCACCCGCGAGGGACTGGGCTCCGCCTTTGGATTTGGCGACGTGTGGCCCGTTACCAGGCGCACAAACATCGCCGCCTCCCAAACTCCGGCTGCTCGGATGGTGTTGGTGCTCGCGAGCAGCGGCCCGGGTCCTCTCTGCGACCGACCCGCTGCTTGCCCGCGTCGGGACGGGCTGTCCAGCTTCCGACTGGCCAACCGCCACCGTCGTCTTCTTCTTGGGCGCCATGATGATGAAGAAGCGCCGAACTAACTGCTAAAGCCGATTCTCACAACTGCGCCCCCTACCTGGCGCGCCAAAGATGTCGGTGCTGAGGAGCGACACCTATGGGATGACAAGAATCCCTACTACGGTTAGCGGGACGCGGGGTCATGGGAAGAGCGGATCTAACAGGTAGCCCACAGTTTGTTTATCCAGGTTCGGGCCGCAAGGATGCGTAAAGCCCTACTCCTGCTTTGGTGGATTGTATATCGGTGTTCTTGAGCTAGCTATGGGGCGTGAGGAGCTCCAAAAAGCCGAATCCTTCTCCTGGTCGCCTCGGGCCTCCTTTTATAGGAAAAGGGGTGGCCACCGTGGCACACAAGAGGTGGAAAGGGTACAGTGATGCGAGGTTATCCCTCGCATTACATGACAACGCGCATTAAATGCGCCTTGCTTAGGTGTCCTTGCTTTATCGGGGACGGGGAAGAGAGATCAGTCTCGTCCGTCGCTGCTCCTTCTCGTGTCGACACGCGCCCTGGCCAGCGATGCCTGAGATGCCACGTAGGTAGGCAGGCAGCTGAGGTGGCGCAGTGGTGGGTCTTCACGAAGATCTGCATGCCGCCACGCAGGTGCCTGCCCAGCTGGTTGGGTCGGCAGCTGCATGCATGCGGTGGTGGAGGTTTGGTCGGCGTGGGCCTGATGGTGGCCCTGCGAGTGTCCTCGGCAAGGGCATTGCTGGGGCCCTAGCAAGGGTCTTGTCGAGGCGCCTGCTGTCATCCCCGGCACGGCGCTTGCCGGGGGCCTTGTGGTCTTCCTCGGCTGGTATCCCGCCAAGGGTTGTCATCTCCTTAGTGCGTATCTGATCTTGAATGTCTTCATGAAGATCTGCATGCCGCCACGGGGATGTCTCCCGAATCCTTGCCCTTTGGGGGCAGTGGACTCAAGGGTGACTTGCTCCGTAGGCGCGGGACGAGTCGCCGCAGCAAGGGTCTTACCGGGGTTGCTAGAACCGTCTCCCGGCAAGGATCTTGCCGGGGGAGTTCGCTTCGTCCCCTTTGCTCTTCGTGGTCTTGGCCTTGGCGTCATTCTAGTTCTCTTGAGCTTCGGTCTTACCCTGGCTCACCTCCCTTGCCTTGCTTGGTGTGGTGGTGCTCGTGGCTCAGACTTCCCGTGCACAGTTATAGGGGTACAAAAAGTGTACCCCTCTTTTTGTACACCGACAGATCCTAAATTTTTTTTAGTGAAATTTGAGAAGAGAAGAGTCAAAACTCTACGTCAGGATGCCTCACCAGAGTGACGAAGGGACTGAGTAGTAAAATGAATTCCTAACTCTCCGATATATATAATCCTAAATGACTCAAAACATTTTTCTAGACGCAACAACGCCAGCGATTCGATCAAGCAGGGGGCTCCTAAGGTCGGGGAAGGCTCTGATACCAACTTGTAACGCCCTCGATGCGACTATATCTCCCACGTGTCGAAGCATGACTTAGAGGCATAACCGCATTGAAAGCAATGTTGCAAGTGAGGTAATCTTCACAAAACCCATGTAATACATAAGGGAAAGAGATACATAGTTGGCTTACAATCGCCACTTCACGCAATACAAGAATAAAGCATTATATCATCCAGATACAACCAAGGTCCGACTACGGAACCAAAATAAAAGAAGACTACCCCAAATGCTACACAGATCCCCGATCGTCCCAACTGGGCTCCACTACTGATCAACTGGAAACGGAACAACATAGCGAACACAATCTTCATCGAGCTCCTCCTTGAGCTTGGTTGCGTCACCTGCACGGTTCAACGGCACCTGCAAGCTGGTTTTGGAAGTATCTGTGAGTCACGGGGACTCAGCAATCTCACACCCTCGCGATCAAGACTATTTAAGCTTATAGGAAGGGTACAAGGTATGAGGTGGAGCTGCAGCAAGCGACTAGCATATTTGGTGACTAACATACGCAAATGAGAGCGAGAAGAGAAAGCAAAAGCACGGTCGAGAAACTATGATCAAGAAGTGATCCTAGAACAACCTACGTCAAGCATAACTCCAACACCGTGTTCACTTCCCGGACTCCACTGAGAAGAGACAATCACGGCTACACACGTAGTTGATGTATTTTAAATAAGTTAAGTTTCAGGTTTTTTACAACCGGACATTAACAAATTCCCATCTGCCCATAACCGCAGGCACGGCTTTTAAAAGTTCAAAACCCTGGAGGGGAGTCCCAACTTAGCCCATCACAAGCTCTCACAGTCAATGAAGGATATTCCTTCTCCCAAGACATTCCGATCAGACTCGGCATCCCGGTTACAAGACATCCTCGACAATGGTAAAACAAGTCCAGCAACACCGCCCGAATGTGCCGACAAATCCCGATAGGAGCTGCACATATCTTGTTCTCAGGGTACACTCAGATTGTCCAAATTTCCGGTAGGCTAGCCCAGAGTTGCCCCTGGTGGCCACCGGCGGCTGACAAGGTGGACCAACACTCAGAGGAGCACTGGCCCGGGGGTTTAAATAAAGATGACCCTTGAGTCCGCGGAACCCAAGGGAAAAAGAGGCTAGGTGGCGAATGGTAAAACCAATGTTGGGCATTGCTGGAGGAGTTTTATTCAAGGCGAACTGTCAAGGGGTTCCCATTATAACCCAACCGTGTAAGGAACGCAAAATCCGGGAACATAACACCGATATGACGGAAACTAGGGCGGCAAGAGTGGAACAAAACACCAGGCATAAGGCCGAGCCTTCCACCCTTTACCAAGTATATAGATGCATTAATTTAAATAAGAGATATTGTGATATCCCAACAAAAATATCCATGTTCCAACATGAAACAAACTCCAATCTTCACCTGCAACTAACAATGCTATAAGAGGGGCTGAGCAAAGAGGTAACATAGCCAAACAACGGTTTGCTAGGACAAGGTGAGTTAGAGGCTTGGCTTAACAATATGGGGGGCATGATAAGCAAGTGGTAGGTATCGCAGCATAGGCATAGCAAAAGAGCGAGCAACTAGCAAGCAAAGATAGAAGTGATTTCGAGGGTATGGTCATCTTGCCTGAGATCCCGCAAGGAATAAGAATGAGTCCATGAAGAAGACAAATGGACAAAGTCGAACGAATCCTCACAAACGTGACGTTATCGGAACTAACCCGAAGAAGCAACACCGGAAAGGAGCAAACAACATAGTAAACAACCACCACATAAACATGGCATGAAGCACAAACAAGTATGATGCATGTCCGGTTTAATGAAGCATGGCATGGCAATGTGCACAAACAATCCTACAAATTAAGTGGAGCACAATATGCAACTCCGTTGCATATTGACGGAACACCACATCAATTATTTAGTTCACTCTCAGTTAGGTACTCAACAATATTAAATGTTGGTTAACATGGCAAGAGGTGAAGCATAACAAAACTATACCATCTAAACAATTTAAATGGGGCCGGATATAACAAATAACGAATCCAGTAAATCCCCATATGCATTAGCAATTTAAATGCAAACAACAATTTAAGCATTTTAATTGTTGTTATCATGACGCGGATGACATGGACAAGTTTATGCAATTTTTAATAAAAGTTGACAAGAGCATTATGAAGCATTTGTCACCATGGTGGAAAGAAAAGGGGTGCCACGGCAACGATAACGAAAAACGGTGCCACTGCAACGTTCCAGTTCCGGTAACTCGATTGAGATACCGATGCAAAGGAGAAGTGTGCGGATGCGTACAAAAGATGGTGGGGCACTCCCGGATACCGGGTGTCCCATGAATCGATGACGGTGTCAAACGAGGGAACAACTAACGTTCACGGGCGGATTACAACAACCAACATGCATCTCATACAACTCATGCATACGGTCCAAGAGTGGTCGTCTCGGGGTTATACCTTCGAAGCGTGCGTTATCGGAGGGGTCCGAGTTCGATGCAAAGTAGAGGAAGTAGACGTTCTCGCGACGGCGGTAGTGGAAGTAGTCGTTCTCGCACGCTCTAGGGTCGACGGTAGAGGTTCTCGCGATCTCGGTGACGGTAGTGGTACATGTTTATCGTTGCACGAGTTTCCATAGACGTTCATGTCATCGGTGTCGTGGTACTTGGGGTCTTCGGACTTTCCGGTCCTGTTCTTGCGACGTAGTCGTTCACGTTCGTTTTGGGGAGGTACTTGATGACTCCAACTTCTTCGGGGCGACGGTAGTTGTACACGGTCCATGAGACGTCGATCGTTCGGGGTCCGACTTGCGGGTCTTGCCGACATGAGGCATTTTTGTGTAGACGAACTTGGCGCATCCGAAGAGTCACACTTGTCGTCATGGGAACTTGGAGAATTCGAGGTCTTCGAGGGTCGTCGTGGTACTTTACGATATCCAGGACAATCTTGTGACTTGCCAGTCTCGACAAACCGTCGGGGTACTTCGTCTCGGGTTTTTGGTGACGGTAGCGGAACTTGCGTCGGCCGTCGTGGTACTAGGGCCCTGATCTTGGCGTGATCCAACAAGAAGACACGATGTTGGGGAAAAACCCGAACGTGCTCCCGGGGTCAAAGATAGGGTCATGCGCGGCGGTCGAGCTACTGCTGCTCGATGCAGGGGGCTGTCGTAGGGGAGGTCGAGGTCGCCGGAAAAAGAGGCTGAGACGCGCCGGAGGTAGTGGTGCTCGCGAGTGTAGGGCGGCCGGTGCTGGGGCTCCTGCTGGGCGCAGAGGACGCCGGGTGCGGGGCGCAGGTGCTTGAGGAGCTCCTCTCCTCGAGCGCTCGAGCGACGGGGACTCAGCAAGAAGGAGGCGCGCTTGCGGCCTGGCGCTGCAGAGGGAGGCAGGAGGTGAGGCAAGGCGTCGGAGGGGCTGAGCAGCAGCAGGAGTAGAGGCGGAGGCGAGCTCGAGCATCGGGCGGCGTTAGTGGACTAGGAA
Source organism: Triticum urartu (assembly GCF_056163025.1). Lineage (NCBI taxonomy): Eukaryota > Viridiplantae > Streptophyta > Magnoliopsida > Poales > Poaceae > Triticum > Triticum urartu. The sequence continues at coordinate 79,540,096 of NC_141874.1, forward strand.
GGAGGCGAGGTGCCGCTGGTCGAGAGCGTGCGGCAGCGTCGGAGGGAGATAGAAGAGAGGAAAGGGGATCGATGGAGAAGGAGACTACGGCGCTGGAGGGAAGCGAGGGAGAAGCCAGGGGATCGGGCAGAGGAGCGAGATGGGATCGAGGCGAAGGGTTTCTGGTGGCGCGAGGGGAAGGAATCGAGGGAGAGGGATATCCGGTGAGGGAGCGCTAGGGTTGGTGGGTGCGGCTGGGCCTTGGGCCAGCGCTGGAGCTTGGCCTAGGGAGGCTCGTGGCTGGTTGGGCCTTAGAGGCCAGCCCAGTTGCTGCTTCTTGCTGGAGACCCCAAACGGACTGGTTGGGTTCTCCCTCTTTCCCTAAATCTTCTCCTTTTATCTCCCAAAACAGAAAAAAATACCGAAGAAAAGGGAGAATAAAGGAAGTGTTAGGGATAGAATTTGCGCGGGAGGTTAATTTCCCCAGACTCATAAAGATGAGCTTGTTCCAAGAAAATAGGAAAGAGCACACGTGTGAAGTTTGAATTCCAACTCATTTGAATTTAATTCAAATGAGTGTGAGAAGGAAGTTGGTATTCGATAGGTCCAAAAATGTTGGGGTTTTGTTAGAGCTCCGGAAAATGGTGAAAGAATTATTGGCAAGGCTAGAGAGTCGAAACTTGAAGAAGAAAAAGGCCAAGGGATTTAATATGCAAGTGGGTTCACGGGTGATTCCAAAATAATGGAATTTTAAATATAGCTCCCTAATAATGGGAGGATATGTTATAAAGAGAATCACCATGTGAATTCCCTCGGTTTAAATGGACCGAAGATCCATGCAATTTATTTAGAGACTTTTAGTTAGCTTTGAGAAAAGATGGCATGATGACATGATGCAACGAACCAAACAAATCTCACGACGAAACCCGGAAACCCTGGAAGGCATTTGAAGCTCCGGTCTTGGGGCGTTACAGGGCCCACGAGGGTGGGGGCGCGCCCCCTACCTCGTGGCCTCCTGTTACGTGCCTTGGCGTAGGGTCCAAGTCGTCTCCTGAGTTGTATTCGATGAGAAAATCACGTTCCCGAAGGTTTCATTCCGTTTGGACTCCGTTTGATATTCCTTTTCTTCGAAACCCTAAAACAGGAAAAAAAACAGCAATTCTGGGTTGGGCCTCCGGTTAATAGGTTAGTCCCAAAAATAATATAAAAGTGGATAATAAAGCCCAATAATGTTTAAAACAGTAGATAATATAGCACGGAGCAATCAAAAATTATAGATACGTTGGAGACGTATCAAATGCTTATGTGAAAAAGTTTCAACCTGGTAAGCTCAAACCCAAATCGGAGAAGTGCGTCTTCATAGGATACCCAAAAGAAAATGTTGGGTACACCTTCTATCACAGATCCGAAGGCAAGATATTCATTGCTGAGAATGGATCCTTTCTAGAGAAGGAGTTTCTCTCGAAAGAAGCGAGTGGGAGGAAAGTAGAACTTGATGAGGTAACTGTACCTGCTCCCTTATTGGAAAGTAGTTCATCACAGAAATCTGTTCCTGTGACTACTACACCAATTAGTGAGGAAGCTAATGATGATGATCATGTAACTTCAGATCAAGTTACTACCGAACCTCATAGGTAAACCAGAGTGAGATCGGCACCAGAGTGGTACGGTAATCCTGTTCTGGAGGTCATGTTACTTGACCATGACGAACCTACGAACTATGAGGAAGCGATGATGAGCCCAGATTCCGTGAAATGGCTTGAGGCCATGAAATCTAAGATAGGATCCATGTATAAGAACAAAGTATGGACTTTAATTGACTTGCCCAAAGATCGGCAAGCAATTGAGATTAAATGGATCTTCAAGAGGAAGACGGACGCTGATAGTAGTGTTACTATCTACAAAGCTAGAATTGTCGCAAAAGGTTTTTGACAAGTTCAAGGTGTTGACTACGATGAGAGTTTCTCACTCGTATCTATGCTTAAGTCTGTCCGAATCATGTTAGCAATTGCCACATTTTATGAAATCTGGCAAATGGATAAACAAAACTACATTCCTTAATGGATTTATTAAAGAAGAGTTGTATATGATGCAACAAGAAAGTTCTGTCAATCCTAAAGGTGCTAACAAAATATGCAAGCTCCAGCGATCCATCTATGGACTGGTGCAAGCATCTCGGAGTTGGAATATACGCTTTGATAAGTTGATCAAAGCATATAGTTTTATACAGACTTGCGGTGAAGCCTGTATTTACAAGAAAGTGAGTGGGAGCACTACAACATTTCTGATAAGTATATGTGAATGACATATTGTTGATCGGAGATAATGTAGAATTATTCTGCAAATCATAAAGGAGTGTTTGAAAGGAGTTTTTCAAAGAAAGACCGCGGTGAAGCTGCTTACATATTGAGCATCAAGATCTATAGAGATAGATCAAGACGCTTGAAAAGTTTTTCAATGAGTACGTACCTTGACAAGATTTTGAAGTAGTTCAAAATGGAACAGTCAAAGAAAGAGTTCTTGCATGTGTTACAAGGTGTGAAACTGAGTAAGACTCAAAGCCCGACCACGGTAAAAGATAGAAAGAGAATGAAAGTCATTCCCTATGCCTTGGCCATAGGTTTTATAAAATATGCCATGCTGTGTTCCAGATCTATTGTATACCCTACACTGATTTTGGCAAGGGAGTACAATAGTGATCTAGGAGTAGATCACTGGACAGCGGTCAAAATTATCCTTAGTGGAATAAGGATATGTTTCTCGATTATGGAGGTGACAAAAAGGTTCGTCGTAAAGGGTTACGTCGATGCAAATTTTGACACTGATTCAGATGACTCTAAATCTCAATCTGGATACATATTGAAAGTGGGAGCAATTAGCTAGAGTAGCTCCGTGCGGAGCATTGTTGACATAGAAATTTGCAAAATACTTACGGATCTGAATGTGGCAGGCCCGTTGACTAAACTTCTCTCACAAGAAAAACATGATCACACCTTAGTACTCTTTGGGTGTTAATCCCATAGCGATGTGAACTAGATTATCGACTCTAGTAAACCCTTTGGATGTTGGTCACATGTCGATGTGAACTATGGGTGTTAATCACATGGTGATGTGAACTATTGGTATTAAATCACATGGCGATGTGAACTAGATTATTGACTCTAGTGCAAGTGGGAGACTGAAGGAAATATGCCCTAGAGGCAATAATAAAGTTATTATTTATTTCCTTATATCATGATAAATGTTTATTATTCATGCTAAAATTGTATTAACCGGAAACATAATACATGTGTGAATACATAGACAAACAGAGTGTCACTAGTATGCCTCTACTTGACTAGCTCGTTGATAAAAAATGGTTGTGTTTCCTAACCATATACATGAGTTGTCATTTGATTAACGAGATCACATCATTAGGATAATGATGTGATTGACTTGACCCATTCCGTTAGCTTAGCACTTGATCGTTTAGTTTGTTGCTATTGCTTTCTTCATGACTTATACATGTTCCTATGACTATGAGATTATGCAACTCCCGTTTACCGGAAGAACACTTTGTGTGCCACCAAACGTCACAACGTAACTGGGTGATTATAAAGGTGCTCTACATGTGTCTCCGAAGGTACTTGTTGGGTTGGCGTATTTCGAGATTAGGATTTGTCACTCTGATTGTCGGAGAGGTATCTCTAGGCCCACTCGGTAATGCACATCACTATAAGCCTTGCAAGCATTGCAACTAATGAGTTAGTTGCGGGATGATGTATTACGGAACGAGTAAATAGACTTGCCGGTAACGAGATTGAACTAGGTATTGAGATACCGACGATCGAATCTTGGGCAAGTAACATACCGATGACAAAGGGAACCACGCATGTTGTTATACGGTTTGACCGATAAAGATCTTCGAAGAATATGTAGGAGTCAATATGAGCATCCAGGTTTCGCTATTGGTTATTGACCGGAGACGTGTCTCGATCATGTCTACATAGTTCTCGAACCCGTAGGGTCCGCACGCTTAAAGTTCGATGACGGTTATATTATGAGTTTATGTGTTTTGATGTACCGAAGGTGGTTCAAAGTCCCGGATGAGATCGGGGACATGACGAGGAGTCTCGCAATGGTCGAAACATAAAGATCGATATATTGGACGACTATATTCGGACATCGGAAAGGTTCCGAGTGATTCGGGTATTTATCGGAGTATCGGGGAGTTACGGGAATTCGCCGGGGAGTGTATGAGCCTTATTGGTCTTTAGGGGAGAGAGAGAGAAAGAGAGAGAGAGAGAGAGAGAGGCAGGCCGCCTCCCCCCCCCCAGGCCTAGTCCGAATTGGACGAGGGGGAAGGGCTCCCCCCCCCTCCTTCCTTCTCTTCTCTTTTCCCTTTCCTTCTCTCCTACTCCTACTACTTGGAAGGGCTCCTAGTTCTACTAGGAAAGGGGGAATCCTACTCCCGGTGGGAGTAGGACTCCCCTAGGGTGCGCCATAGAGAGGGCCGGCCCCTCCCCTCCTCCACTCCTTTATAGACGTGGCCAGGGGGCACCCCATAGACACAACAATTGATCTCTTGATCTCTTAGCCGTGTGCGGTGCCCCCTCCACCATAATCCACCTCGATCATATCGTAGCGGTGCTTAGGCGAAGCCCTGCGTCGGTAGAACATTATCATCATCACCACGCTGTCGTGCTGATGAAACTCTCCCTCAACACTCGGCTGGATCGGAGTTCGAGGAACGTCATCGAGTTGAACGTGTGCAGAACTCGGAGGTGCCGTGCATTTGGTACTTGATCGGTCGGATCGTGAAGACGTACGACTACATCAACCGCGTTGTGCTAACGCTTCCGCTTTCGGTCTACGAGGGTACGTGGACAACACTCCCCCCTCTCGTTGCTATGCATTACCATGATCTTGCGTGTGCGTAGGAATTTTTTGAAATTACTACGTTCCCCAAAATCGTCACTTTTGCAAGACCCTCTTTTGCATTTGTCCTAAAAACTTAAGATTTTATTTGTGCGTGAACTGTGTTCTATTGTTTGAATTTGAACTTATTTGTCGAAATCGATGTCAAATTCGTGAATTGGGTGTATTCGGTTTGCGGGTCGACGCGGCGATGCCCGAGCAGACCCCGCGTAGCTGACCCGTAAAAAAGCATAGTCGCCGAATATCTTTTTTATGGATCCATTTTGCGGGGTCTGAGTCTGACCTCGCCCGTGCCGGCCTGCATATGCACTTTTCCACGAATTACAAAACACTTGTCGGTTTGAGATTTTGCAGGGTCTGCTAGAGATGCTCTTGCGGGTCGACACGGCGGTGCCCGAGCAGACCCCGCGTAGCTAACCCGTAAAAGAGCATATTCGTCGAATATATTTTTTTACGGATTCATTTTTCCACAAACTACAAAGCACTTATCGGATTGAGATTTTGCGGGGTTTGCTAGAGATGCTCTAAGCTGGACGAAGCCAGAGGAGCAAAACCACCGTGACCACCTCCCACCCTGGATGGTGGGTATTCTGACGGAGGATTTCGCTAACCCATACAAAACGCACCGACTGCCTACGTCGTCCGTAGCATGTGTGATCAACCACATGAGGCGTGCTCCCGTGGATGAGCGCCGGTGCGACGTAGCTAGCGCATTCGTCGCGTGTCTGACACTCCGGCGTCGTCGCAGTCGCAAAAGAAAAATGAAGTTTGAAAACGATATCACTTTATGAACAATCTGACGGGCTTTCTGGAAACATGTGGTAGTGTGTGTTTTTGGCTGATTGGGATGTGGTCTTTCCCCCATTTAACATTGCTTCAGTTTGGCCAGTTTGGCCAAGCTTTTAGCACTAGACTTTTCCTCTTTTCCTGTTAGCGGTACACGCGGCAGCTGAAGCCACGTTTACGTTGTCGTTGCGCAAGGATATTTTTTGGGGTTTTCTTCCATTATCTTTATGATAGTGGAACCCGGTCCATTTTCTGGATCGTATGAAAAAAAAACTTGTGATCATCGTGATCTTTTACTTCTCCGAGAAAACATAAAGGTTTGCATTGCATTGATACGTAAGATGAAGGATAGTACTCCCTTGCATATTGGCTTTGGCTAAAGTCAATATAAACATTTACAATAACAAATATCTATGATGTGAAAGTATAGTCAAAGATGAATCTAATGGTATTGATTTGGTGGTGTACATATAAATTTACTCTCTACAAAGTTGATAAATGTTTATAATGTTTGACTTTAGACAAACATAGTATGCACAGTAAATAAAACGGAGGTAGTACAACATTGCACATCTTCGCACCGAAAACCACTGGGAGGATCGAGGCAAGACCCATCGCCATTCTCTCGCCTGCAGTCGTTCCTCAAACTTGATTGTGTCGATCAAAACATCGATGCTAGGTCGCATGTTGTCGAAGAGACAACATTGCCATGCTTTCAAATCCAGCAAAGTCACGAGCATAATCGCCTAGGAGGTGCCCCCTTGTGCATCGTGGCCGGGGTGAAAGGGGTGGTCCGCGAACAACAATCTACCAAGTCCTCACTCGCAACTAGAGGCGCAATGGTGGATCGAACCCAAGATATGAACTCACGCCATGCCACGGGGCACACGAGAAGAGCGAGTAGTGAGGAGGTGGGCCATGGTATCCTCCGATTGGTCGCAACACAGATGCACACTTAGTTGCATGCCTCTTGTAGCGAGACACTCTGCAGTCCTACACTGGGAAGCAAGCCAAACTAAGAACTTCACACTTGAAGATGCCCAAGAGCGAAGATCTTGAAACAACGCCCCAGGAAAAGGGTGATGTACCAAAAATTGCCGAAGCAGTGAGACCAAGGGTCCAATGCCCAACCAACACGACTGACACTATGATGAGCTACACCCGATGCACCCTCACCCAAAACCAGATGTACACCACAGGGCTAGCAGTCCGAGGGTCACCCTAATGTTAGTGGTCTAGAAGATGTCCATGAGTGTCCCTCTTGGTGCGCGATTTACAGCGAGCCACTGGTCCTCAGAGAAGAGGGCGGATGTTCTGTTGCCAACGATCATCTTGATGAATGCAGCGAACATGCTCCAAGCTGAGTTTCCTGTCAGCAGGTGCTGACACTATATTAGCAAAAAAAAGGGTCCTGGCATTGTGTTGCGCCAGATAGCACAACATAACACCAACATCACCTTTTCTTTCTTTTCCGAAAAGAGAGCATGCCCTTCAATTCCATTTATTTGAAACCACATTCATTGTCTTTGAGAAGCACTTGCTCCGAGCGACGACAACAACACCACGTCCCTGATTTGGACCATGATCCGAAACGAGGCAGGGCAAGCTCGGAGAAGGAGGAGGTGCCTGCTGGCGTGTCCTCTTCTGGCACTTGTACGTGCCGGTGCAACCAACGTCCAAAGGTAGGCTGTTTGCATTACTATCCGCATCTCCCCGTCTTCGTTTTTCAAAACAGTGTTGCTAAATCTCAGTCGACTGAGACTTGGTTATGTCTCGGTCCATGCTCTAGTTGCATGGAGATCCATGCAAAATGTTCTTTTTAGTTATTCCTTTTTTTTTCTTTCTTATGTACTTCCTCCGTAAATAAATATAAGAGTGTTTAGATTACTAAAGTAGTGATCTATGTGCTCTTATATTTCTTTACAGAGGGAGTACTATGGCAGTTGATTGAGACCCTTTTCCAAATGCCAAGTGGGACGACTCGCATTGGGGAGAAGCCAGACGACCGAGCAGTGACCGGTGGCGATTAGGAGATGTGCTTGCTTCACGTGTGTGGCGCGTGTGATTACACGGCGTAATCAAGCTGCCCGTCATCCTTGTGATCACAGCACAACGAAACGCCAGAAAATTTTGGCGGGCAATGATCCCATGGGTCAGCCAGTGTGCATGTGAAGAGTGAGTGAGCCAAGCGTCCTCTCCGCTGTCGACTAGCCCGCCCACTTGGCTTTACCACACATGGCGAGGGATCGAATCGCGCGAGGGTCTTGGGAGCAAGTAGGAACTTGTCCTCCGCCTCCCTCGTCTCGCTTTCGAGCCCATCAATTCCCCGCTCGTCGCACTTGTCCTCCTCCTCCTCGTCCTGGGTCATTCATGGCGACGTGCTCCCACCTCTCCCCTACCCGTACCGACGGTGCCACCGCCCCCTTGCTTAGTTGCTTGTCTCTTCTGCGCCCGCTGCATAGCGCATCCTACTACTAGTACTTACCAAGAAGACGGTGCGTCCGCGCCAAGAAGAAGAAGCAGAAGAAGGTCGAAGGAGGAGGGGCGGAGAGAGCCATGACCGGCTCCGGCGCGGTGCCCGGGGCTGTTGCCGACGCGGCGGTGCCCACGGGGGAGTGTTACTTCTGCGACCGGTCTCCGGCGGTGGTGTACTGCCGGGCGGACGCCGCGGGGCTGTGCCTGCCGTGCGACCGCCACGTCCACGGCGCCAACACGGTCTCCTGCCGCCACGCCCGCGCCCCGCTCTGCGCCGTCTGCCGCGGTGCCGCGGCCACCGTCCGCCGCGGCGCCGCTCGGTTCCTCTGCTCCAACTGCGACTTCGAGGAGCAGCAGCACAGGGAAGGGGAGGTTGTGCAGCCACCGCTGCTGCACGACCGTGGCGCGGTGGAGGGCTACACCGGGTGCCCCTCGGTGGGCGAGCTCGCGGCGATCCTCGGCGTCGTTGTCGGCGACAAAGCGGCTGAAGCGTGGTGGCCTGTCTGGGAGGAGCCCCAGGTGCTCAGCTTCGACGACGTCATCGTGCCGACCACCGCCTGCCATGGCCTCCAGCCCCTCCTCACCTCGTCGTCCTCCCCCAAGGTTGGTTGCTGACTTGCTGGCGCCGTAGCATGCTGCTACTGTTCACCGTCCGGCAAAACGAAAAGGAAAAGAAAGTTCGTTCTCTGATGTTTTTTTACGTATGATGTGTGCAAGAACCGGAGCCTGCCCTGCGGGGAGCTGGACGGCGAGGTTCTCCGGCAGCTCGGGGAGCTCGCCAAGTCGGAGGAGGCGGCGACAGAGCCGGCAGGCGTTGATCAGCTGCCTCCGCCATGGGGATCTTCAGATTACGCTGCTATTGGGCACGGTGATATTGGGGCTCTTGGAGCCGAGGCCATCTGCGCGGCAGCAATCCTGCATGTACCTCCTTCTCAGGTTTGGAACTTTGAATCGAATTTTTACGCTGATCTCCCTTCCTGACTAGCTATATTTGCGTAGTTTGTTGATACATACCATCAGATTTACAGAATGCAGTAAGAACATATGCAGTTTTACAAAGTTGCCTTGTCCCTGCAAAATTATATGAATTAACCCCAAAAAAGTGCAACCGTAGACTGAACTCTGAATTTGTGAACCAGACCGATCCATCGAGAACTCGCAAGCCATTTCCTTTTCTTTTCCTTTTTGCGGGAAAAACTTTCAGTCTATTCATCAAATGTCAAGGTAATACAAAAAACACAGAAAATAAAAATTACATTCAAATTCATAGACCACCTAACAACGATTACAAGCACTGGAACAAGACGGAGGCAAGCCGCCGTCATCGGCCCTCCCTCATGGGAGCCATGCATCCAGAAAAATTACCAGCATTGTTAGTTCTAACTCATATGAATATGGGATGGCAAGGCATGATTAGACTAGTAATCCCAACCTAACATCTCCATTTCTGTCCAAGTTGCGGACCGTAGCCATCCATCTAGTGAAGGAAAACGTTCACAACTTGTACACCATCACATAAAAGGCATCAGATCGACAATGACACGGTGATTTTTCCGGTTGCAACCGCCTAGTATATATACTCCTGTAGTAGTACTAGTCACAGGCTCACAGCCATCATTATGACATTGATATCTGTTGATATATAGTATTTGATAGTGCCATTAATAGGATCTTGATATTTCTTCGGCACCACCAATCGAAATCCCTTTCGGTACAAAGCCAAACGTACGAGGCACCTAGTTCATGTTTCAGTACCATGCATTGCATGTTTCAGTCAGCAACAGTAGATGTTTTCCAGGAACATTCGATCGAGCTGCCAGCCTGCCAGCCATGTGAATATATGATGATTCATTCTGGTCTTGTCACACAGCAGAACCAGGAGGCGTGGATCGCGACGAGTTGCAACGAACTTCCTGAGCAAGTCTCGGCGAGCTCGTCGGCGGAGCCGAGCCTGTCGTCGTTCGTGGAGGTGTCGGAGGTCTGCCCCGGCCTCAGCCGCAGCGGCAGCAGCAGCGTCGACGACATGGCCAACGGCGGCCACGATCACCTGTCGCCGGCAGCGGCACCCGTTGCGGCGGCGCCGGTGCAAGCAGCTCCGGGGACCAAGAATGTCGGCGGCTACGACGTGGTCTACCCCGACCGCGGCAAGGTGATCTCGCGCTACAAGGAGAAGAGGAAGAACAGGATGTACGTGAGATGTATCAGAGAAATGCCCCGCCACACATCACAGATTTTTGGTTAGCTCGTGCTGACTGCAGCATCTGATTTGCTGCAGGTTCGGGAAGCAGATCCGGTACGAGTCGCGCAAGGCCCGCGCCGACGGCAGGGTGAGGACCAACGGCCGCTTCGCCAAGTCGAGCCAGTAAATTTCGAGGACCGACGACGTACTCTTGGTCTCCGTGGACGACGACGTTCGTTCTGTGCCCTACGTAGCGTGGGTGCGAGGGAGCTAGGGACGGCGTCGCCATGGCAGCTTGTCCTCTGGTCGTACGTGCCATCACGGCACCACGTACTCGCCGTCTCAACGTGATGTGACTGTGCGAGCTGCGATATGTTTTTTTTTTTTGGCGTTATGGTTCAGGTGTGATTTTTTTTTTTTTGCGCTATGGTTCAGTTACTCTTCCTTCTTTTGTTGCCCTCAGATCGTGTGTATGTCATTGGGACCGGGATGCCTGTGCCCACGTTTGATGATGGTGAACTGGTGATGCTTGTTATCCACGAAGTCACCAGGGGCGCCTCATAGTCGATGAAAATTTCTTCTCCCATCGAAGAAACATTGACAAAAAGACTAGAATAAATCTAGGAAAATGCGACTACTAGTGTCAAGTTTAGGACTTGAACCCTGGTGGACTGGTTCCACCACAAGGAACCTAATCATTTGAGTTACACTCGCTTCGCCACACGATTGCACTCTTGCGCACGTTGCTCGTCGGCACAAAAATAATCAGATTGTTTGAAAAAAAACTAATAAAGAAGAATAAAATTCTAAATCGAAAACACATAAAAACGAAAACAGAAAAAAACAAAGGTAGAGGCGGAAGGGCTGGGTGTTCAGATGGGCGACATAGAGCTTGTTTGGGTTGGACAAGCTAATGGGCCAACCTGTTAAGGAATTGATAGCCCCAAAATAGAGAGGTCAGTCCAAAACAAGACACATCACAGAGTAGAAAAAAAGGGAGCACAAATCATGAAGCATCACCAACAGTCAGAAATATCAACCGACCCAAATCCTATTTCCAGGCAAGTTACATCTAGCTAAAAATGATAACTATAACCATGGTAAAGCTTTTGTTTGGACCATGGCAACTTCATTACTTTAATCATGGCAAACTTTCTTGTTTTCACACCTTCATGTTTTTACACCACCAAGGAATCTTGTTATTAACCATCATTCTTTTTCTGTAAACTATTTTTTGGAACATGACAAATTTTATGATACAACATGGTAATTTGGCAAACATTTTTTTGAAATAATGACAAACTTTTAGTTCAGCATAATTTTGCCAAATGTTCTTCTATGCATTTAAATTTTTGGCACTTTTTTTGTAGTTTCATAATTGTTTTGATCTATTCGTACCGACACAGCTTTAAAACATATAATTGCTAAGTTTTTAAAGTTCTGATCCATTTCTAGCATGATGGCAACTTATTATACATGGTAGTTTATGGAAAAAATTGTGTATTCAAAATTATGTAAGCTTTTGGTACAAATTCCAGTTTCAAGTTTTTTTAGGAGTCACAAACCTTGGGGCTTTTCAGTGTCCTTTTTGCTTGTGGTGTAATGATGACCGTTGGGGAGAGGTGAGGCCCGTTTAAAAGGGCCAGTAGAGCTCTGGGGGAGGGTGTTCGTGCTAGGGGATCTTTCCTGTCAGCTGCACGAGAGCTCCTCCCTAGCGCCTTAAGCGCTGGGAAGAGTAGCTGGCGCCCACGCTCCACCCCTCATGCCTCAAGGATTGGCCCAATAAAAGGAGGCGGTCCCTGGTTTAGGGAGTGTTGACTCTCGACTTTCAAGAAAAAATGATAAAAAAGAATAATGCTGACAAAAAACAAAAAGTTCACCAAATTCAAACAAAGTTTGGGATTTTGAAAAAAAAGTTCATCCATTTTTAAAAATTTGCCGATTTAGAAAAAGTTCATCAATTTGGAAAAAATGTTCACGGATTTTCTAACAAAAGTTCATGAATTCTTAAAAAACTTCATGAATTTGAAAAAAACAAAAAAATTGGAAAACAATATCACAGATTGGAAAAAACAGTCCATGGATATGGAAAAGTTTGTACATTTTAAATAAAAATCATGAATTTAGAAAAAGATCACTTATTTTGAAAATAAATCAAGAATGTTAAAAAAGGTTGTCGATTTAAAAAATTACTAATTAGAAAAACAATTATGTGTTTTGAAAAATGCTTATTTATATGAAGAAAAAATCACAAATTTGAAAAAACTTTGCACATATAAAAAATAGAATAGAAAAAATAAAAAGGAAGAAGGAAAAAACGAAAAGAAAAATGAAAAGGAAAGAAAATAGAAATAAAACAAGAAAAAACAGTCTAGAAAACCAAGAAAAAAAATCAGGTTTGGAAGCTTCGGAAGCTTCCCAAAAGTGGTCTGGGTCTCTGGGAAGCTTCTTCACAAAACCAGGTTTAGTCCAAATCCATTGATCCTGGTTTCAGTCTGCGCCTCCAAACTAATTGATCTTTTGATTTCCCTCCGAATACCCAAGCCTCTATTTCCGGGGGCGTTTTCGCTCCAAGATTTACCCATTTGTATGAAAATGACCTATGGGTAAGTTTGAACATGGCATGTGTATTTTTTTGGTACGCTGTGGGGTAAAAATCGCCTGGTGGCTCTAGGCTCACTGTCAAAATTTTGTGCGTGCTTGCTGAATTCGTGGGTGCAGTTTGGTGCGGTTAGCGATTTGTGCTACCTGTGGGCCGCCCCGTCGCGTTGACCTGATCGTGTGCGGTTGTGTGCATGCGTGGGCGCTGAGATAACTGGAATTGTGGGCCATTGGCTGCATGTGCGCTGCACGGCGCCATGTTCAATTTGACTACGTGCTTTTGTTTGTTTGGTTTCCGTGGCGTGCCGCTTGATATTTTCTTCTCCGTGCGTGTGCATCTGTCCGGCTGTTGGATGTGGATGCAGGTTTCCAAATATTTATGTTCCGCAACTCCGCCGGCGAGTCCGGTCCAAGGTTGCGGAGCGAGGGCGAGCGTCGTAGACGAAGTAGTCGAAAACGCGAAAGTAGATGAACACAGGAAAGTATGAAGAAGACTATCTTTATTAATCAATGATCAATCGTTACAATGATTGCTCCTCGTCTCTTTATATAGGGGTAAAGGGTTAAGGAATAAGTACCCACTTAACGTAAAGTGTGGAACCGGGAGGGGCTAGCCCGTGTGATACGCACGCGGCCGCCGCCACCCCTCGAGGTGGCCCGGTTTCCAACAATTTCGTTCGATCCTATCTCTTCCTCGATTCGCTTCTTCTCTCTCGAAGCCTCGTGTTGCCACCGATCCACCGCCCCATGGTCGTATAAAAGACCTCCCGCGTTGTGTGCATCCTCTTCCCACATCTCTTCTCCACAAAGCCATCAGATACGACGTAAAAGGGAGCGCACACGAAGTCTGCGATCGAGAATGTTACGCTCATGTAGGGCCCCAGCTCATGGCATGCTCGAAGCCTCGCTTCACTCGTTGGCATGCATCGCCAGGCAGCCGCAGAGCTGCGAGCCGCTGAGTGCTGCCAACCTGCTCCTGCTCTTCCTCCTCATCTACATGATTTGTATCCAAGAGAGCTCGACTCACTGGCGTGACTCCCTATCGCTGGCACCTAGCTTCTATGTTCGCCGTTCTATGGCTCGATGCCAAGAAGAATCCAGTGTACCAGCACGGTGTGAAAGGGAACATGGAGATGTGCACCGAGGTGCTCGGGCGCGAGTCTAGTGGTATCGACGGATCAACCCAGCCGCTAACGACGTCAACAATGGCGTGGAGCAGATGAGGAGATGAAGGTGGAGCTGATGGAACGGGGGATGCGTGTGCGGCTACGCTGTCGGCACAGTAACTCGACCTGGCGCTTGCAGCATCTTCCTCATGCCGCCCCAGGCAGCCGGTGATCCACCTTCTCTGTCCTGTGTCGTCTCCATGGGAACTATTGTTGCGCCTGCCCAGGCCGCTGGGACTTCTCATGTCCGACCCGCGTCGTCACCATGCGGAAGCGGAACTATGGAGTACTGTCGCCTCGGGTAGGCTACCGCCGGCAGCGACGCGATGAGGCACTCAGCCCCTTCTTGAACTGCAAGACGGCGAGCTCACGACGGCTGCATCCTCTTCGCTGAAGAGAGAGACACGATGAGCGTTTACATCAAGTCCTTCCGACAGCAGAAGGCCCGTACCTATGGGTTGTCAAGCAAGCCCAGCGGCGGCATCTCCAAGAAGGCGGCGCACCACCACCACTAGAAGCAAGCGGGGCGCAGCTCCTCCACTCGACGCCAGGTATGCTCGTTCCAAGTTGGCCGATTCATGGGCCACGGATTGACCGATCGATCGATCGGCAATTTGTATTTTGTTGTTGCTGCGGCAGATCAGGTGCGATGACGCTGATGTGAGGAGGGAGAACGACACGGAGAGGACGACCACAAGGATCAGTCTGGCTCGCCTACACGGAGCTCTTCGCCGTTTTGGTGTCGTCGTATGCCGGCCAGACATGTGATCACGTGGGATGTACCGGCAGAGGACCAACGTACACTGTGTCCATTCCACCCATCGGCCGTGTGCGTAGTCAGTCACCGGCCATGTAGCCAATCTGTCCGCCGTGTGCCCAGCAGTACTCTCGCGCCGAGTCTGCCTCCGGCCGTATGGCCAGTCTGCCCGTCTGCCATGTTCATAGTCCGTCGCTGGCATCCGCGCTGCCTAAAGCTAGGTGCTTGAGTGCCTAGCTCAACCAATGCTAGCGGGTAGTGGAGTAGTGGACAGAAAGGGGATGTGCAACAAAGGCAATGAGACAATGGGAATAAATGAAGGAAATATGCCCTAGAGGCAATAATAAAGTTATTATTTATTTCCTTATTTCATGATAAATATTTATTATTCATGCTAGAATTGTATTAACCGGAAACTTGATACATGTGTGAATACATAGACAAACATAGTGTCACTAGTATGCCTCTATTTGACTAGCTCGTTGATCAAAGATGGTTATGTTTCCTAGCCTTAGACATGATTTGTCATTTGATTAATGGGATCACATCATTAGGAGAATGATGTGATTGAATTGACCCATTCTGTTAGCTTAGCACGATGATCGTTTAGTTTGTTGCTATTGCTTTCTTCATGACTTATACATGTTCCTATGACTATGAGATTATGCAACTCCCGAATACCGGAGGAACACTTTGTGTGCTACCAAACATCACAACGTAACTGAGTGATTATAAAGGTGCTCTACAGGTGTCTCCGAAGGTACTTGTTGAGTTGGTATAGATCAAGATTACGATTTGTCACTCCGATTGTCGGAGAGGTATCTCTGGGCCCTCTCGATAATGCACATCATAATAAGCCTTGCAAGCAATGCAACTAATGAGTTAGTTGCGGGATGATGTACTACTGAACGAGTAAAGAGACTTGCCGGTAACGAAATTGAACTAGGTATTGAGATACCGACGATCGAATCTCGGGCAAGTAACATACCGATGACAAAGGGAACAACGTATGTTGTTATGCGGTTTGACCGATAAAGATCTTCATAGAATATGCGGGAGCCAATATGAGCATCCAGGTTCCGCTATTGGTTATTGATCGGAGATGTTTCTCGGTCATGTCTACATAGTTCTCGAACCAGTAGGGTCCGCACGCTTAACGTTCTGTGACGATTTGTATTATGAGTTATGTGATTTGATGTACCGAAGGTAGTTCGGAGTCTCGGATGAGATCGGGGACATGACGAGGAGTCTCAAAATGGTCGAGACGTAAAGATCGACATATTGGACGACTATATTCGTGTTGGAAATATGCCCTAGAGGCAATAATAAATTGATTATTATTATATTTCCTTGTTCATGATAATCGTTTATTATCCATGCTATAATTGTATTGATAGGAAACTCAGATACATGTGTGGATACATAGACAACACCATGTCCCTAGTAAGCCTCTAGTTGACTAGCTCGTTGATCAATAGATGGTTACGGTTTCCTGACCATGGACATTGGATGTCGTTGATAACGGGATCACATCATTAGGAGAATGATGTGATGGACTAGACCCAATCCTAAGCATAGCACTAGATCGTGTAGTTCGTATGCTATAGCTTTTCTAATGTCAAGTATCATTTCCTTAGACCATGAGATTGTGCAACTCCCGGATACCGTAGGAGTGCTTTGGGTGTACCAAACGTCACAACGTAACTGGGTGACTATAAAGGTGCATTACAGGTATCTCCGAAAGTATCTGTTGGGTTGGCACGAATCGAGACTGGGATTTGTCACTCCGTGTAAACGGAGAGGTATCTCTGGGCCCACTCGGTAGGACATCATCATAATGTGCACAATGTGATCAAGGAGTTGATCACGGGATGATGTGTTACGGAACGAGTAAAGAGACTTGCCGGTAACGAGATTGAACAAGGTATAGGGATACCGACGATCGAATCTCGGGCAAGTACAATACCGCTAGACAAAGGGAATTGTATACGGGATTGATTAAGTCCTTGACATCGTGGTTCATCCGATGAGATCATCGTGGAACATGTGGGAGCCAACATGGGTATCCAGATCCCGCTTTTGGTTATTGACCGGAGAACGTCTCGGTCATGTCTGCATGTCTCCCGAACCCGTAGGGTCTACACACTTAAGGTTCGATGACGCTAGGGTTATAAAGGAAGCTTGTATGTGGTTACCGAATGTTGTTCGGAGTCCCGGATGAGATCTCGGACGTCACGAGGAGTTCCGGAATGGTCCAGAGGTAAAGATTTATATATAGGAAGTCCTATTTCGGCCATCGGGACAAGTTTTGGGGTCATCGGTATTGTACCGGGACCACTGGAAGGGTCCCGGGGGCCCACCGGATGGGGCCACCTATCCCGGAGGGTCCCATGGGCTGAAGTGGGAAGGGATCCAGCCCAAAGTGGGCTGGGGCGCCACTTCCCTTATGGCCCATGCGCCTAGGGTGAAGGGGGAACCCTAAGGAAGAGTCCCAAGGAGGGAAGGCACCTCCTAGGTGCCTTGGGGGGGAGGGAAACCTCCCCTGGCCGCCGCCCCCTAGGAGATTGGATCTACTAGGGATGGCGCACCCCCCTTGGGCTCCCTATATATAGTGAGGGTAGGAGGGCCTCTTGAAACAACCCTTATGCCTTTGGTGCAGCCCCTCCTTCTCTCCTAAATCCTTCTCCTCTCCCGTGGTGCTTGGCGAAGCCCTGCAGGATTGCCACGCTCCTCCACCACCACCACGCCGTTGTGCTGCTGTTGGATGGAGTCTTCCTCAACCTCTCCCTCTCTCCTTGCTGGATCAAGGCGTGGGAGACGTCACCGGGCTGTACGTGTGTTGAACGCGGAGGTGCCGTCCGTTCGGCACTTGGTCATCGGTGATTTGAATCACGACGAGTACGACTCCATCAACCCCGTTCACTTGAACGCTTCCGCTTAGCGATCTACAAGGGTATGTAGATGCACTCTCCTTCCCCTCGTTGCTGGTCTCTCCATAGATAGATCTTGGTGACACGTAGGAAAATTTTGAATTTCTGCTACGTTCTCCGACAGTGGCATCATGAGCTAGGTCTATGCGTAGTTTCTATGCACGAGTAGAACACAAAGTAGTTGTGGGCGTTGATTTTGTTCAATATGCTTGCCGTTACTAGTCTTATCTTGATTCGGCGGCATCGTGGGATGAAGCGGCCTGGACCGACCTTACACGTACTCTTACGTGAGACCGGTTCCACCGACAAACATGCACTAGTTGCATAAGGTGGCTGGCGGGTGTCTGTCTCTCCCACTTTAGTCGGATTGGATTCGATGAAAAGGGTCCTTATGAAGGGTAAATAGCAATTGGCATATCACGTTGTGGTTTTTGCATAGGTAAGAAACGTTCTTGCTAGAAACCCATAGCAGCCACGTAAAACATGCAAACAACAATTAGAGGACGTCTAACTTGTGTTTGCAGGGTATGCTATGTGATGTGATATGGCCAAAAGGATGTGATGAATGATATATGTGATGTATGAGATTGATCATGTTCTTGTCAAGGGAATCACGACTTGCATGTCGATGACGAGACAACTTCAAGAAGACACGATGATGGAGATCATGATGATGGAGATCATGGTTTCATGCCGGTGACAAGATGATCATGGAGCCCCAAGATGGAGATCAAAGGAGCTATATGATATTGGCCATATCATGTCACCATTATTTGATTGCATGTGATGTTTATCATGTTTATACATCTTATTTGCTTAGAACGACGGTAGTAAATAAGATGATCCCTCATTAAAATTTCAAGAAGTGTTCTCCCCTAACTGTGCACCGTTGCTACAGTTCGTCGTTTCGAAGCACGCCGTGATGATCGGGTGTGATAGATCCTTACGTTCACATACAACGAGTGTAAGACAGTTTTACACAGCAAAACACTTAGGGTTAACTTGACGAGCCTAGCATGTACAGACATGGCCTCGGAACACAGAAGACCGAAAGGTCGAGCATGAGTCGTATAGAAGATATGATCAACATGAAGATGTTCACCGACGTTAACTAGTCCGTCTCACGTGATGATCGGACACGGGCTAGTTGACTCGGATCATGTAATCACTTAGATGACTAGAGGGATGTCTATCTGAGTGGGAGTTCATAAGATGAACTTAATTATCCTGAACATAGTCAAAAGGATTTCGCAAATTATGTCGTAGCTCGCGCTTCAGTCCTACTGTTTAGATATGTTCCTAGAGAAAATTTAGTTGAAAGTTGATAGTAGCAATTATGCGGACTAGGTCCGTAAACTGAGGATTGTCCTCATTGCTTCTTAGAAGGCTTATGTCCTTAATGCACCGCTCAGTGTGCTGAACCTCGAACGTCGTCTGTGGATGTTGCGAACATCTGACATACACGTCTTGATAACTACGTGATAGTTCAGTTAAACGGTTTAGAGTTGAGGCACCGAAGACGTTTTTGAAACGTCGTGAAACATATGAGATGTTTCGAGGGCTGAAATTGGGATTTCAGGCTCGTGCCCACGTCAAGAGGTATAAGACCTCCGACGATTTCTTAGCCTGCAAACTAAGGGAGAAAAGCTCAATTGTTGAGCTTGTGCTCAGATTGTCTGAGTACAACAATCATTTGAATCGAGTGGGAGTTGATCTTCTAGATGTGATAATGATGTTTCTCCAAAGTCATTACCACCAAGCTACTAGAGCTTCGTGATGAACTATGATATATCAGGGACATATATGATGATCCTTGAGATATTCGCGATGTTTGACACCGCGAAAGTAGAAATCAAGAAGGAGCATCAATTGTTGATGGTTGGTGAAACCACTAGTTTCAAGAAGGGCAAGGGAACAAAGGGATACTTCATGAAACGGCAATTCAGCTGCTGCTCTAGTGAAGAAACCCAAGGTTGAACCCAAACCCGAGACTGAGTGCTTCTGTAATAAGGGGAACAGCCACTGGAGCAGAATTACCCTAGATACTTGGTAGATGAGAAGGCTGGCAAGGTCGATAGAAGTATATTGGATATACATTGTGTTGATGTGTACTTTACTAGTACTCCTAGTAGCACCAGGGTATTAGATACCGGTTCGGTTGCTAAGGGTTAGTAACTCAAAATAAAAGCTACGGAATAAACGGAGACTAGCTAAAGGTGAGATGACGATATGTGTTGGAAGTATTTCCAAGGTTGATCAAATATCGTACGCTCCCTCTACCATCGAGATTGGTATTAAAACCTAAATAATTGTTATTTGGTGTTTGCGTTGAGCATAGACATGACTGGATTATGTCTATCGCAATACGGTTATTCATTTAAGGAGAATAATGGTTACTCTGTTTATTTGAATAATACCTTCAATGGTCTTGCACCTAAAATGAATGGTTCATTGAATCTCGATCGTAGTGATACACATGTTCATGCCAAAAGATAGTAATGATAGTACCACCTACTTGTGTCACTGCCACGTAAGTCATATTGGTATAAAACGCATGAAGAAGCTCCATGTTGATGGATCTTTGGGCTCACTCTTTTTGAAAAGTTTGAGGCATGCGAACCATGTCTATTGGTGTATATGCATGAAGAAACTCCATGCAAATGGACTGTTTGGACTCACTTGATTTTGAATCACTTGAGACATGCAAATCATACCACATGGGCAAGATGACTGAAAGCCTCGGTTCCAGTAAAATGGAACTAGAAAGCAACCTGTTGGAAGTAATACATTTTGATGTGTGCAATCCAATGAGTGCTGAGGCATGTAGTGGATATCGTTATGTTTTTACTTCACAGATGATTTTAGTAGATGTTGAGTATATTTATTTGATGAATCACGAGTCTGAATTATTGAAAGGTTCAAGTAATTTCAGTGTGAAGTTGGAAGTTCGTCGTGATAAGAGGATAAAAATATCTATGATATGATCATAGAGATGAATATCTGAATTACGAGTTTGGCACAGAATTAAGACATTGTGGAAATTGTTTCAAAACTAATACAGCCTGGAACACCATAGTATGATTCTCCTGTTTCTATATAGTTTATGGAAATTTCTTTTATACCTTCAGACTCTATGTGATTTCCCACAACAATAGAGTCATGGTGTTCCGATGTCCCAGCTACTATATTTGTATGCGCATTTATGCTGGGTTCTAGATGTTGATCATCTGATTGGTGTCCTTCAACTTGAGGTTGAATTGCATTTATTGGTAGAGGATTTGATTTCCTCTATTTCCGCGGAGGCTTCTGAGAAGCTATATTCCGGCTAACCAGATTTCTCCCCCTCTTACTCTCATTTGGGGTTTGAGTGGTTTTACTTGGTACCTCCACTCGTGCTGGTGCATTAACAGCGGGAATATGTGATTTAGTGACACCTTTATGGTCAGTAAATGCATCTGGCAGATTATTTGCAATGTGTTGCAAATCTATAATCCTCTGAACTTCAGTTTTAGATTCTTTAGTACGTGGATCTAAGGACTGGATGCCTGTTACATTCCAATCTATTTCCTGATATTCTTTGTGGTTTGATTCTCCCCCTAATGCCGGGAAATGGTCCTCATCAAAAATAGAATCAGCGTATCGAGCAGTAAACAGGTCCCCTGTAAGAGGTTCAAGATATTTTATAATTGACGGAGAATTATAACCCACATAGATCCCAAGTTTTCTATGGGGGCCCATGGTTGTACGCTGGGGTGGTGATATCGGTACGTATACTACGCAACCGAATTTTCGCAGATGGGAAATACTTGGCTGAGTGCCACGAACTAGTTGCAGCGGGGAGGTTGTGTGGTATGTAGTTGGTCTGATTTGTATCAGATCTGCGGCGTGTAATACCACATGTGCCCAACAAGATGTTGGCAAATTACAATTCTGTAATAATGGTCGAGCAATTAATTTTACTCTTTTGATGAGAGATTCAGCCAATCCATTTTGAGTATGAACATAAAGCACATAATGTTCTAAATTAATGCCCATAGCCATGCAATAGTCATTAAATGCGCGTGAAGAAAATTCAGCAACATTATCCATTTGAATTGTTTTTATCTTATTTTCGGGATGGTTTGCTCTTAATTTGATAATCTGAGCAATTAACTTGGCAAAGGCATGATTACGTGTGGATAATAGACATACATGTGACCATCTAGTAGATGCATCTATGAGTACCATGAAATACCTAAAGGGTCCTGATAGTGGTTGAATTGGACCACATATATCTCCTTGAATGTGTTCAAGGAAATTTAATGACTCATTTTTTACTTTAAGATAAGATGGTTTTATAATTAATTTCCCACTTGCACATGCGGTGCACACAAAATCTGATGATTTGGGGAATCTTTTAGTTGGAAGGCTGTGACCAATAGAATTGTCGATAATTTTTCTCATCATCCCTATGCCAGGATGACCTAGGCGATCATGCCAAGTCTTGAATTTATCAAGGTCTTGAAAAATTATTTTGTACGCAACATGTGGTACGGGTTTTATATAACTGTAATATAATCCAGATGAAAGTGAGGGGAATTTCTCAAGAATTTGTTTCTCAGACCCATTGCTCTTTGTTAAAAGCAAATATTCAGTATTATTTTCAGAGATAGTTTCCATATGGAAATTATTTGATCGAATGTCTTTGAAACTTAGAAGGGTGCGAGTAGATTCAGGATACAAGAGTGCATCCTCAATTACAATGGTAGTACCCATAGGCAGAACGAGTGTGGCTCGTCCCGAACCAATAATTGATGCATCGCGACCGGCAATGGTCATAATATTCCCTTGTCTCTTAGTTAGAGTTTGGAAATATTTTATTTCCCTTAATATTGTGTTAGTGGTACAACTGTCCACCAAACATAGTTCTTCTTCCTTTGGATTATCTTCCCGTAAAATCTATATAGAGTAAGAGAATATTTTAGGATGAATTTTTATTCATTACTCACATATAAATACATACAAAGTATTCATATTACAGTTACACATATAAATATGACATTATGTCTGAATTACATAAGATGATTGGTCCGTAGGACTTTATTCTACTTAGAGTTATACAAATTATAACTTCCATTATTACAATAAAATAGCTGATAAAATCAAATGAGTGATGTGGAGATTATATGAGATCTCCGTATGCGTCTTGGGTGTATTCCACTATCATGTTGTCGACACCAAGAAGATCTTCATCCTTCTTCCTTGTTTCCTTAGGAGCGCTTTGAGAAGTGCTAGCTTCAAGGTTCTCTTCTTGTTGTAAAGCATTGAAGTGAGATTCTGCTTTTCCACAAAATTGTTTGCCTTTCCCAGTGGATTTGAGATATAAATCCGCTAGATGCTTAGGAGTTCAGCATTTGCTAGTACGATGGTTAGTACATCCACACCTTTGACAAATCTCGGATTTGGTGTTTCGGTCATCTTTCTTAAAATGACCTTTACCTTTAGATTGACCAAATGTTTTCTGCTTGTTGTTCCTTTTCCACTTTCCATTGAATTTCTTGAAATTCTTTTTATTCCCCCCATACTTTTTAGTAGACTGAGTGTTAGCATGTGCTTCAGGGAGTGGCATGGAGCCCGTTGGGCGTGTCTGATGATTCTTCATGAGAAGTTCATCATGTTTCTCAGCCTGAAGTAAAGTGTATATGAGCTCAGAATACTTTTTGTATTTTTGTTGACGGTACTGTTGTTGTAGTACTCTCATCGAGGGGTGGAAAGTGCACAAGGTCTTCTCAATGAGATCTTCTGAAATTGCTTGGTTGCAAAATCTTAGTTTAGAATTAA
The DNA here is from genome assembly GCF_056163025.1 of Triticum urartu. Lineage (NCBI taxonomy): Eukaryota > Viridiplantae > Streptophyta > Magnoliopsida > Poales > Poaceae > Triticum > Triticum urartu. The sequence goes on from NC_141874.1 coordinate 79,563,706, forward strand.
CCTTGTGAACTGCAGAGTTGTATGCTGCCACGGATTTGAAATCTTGGAACCTTATGAGGGACCATTCTCTTTGGGCTTCTGGTAGCATAACTGCTCTTTGTTGGTCATATCTCTCCTTGAGAGAGTTCCATAAAGCAAGTGGATCCTCCTCCATTAAATATTTTGTTTTTAAATCAGGATGGAGGTGATGCCTTATAAAACTTGATGCTCCATATTTGACTGCTTGCGGTATTTCCGCAGCGCCTTCAACAGGTGTGATAATTGTGGAACCAAGTTTACGACATTCTAATGCTATCTTGGTATCCATAGCCCATGATAAATAATTACTACCATCTAGCTCAAGTTCATGAAATTCTCTATTCATGATGCCACCCATTTTCCTGCATGTTGTGATCATGCATAAATTAGTTTTACTACGTGAGTAAAATTTAAGTAACAACAAATGCTTCAAAAGAACAAAGTTCTGAAGTATAGCTGATGCTTTATACTTATATGTGTAGACCTCATTTTATGTAAATGACACTTTGAAGATAGTCACCGTTGTGGTGTAGATCTCGCAGCAATGGAGAACATAATCTGGTTTTGACCAGTAGATGTTCATATATCCATTACCTTGTGCCATACTAAATTTTACAAACACACTTTGAAGGTAGTCATCTGTCAAATAACTAGATGTAGACCTCACAGTAAGAGTGGATGGTCTGCAATTTGATGCAGTAGATCACACAGTTACCTTGTGTTTTGCAAGTATAATATTCGAGGTAATCACATCAATTTGCATATTTGGAGAGCACTCGAAGATAGTCATTTCACCAGAACAAAAGAGGCGAAACATAGATCATTCAGCAATGAGGATAATCTGCAAAGTGCAGTAGATGCCTCATCTACCCTGTGATCCCGAAATATGAATTTGTAAATAAAAATTGTTGTACTTATGAACTACATATTCTAAAAGGAAATGTTGAAGCAATCATGTAGAATATGTACACGTAGTCTGAGACTTTATTTAGATAATACTGTTGGGGAACGTTGCAGAAAACAAAAATTTTCCTACGGTTTCACCAAGATCCATCTAGGAGTTCATCTAGCAACGAGTAATTAGATGCATCTACGTACCTTGTAGATCGCGAGCGGAAGCGTTCAAAGAACGGGGATGATGTAGTCGAACACGACGTGATTCAAATCACCGATGATCTTAGCACCGAACGGATGGTGCCTCCGCGTTCAACACACGTACGGAACGGATGACGTCTCCTCCTTTCCTGATCCAGCAAGGGGGGGAAGAGAGGTTGATGAAGATCCAGCAGCACGACGGCGTGGTGGTGGATGCAGGGCGTCACAGTAGCAGGGCTTCGCCTATACTGCGAGAGAGAGACGTAACGGGGAGAGAGGAAGCACCAAAGGCTGAGGTATGAAGTCCCTCCTCTCCCCCACTATATATAGGAGGGCCAAGGGGGGGTGGTGTGCAGCCTAGGAGATCCAATCTCCTAGGTGCGGCGGCCAGGGGAGGTTTCCCTCCCCCCCAAGGCACCTCGGGGTGCCTTCCACCACTTGGACTCCTCCGTGGTGGAAACCCTAGGCGCATGGGCCTAGTAGGGCTGGTGCCCTTGGCCCATATAGGCCAAGGCGCACCCCCTACAGCCCATGTGGCCCCCCGGGACAGGTGGCCCCACCCGGTGGGCCCCCAGGACCCCTCCAGTGGTCCCGGTACAATACCGATAACCCTGAAACTTGTCCCGATGGCCGAAACAGCACTTCCTATATATAATTCTTTACCTCCGGACCATTCCGGAACTCCTCGTGACGTCCGGGATCTCATCCGGGACTCCGAACAACATTCGGATTACTGCATATACATATCTTCATAACCCTAGCGTCACCGAACCTTAAGTGTGTAGACCCTACGGGTTCGGGAGACAAGCAGACATGACCGAGACGACTCTCCGGTCAATAACCAACAGCGGGATCTGGATACCCATGATGGCTCCCACATGCTCCACGATGATCTCATCGGATGAACCACGATGTCGAGGATTAATCAACCCCGTATACAATTCCCTTTGTCAATCGGTATGTTACTTGCCCGAGACTCGATCGTCGGTATCCCAATACCTTGTCCAATCTCGTTACCGGCAAGTCACTTTACTCGTACCGTAATGCATGATCCCGTGATCAACCACTTGGTCACCTTGAGCTCATAATGATGATGCATTACCGAGTGGGCCCAGTGATACCTCTCCGTTATCCGGAGTGACAAATCCCAGTCTCGATCCGTGTCAACCCAACAGACACTTTCGGAGATACCTGTAATGCACCTTTATAGTCACCCAGTTACGTTGTGACGTTTGATACACCCAAGGCACTCCTACGGTATCCGGGAGTTACACGATCTCATGGTCAAAGGAAAAGATACTTGACATTGGAAAAGCTCTAGCAAACGAACTACACGATCTTTGTGCTATGCTTAGGATTGGGTCTTGTCCATCACATCATTCTCCTAATGATGTGATCCCGTTATCAATGACATCCAATGTCCATAGCCAGGAAATCATGACTATCTGTTGATCAACGAGCTAGTCAACTAGAGGCTTACTAGGGACATATTATGGTCTATGTATTCACACGTGTATTACGATTTCCGGATAATACAGTTATAGCATGAATAAACACAATTATCATGAACAAAGAAATATAATAATAATGCTTTTATTATTGCCTCTAGGGCATATTTCCAACAGTCTCCCACTTGCACTAGAGTCAATAATCTAGTTACATTGTGATGAATCGAACACCCATGGAATTCTGGTGTTGATCATGTTTTGCCCTAGGGAGAGGTTTAGTCAACGGATCTGCTATATTTAGGTCCGTATGTACTTTACAAATCTCTATGTCTCCATTTTGAACATTTTCACGAATGGAGTTGAAGCGACGCTTGATGTGCCTTGTCTTCTTGTGAAACCTGGGCTCCTTGGCAAGTGCAATAGCTCCAGTGTTGTCACAAAAGAGTTTGATTGGCCCCGACGCATTGGGTATGACTCCTAGGTCGGTGATGAACTCCTTCACCCATATTGCTTCATGTGCTACCTCCGAGGCTGCCATGTACTCCGCTTCACATGTAGATCCCGCCACGACGCTCTGTTTGCAGCTGCACCAGCTCACTGCTCCACCATTCAACATATACACGTATCCGGTTTGTGACTTAGAGTCATCCAGATCTGTGTCGAAGCTAGCGTCGACGTAACCCTTTATGACGAGCTCTTCGTCACCTCCATAAACGAGAAACATTTCCTTAGTCCTTTTCAGGTACTTCAGGATACTCTTGACCGCTGTCCAGTGTTCCTTGCCGGGATTACTTTGGTACCTTCCTACCAAACTTACGGCAAGGTTTACATCAGGTCTGGTACACAGCATGGCATACATAATAGAACCTATGGCTGATGCATAGGGGATGATACGCATCTCTTCTATCTCTTCTGCCGTGGTCGGGCATTGAGCTGAGCTCAATCTCACACCTTGCAAAACAGGCAAGAACCCTTTCTTGGACTGATCCATTTTGAACTTCTTCAAAATCTTATCAAGGTATGTGCTTTGTGAAAGACCTATGAGGCGTCTTGATCTATCCCTATAGATCTTGATGCCTAATATATAAGCAGCTTCTCCAAGGTCCTTCATTGAAAAACTCTTATTCAAGTAGGCCTTGATGCTGTCCAAGAGTTCTATATCATTTCCCATCAAAAGTATGTCATCTACATATAGTATGAGAAATGCTACAGAGCTCCCACTCACTTTCTTGTAAACGCAGGCTTCTCCATAAGTCTGCGTAAACCCAAACGCTTTGATCATCTCATCAAAGCGAATGTTCCAACTCCGAGATGCTTGCACCAGCCCATAAATCGAGCGTTGGAGCTTGCACACCTTGTCAGCATTCTTAGGATCGACAAAACCTTCCGGCTGCATCATATACAACTCTTCCTTAAGGAAACCATTAAGGAATGCCGTTTTGACGTCCATTTGCCATATCTCATAATCGTAGAATGCGGCAATTTCTAACATGATTCGGACGGACTTTAGCTTCGCTACCGGTGAGAAAGTCTCATCGTAGTCAATTCCTTGAACTTGTCGATAACCCTTAGCGACAAGCCGAGCTTTATAGATGGTCACATTACCATCCGCGTCTGTCTTCTTCTTGAAGATCCATTTATTTTCTATGGCTCGCCGTTCAACGGGCAAGTCAGTCAAAGTCCATACTTTGTTTTCATACATGGATCCTATCTCGGATTTCATGGCTTCTAGCCATTTGTCGGAATCCGGGCCCGCCATCGCTTCTTCATAGTTCGAAGGTTCACTGTTGTCTAACAACATGATTTCCAAGACAGGGTTGTCGTACCACTCTGGTGCGGAACGTGTCCTCGTGGACCTTCGAATTTCAGTAGGAGCTTGATCAGAAGTATCTTGATCATCATCATTAACTTCCTCTCTAGTCAGTGCAGGCACCTCAGGAACATTTTCTTGAGTTGTGCCATTTACCGGTTCAAGAGGTAATACTTCATCAAGCTCTACTTTCCTCCCACTTACTTCTTTCGAGAGAAACTCTTTCTCTAGAAAGAATCCATTCCTGGCAACAAAGATCTTGCCTTCGGATCTGAGGTAGAAGGTATACCCATAAGTTTCTTTAGGGTATCCTATGAAGACGCATTTTTCCGACTTGGGTTCGAGCTTTTCAGGTTGAAGTTTCTTGACATAAGCATCGCATCCCCAAACTTTTAGAAACGACAGCTTAGGTTTCTTCCCAAACCATAATTCATACGGTGTCGTCTCAACGGATTTCGACGGAGCCCTATTTAAAGTGAATGCGGCAGTCTCTAAAGCATAGCCCCAAAAAGATAGCGGTAAATCGGTAAGAGACATCATAGACCGCACCATATCTAATAAAGTGCGATTACGACGTTCGGACACACCATTACGCTGAGGTGTTCCAGGCGGCGTGAGTTGTGAAACTATTCCACATTTTCTTAAGTGTGTGCCAAATTCGTGACTCAAGTACTCTCCTCCACGATCTGATCGTAGAAACTTGATTTTCCTGTCACGTTGATTCTCAACTTCACTCTGAAATTCCTTGAACTTTTCAAAGGTTTCCGACTTGTGTTTCATTAAGTAGACATATCCATATCTACTCAAGTCATCAGTGAGGGTGAGAACATAACGATAGCCACCGCGAGCCTCAACACTCATTGGACCGCACACATCAGTATGTATGATTTCCAATAAGTTGGTTGCTCGCTCCATTGTTCCTGAGAACGAAGTCTTGGTCATTTTTCCCATGAGGCATGGTTCGCACGTGTCAAATGATTCATAATCAAGAGACTCTAAAAGTCCATCTGCATGGAGCTTCTTCATGCGTTTGACACCTATGTGACCAAGGCGGCAGTGCCACAAGTATGTGGGACTATCATTATCAACCTTACATCTTTTGGTACTCACACTATGAACATGTGTAGTAATACGCTCGAGATTCATTAAGAATAAACCATTAACTATCGGAGCATGACCATAAAACATATCTCTCATATAAATAGAACAACCATTATTCTCGAATTTAAATGAGTAGCCATCTCGTATTAAACGAGATCCTGATACAATGTTCATGCTCAATATAGGCACTAAATAACAATTATTGAGGTTTATCACTAATCCCGTAGGTAAATGTAGAGGTAGCGTGCCGACGGCGATCACATCAACCTTGGAACCATTCCCGACGCGCATCGTCACCTCGTCCTTTTCCAGTTTTCGTTTATTCCGCAGCTCCTGCGGTGAGTTACAAATATGAGCAACGGCACCGGTATCAAATACCCAGGAGTTACTACGAGTACTGGTAAGGTACACATCAATCACATGTATATCAAATATACCTTTGGTGTTGCCGGCCTTCTTATCCGCTAAGTATTTGGGGCAGTTCCGCTTCCAGTGACCCTTCCCTTTGCAATAAAAGCACTCTGTCTCAGGCTTGGGTCCATTCTTTGACTTCTTCCCGACAGCTTGCTTGCCGGGCGCAGCAACTTCCTTGCCGTCCTTCTTGAAGTTCTTTTTACCCTTGCCCTTTTTGAACTTAGTGGTTTTATTCATCATCAACACTTGATGTTCCTTCTTGACTTCTACCTCTGCTGATTTCAGCATTGCAAATACTTCAGGAATGGTCTTTACCATCCCCTGCATATTGAAGTTCATCACAAAGCTCTTGTAGCTTGGTGGAAGCGACTGGAGGATTCTGTCAATGACCGCGTCATCCGGGAGATTAACTCCCAGCTGAGTCAAGCGGTTATGTAACCCAGACATAGTGAGTATGTGCTCACTGACAGAACTATTTTCCTCCATCTTACAGCTAAAGAACTTATCGGAGACTTCATATCTCTCGATCCGGGCATGAGCTTGAAAAACCATTTTTAGCTCTTCGAACATCTCATATGCTCCATGTCTCTCAAAACGCTTTTGGAGCCCCGGTTCTAAACTGTAAAGCATGCCGCACTGAACGAGGGAGTAGTCATCAGTACGTGTCTGCCAAGCGTTCATAGCGTCTTGGTTTTGTGGGACGGGTGGATCACCTAGCGGTGCTTCTAGGACATAATCTTTCTTGGCAGCTATGAGGATGATCCTCAGGTTCCGGACCCAGTCCGTATAGTTGCTGCCATCGTCTTTCAGCTTGGTTTTCTCTAGGAACGCGTTGAAATTGAATACAACGTTGGCCATTTGATCTACAGGACATATTGTAAAGATTTTAGACTAAGTTCATGATAGTCAAGTTCATCTAATCAAATTATTAATGAACTCCCACTCAGATTAGACATCCCTCTAGTCATCTAAGTGTTACACGATCCAAGTCAACTAATCCGTGTCCGATTAACACGTGAGACGGACTAGTCATCGTCGGTGAACATCTCCATGTTGATCGTATCTTCCATACGACTCGTGTTCGACCTTTCGGTCTCTGTGTTCCGAGGCCATGTCTTCACATGCTTAGGCTCGTCAAGTTAACCCTAAGTGTTTTTGCATGTGTAAAACTTCTTACACCCATTGTATGTGAACGAAAGGATCTATCACACCCGATTAACACGTGGTGCTTCGAAGCGACGAACTGTAGCAACGGTGCACAGTTAGGGGAGAACACTTCTTGAAATTGTTGTAAGGGATCATCTTATTTACTACCGTCGTTCTAAGTAAACAGGATGCAAAACATGATAAACATCACATGTAATCAAATAATAATAGTGACATGATATGGCCAATATCACACAGCTCCTTTGATCTCCATCTTGGGGCTCCATGATCATCCTTGTAGATCGTCATACTCATCGACATATAAGTCGTGATTCCTTGTACAAGAACATGATCAATCTCATACATCACATATATCATTCATCACATCCTTTTGGCCATATCACATCACATAGCATACCCTGCAAAAACAAGTTAGACGTCCTCTAATTGTTGTTTGCATGTTTTACGTGGCTGCTATGGGTTTCTAGCAAGAACGTTTCTTACCTACGCAATGACCACAACGTGATATGCCAATTGCTATTTACCCTTCATAAGGACCCTTTTCATCGAATCCGATCCGACTAAAGTAGGAGAGACAGACACCCGCTAGCCACCTTATGCAACTAGTGCATGTCAGTCGGTGGAACCTGTCTCACGTAAGAGTACGTGTAAGGTCGGTCCGGGCCGCTTCATCCCACGATGCCGCCGAATCAAGATAAGACTAGTAACGGCAAGCATATTGAACAAAATCAACGCCCACAACTACTTTGTGTTCTACTCGTGCAAGAGAACTACGCATAGACCTAGCTCATGATGCCACTGTTGGGGAACGTTGCAGAAAACAAAAAATTTCCTACGGTTTCACCAAGATCCATCTAGGAGTTCATCTAGCAATGAGTAATTAGATGCATCTACGTACCTTGTAGATCGCGAGCGGAAGCGTTCAAAGAACGGGGATGATGTAGTCGAACATGACGTGATTCAAATCACCGATGATCTTAGCACCGAACGGACGGTGCCTCCGCGTTCAACACACGTACGGAACGGATGACGTCTCCTCCTTTCTTGATCCAGCAAGGGGGGAAGAGAGGTTGATGAAGATCCAGCAGCACGACGGCGTGATGGTGGATGCAGGGCGTCACAGTAGCAGGGCTTCGCCTATACTGCGAGAGAGAGACGTAACGGGGAGAGAGGAAGCACCAAAGGCTGAGGTATGAAGTCCCTCCTCTCCCCCACTATATATAGGAGGGCCAAGGGGGGGTGGTGCGCAGCCTAGGAGATCCAATCTCCTAGGTGCGGCGGCCAGGGGAGGTTTCCCTCCCCCCCAAGGCACCTCGGGGTGCCTTCCACCACTTGGACTCCTCCGTGGTGGAAACCCTAGGCGCATGGGCCTAGTAGGGCTGGTGCCCTTGGCCCATATAGGCCAAGGCGCACCCCCTACAGCCCATGTGGCCCCCCGGGACAGGTGGCCCCACCCGGTGGGCCCCCGGGACCCCTCCGGTGGTCCCGGTACAATACCGATAACCCCGAAACTTGTCCCGATGGCCGAAACAGCACTTCCTATATATAATTCTTTACCTCCGGACCATTCCGGAACTCCTCGTGACGTCCGGGATCTCATCCGGGACTCCGAACAACATTCGGATTACTGCATATACATATCTTCATAACCCTAGCGTCACCGAACCTTAAGTGTGTAGACCCTACGGGTTCGGGAGACAAGCAGACATGACCGAGACGACTCTCCGGTCAATAACCAACAGCGGGATCTGGATACCCATGATAGCTCCCACATGCTCCACGATGATCTCATCAGATGAACCACGATGTCGAGGATTAATCAACCCCGTATACAATTCCCTTTGTCAATCGGTATGTTACTTGCCCGAGACTCGATCGTCGGTATCCCAATACCTTGTTCAATCTCGTTACCGGCAAGTCACTTTACTCGTACCGTAATGCATGATCCCGTGATCAACCACTTGGTCACCTTGAGCTCATAATGATGATGCATTACCGAGTGGGCCCAGTGATACCTCTCCGTTATCCGGAGTGACAAATCCCAGTCTCGATCCGTGTCAACCCAACAGACACTTTCGGAGATACCTGTAATGCACCTTTATAGTCACCCAGTTACGTTGTGACGTTTGATACACCCAAGGCACTCCTACGGTATCCGGGAGTTACACGATCTCATGGTCAAAGGAAAAGATACTTGACATTGGAAAAGCTCTAGCAAACGAACTACACGATCTTTGTGCTATGCTTAGGATTGGGTCTTGTCCATCACATCATTCTCCTAATGATGTGATCCCGTTATCAATGACATCCAATGTCCATAGCCAGGAAATCATGACTATCTGTTGATCAACGAGCTAGTCAACTAGAGGCTTACTAGGGACATATTATGGTCTATGTATTCACACGTGTATTACGATTTCCGGATAATACAGTTATAGCATGAATAAACACAATTATCATGAACAAAGAAATATAATAATAATGCTTTTATTATTGCCTCTAGGGCATATTTCCAACAAATACGGGGGCAGAGGCGGTGGCCGTATCCAGGAGGGATGAAGTGCTCCGGCACTTCGTCTGATGGCGTCGGAGACGGCTTCCGCGGTGGTGCGCCCGTACGCGCTGGGCACGATTCGAACCCATACGGGGGCAGAGGCGGTGGCGCGAGTTCGCAAGGGAACATCTCTTCTTCTCCGAGGAATGGCGCCGATGGACCTCCAAGGAGCCAATCCATCGGAGGGATGGTGAAGACAGATGGCGGCGGAGTCGTTGGTACGATGTAGTCGTCGGCGACGGCCGGAGCCGGAGCCGAAGGCCCAGCATGGTTTGCAGCGGTGGTCGGAGCCGAGGGTCCAGCCTGGTGCACCGTTGGTGCTCGCCCATGGAGCGGGCGGTTGCCTTGGCGTGCGTACCCATGGCGGCGGTTCTGGCGGTGGTTCCAGGCGAAAAAGCGGCGGCGAGGGCCACTCCTTGCGCCAAGTCCTTGACGGCAACGGCGACTTGCAGCACGGTGGCGATGGGTGCATGGACAGCGACGGTTCTCTCTCTGGAGGAAGCGTGCAATGGCGAAAGCAATCGACGGCAGGTCCCTCCCTGCCATTCTTACCTTTCTTGTGATGGCTCTCTGTCGCTCTCGGCAGAGCGAGTACTGATAACGTATAAAGTGAAAAAGTGATTTTTCCAGAAGTAAATGATTCTCATTGATTGGGCACTATATATACAGGGAGCGGTTACAAATTTGTGAGAGTATTTCTAACCGCAAGCAGCGGTTGCTAATGCGTGAGACATAACAGTAACTGCACTAAGCAGTTGCTAACATGAGAGAGGAAGTACAACTGCTTCTAGCAGTTAGAGAATACATAGTCGGTTCCTAAGTCGGTTCCTTAATTAGGACTTGATAATTAGTAAATAATCAAGTGCTCTAATTCTATTCCTAACAGGGCTGATAGAGGGCCCAGTCAACTGCCCAGTCAGCAGTTGACTGGTCAATGTTGACTGGTCAAAGGCCCGTGTGGGACCCATGTGTCATTGACTGAACAGTTAAATGATTTAAATTAATCTAATTAAATCATGGGGCCGAGCTGTTAGTACCTAATAACTCAATTAAATTTAGCTATTAGTTAATTAACTAATAGTGCGGGGTGGGGCCACCTGTCATTAGGCCAACTCTAAGTAATTATAAAAAAAACAGGGGCTAATCCCCATCGAACAGAGCCGGCCCCTTCGAGCGATGGCTCAAAGCCATGGCTGGGACGCGCGGCCGCTACAGAGGAGCACCGGCGGACGGTGCCCAGCGCGCGGGGCGGGGAGCAGCGCACGGCGCCGGGCCGCAACGGCCGGAGGCGGCGAGCAGCACTCGGCGCGGTGTCGCGCGGGAAGCAGTGGGGCGGCGGAGGCGAGAGGCTCGAGCGGCAGAGAGCATGCGGGGGAGGCGCGGCCTGGGGCGCGTGGCCAAGGCAGGGCCTTGCCGTTGCCGGAGCTAGGCGTGGCGCGACGGGCGTCGTCAGGGGAGCAGCAGAAACAAGCGGCAGCAGCAGCAGCAACAGCATCAGGCAGGGCAAGTAGCAACGGCAGTAGCATCGCAGGAACTGCGGGAGCACGTACGCAGACGCTGAACTACGGCCATGGCAGCCACCTGTTCGTACAGGCGATACGACGAGGGATCTGAGACCGGGGTGAGGGGGATTCGGAGGAGCAGCTCACCGGGGAGGCACAAGGGGGCCCGGTGACGGCTTAGTAGCTGCAGGCTCGCCGGAATCGCCGAGATTTGTCGGCGACCCGAGGAAGAAGAGGGCGGCGTCAAGGGCGATGCAGGGGCTCCGGGCTCGAGGTCGTGGACGAAGAGGAAGCAGAAGACGATGGCAATTCTCCTGGTGCATTCCTAGCCAGCGGGGAGGTCAGTGGCCGCGCGATGACGATGGCCATGGCAGCAGCAGCGCTCGGCGTCAAACAAATCGCAAGAACGAAAGAGAGGGAGAGCGATTGGGCGGCTAGGGTTCGTCAAGGGAGGGAGGAGGGCGTCGGGGCGTCCTCTTATCCACAGGGAGAGAGCGGGGATGACCGCCACGGGACCAGGGGCGCCATGGGATGGCCGCCACGACCCCCCCCCCCCCCCCCCCCCCCCCCCCCCCCGCCTCCTGTAGCGAGGTTGGGGATGAGGTGGAGGTGGGCTGCCCAATGTTGTTAGACGGGCCAAAGTGCACAAAGGCACTAGAGCCCATTAACACATAGTAGTTAGGCCTTTCCCTTTTATTTATTTTACACTGATTGCAGAATCCGTTTGTAATGTTTTGAGCTGTTAATTGGTTTTTGTAAAAATGTGGAACTTGGCCACATAAATACATTACAATATTTGGCACTACCACAAAAAGTTTGGTAGGAGATTGAATTGATTTGGATTTTTCACAAATGGAGAAGTATAAGAAAAGGGTGATTTGGAACTATTTTAATTTCCAAGGGAAATTAAATATCTCAAATGATGTTGAATCATTCATGAAAATTAGTTAGCGAATATCTTCAACCCACCGAACATTTTTACTTGACAGTTTGAAGAAATAAAAATTTGACTTGTTTTTGGAATTTGAATTTGACATGTGTTTGAAACAAGTGGGTTTAGCAAGAGTAACAGTGGTGACATGGCATCATTAACAGAGGATTATTGTAGTTTAATTATCCGGGCATCACAGCTACCCCCCCCCCCAGGTACCCCGTCCCGTCTAACCTTGACACAGACGACCGCCGGGTCTAGCCCTTTGACTTTCACCGGACGGAGTTTGACCGGTGGACCTTTTCACCTGGTTGTCATAGCCCAGCCATAGCTACACCCCCCAACACAGTCCCGGCATAACCCACCCCAAGATTCCCTCCGCGTCGGCCCGAGGTGGCCGTTTCCCCCCTACGGGACACGGCGGCAGCGACGCCCGGCCGTGAGGGGGGGCACACCCCGGAGCCACGTGCTGGGTGCCTGCACTGCCACCATGTTTCCACAACCGTAGGAGGGCCCACCGCAACACCTGGCAGCATTGCTAACCCCCCCCCCCACACACACACACACACAGGTACCCCGTCCCGTCTAACCTCTCCGTGACACGACGGAAGCAAGGCCCGTGTGGGGGCAATCGATATATTTTTTCTGTACATTTAAGGCACATTTAAGTTAATGAAATTAGTTTTGGAAAAAATAAAAAATAAAAAGAGAAAATAAATAAAATATTAAAATATTATTAGAAATCTATGCCGACGGCTTAGCTACGGCCATGGAACGGTAGAGCCCTGGATCGATGACGTGGCGTAGGGCGGGGATTGATGACGTGACAAGATCCATGGGCCAAGCCTATGCCAACGGCTAGGCCGTCGGCATAGATATGCCACCCCACGGGACCGGCGAGCGACGCGGATCGATGACGTGGTGGGCGCCGCGGATTGATGACGTTGGCATAGCTATGCCGACGGCCACCGTTAGCCCGTCGGCGTAGCCTGACACCGTCATACGGCCGTCGTCCGCCCGGGTAGACGGGGCCGACGGCCTGCCCTATGCCGACGACCGTCGTAGGCATATTTCTTGCGACGCCGACGGCTGATCTATGCCGACGGGTGCCATTGGCATAGATTGATATACACCGACGGCCTTTCTACGCCGACGGCTTTAGCTGGGTCGTCGGGATATGTCCATCTATGCCGACAGCCCCTGTCGGCATAGGTTTGGCCGTCGGCATCGCAAGTTTTTCTGGTAGTGCACAACTGGGCTAGAGTATAAGTTCTCGATTCATAGCATCAATTACAGCTTGTGCATGCACAATTAGATGGTTTGATGCTCCGATGAAGAAGCCTTTAGAGTCTCGCACAATGGCACCTGTGGGACCGATTAAGGTAGCCTCATCAAAGGAAGTGTTGACATTCAACTTCACCATGTACGTCCTTCAGTGGCCGATCGTAGGCATGTCTTCCAATCCCAGTATTCTTCTTTATTAGAGCCGACTCAAAAATAGTTGTGGGCTCCGTAATTGAGATAGTCGATCTCTCAGGGGACTGAACTCGCTCACCGTTCACTCGTTTCCTTCTTTCCCACCAAACGTTCCAAGTACAAACTACAATCAATAGTTTGAGTTGTTCATGGCCAAGAACAGGCGATTTGTGGTTTGCATCACAAATTAAATGTTTCAGCGACACTTGCCATGCTGTATCAACTTGCAACACTTCCTTAATTAGTGGTTGCAGTCCTAGGGCTTTCCGCGCCCAGAGCGCGTCACGTGTCCTGGGGTCAAGCAGCCCCCCGATGGATGCCTGATGAGAGCCTTATTCTGGAACATCCGCGGTTTCGGCCAAGATGGTCGACGCCGCCAACTCATTGAATACATGCGAACCGAGCGTATTGACATAGTAGCCATCCAAGAAACGATGCGTACTGAATTTTCCCTGTCGGAACTGGAGCACTTGAGTTCCGACCTATTCGCCTGGCACTGGCTCCCTTCTAGTGAGAACGCAGGCCACTCGGGGGGCATCCTCCTAGGTGTGAAGGATGCCACCCTTGAGGTTGGGGGCATGGACCGGGGAGAGTTCTTTGTGAGCATGGAGGTTTTCGAACGGTCCCTAAACTTTAAATGGGAGATCATCGCGGTTTATGGCCCGGCCGACCACCGTAGGTCGGAGACCTTCCTTGCTGAGCTCAGGAGGAAGGTTGCGTCGGCCCAGTTCCCGGTGGTAGTTGGCGGTGACTTCAACCTCATCCGGACGGAGGAAGACAAGAGCAATAACCTAGTGAACTTTCCTCGGATGCAATTATTCAATGATTGCATCGCAGATATGGGGTTGCGGGAACTCGATCGTGTGGGGGCCAGATTCACTTGGACTAACCGCCAAGTCGATCCGACTCGTTGGGTCCTCGATCGGGTTTTCGTCTCCCTTGAGTGGGACATCCGATGTCCCCTAGCAACGCTGCGGGCGATCACGCGGATTGGGTCAGATCATGTACCCCTTCTCCTCTGCTCGGAGAATGAACGTCCTCCGCTGCCGCCCCGCTTCCGTTTTGAGACCTTCTGGTTGCGCCAGCCAGGCTTCACTGCTGCGGTGGTCGGCCGCTGGCGTGAGGCGCGGGACGCCCCCCATAGGGCCATGTCGGCCGTTGACTCTTGGCATTTCTGCGCCAAGCGGTCACGGCAGTTCATGAAAGGATGGGGTGCTAACGTGGGTCGGGACATCCGTGAGAGGAAGAAAGCTCTCCTTGACGACATCCAGGCCCTCGACCTACGGGCTGACACTACTGGTCTCTCGACAGACGAATGGATGCGTAGGCACGACTTGGAAGATCAGCTCACGGTCATCTACACTGACGAGGAAGCCTACTGGCGCATGCGAGGTACACAGAATTGGGTCCTTAAGGGGGACGCCAATACTGCCTACTTCCAGGCTATCGCTAATGGTCGTAGGTGCCGCAATTCCATCCCCCTCTTGTGGGATGGCCCGACCCTCCTCCAGCGCCCGGAGGACATCCGGGCGCATGTTGATGGCTTTTACAGAGACCTATTCTCTGCCTCCCCTTGAGGAGGTCTTGCTCTAGCGCAAGACATTTGGCCTGCTCACTGCTAAGTCTCGCCGGCGGACAATGCGGCCATCACGGCCCCGTTCTCCGAGGAGGAGGTCTGGGCAGCCATTAAGGGCATGAACTCCTCCTCGGCTCCTGGCCCGGATGGCCTTCCAGTGAAGTTTTTTTAGTCCTTCTGGGAGGTGATCAAACCCGAGGTGATGGCCCTATTTGACGAGATCATGGCTGGGACCATTGACCTCGGCCGGCTGAATTATGGGGTAATCACGCTCATTCCTAAGGTGCCGGGTGCCTCGGACATCCGACAATTCCGGCCGATTACGGTGATTAACGTCATCTTCCGCATCCTGGCCAAGGGGTACGCCATTAGGGTGGCCCCTATAGCTGATCGGATCACTCACCCTGATCAGTCAGCTTTCATCCAGGGCCATTATATCCTTGATGGGGTCCTAGTGTTTCACGAAGCTCTCCATGAGGTGCGCTCCAAACACCTCAAGGCAGTCTTCCTGAAACTGGACTTCCACAAGGCATATGACACGGTCAGCTGGGCCTTCCTTCAGGAATGTTTGCTTCGGAAAGGTTTCGACGACAGATGGGTGACCAGAGTTATGCAGTTGGTCTCTTCCGGCCGCACAACGGTGAACATTAATGGGGAGATCGGCCCGTTCTTCCTGTTGGAAATATGCCCTAGAGGCAATAATAAATTGATTATTATTATATTTCCTTGTTCATGATAATCGTTTATTATCCATGCTATAATTGTATTGACAGGAAACTCAGATACATGTGTGGATACATAGACAACACCATGTCCCTAGTGAGCCTCTAGTTGACTAGCTCGTTGATCAATAGATGGTTACTGTTTCCTGACCATGGACATTGGATGTCGTTGATAACGGGATCACATCATTAGGAGAATGATGTGATGGACAAGACCCAATCCTGAGCCTAGCACAAAGGTCGTGTAGTTCGTATGCTAAAGCTTTTCTAATGTCAAGTATCATTTCCTTAGACCATGAGATTGTGCAACTCCCGGATACCGTAGGAATGCTTTGGGTGTATCAAACGTCACAACGTAACTGGGTGACTATAAAGGTGCATTACAGGTATCTCCGAAAGTGTCTGTTGGGTTGGCACGAATCGAGACTGGGATTTGTCACTCCGTGTAAACGGAGAGGTATATCTGGGCCCACTCGGTAGGACATCATCATATGCGCAACGTGACCAAGGAGTTGATCACGGGATGATGTGTTACGGAACGAGTAAAGAGACTTGCCGGTAACGAGATTGAACAAGGTATAGGGATACCGACGATCGAATCTCGGGCAAGTACAATACCGCTAGACAAAGGGAATTGTATACGGGATTGATTAAGTCCTTGACATCGTGGTTCATCCGATGAGATCATCGTGGAACATGTGGGAGCCAACATGGGTATCCAGATCCCGATGTTGGTTATTGACCGGAGAACATCTCGGTCATGTCTGCATGTCTCCCGAACCCGTAGGGTCTACACACTTAAGGTTCGATGACGCTAGGGTTATAAAGGAAGCTTGTATGTGGTTACCGAATGTTGTCGGAGTCCCGGATGAAATCCCGGACGTCACGAGGAGTTCTGGAATGGTCCGGAGGTAAAGATTTATATATAGGAAGTCCTGTTTCGGCCATCGGGACAAGTTTCGGGGTCATCGGTATTGTACCGGGACCACCGGAAGGGTCTCGGGGGCCCACCGGGTGGGGCCACCTGCCCCGGGGGCCACATGGGCTGTAGGGGGTGCACCTTGGCCTACATGGGCCAAGGGCACCAGCCCCAAGAGGCCCATGCGCCTGGGGAAACCCTAAAGGAAGAGTCCCAGAAGGGGAAGGCACCTCTTAGGTGCCTTGGGGGGGAAGGACTCCTCCCCTGGCCGCCGCCCCCTAGGAGATTGGATCTCCTAGGGCTGGCACACACCCCCCCCCCTTGGGCTCCCTATATATAGTGAGGTTAGGAGGGCCTCTTGAGACACCCCCTTATGCCTTTGGTGCAGCCCTCCCTCTCTCCCAAGTTCTTCTCCTCTCCCGTGGTGCTTGGCGAAGCCCTGCAGGATTGCCACGCTCCTCCATCACCACCACGCCATTGTGCTGCTGCTGGATGGAGTCTTCCTCAACCTCTCCCTCTCTCCTTGCTGGATCAAGGCGTGGGAGACGTCACCGGGCTGTACGTGTGTTGAACGCGGAGGTGCCGTCCGTTCGGCACTAGGATCATCGGTGATCTGAATCACGACGAGTACGACTCCATCAACCCCGTTCACTTGAACGCTTCCGCTTAGCGATCTACAAGGGTATGTAGATGCACTCTCCTTCCCCTCGTTGCTGGTCTCTCCATAGATAGATCTTGGTGACACGTAGGAAAAATTTTGAATTTCTGCCACGTTCCCCAACAGTGGCATCATGAGCTAGGTCTATGCGTAGTTTCTATGCACGAGTAGAACACAAAGTAGTTGTGGGCGTTGATTTTGTTCAATATGCTTGCCGTTACTAGTCTTATCTTGATTCGGCGGCATCGTGGGATGAAGCGGCCCGGACCGACCTTACACGTACTCTTACGTGAGACCGGTTCCACCGACTGACATGCACTAGTTGCATAAGGTGGCTAGCGGGTGTCTGTCTCTCCCACTTTAGTCGGATCGGATTCGATGAACAGGGTCCTTATGAAGGGTAAATAGCAATTGGCATATCACGTTGTGGTTTTGCGTAGGTAAGAAACGTTCTTGCTAGAAACCCATAGCAGCCACGTAAAACATGCAAACAACAATTAGAGGACGTCTAACTTGTTTTTGCAGGGTATGCCATGTGATGTGATATGGAAAAAGGATGTGATGAATGATATATGTGATGTATGAGATTGATCATGTTCTTGTCAAGGGAATCACGACTTGCATGTCGATGACGAGACAACTTCAAGAAGACACAATGATGCAGATCATGGTGTCATACCGGTGACAAGATGATCATGGAGCCCCAAGATGGAGATCAAAGGAGCTATATGATATTGGCCATATCATGTCACTATTATTTGATTGCATATGATGTTTATCATATTTATACATCTTATTTGCTTAGAACGACGGTAGTAAATAAGATGATCCCTTACAACAATTTCAAGAAGTGTTCTCCCCTAACTGTGCACCGTTGCTACAGTTCGTCGTTTCTAAGCACCATGTGTTAATCGGGTGTGATGGATCCTTACGTTCACATACAACGGGTGTAAGACAGTTTTACACATGCAAAAACACTTAGGGTTAACTTGACGAGCCTAGCATGTACAGACATGGCCTCGGAACACAGAAGACCGAAAGGTCGAGCATGAGTCGTATAGAAGATACGATCAACATAAAGATGTTCACCGACGTTGACTAGTCCGTCTCACGCACAGATCGGACACGGCCTAGTTGACTCGGATCATGTAATCACTTAGATGACTAGAGGGATGTCTATCTAAGTGGGAGTTCATAAGATGAACTTAATTATCTTGAACATAGTCAAAAGGATTTTGAAAATTATGTCGTAGCTCGCGCTTTAGTTCTACTGTTTAGATATGTTCCTAGAGAAAATTTAGTTGAAAGTTGATAGTAGCAATTATGCGGACTAGGTCCGTAAACCGAGGATTGTCCTCATTGCTTCATAGAAGGCTTATGTCCTTAATGCACCGCTCAGTGTGCTGAACCTCGAACGTCGTCTGTGGATGTTGCGAACATTTGACATACACGTTTTGATGACTACATGATAGTTCAGTGCGTAATGCTAAATGGTTTAGAGTTGAGGCACCGAAGACGGTTTTTGAAACGTCGCAAAACATATGAGATGTTTTGAGGGCTGAAATTGGGATTTCAAGCTCGTACCCACGTCAAGAGGTATAAGACCTCCGACGATTTTCTTAGCCTGCAAACTAAGGGAGAAAAGCTCAATTGTTGAGCTTGTGCTCAGATTGTCTGAGTACAACAATCGCTTGAATCAAGTGGGAGTTGATCTTCCAGATGAGATAGTGATGTTTCTCCGAAGTCATTACCACCAAGCTGCTATAGCTTCGTGATGAACTATAATATATCAGGGACATATATGATGATCCTTGAGATATTCGCGATGTTTGACACCAAAGTAGAAATCAAGAAGGAGCATCAATTGTTGATGGTTGGTGAAACCACTAGTCTCAATAAGGGCAAGGGCAAGAAGGGATACTTCATGAAACGGCAATTCAGCTGCTGCTCTAGTGAAGAGACCCAAGGTTGAACCCAAACCCGAGACTAAGTGCTTCTGTAATAAGGGGAACAACCACTGGAGCAGAATTACCCTAGATACTTGGTAGATTAGAAGGCTGGCAAGGTCGATAGAAGTATATTGGATATACATTGTGTTGATGTGTACTTCACTAATACTCCTAGTAGCACCAGGGTATTAGATACCGGTTCGGTTGCTAAGTGTTAGTAACTCAAAATAAAAGCTACGAAATAAACGGAGACTAGCTAAAGGTGAGCTGATGATATGTGTTGGAAGTGTTTCCAATGTTGATATGATCAAGCAACGCACGCTCCCTCTACCATCGAGATTGGCGTTAAACCTAAATAATTGTTATTTGGTGTTTGCGTTGAGCATAGACATGATTGGATTATGCCTATCGCAATACGGTTATTCATTTAAAGAGAATAATAGTTACTCTGTTTATTTGAATAATACCTTCAATGGTCTTGCACCTGAAATGAATGGTTTATTGAATCTTGATCGTAGTGATACACATGTTCATGCCAAAAGATAGTAATGATAGTACCACGCAAATGTGGCACTGCAATTTGAGTCATATCGGTATAAAACGCATGAAGAACCTCCATGTTGATGGATCTTTGGGCTCACTCGTTTTTGAAAAGTTTGAGGCATGCGAACCATGTCTATTGGTGTATATGCATGAAGAAACTCCATGCAAATGGATCGTTTGGACTCACTTGGTTTTGAATCGCTTGAGACATGCAAATCATACCACATGGGCAAGATGACTGAAAGCCTCGGTTTCAGTAAAATGGAACTAGAAAGCAAATTGTTGGAAGTAATACATTTTGATGTGTGCAGTCCAATGAGTGCTGAGGCATGTAGTGGATATCGTTATGTTCTTTCTTCACAGATGATTTGAGTAGATGTTGAGTACATTTACTTGATGAATCACGAGTCTGAATTATTGAAAGGTTCAAGTAATTTCAGTGTGAAGTTGAAAGATCGTCGTGACAAGAGGATAAAAGATCTATGATATGATCATAGAGATGAATATCTGAATTACGAGTTTGGCACAAAATTAAGACATTGTGGAAATCGTTTCACAACTAATACAGCCTGGAACACCATAGTGTGATGGTGTGTCCGAACATCATAACTGCACCCTATTGGATGTGATGCATACCATGATGTCTCTTATCGAATTACCACAATAGTTTATGGGTTAAGCATTAGAGACAACCACATTCACTTTAAATAGGGCACCACGTAATTCCGATGAGATGACACCGTATGAACTATGGTTTAGAGAAACCTAAGCTGTCATTTCTTAAAAGTTTGGGGCTGCGACGCTTATGTGGAAAAGTTTCAGGCCGATAAGCTCGAACCCAAAGCGGATAAATGCATCTTCATAGGACAACCCAAAAACAGTTGGGTATACCTCCTGTCTCAGATCCGAAAGCAATAAATGATTGTTTCTAGAATCGGGTCCTTTCTCGAGGAAAAGTTTCTCTCGAAAGAATTGAGTGGGAGGATGGTGGAGACTTGATGAGGTTATTGAACCGTCACTTCAACTAGTGTATAGCAGGGCACAAAGAGTTGTTCCTATGGCACCTACACCAATTGAAGTGGAAGCTTATGATATTGATCATGAGACTTCGGATCAAGTCACTCCCAAACCTCGTGGGATGACAAGGATGCGTACTACTTCAGAGTGGTACGTAATCCTGTCTTGGAAGTCATGTTGCTAGACAACAATGAACCTAAGAGCTATGGAGAAGCGATGGTGGGCCTGGATTCTGATAAATGGCTTGAGGCCATATAATCCGAGAGAGGATCCATGTATGAAAACAAAGTGTAGACTTTGGAAGAACTACTTGATGGTCGTAAGGCTGTTGAGTGTAGATGGATTTTAAAAGGAAGACGGACAATGATGGTAAATGTCACCATTAAGAAAGCTCGACTTGTCGTTAAGATGTTTTCCGACAAGTTCAAGGAGTTGACTACGGTGAGATTTTCTCACTCGTAGCGATGCTAAGAGTCTGTTGGAATTATATTAGCGATTACTGCATTATTTATGAAATCTTGCAGATAGGATGTCAAAACATTGTTTCCTCGATGTTTTTCTGAGGAAAGGTTGTATGTGATACAACCGAAAGGTTTTGTCAATCCTGAAAGATGCTAATAAGTATGCAAAGCCCCAGCAATCCTTCTGAGGACTGGAGTAAGCATCTCGGAGTTGGAATGTATGCTTTGATGGGATGATCAAAGATTTTGGGTGTATACAAAGTTTATGAGAAACTTGTATTTCCAAAGAAGTGAGTGGGAGCACTATAGAATTTCTGATAAGTATATGTTGACATATTGTTGATCAGAAATGACGTAGAATTTCTGGAAAGCATATAGGGTTATTTGGAAAGTATTTTTTCAATGGAAAGCCTGGATTAAGCTACTTGAGCATTGAGCATCAAGATCTATAAGGATAGATCAAAACGCTTAAAAGTACTTTCAAATGAGCACATACCTTGACATGATCTTGAAGGTGTTCAAGATGGATCAGTCAAAGAAGGAGTTCTTGCCTGAGTTGTAAGGTATGAAGTTAAGACTTAAAGCTCGACCACGGCAGAATAGAGAGAAAGGACGAAGGTCGTCCCCTATGCTTAAGACGTAGGCTCTACAGTATGCTATGCTGTGTACCGCACCTGAAGTGTGCCTTGCCATGAGTCAGTCAAGGGGTACAAGAGTGATCCAAGTATGGATCACAGGACAGCGGTCAAAGTTATCCTTAGTAACTAGTGGACTAAGGAATTTTCTCGATTATGGAGGTGGTAAAAGAGTTCGTCGTAAAAGGTTACGTCGATGCAAGCTTAACACCTATCCGGATAGCTCTGAGTAGAGATACCGGATACGTATAATGGAGCAACAATTTAGAATAACTCCAAGTAGAACAGTTATTTGAAATGGCTCCAAATAGAACGTGGTAGCTACATCTAGGAGATGACATAGAGATTTGTAAAGCACACACGGATCTGAAAGGTTCAGACCCGTTGACTAAAACCTCTCTCACAAGCAACATGATCAAACCCAGAACTCATTGAGTGTTAATCACATAGTGATGTGAACTAGATTATTGACTCTAGTAAACTCTTTGGATGTTGGTTACATGACGATGTGACCTGTGAGTGTTAATCAGATGGCGATGTGAACTAGATTATTGACTCTAGTGCAAGTGGGAGACTGTTGGAAATATGCCCTAGAGGCAATAATAAATTGATTATTATTATATTTCCTTGTTCATGATAATCGTTTATTATCCATGCTATAATTGTATTGACAGGAAACTCAGATACATGTGTGGATACATAGACAACACCATGTCCCTAGTGAGCCTCTAGTTGACTAGCTCGTTGATCAATAGATGGTTACTGTTTCCTGACCATGGACATTGGATGTCGTTGATAACGGGATCACATCATTAGGAGAATGATGTGATGGACAAGACCCAATCCTGAGCCTAGCACAAAGGTTGTGTAGTTCGTATGCTAAAGCTTTTCTAATGTCAAGTATCATTTCCTTAGACCATGAGATTGTGCAACTCCCGGATACCGTAGGAATGCTTTGGGTGTATCAAATGTCACAACGTAACTGGGTGACTATAAAGGTGCATTACAGGTATCTCCGAAAGTGTCTGTTGGGTTGGCACGAATCGAGACTGGGATTTGTCACTCCGTGTAAACGGAGAGGTATCTCTGGGCCCACTCGGTAGGACATCATCATATGTGCAATGTGACCAAGGAGTTGATCACGGGATGATGTGTTACGGAATGAGTAAAGAGACTTGCCGGTAACGAGATTGAACAAGGTATAGGGATACCGACGATCGAATCTCGGGCAAGTACAATACCGCTAGACAAAGGGAATTGTATACGGGATTGATTAAGTCCTTGACATCGTGGTTCATCCGATGAGATCATCGTGGAACATGTGGGAGCCAACATGGGTATCCAGATCCCGCTTTTGGTTATTGACCGGAGAACGTCTCGGTCATGTCTGCATGTCTCCCGAACCCGTAGGGTCTACACACTTAAGGTTCGATGACGCTAGGGTTATAAAGGAAGCTTGTATGTGGTTACCGAATGTTGTTCGGAGTCTCGGATGAAATCCCGGACGTCACGAGGAGTTCCGTAATGGTCCGGAGGTAAAGATTTATATATAGGAAGTCCTGTTTCGGCCATCGGGACAAGTTTCGGGGTCATCGGTATTGTACCGGGACCACCGGAAGGGTCCCGGGGGCCCACCGGGTGGGGCCACCTGCCTCGGGGGCCACATGGGCTGTAGGGGATGCGCCTTGGCCTACATGGGCCAAGGGCACCAGCCCCAAGAGGCCCATGCACCTGGGGAAACCCTAAAGGAAGAGTCCCAAAAGGGGAAGGCACCTCTTAGGTGCCTTGGGGGGGAAGGACTCCTCCCCTGGCCGCCGCCCCCTAGGAGATTGGATCTCCTAGGGCTGGCGCACCCCCCCTTGGGCTCCCTATATATAGTGAGGGTAGGAGGGCCTCTTGAGACACCCCCTTATGCCTTTGGTGCAGCCCTCCCTCTCTCCCAAGTTCTTCTCCTCTCCCGTGGTGCTTGGCGAAGCCCTGCAAGATTGCCACGCTCCTCCATCACCATCACGCCGTTGTGCTACTGCTGGATGGAGTCTTCCTCAACCTCTCCCTCTCTCCTTGCTGGATCAAGGCGTGGGAGACGTCACCGGGCTGTACGCGTGTTGAACGCGGAGGTGTCGTCCGTTCGGCACTAGGATCATTGGTGATCTGAATCACGACGAGTACGACTCCATCAACCCCGTTCACTTGAACGCTTCCGCTTAGCGATCTACAAGGGTATGTAGATGCACTCTCCTTCCCCTCGTTGTTGGTCTCTCCATAGATAGATCTTGGTGACACGTAGGAAAAATTTTGAATTTCTGCTACGTTCCCCAACACTTCCCCACGTTTTGTGGGGTCCGCCAGGGCGACCCCTTCTCCCCATTCCTGTTCAACATAGTTGTTGATGCGTTGGCGGCCATCCTCGATAAGGCCAAGGCGGCTGGACACATCAAAGGGATTGTCCCGCACCTTGTTGGAGGCAACGGGGTCTCCCTTCTCCAATATGCGGACGACACCATCGTCATGGTGGAGGGCTCCGCGAGTGATATCTCGAACCTCAAGTTCCTCCTCCTGTGCTTCCAACAGATGTCCGGCCTAAGGATCAACTTCGACAAGAGTGAGGTGATGATCTTGGGCTACTCCCAAGACGAGCGGCAGAGCATCGCGGATCGGCTTAACTGCCAGCTTGGGTGCTTCCCCACGACCTATCTTGGTATTCCCATTAGCGACACCAGGCTTACCATGGCCGAGCTACGTCCCACGGTGGGGAAGCTCCAACACCGGATCGAGCCCTGGCAGGGACGGTGGCTTTCTAAAGCGGCCCGTACGGTTCTTATTAACTCGTCCCTCGCCAGCCTCCTCTTATTCATCATGAGCTTCTACAGCCTTCCAGAGACTCTTCATCACGAGATTGCCACCATTCAGGGGCGATTCTACTGGGCCGGCGAGGGTGACAAGCAGAAATACCACATGGTCAAGTGGTCCGAGATCTGTAAACCCCGCGACCAGGGCGGCCTTGGGATCATGTCATCCAAACGCATGAATATAGCCCTTTTGACTCGATGGCTCTGGAGGATTAACAACGGAGATGGTGGCCTGTGGCTGCGCATTATTCAGCAGAAGTACCTCCGCGGACAGCCACTCGCCTTTTGTCAACGCTCTGGAGGCTCCCAATTCTGGCAATCTGTCATCCAGCTCCTTCCGGTCCTTCGGATAGGGACCTCGATTGAGATCGGGTCCGGCACCGCCACGCTGTTCTGGTTTGATCGCTGGACTGGGGACGCACCCTGGCGTCCCGGTTTCCGGTCCTGTTCTCCATTGCGGTGGCCCCCCAGATCTCCGTGGCAGACGCCCTTCTCGACCTTGGGCGCCTTGCGTTCGGCAGGCCTTTTGGTCCTGCGGAGAATGCGGACTGGCAGGATTTGCTTGACTGTGTGGCTCTCCATGCGCCGGACCTCTCGACTGACGATGACCGCGCTAGATGGCGCCTTGAACCATCCGGTCAATTCTCCACCAAATCTCTCTATCCGGCCATCGCCCCCTCGCCCGGTCATGAGGCGCTCTCATCTATTTGGGAGATTCGCCTCCCATTGAAGATTAAGATATTCCTGTGGCAGTGGATTCGTGGCCGCCTTCCATCTGGCGTTGAGGTTCTGAAACGCAATGGCCCTGGGGACGGGCGCTGCCCACTCTGTGGGCCTGAAGAGAACTCGAACCATATCTTCTTCACCTGCGTGTCTGCGCAGTTCCTTTGGAGCTGTTTCCGCGAGATTGTGGGTGGAAGCTGGGATCATACCAACTTCCCTGCTCTCTTTGCCGAACTCCAGGCGATTCCCCCCGCATTACGCCGCACTAGGTGGCTGATCATCGGGGTCCTTGCCTGGACGCTGTGGACTGTTAGGAATAAACTTGTGATTCAGCGTATCCCTCTTCGTCGTGCTACTGACGCTTTGTTCAAATGGTCTGGTTACTTGCAGCTTTGGCGGCCGCTTAGCCGCCCCAGGGAGAGAGATGCCATCACCTCCATCATCACTCAGCTTCGCGCGATGGCTCTCCGACTGGCTCCCCCGCTCCCTCCACCACCACCTGAGCCAGATTAGATATGCGTCTTCGTCGACGTCGCCACCGCCGCTTGTTGTATGTGTGTCCTTGGGTGTTGTGTTGGGCTTGTGGTGCTGTGCCCACAGCTGAACCATTGTTGCGTGTGTGTTGTGTTTTGTGCGTCTGTGTTGGACCTTCGTGCGGTGGCGTTTAGTGTGTTCGTGTTTCGAGTGGTACCTTATGAACTTTGTGCTTGGTGGATGCTTTATTTATAAAGCGGGGCGAAAACCTTTTTCGGTAATAGATGTAGCTCGATATCACAGGTTTAGAACATCACAAATCCCCTACTCCATGCCCGCATACCAGCCATTGAGTGTCGACTTTATTAAGAAGTCAATTCGCTAGGATAGCACGACATGGTAGAGTGCCATATGCAAAGCCTTCCAAACAAATATCTACCCCTTGGATATAGCATGGAAGTTCCACCAACACATGATTATTACGGGTAGATTCGATGTCGGCCATTCTACGAAGCTTATGTCCGTATTGATGCTCCGCTCTACATAATATTACTTTACTGTCAACACTCTAGTCTTGGAGTGGTGCCGAACAAGGAACTCTTTCATCGATTTGGAGAAGGAAAATTTGAATACGCTCGGCGTCTACAGGCCAAAGCACATCTATCTCGTATCAACACTTCATTGCAAATTGTTACTAGCTTGTAGTAGTACTATTCAACATAAGAATAGTGCAAACCGACGGCAGTCATACCAATTCATCACCAGATTAATGTCTCGTGGAATCATTGTCTTCCGATATGGCTATTACAAACAGAGAGCAAGAATTCTACCATCATATACACACCAATACTCTGGTGCAAACTTCTAAGCAAGTAGCCCGGAGTAAAACATCATCACCACACCCATAATGACCCACCAAACTTCACAGCTATAGACAATTACGATCTAGTAATACCAGAAATAAGCAAGTCTGCAAACGTGTTCATGGCTAATGATGATTAGGGTCTACTGATAGTAGAAAGGAGCAAGCCTGCAAAGATTCCTTTTCCTCTGAAAACTTGCATCTGTTGGGATCACTCGTTGTTGGAGTTGTGTCGAATATAGTGTATAAGTTAGGTTACAGTTGGACTCTGAGTTGTATTGTGTTTAGATAGGATATGTAGTCGTGTCCTAGTAGGACACTTGTATCCTAGGCCTCTCTTATATAGCGGGGGTAGACACACGATGTAACCTATGCCAACATAATAGCACCGGAACGCAGGGAAAGCCGGCGGCATGTGCCGGTGTCCAGGGCGACTGGGTGCGGTATTGTGACGGTGTCACGGGGAGGAGCGCCCGTAGTCAAGCCTCGGGGATGTAGCCATATCGGTGAACCTCGTTAACAAATCTCGGTGCCGTGCCTTGTGTGGTTGCTTGGTCCTCGGATGATCGACTGTATGCCTCGGATTTATTCTAACAAGTGGTATCATGAGCGAGGTTGAAGAGGTCCGGGAGGCGATTGAGGTTGATCTAGAGGAGGAGGGAAGCATCGACAGAAATCTGCAGGAGCGATCGCGATACGGGAGTGATCCTCGGCGAGTTGTGATCAAAGATGCAGAGTTGGTCGTGTTTTTATCTTCAAGAAGCAATTGGACGCAGCAGGTCGGCGACTCGTGGCACGCAGGCACGAAACCTCAGACGAGATCGATCTGGAAGCGGGTAGCCGCGGAAACTGCTACGGTTGCATGGCTACGAACTGCGGTCGGTAGGCAGGACGTGCGGTGATCGACCCGCTAATCGATCGGGCGTGCGTCAAGCGACGAACGCGAGTTGCGGCAGCAGCAACGTGGCACGTGGCAGATGGTGGCCCAAGGCCCTGGCGTGGATGGCTGAGCAGCCGTGTAGAGGCCAGATGCATACGGTGCGAGGAGTACGTACGAGATTTGTTATTGGAAAAAGGGACCGAGTCCCTGGAGGAGACGCGTTCTCTTGGAGGCCGAGACACGGACGTGCAAACATCAATGGAAAGTACTCCATCGTAAAGGAAAAGGATTGGCAAGGCAAAGCTAGCATCGGAGTTGAGCCACGGGAGCCACTCTACGTGAAGACCAGAAGCAATCTTGTTGGATTTGCAACTAGTATACTCGGTGTACTTGGGATCACGAAAAAAGTGCTCGATATTTTTCACAGGTCAGTTATACAAAGAACCATGGAGCCAACGGGTACTAGGTTTGAGGTGGAGAAGTTCGACGGAACCGAAAACCTTGGGTTATGACAGATAAGTGTAAAAATTGTTGGCACAACAGGGATGCTTGAAGGTGTTGCGGGATGTCAAGCCAGACGGACGATGAGGACTGTGAGGAGTTGCAGATGATTGCAGTCGGGATAGTTCGGCTGGGTCAGACTTGTTAGTCTGACGGGTCAGACTTGTCAGTCTGACGGATCGACGCAAGTCGGTTGGTACAGAAGACGGTGGTGGAATCAGCGACGACGACATAGGTGCGCGATGCTGATAGTGACCGACTTCTGGGGCGTGGAAACACGTGGGGCAGGCCCGAGGGCTTGTGTGGCTTCGACAAGACTATGGCGCGAGGTTGAGTCAAGGTGGTATATACACGGAGCTTGATGTCGACGAGGCGCGGGGTGGCACGTACAACCACCATGGAGTCATGTTGAAGGTGGAGCTGGATTGAGAGGCTACGGCGTAAGTCGACAGAGAGTCGAAGCCTATTCAGCAAGGGAAAAGCGAGTGACATGCAGTTTGGACTGGAGCCCAGTGGTCTGATAGAAGCATGAAACTCGTCATTGATCGGTGATGATCGGTGGTACTCTGCAACGGGGGTTGAGTGGTGTGGGTTCATGACCCTTGAGACTCGACCGGGACAGCGGAGGCTCGACGCGGTAATAGCGGCGAGGCGTGCGGTAGCACGGGACATGGAGACGTGCCAGGGCTCTGGTGGTCATACATGTGGTGAGACAACTGCGAATTTGACTCCGGGTGATTACAAGCAATTGTGAAATTCTTTCAAGTTTCAGACAGACGGTCAAGAAAGAAGCGGTGATGTTGAGTTCAGGTAACTCTTACGTGTGACACCCAATATGTGAGTTGTTCACTTTCACGCAGGTAAGTGATCAGTGTGTGATGGTGTTGGACTGGTGCTCTGGAAGTTGGGAGCGCAAACTAGAGTAATGTGGAACTTAATTTTGCTCGAGTGTTGACTGTGGTCAAGAAAAGAAGGGACTACAAGTTGCAGGTGGAGTCATATGGAGTCTTTGGAGTAGTAGCGGTGCTCATGGGATAAGCTCAAGTTCAATGTACATGGAAGTTTGACGCATCGACGAATTCAAGGTGGTGGAGAATATTCGCCAAGGTGGAGTTTGTTGGAGTTGTGTCGAATATAGTGTACAAGTTAGGTTACAGTTGGACTCTGAGTTGTATTGTGTTTAGATAGGATATGTAGTCGTGTCCTAGTAGGACACTTGTATCCTAGGCCTCTCTTATATAGCGGGGGTAGACACACGATGTAACCTATGCCAACATAATAGCACCGGAACGCAGGGGAAGCCGGCGGCATGTGCCGGTGTCCAGGGCGACCGGGTGCGGTATTGTGACGGTGTCACGGGGAGGAGCGCTCGTAGTCAAGCCCCGGGGATGTAGCCATATCGGTGAACCTCGTTAACAAATCTCGGTGCCGTGCCTTGTGTGGTTGCTTGGTCCTCGGATGATCGACTGTATGCCTCGGATTTATTCTAACACTCGTAAGTCACAACCATCAGCGGAATGGGAACCGTGGCTCCTTGCCACATTCCCTGGACACCTTCTCTTCTTAGCTTCATCTGCAAATTACCCAACGCAAGATTTGATCATATATTCATATTGCCACATTCTCATATCAACGTTAAGCATCCAATAGGATAGTTTCAAGTACTGTAAATCTAATCTAAAGACCATGCCACTCATTTTCCATATGATTGTTCTTTTATGAGTATGAATCTTTCTTCTCCTTTCAATTGGTAGTGCTAACAAACACACAACTGATGACATGAACTTGCAATGTTGGAATTTAACTGTTCTCAAAGGCACGTCTACCAAAATGTAGTGGCATAGCACCAGCTTAAAGTACTAGATGAGCGTCCAGGTACTACTGCCATGTAATTTATTTACATGATCAAACAGTTTACTTCTTTTTATTTTACTAAAGTATAAAAGCATTAAACCGAGTCACAGAACAGGAGACAGAGGCACGATGACACTTCTACCAAAATGTAGTGGCACAGCGCCACATAGAAGTTGATAACTGTTAAAGGAGGTGAGCCATTATACTGACATGTTATTTATTTACATGATCAAACAGTTTACTTCTATTTACCAGCAACAGAACAATGGCACAAGTCACAATCGACAAAAACAGGTAAGTAGAGTAGGCTCATATATGTCATAGCCAAAACTTGAAAACTTTGGATCTTTCCATGGAGTAAATATCGATGACAGGAGTTCACAAGAAAGGTGCTTGCAAACCGTTTGGAGGCATGCAAATATTGTTATAATCTCACTCGCTGCAAAGATATATCGATTACAAGGGATGATGGAGCAAAGGCAATTAAGATTATTTTATTCTAATACGTGGAATTGACCAATTGTGTTTTCACTACTTCGTAACAAAAGCATATGGTAGAACTGCATGCATCAGTTGGCTACTCACAAATTTAAGATCCATAATAACACTCCCAATTTTATAATGAATGCCAATATGCAGTGATTAGAGGAAATAGAAGAATCCTTTTTGGTTTAATATACGACAATACTCCATGTTAACAAATATCAACACCAGTAGGCAGTAAACTAAGATATATGAGTCCATGTACATGTGAGCCATATGATCTTTTGAATTGATATGCATATTTCAAAGCAAAGGGGAAGAGATATATGTATATACCTCAACAAAACTGCGATGGTGCTTTGCTGTCCGCCCGGTCCTCCCTCCAGGCACCCAGTGCTTGAGCTGGAAGGATAAAAAAGCAGGATATTGCGTTGAAACCAATTATCCCCACATCCTTGAGTACAGAACCGACCATTTCTCCATGAGATAACGATCCCTCCACATGCGACAACGCAGGCGTCGCTAACAGAAGACCGGCGCCAAATAGGAGGAAGAATGACACATCTGTGATCAATCCAAGCACCACAACGCGGGGTAGCCTGTACGAGTCTGGGGCAAACTCGCTCTTGATTGCTCCCAAGGCACCCTAAGGACGACAATTTCAGCAAAGCCACGTGGATGGGCATGAGCATTCATGCAGATGAAGTGATGAACTCAAATGGAACACTAGTACTACTGCTACTCATCTGATCTACTAGTGTTGTAATTCGGCCAGAATACATGTTACTAGATTGAGTTAATTTGCATGATACCTTCTTGAATTCTGACCCGGATCCAGAGAGAACTGCCATCGCGTACGCCACGCAGAGGACGCACAAGAGCAGCGCGGCAAGCGCGAGCGAGACAAGGGAGCTGCAGGCCAAGACCAGGAAAGCCCAGTCCGTGAGCGTCTTGAGGAAGAGGAAGGAGGCGGAGCCCTCGCCCCAGGCGCGGTGCGCCACCACCTTGGCAGCCTCGGCCGCAGAGAGAATCCACGCAACGGTGAAGCAAAGGTAGCGGAGAACCCCCGCCACGACGGGGAGGGCGCGCCCGAGCGCCGGCAGCGGGTCGAGGACGAAGCGCACGAGCGCCAGCACCGCGACGACGATCCGCGGCGGCGGCGGCGAGGGCAGCACCGCGTCGGCGACGGCCATCGGTCGGTACGGAAAACCCTAGCTCCTGGAAGCTTCCGGCCTTCGATGGGGGCGGAGTGGGAGTGGACTGTGGTGTGGACAGTGGAGTGGGAGTGGGAGTGGCTGGGTACTTGGGTTGGCGCAGCGAGGTGGCCGGGGGTTTGTAGGAAACGGGGACTCGCGACTTGCTCGGAATTTTTTTTTTCCGCGAGCTCTTCCGTTTGCGGGTTCTTTTCTAAGTTCTAACAGCATCTCTAGCACGCCCCGCAAAATCCCGACCCGCATAAGTCTTTTGCAGTTTGTGGAAAAGGATATATGTAGGCCGGCGTGGGTGAGGACAGACTCAGACCCCGTATAATCAACCCGTAAAAAGAAATATTCTCCGAATATACTGAACAGACCCATAGCTAGCTCTTTTTTTAATCGTCCTTTTCCTCGCGTCAATCCGACGGACAGGCGGACGAGGGAAAACAAGAGACAAGCGCGACGCGGGCGGATACTAGGGTGGCCGGGCGAGCGCGACGCGCGCGGATCGAATGGCCGGCGCCATCGGATTGAGCTAGCTAGCTAGCTCCGTTCGAGAGCCGCAGAGCCACGGGCGAGCGCAGCGGCCTGGACGGAGGACGGCCGGCTATCGGCCGGCCGGCGGGCGAGCGCCATGGCGGGGGCGGCGGCCTGGTGAGCTTCATGGCGTTGGCGGGAGCAAAGATTTCTCAACCGCCAACGTTGATCGGTATGCACGGCTCTGACAAAGTTGCTCTTAAAACTGTATATACGAGGGTTTCGCGTTCGCATTTACAGGACCCTTTAAAAAATTTAAGGATCGGACGATTTTGCGGGGTCTGTTCGGTCTCGTTTTTTCTCGGCTGAAACTGCAAAATACGGTTATTTTGTGGGTTTGATCATTTATGCGGGGTTTACTAGAGATGCTCTAACCCATTTTCTCGGGTTCGGGTTGTAACCGGGTATACGACGATGGTGTTTGCTATTATACACCCGCCTATCTAAAAGTTCTAACCGGGTATGCTGCGATGGATAGTTTCAATTTTTTGCAGGTTCAGTTAAATGCTGGAGAAGAAGCAGAGCAGCGAGGTCAAGGTGGGGTAACACGGCCAACTGTGGCGTCTCTGCGTGGCCTCAGGGGGTACAGTTGTCCCAAGTTCTTTGTTCGTACCAATGGTAAGAATGTCAAGCAATTCTCATGTGTCCATAATCGACTATTGTTCACATCATCATTTTTTGAGTACATTACATTGAAGTATTGAACTGCAACACTATTTGAATATAGTTCCTGAAACTGGGTTATCCCCAACAAGACGGTAGGAAAATTATAACAAACATGTTCCAGGCCACACTTTCCACACATTCTAATCTTCACCTCATGACCTGGACTCCAAGCTATATTCATGTTCATGATGAAACCCTCGGCCGTAAAGTGGTTATGGGTATGAACCCGCTACCACCGCCATCCACTTGACTCCATGTGGCACAAAAATCTCATCTTCAAAAACAAGTAATCCAATTAATGTTCCTCCAATCTCATTAGCTTGAGATATCCAATGATATGATCATCCTTTCTTCTTCGGATTACCGCTACCCCTGCCTCTAGATGAGGAACTCGCCGCCACAAAGGTCATGTCACACACCAAAACCATAATCGTAACACATAATGTCTCGGTCTCCGGAGCACCACCAAGGTCTCACATGGGAGATCGGAACTCACATCGGGAGGACAGAAACCATACTCGCAGGGGACACATGAGGAAAACAATTCGCCCAGCCTTAAAACATAAATTAATTATTATTCTATTACACATGCCTAATGGTGAATTGGTAATGCTTGTCTATGCCATAGTAATAATGGCACATCCACGGGGAGTGAAGGCAGGTGTCAGCCTAGTTTGTCCTAGCCGAAATATGTTCCACTGATTTCTTCTATTGTTATCCACCGGAATGTAAAAAGGAATAGTTGTGGTTGACGAGTGATGCATTGAGCTTACAATCCATCATGGAAAATATATATGCATGAAGCATAGAAGAGTTGGGTAACAAAATAACACAATTTGTATTTAGACAAGCAAGATTATAGTAACACAATTAGTGCAATGCCAAATGTATAATCTGCTTGTGTTCTCCCACGCTTTTTATTTAGATGTGGACATGGTAGGATTTCTTTTTCTTGACATCTAGATTTGGATAATGTTTCTTCTTATTCAAAAATAATAACCAGAACAAGAGCACCCCCACTCGTTGTTGTCGACAACATCATGCTTCTCGGTTACATAGCAGGTAGTCACAGTAGTAGCAGGTTTCCCAGCCAACTGTCTCAACTCTTTTTCCCACGTGCGGCTCCAATTAGGGTTTCCGCCTCCTACCGGTACAACGGCCCATCTGCCTCGTATTTTTTGGCCTTAGGGCCATGGAAGCGTGTGGATCTCGATCCTCGTCGGGGGAGGGTTCCTGCTTCCTTTTAGGTGTTTTTTTCTGTTTGACTAGGCTTTGTGTCCTGCTCGGGAAGGCGAGGCGGCGATGGCTCCCTGGAGATGGAATGAGGTTCTCCCTGACTAGCCACGTCCCGGTGGTGCGCCTAGCATCATCGAAGGGCGTATGGAGGTGTGTCTCCAGCAGATCTCAAGAGATTTGTCGGTGTTTGTCTTCAGTGGATCTGTTTGGATTCGGTCTTCATTGTTTGCATACATATGTCTACATGTCGATGGTACTCACTATCTAGAGGATCAAACTAGGCTAGAAGCTCGAATCCATGGCTATGTAGACGAACTAGTTGTATTATCAGATAAATTCCTCCCAACCTCCCCCACCTTTTGTTATAGTACTGAATTACAAGCCGGCCGAAAGGCCAATTCCTTCTTCGCCAAGTTGATCCCTACGACTAGACTAGTATATAAGGAACGGGCTTTAATGGACCCATTCTCAGCCTGCAATCCGGGCTGGTAGTTTAGCTTTGCGTCTGGGCTGGGCCGCCAGCCCAATATTTCAATTAGAGTTGGCGCCGTTGACAACCCCCTCTTCTTGAGCACCGGTTTGACCCCATGCCACTGATCGAGAAATTTGTTCGCTCAACGAATCCAAATCTTCCCAAATAGCATCTGATGCATCCCTCCCACACCATTGGATGAGAACTTGTGGGACAGTACAGTGACCTGGACGAACACGGCGATGCAAGACTATGATAGGAACCTACAGTAGAGTACATGAGGAGGCCAATTGTACCTGATTTTGACACTAGTGCAGAAATACTTACACACAATCATAATTGGTGGCGCGCCATTTTTTATCCACGACATTGCTATTTTTGAAATGATGATGGCATGGGTATATTTCGTACGCCAC
Source organism: Triticum urartu (assembly GCF_056163025.1). Classification (NCBI taxonomy): domain Eukaryota; kingdom Viridiplantae; phylum Streptophyta; class Magnoliopsida; order Poales; family Poaceae; genus Triticum; species Triticum urartu. Next base: position 79,598,851 of record NC_141874.1, read on the forward strand.
CATTATCTCATTACTGGTGGCGTGCAAGCAGGAGACTACACCACAAACGTGTGGGCCCAATAGCCTGCCTATTCGCGAACATAATTGGTGGTGCGTCACGTTACACGGAACGCCACAGATCTAATTGTGCATGCCCAACCGATTTAGCCCGCGCCAAAACACATCTCGTATCAAGGCCAAAGCACATCTCGTATCAACACTATTTCATTCCACTACTTATCTCGTGTCAACAGTACTTCATTCTACTACTTACCTCTGGATTAGGGTTTTGGAGGCACAGCGGATGGAATTGGATCGGGGTCCTTCAAGAAAGTGGCTTGGTTTGACTTAGACGGAGCTTACCGCTGGTTCAGGTTTTTGGTTTCCATCGACTCACCTAAGTGGCATACCCATTTGTATATCCAACGCCAAATTGTTTACTCCCTCCGGGTGTGAACAAGTTAGACACAAGTGTGTAAGTCTTTGGTTCGATTAGCAAAAAATTGGTTTGTCATTAAAAAAATAAAAACAGTTTTACATTCATCGTTGAGTGAAGTTTCTAAACATACTTCTTTTGGCATATTATATATGTTCCACTTGTTAAATTGACCACCTAAGTTCCCGTGCCCATAATGACCAAACATATATTCCCATCCAGAGGGACTAGCTAAATATTAAATACAATTACAAAAGCTAATCATATCTTCTTTCTTTTTATTTAAACTGAAAGCTAATCATTACACCAATACTTCACGGGGTAGCATCAACCATCATCACCAGACCCATAATGACCCAACAAACTTCATGACTATTGACGGTTACGATCTACTCCCTCCGTTCCAAATTACTCGTCTAAAACCACGACGAGTAATTTGGAACGGAGGGAGTAGTAATAGCAGAAATAAGCAAGTCAACAAAAGTTTCATGGCTAATGACGATTAGGATCTACTAATAGTAGAAAGAAGTAGGTTTGCAAAGACTCTTTTTCCTTTCAAAACTTGTGTCTGTTGGGACCACTCACAACCATCAGCGGAATGGGCACTGTAGCTCCTTGGCACATTCTCCGGGCATATTCTCTTCTTAGCTTCGTCTGCCAATATATAACCCAACCAAAGATTTGATCAAATTATACCACATAAAAGAGCATTGACATATCAACATTAAGCATCCAATAGTATAGTTTCAAGTACTATAATCTTAAGGTTATGCCACTCATTTTCCAGCAATGAAGTAACTTCTACCTTGTGAAATGTTATTGAATTTGATTTGTTCTTGTCCTTTCAGTCGGTAGTGCTAAAAAACACACAACTGATGACACGAACTTGCAACGCCAGAAATTAGTTCTCAAAGGAACGTCTACCAAAATGTAGTGGCATGGCACCACCTTGAAGTACTAGATGTGTGTCCATTTACTATCATGTTATTTATTTACACGATCAAACAGTTTACTTCGTTTTACTAAACTGTAAAAAAACATTAAACTGAGTCATAGAACAGGGGACAGAGACATATTGGCACTTGAACCAAAATGTAGTGGGCATAGCGCCAAATGGAAGTTGATAGTCGTTAAAAGGACTAGAGGTGTGCCATTTTACTGTCACGTTATCTATTTACATGATCAAACAGTACACTTATGTTTACCGGACTCACAGAACATGGCACAAAGTCACAATTGCCAAAAGAAGCCAAGTAGAGTATACTCATATGCCATAGGCAAAACTTGAAAACATTGGGTCTTTCCATTACGGTTTCAATGGAGTAATTATCAATGACGAGAGCTCTCAAGAAAGGTGTTCGCAACAATTTGGAGGCATGCAAACATTGCTATAATCTCACTCGCTGCAAAGATACACCTATCACAGGGGGCGATGGGGCGTAAGAAATTAATATTACTTTTTTCTAATAGATGGAAATGATCATTTATATTATCGTTACTTTGTAACAAATTAAAAGCATATGGTAGAGTAAATTGCACAAAACCACCACTTTGAAGGCTAGGTTTGCGAAAAACACTACAATACATTTTTTTTACAAAAAACACCACGTCTACGGTAATCTTTTTGCAAAAAACACTAATCGGCGGATCTGGCTCAGTTAATTGAGTTTATGACAAATGGGGCCCGCTAGTCAGGCTGACGTGGCACCAGTTTCTCACACCGTTACATGAAAACGTTTGCTGAATGTGGGGCCCGCTTGTCAGCCTATCAAGCCTCTCTTTGGCATTCCATCGAACAGTTTGAGTGCAGTGCACACGCCGGCGGACAAAGGCCGGCGTCGCGAGTCTCGGCCAGGCGAGGAAGGTCAAGGACGGCAAGGACCGTGGCGCCGGGATGCGGCGGCCGTGCTCAAGGATGGAATCCGTGGGGGAGCACTGGTGGCGGGGAGGCCTCTGCCTCGGCCGAGGGCAGACGAACGGCGGCATCTGCCTCGATACGGCAACGACGATGGCAGGCTCTGCCTCGACGCAGACCTCGCGTGGCTCGCGAGGGCGCAGGGATCCCGTTGCCCCCTCGCAGTCCTCAACTCCTTCCCCAAGCCTCAGAGCTCCTCCCCCCTCCAATGGCCGAGGTGTCGCCGCCCGTCCCGTCGGCCAAATTCCTTGCCAGCAGCCCTCCCCTCCCTTTCCTTTGGCGTAACCGACTCCTTTGGATGCCCTCGAACTGCTGCCGCCCCCGAGTTCCTCCGGGGAAGCCCTGTGGGCACCGCCATCGCAGCTCTTCAGCCGTCGCGGCTTGGCCCATGGTGGCAACGCTGCAGGCTGTCCCATGCGACCCCGCAGCCACCCCCCGGACGCGGTGCGGAGCGCCTATTCCAGAGCCGTCACCGGCGAGCTCCCTCGGGCCCCAGTCGACTCCAGCGCCGGCGGCCACAGCGCTCCTCTGTCCAGCGACGGGAGGTTGAAGAGCACGGACCACCAGCTTTTTTTCTTTTTTCTTTCGATGACAGGTGGACCCCACAGGGCCACACGGCCACACGGGATGATAACGTTTGCCAACGTCGCAATTACTTAGCCGGTGCCACGTCAGCCTGACTAGCAGGCCCAATCTGTCATAAACATGCTCAATTGAGTCAAATCCGCCGATCAGTGTTTTTTGCAAAAAGATTACCGTAGACGTGATGTTTTCTGCAAAAAAATGTATTGTAGTGTTTTTCGCAAACCTAGCCTTCAAAATGGTGGTTTTGTGGAATTTACTCCATATGGTAGAACTACATCAGCTGGCTACTCTCAAATATAAGATCCATGACAATCCAAATTTTATCATGAATGCTAATATGCAACGACCGAGGAATAGCAAAATCCTCATCGATCGGTTTTACATACAACAACAATCCATCTTAACAAACATCAACACAAGTAGTCAGTAAACTAAGATAAATGACTCCATGTATCTGTCAGCCAAATGATCTTTCCAACTGACGTGCATATTTCAAGGCAAATGGGAAGAAGAGGTACCTCAGCAAGACTGCGACTGTGCTTTCCTGTCAGCCTGGTCGAACCTCCAGGCGCCAAGTGCTAGAGCTGGGATGATAAGAATGCAAGACGTCGCGTGCATTCCAAAAAACCCCACATCCACGATTACGAAGCCGGCCATTTCTCCCCGAGACACCGATCCCTCCACATGCGACATCATCGCCAACAGAAGGCCGGCGACAACTAGCACGAAGAAGGGCACGACTGTGATGAATCCGAGCACCGCCATGCGGGGAAGCCTAAACGAGTTCGCAACCGAGTCCCACGTGATCGCTCCCAGGGCACGCTGAGGAGCACAACGATTTCAACAAAAACACATGGGTGGGCATGAGTATATATTGCAGATGAAGTGATGAACTCATCGACTAGCCTATATACTGCTGTAATTCGGCCAGAATAAATGTCATAGGGGAGGAGTTGATTTGCATGAGATACCTTCTTGAATTCTGTACCGCGTCCGGATAGAAGTGCGATCACGTACGCCACGCACAGGCCGCACAGCAGCAGGACGGCGAGCACGAGCAGGACGAGGAAGCCGTAGGTGCAGACCTTGCAGGCAGCGGACGTGAGCGCCCGGAGGAAGAGGAAGGGGGCGGAGCCCTCGCCCCAGGCGCGGCGCGCCACGATCTTGGCAGCCGAGGCCGCGGAGATGGCCCACGCGAGCGCGAATGCCACGTAGGGGAAGACCCTGGCGGCGACGCGGAGGGCGCGCCGGACCGCCAGCATCGGCACGAGGGCGGAGCGCGTGAGCGCCAGCGCCGCGACGACGATCCGCGGCGGCGGCGGCGGCGACGGCGAGGGCGGCACATTTTCGGCGACGGCCATCGATCGGTATGGGAAACGCTAGCTCCTGGAAGCTCCTCGCCCTGGGCTCGATGGGGGCGGAGTGGTTGGGCTGCGCGGCGAGGGGCAGACGGGTTTGTGGGAAATGGGAGTTAAACTGAATGCGTGCACGGTTACAAGCATATATGCGCGCGAGAGAAGGAGAGGAGTGCATACGTGAGATCCTACAAACCAGGAGAGGAGTGCATGCGTGAGACTAGGCAAAATGTCCTTCAGGACCCTGATTTCCATGGAGACTTCCTGGACGCGCAGTTGGGCAATGCTCCGTCTCAGGTTTGGCCGGGTATTGTAGAGAACTAGATTTTTTTTTTTTTTTTTGCAGAGGCCCATATGTGCTCGTTGCCCCAACCCGACTGATCGCGTGATGAGCTTATTAACCCCGCCACAAGGACGTGGAATTCCGCGTAGGATGCTTAAATTGAAGGCTACAACTACAATCCAGGGACGGAGGGAGTGCAATACGACATGCCAGCAGGTAGAGCCACATTAGATGACCACCCCTGATAAAGGATATTCGAAATGGCAACGCATACATAACCCACCTGCAGAACGTTCTTACCGTGCAGGTGCATACAACATACAAGTACGCAAACCGACGGCAGTGAATTCACGAGATTAATGTCTCACGGAATCATTTTCTTCCAATAGGGCAGTACAAAGAGATCGCTAACGAATTCCACCATCATATATACACCAATACTCTAGTGCAAGCCTAGTGAGGAGTACCAAATATCACCAACAGACTCATAATTAATGACCCAAGAAACATCATGGGCATTGACGATTAGGATCTACCAATAGCAGAAATAAGCACGTCTACAAAAGTTTTGATGGCTAATGACGATTAGATAGAGTCTACTAATGGTACAAAGAAGCAAGTCTGCAGAAACTTTCTTTTTCCTCTGAAAACTTGCATCTGTTGGGATCACTCACAACCATCAGCAGAATGAGTACTGTAGCTCTTGCAGAATTCTCCGGACACCTTCTCTTCTTAGCTTCGTCTGCCAATAACACAACCCAAAATTTGATCAGATTACCACATATAAGAACATTGTCATATCAACATTTCCAACAGTACAGTTTCAAGTAGTATAAGTCCAAAGGCAATGCCACTCATTTTCCAGCAATGAAGTAACTTCTATCTTGTGAGATATTACAGAATTCGAATCTTTCTCGTCCTTTCAATTGGTAGTGCTAACAAACACAGAACTAATGATATGAAAATGCAACTCCAGAAATCAACTGTTCTCAAAGGCACGTCTGCCAACATGTAGTGGCATAGCACCACATTAAAGTACTAGATGTGCGTCCATTTACTGTCATGTTATCTATTTACATGATCAAACAATTTACTTCTTCTTACTAATAAAGTATAAAAGCATTAAACTGTGTCACAGAACAGCGGAAAGCCACAATGGTAATCCTACCAAAATGTATTGGGCATAGCGCCACATAAAAGTGATAACTGTTAAAGAACTAGAGGTGTGCCATTTTACCGTCATGTTACTTATTTACATGATCAAACAGTTTACTTATTTTTACCAGAGTCACGAAACAAGGCACAAAGTCACAATTGCCAAATGCAGCTAAGAAGAGTAGACTCGTATGCCATAGACAAAACTTGAAAACTTTGGGTCCTCCCATTGGTTTCAACGGGGCAAGTATCAGTGACAAGAGTTCTCAAACAATGTTACAATCTCACTCGCTGCAAAGATACAACAGTCACAGCGGACCATGGAGCGTAAACAGTTAATATTACTTTTTTCTAATACGTTGAATCGATCATTTTAATGAGCATCACTTGGTAACAAAGGCATACATACAGTAGAAGTGTAGAACTGCATCAGTTGGCATCCTGCGCAATTTAAAATCGATGCCAAACCCAATTTTATCATGAATGCTAATATGCAATGACCAGAGGAAATAGCAAAATCTTTATTGGTTTTATATAGAACAATGCTCCATCTTAACAAATATCAACACCAGCAGTCACTAAGTTAAGATAAATGATGGCAAACTAACAACAGTGACTGTTTTCATGCTATTAAGAGACTACAGAAAATATGCAGATTATATAATTGAAAAAGAACTGGGGAGCAAAGCAAAGGGGGAGGAGGTATACCTCAACAGAACTGTGATGGTGCTTTCCTGACCGCCTGGTACTCCCTCCAGAGACTAAGAAAGAGAGCTGGGATCACAACGCAAGCTGTCGCGTCTCGCGTGTATACCAAATGTCCCCACATCCTCGATTACAGAACCAACCATTTCCCCCTGAGATATCGATCCCTCCACATGTGGCGACATCATTGCTACCAGAAGACCAGCGAGCGCTAGCAGGAAGAAGGCCACATCCGCGACCAATCCAAGCACCGCAGGGCGCAGAAGCCTAAACAAGCCTGCAACCGACTCCCGCGTGATTGGTCCGGAGGCGCTCTGAGGAGGACAACAATTTCAATAAGACCATACGGATGAACAGTATATATGGAATGGTTCGGAAATAGTAGGATGCAAATGAAGTGATGAACACACATGCAAGTAAACTAGTACTACTGCTGCTGCTGCTACTACACATCAGGACAACCTGAACTACGAAATTACTACTCCCTCCATTCCACAATGTAGTGCTTCCTCTATCCCCGTGCTTCAATTTTGACCGTAAATTTAACTACCAAGACCGATTGCGGCGGGAGCAAAAGTTATATCAGTGAATTCATATTCGAAATAAGTTTTTAATTATGTAACTTTTTCTCCCGCCGCAGTCGGTCTTGTAAGTTAAATTTATGGTCAAAGTTCGACCTCGGAAAGCGCGGGCGCACTATATTTTTTAGAATGGAGGGAGTAACTACTAAGTACTAACGTAATATATATGGCAACTTAATTAGAACATAATGGCCTATGTACTGCTGTAATTCGACCGGAATAATGGTCACAGGGAGTTAATTTGCGCGATACCTTCTTGAATCCCGGAGTGGATCCAGATACAAGTGCAATCACGCAGGCCACGCACGCCCACAGGACGGCAAGCGCGACGAACACAAGGAAGCTGCAGACGCAGACCTTGAGAGCCCCGTACGTGAGCACCTGGAGGAAGAGGAAGGGGGCGGAGCCCTCGCCCCAGGAGCGGCGCGCCACGATCTGTGCAGCCGCGGCCACGGAGGTGACCCACGCAGCGGCGAAGCACAGGCAGGCGAGGGCTCCCCCCGCGACGCAGAGGACGCGCCCGAGCGCCAGCATCGGGGTGAGGGCGAAGCGCACGACGACGACGATCCGCGCCGGCGGTGGCGGCGGCGGCGAGGGCAGCACCGCGTCGGCGACGGCCATCGGTACGGGAAACCCTAGCTCCTCGTCCTTGAAGGAGCGGAGTGGTTGGGTCGCGCAGCAAGGGGGCGGAGTAGGAGTGTTGGGTTGGGGGTTTGTGGGAAATGGGGATAAGCGACGAACACGGGAGGCAAAATTAACAAATTTAACCTTAAAGCAAAAGTATTTCACAAACTAAACTGCTTTTTTGTGTAGCGCCCGACAACAAGGCACTGCACTCTACTGTGCAACTCCTTACAGTTAGACGCTGCACAGTGTAGTGCAACTCCTTAGAGCTAGACGCTGCACAGTGTGACGCCTAAGTGTTAGGCGTTGCACAGTAGAGTGCAGCGCCTTGCTGTCAAACGTTGTACATTAAAAGTCAGCCGAGTGAAATACTTTCAAGAACAATTTAGTTTGTGAAATAATTTCGATCTAAGGTCAAATTTGTGTCTTTTGCCAACACGGGAAGGGGTTTTGTGGCTAGCTGTTCGGTTTTTGGGTTCTGCTCTAACCCATTTCCTCTACTAGTGGATTCGGGTTCTAAATAGGTATGCGGAAATGATGAGTGCCCGATTCTATTCTCTTTAAGGTACTCCCACACTACACTGGTGACGGAGGGAGTATCTCTGGTTTATTAAATGAGATGTTTTTTGTAGCAAGAAATATCTTGGCCTCTGCATCAAAGCGATGCATATAGTCATTTTATTATATTATTTCACACAATTCAAAAAAAAATCTGAAGCCACCTTTCTGGCAACTACTGTTGCTATACCTATAATCTTGATGACGTGCCCTGACCGCATATCAACACACTACATCTATTACGGTGACCTCAACAAGCCACCCGCTAGCAGGCCGAGAGAACCAACGAGTCTAGCTAGACCCTCTATACGCACCGCATGCGCACGCTGTAGGATCAGCTACCGCCATCTCCCATCGTCTCACCTTCAAGAGTGATCAATGTATCCACCTCGCCAGGCCATACTGTCGTCGATGTCACCACGATGCCAGACAATACCACCATCCTCCATCCACACGCGTCCGCCGATACTCCGGCCGAGATCCTCCATCCCCTCATTGGACCCCTCATCGCGCCGCCGGCCATCCACGTGAAGAACCGACAACGAATCTGTGTGGGATCCAGATCCACGGCCGCCGCCATGCCCACCATCCCCAGAGAACCCGCCGGTCCCCGGCAGCCATGGGGGCTAGCACCACCTCTTGTTGGAATTTTGAAATCTCTAGCTATAAACTAGGTTATATATTAACTTCATGACAATCGCAATGGGGATTCTAGAAGATCACACTTCCAGAGAAAAAAGGTTGGAATTCAAATTGTTTAGTTCAAACAACATATAACTCGAATTATTTAGTTCAAACTACGTAGGAATTCAAATTGTTTATTCCAAACTACATACTAATTTATATAGTTAAAACTTAGATGATAGAAGTTTGTAGTTAGCGAGAAAAGGGTTTTTCAAGTAAACAACACCGATTTTTTTAGACGGGTAGAATTATTATGATGTTGTAGATCAAAATATTTCTGCGAAAAATGACAAATTATGGTTGAGTGTATTTTTGTACAAATCTTTATTTCAAAAGGGTGCCATACAACACATTTGGTCTAATCTACCTTACCCTCTTGGTGGGCTACAATCTCAAGAAATAAATTCACATTAGTGTTACGGTTCAATGTAATTTGTTAAAAAAAACATTAGTGATGTGAACAGCCAATCATGTATATTGGAGAACTACATTCACGTGTTGCCATCGTTTGGAAAGAAGAAAAACCCTGGAAGAACTACATAAAAATGCCCTGCCTATAGGCCATGTTGAAGCACCACCCACACTAGGCCATGTTCAAGTACTTCTAGGCTCTAATTTGAGTGCATTCTTTCGATGCAAGCAATCCGAAGAACGATAGAGAACTGCTTCCCAACATGAATCAAAGGCAAGATAAAGAAAATACTTACACAGGTAAATCCTTCAATCTAAACATCTGTAGTAATAGACCTCATGGTCACCATCGCTTATTTTAAAGAGGCCACCTAAGATATGAGCTCCGCCTACGAAATATCCACAAGACAAAAAAAAGAACATACTCCACAAATCTGTAGATCTGTAACATCCATGGTCGCTACAAATATAACATGCCACTGGGCCAACCACTTGCGAAGAAATGGTTGTCATGGAACATAGCACTGCCAACATAGCAAAAAACATATGCTTAAAAAAGCACTGTCCTCGGAGAGGGTGCTACCCTGACTTGTCTGGTCATGTATTCCAGGCTTCCCAGCAGCAAATAAACACTTCAACACCACAATGTCAAATTACTAGAGCTCCTGGCACATGGAGTATTCGATACTAGCAGTGAATACATGTCGTGTTACCGTCAAATTGCAGTCGTGATTACATGTAACTAACTATAATCCGGTACTTATCCGCGGCCACAAACTTCAGCAAAGAGCCAGATCTTGTATTTGTCTTGCCCATCTTAATACCATCCATTCATGGTTATGTCTGTTAACAAACAAAAAAGATTAGCAGAATATACAAGCACTTGAATGAGGATATGGCACTACTAGAAAAAGGGCTATAGATGGGATTGACACTAATGGCGCACCAGACAAGCGGTGCGCCATTAGTACCACCTTCTGATACGCCATTAGAGCTGAAACTACTGATGGCGCACCTGGCCCAGGATGCGCCATTAGTATCAAATTTTTTTTTGAACTAGTGCGCCTGTCCAAACATACTAATGGCGCATCCAGACACAGTGCGCCATTACTAGTTGTAACTAGTAATGGCGCACCTGTCGGAAAATGCGCCACTAATGTTGTTTTTTTTATTATATTTTTTATTCCTTTTTTTGCAAAACTAGTAATGGCGCACTGTGGAACAATGCGCCATTAGTATGTTTTTTTTTTTGCAAAACTACTAATGGCGCACCACCAGAAGGTGCGCCATTAGTAACCTGGATTACTAATGGCGTATTTAGAGTTGGTGCGCCATTAGTAAGTGGGCAGCAACAAGATATTTTGGACATCCATCCATCCATCCATCCATCTCTCTCTCTCTCGAACCCACCCAAACCCTCGTCGCCTCCTCTCTTCCCCCCGAACCCCTCTCTCCCTCGCCGCCGTCGCCACCCACGCCGCCCGGTTCCGACGAGCTCCGGCCGCGCGCAGCACGCCGGCGAGATCCCCTTGGTCCGCATCTGGCTTACCTCCATGCAGATCCGCGGCTCCCCCACTGGCTAGGGTTTTGCATCCCCTTTTGTTCGCCGGGATCCGCCATGGCAGGCCACGGCGAGGCCATAGGTGACCGGATCCAGCACTGGTAAGCCCCTCCCCCTCCTTCTTCGCCCACCATCTCCTCCTCACCTCACCTCATCTTCTCTTCCTTCTCTGCAGGTCGCCATGGGCGTGCCGACGACGACGGCAGGAGGGGCGCACCTCCGTGGGGCGGGACGCCGCCATGGAGATGGATTCCCTTGTCCGCCACCACGCAGCGGCACCATGGAGCCTCCCAGCGCCCCAAACCCTAGCGGAGAGAGAGGAGCTGCTCCTAGTACAGCACGCCATGGAAGGGATTTTTTTGGTATTTTTGTTGTTGTTTCTCTTCCCGATCTAATCATGTGGAAGGCCCTTTTCCTCACCATGATTTATTCATCTCCCCTTCCTCTGTTTTGTGCAGGTTGCTCTAATGGCGAAGCTTCTTCTGCAGGACACCCTCCACCCCTTCCCTGCATCCACCTCCTACCCCCATACATGGTGAGCTACAACCTCTCTTTCTAGCCCTTGCAAATCTGATCTGGAGTGGACATGAATTGCAATTGTCATGGACACTACATAACAGCAAGTATTGGTTCAGTTTTTGTGTGAAATTCGATTGTCATTGTGCTTTTTGATGCTTGCTTCAGAAAAATAAAATCATGGATAGATAGAAGATGGAAACAGTGAGCTTCCTTTCAAGTTAGTAATACTAAAAATCATTTGGCTCATCAATTTTTCATGTCTTGTGTTAAATCCACTCCATTGCAATCTGGCTATGTATGGATGGTTTGGTACAATTTGCCATGGATGAGTATAGTAGTTACGTACACATGTGCTCTGTAGTTTTAGTCCTTCTTGTGTTGCTGCACTTAGTCTAGAGGTACAACAACATTAGTTAGGTCATGGATGGATGGATCAATACATACAGCTAGCACTGCTAGCAACAACAACAAAATAACCTTGTGATTGATTCTGTTGACGCTAGCATGCTCTATTAGTTTTGGAGCCCAACCATGGACTGTACGTACTAAGCTAGCTCAAGCACACACACATGCAGCTTGATTTATTTCTGTAGATACTAGCAGCAGCACGCGTGTCTCCTATACTAGCTTGCTTAATTTCTGTACTAGATCAACGACACTAGCACTTACTTGTTTGTTAGATTCGGAGCAGCAGGCATCCTCCGTGGACGATGACGACAACCAGGTCATCCACCGCCACGACGACACCCCGCACATGGTCCAACTCGACTACAACATCCACCGCGTGATGGCGACGTGGTCGTGTGCGGCATCGACCAACCTCCTCTCCTGTGAATCCGTCTCCTACCTGTAGCTCCCGCTCTTGTGCTGCTATATTAGTACCTTGCTCTGTTTCATGCGTATGGGTGATTTTGTTTGTGCTTGTGTCATGGAAAAGATCATTCCTATTTATTTGTGCTCTGTTTTCTTTATTATCACGAGTTGCAAAATTAGTAGTGGGAAGTAAACTCTTGTTAACTTGTTGGTTGAACCAATGGAACTACTGTTATATTTGATTTGTTGCTCAACTAGTGCTGCAATGATGGGATCGAATGATTGCATGACCCTAATGTTGGCCTATCATTTCAATTATCTTGGTCTTATAGATGTTATTATTCCTGTCATATAGCACATGCTAGTTTCTTTATTGGTTGGCTGCTGGTTCTGTTTGTTCATATGCATAAGTGCTACTGTTTCTTTGTTATCTTATAAAGGATATAGTCCTTCATTTGTATATAGCCGTAACTCTCTTATTGATCAACATATACTGATTCATCTCTTTACTGCAATTACTCTGTGCACTTCATGATTTGCTCCTGTAGTGGTATAAAATTATAGTTTCTCTTTCAAGCTGGTATCTGTGTTTGATATATACTAGTCTTTATCTAAATACCATGTATTGGTATTTCTTGTATGGTTTAGTACATCATCTACTGGTGGTTTAGTTGTATATTGTACAGGACATAGTCCTGACGGTTGCATGTAGTGATAATTCTTTCTTTGCATTAGCTATTTCATATGTTTCAGATAATTTAGATGCATGCTTATACTCCTATCTATACCAGGTGCATGTGTTGTGCTTGTGTACCTATATACAGAATAGTACCCATGTGTAAGTGGGTGTATGTGTTCTGCTTATAGCAGATGTTTAGTAAATGTGCTATCAATGGCCTATTTCTTCTTGCAGGTTATGGACTATATCTTTCCTTGCCAATTCCCTCTCTCTTAAATCTGATTTGAACAGATGCTGCACTGGTCTCTTCACTTTCTTTCTTTCTCTCCTACTCTCACTGATAAGAACATGTGCTCCTTAATCTTGCCATGCCAATGATGGTGTCCTGAGGCTCTCATCGTTACTTAAAGATGTTGCACTACTTGATCCAATGATGCAATAGTCCTAGCACAACTAGGCTGCCTGAGGACAATCCCTACTTCAAACCCTACCTCTGGGCTAGTTGATTAGTAGTGGGTTTGTTGGATTTCATCTGAAAACTAACCCAAGCTTAATTGAGGGATCCCCTAATCATGGAGTTAGTTCTAGTTTGAGTTGATCTTTGGGTTTGGCTTTGATCTATACTTTGCTAGCTCTACTTCTGTCTTTTGGGTTATTGGCTCCATTTATGCAGTGTTGGCTCTCTTCTACTGTTTCTTTGATCAACTTAATCTGATTAGGGTTTGACTAATGTTTCCAAACTCGTAAGTGCTAGCTCCTACAGCAAAGGCATTTTGCTAAGGGGAATGCTACATTTAAACCTTGATCAAGTTTTTCATGTTTGTTGTTTCTTGTTTTGCAAGTTGATGAACTGGAAGAAAGAAGCAGAAGATTAAGAACTAGATAGTTTAGTATAGGTTTAGTTTAGGACTTTTTCTAGATACGCCCGCTATCTAGCGGGAGAGGGGAGGGAGCGTTGGAGGAACCGGATGAAGACGAGTTTCATCGTGATGATGCTCATCGTGATGACCGCAGCTCTCTTCTATGTGATGATAGTTTAGATGATCGATATCGACTTGTAATGTGAAGACAAACTCGCTACTCGCGGTCTCGAGACTTGTAATATAATGTTCTATCTTTGTTCGGTCTTTTTAATTCGAAGACTAATATGATGAATTGTATTCGGAGACTAATATGATGAATTGTATTCAGAGACTAATCTTCTATTGTATTCGATGAATCTGTTGTTGATGTGTGCTGTTTATATTTTGTCCAATTATACATTTTGTAACCTGTGCAAAAAACAGAAAATAAAAAAATAAAAAAACCTAATATTCATACTAATGGCGCATCACATCACAGTGCGCCATTAGTATGCCAAAGGATACTAATGGCGCATCATTAAACAGTGCGCCATTAGTATGCCGAAGTTACTAATGGCGCATCTTGTTGTTGTGCGCCATTAGTATGCCAAAGCACCTGGGTATACATGGCCCCCGGGAGGCATACTAATGGCGCACTGTTGTATATACTAATGGCGCATCTGAGGTGCGCCATTAGTGTACCAGATACTAATGGCGCACCTGTGGTGCGCCATTAGTAAAATATACTAATGGCGTGGCACTAATGGCGCACCACTAATGCGCCATTAATGGCCAAATTAGGTGCGCCATTAGTAGGCCTTTTCCTAGTAGTGTGGAGATGTTTCTCAATATTAAGCAACCAATATTATGAATATGCATGTAGTGATATATGTAGAGTAGTATTATGCCAATATGTTAAGGGTCACTACCTTGCCACGCGCCCACGCAACTGGACCAGCGAGAGGGATTTCAAATAAACACTTCAACGCCACAATCTCAAATTACGAGAGCTCCTAGCACATGGGGTATTCGATACTAGCAGCGGATCAATCAACAGTCGTGAATACATGTATCAAACTAACTATAATCCAGTACTTATAAGCGGCCACAAACTTCGCAAAGAGTCGACTATTCTATTTGTCTTGCCCATATTAACACCATCTGTTCAGCGTTATGTCTGTAACCCATAAAAATGCCAAAATGAAGAAGAAGCACTTGAATGCGAATATGTAGATGTTTAGCAAAATGAAGCAACCAGTATTATGAACTCGTCTGTATCGTTATGTGTAGAGTAGTATTATGCTAATATGGTAAGGGTCAGTACCATGCAACTGCAAGTACACCAGCTAGAGAGATTTTGAAGATCAAGAGTGGGAAGGGTTATGTGCAACCTCAGACCTGATGGAGAATACAACGATCAAAACTCGGCATATAGAGCGTAATTTTTCTTGCTTTGTAAAACAACCTAATTTGGAAAGGCTACCTAAAGGTGCAAATTCAATGTATAAGGTAGCTAGCTCAAAATGAACTCTGAATTTCAGTACAATCAATGGTACAAAATGGCCTAGATGGGCTGCGCGTCGGTGGTGCCTGGCCCGATCCAGGATACGATTGGTGCGGGCTGGCTGTGGCGGTGGTGGTGGATTCAACCTTCCTCTCCTTTGCTGGTGCAGCAGGTACGTGGCTCGGCGGCCGGGGCAGATCGATGGGCTGGTCTGGTGGGTCATCTCGCGGCTCGTGGGGGCTGGCCGGAGGTGGCAGGAGCTCTTTGGGGAAGGAGGCAGGGGGGTCCCCGTCCTCGACGTCGACATGGTCTGGAGGCGTGATGGGCAACTGCAACATGGCTTGGGGCTGCCAGAGCTTCCTTGCCCAGATCTGGCCGGCGAGGCCCCAATCTTGCCAAGGTGCCTTTTTCGGGCAGATGGGGGGGGGGGGGGGGGGGGGGGGTTGTGTGTGGAGAGGATCTTCTGCCCCTTACCGGTCAATGAGGGGCGGTCTCGGATGCCCTGTGGTGGGAGTCGAGGTGCTCGTGGCTCAGGTGTTGTCTGGTAGCCATGGTCGTGTGGGCAGCGTGGTTACCGGGGTGCGATGTTCGGTGGTGGTTGTGTGCCAGGTTGTACCTCATTTCAGTGGCGGTGAGTGCTGGCTGGGGTGAAAACCCGTTCTGACTTCGGTCAGGACGGCGATGGCGGCGTTTCAGCATCATACTCTTCTTGAAGGTGTTGTTGCGGTCACTTGTTATCTGGATCCGAGGGATACCTTGATCATTGGATCGGGCGGTGGCGGCGCTCCGGTGTCATGACCTTCCTCAAGGCGCTGCCTTGGAGTTCACGGTTCGTCATGTGCGGCTTCATCTCATTTTCGTTCAGGGTTGAGGGCCCCAACGGCAGCGCCAGGAAAAATACTCTGTGGGGTCAAAGCTTTACACTAACTTGTGAAGGTCTCCTTTCCCCTCCTCTTGCTACAATGTTTGCTACAGTGGACACATAGGCCAGCTGCTTTGGCGGCAGCGGGAGGGGCGCTGGGCCAGCGAGGCGACCTGACTTGGTGGGAAGCGGTTAGCGAGCTCTGGCTCCTCTCCTCCAAGCTCGTTGTAGCCTCCATGTCCACGGCTCTGGCAACGCAATCAGCAGCCGCCTACTCGGCTCCTGGAAGTAGCATCCCCTTCTCTTCTTAGCTTGACAGAGATTAAATATTTGGGGAATAAAAAAGGGGGATTGAGCCTTGCACTGGAAGAGGGATTAGAGATTCGATGGTTTGGACAGATAGAGCACGTGAGATGGGATGGCTTTCTTGATAGATGGCCAACCGTATGAGTGAATGACAGTGGGGTCAGCTGCTTTGACCTGTGGGTTCAGAGGAGCTACTCATAGCTGGGGTTCAATCGACAGCCAAGAACCTGTGGGGCTAGAGCTGTGGGGTCAGCTGACCCCGCAGCTATAATGTGGCTTCACCGTTGGTGGGCCCTAGTAACTCCATAGTAATGCTTATTGTCCACCTGATGTTTGCTTGGAGTTGTATGGGGTGGTGTTGCTGATTTCAGTGCCTGTGTATCCGGCCTTGGGTGGGTGTGTGTGTTATGGTGCCGTGTGTTTGAATCGGGTTGCATGATGGTTGATACGGCCAAAGCCTTTTTCTGTATATGGAAACCATCTTAAGATCATGAACCCTATATATTCACATGCATTACACTGTGAAGACTGGTGGACAGAACAGCAATCCACGCTCCACAGGGCACAAAAGAATGGTATAAACAAAGGAATAGGGTTTTTTCGATGAAGTGGCATTTCAGCGTTAGTCTTTATTGAATTGACTCCCCAACAGTGGTATTTTTCAGTTTTATTGCACAAGAAGCACCACTATAATTAACAAATAATCATATAAACTATCAAAAATATTTGTTGCAAATTGCTCTTGCGATACAAGTTGCTTTTGGGGAAACAAAGGGGCTCAAGTTACTTTGGGGAAATAAAGAGGCACTGATAACCCATGAAAGAGAAGAAAATCTTACTACAACATTGACATGTGTTTTCGAATGCACTTCGACAAAAATGTCATGGAACAACACCACATGCAAGTATATATTAGCTGTGGATTAAATGAAGGGTGTGTTCTATAATATTAACATCATGGATTACTTGAGTAGTCCAGTTAAATTTCTATTTGTATCTTCACTAAAGCAATGCAATAAGTTTATATGTAACAGAAAATAAAGGCAGATAAATAACAATTCAAAGCTGCCTGATCGTAATAAGCATGGGAATGACTGAACATGGAGAATGCATACTAGGTTTCCACTAATGATCTCTCCATATGGATTTGATTGGTCAAACAGCAACGTGTACCAAACAAGATCAGTGTTAACTGCAAATACTTTTAAGAAAGCTAACATCTATCAACAAGCCAAGAAACCAAACTTTCTTGTATGTCTAACTGGGATGTACGACAAAATGGTTTGGTACAAAGTTATCAACACCAATAAGTGTTAATCATTTACATTTATAAATGATAGGGGCACAAATGAAAAACTCACAAGTTATCAGGATTATTCACCAAACTAGAAACAGTAGGCTTATCAAAAAACATATAATGTGACGCCAATAGGAGAACAGAGAAGAGAGCAGGTATATACCTCAACAGCACATCAACATAACCCTCTACTACTTCATCCTCCACTGCCTCAGCACCGTAGTGGGCAACATGATGAAACAAAATACTGCGCTGACACCCAATGACCCTACATCCCTCAATACTGAACGAACATGTTCCCTCTGAGATTCTTTCACAGGCAACAGACCGACCACCAAATCTTCATGACTTATGAGCGGGAGGAAGACCAGCAAAACAAGCGCTCCAACAATGACAGGATCCTTGAGCATCATCTGCGCAACCTGGTGAAGAGTTTTCGGGGGCTCTTTGATATCCTTGATAAGAATTGACATAAAAAAGGTCAGAACGAGGTCCTATTATATGCACTTAAGCTAGACGGATGCAGAGACATTTAAATAAAGTAAATGCCAGTTTTGAATTCATGAAAATGATGGATCTTAATTTCCAACTGGGAATTGGCAACTTATTTAAACCGCATACATTGCAAAATCCTATTTCAACTGCTGTAAAATCTGTCCGGTTTGAAGCAAATCGGATCTATTGAAAAAGGCAACAGAGGAACATTTTCCGCGATTACCTTCCTGGTGTTGTACGCGGAGCGCACTCCGGTGGCGCCGACGAGAATCAAGGCAACGGGGGTGAACACGGCAGCGAAGATAAGGGAGTGGTGGGAGAGCCAGGACGCCGCCGCGAGCACGGCGGAACCCTCGACCTCGCCCAGAGCGCCGCGCGCGATGACCTTGGCGAGGGACGCCGCGGTGCCGACCCACACGATCCCGTAGTACAGGAAGATGAGCGCGTCCCACCTGGCGAGGGCCACGAGCCTGCGCTCCGACGCCGGCATCTCCGGCTCGGCGACGGTCATGGGGGCGGAACCCTAGGCGCAGGTGGCAGAGTTTTTTTTCTTAGATGCGGGAGCCTGGGTAGTGTAAAGTTGGGTTTAGCGGGAGCGAGAGGAGGGGGACGGCGGAAAACCTATTCGCCGCTCGCTGCGGCGAATTGTGGGACGGGGGATTCTCACAGGGCCGGCCCACTTCTACCTTTATTTCCAATAATATTTTTGCTGCCGCGAATTGTGGGACGGCGAATTACGGAAAACCTATTCGCCACGGTTTTGGGTACCTTCCAGAACATTCCCTGAACCGGGTTTTCGTGTGTTGTTTCTTTTCTGGTTTTCATTTGGTTTTTGTTTCTCTTTTTTTGGTTTTTTTTTCTGCTTCATTTTCTGTTTCTCCTTTTCTTTTCTTTTCAATTTTTAATGTTTTTCTTTTAACTTTTTCACTTTTTTCTCTTCCCAAAAATGTTCAGAAATTCAAAAATGCATTTTCCAACACTTTTTCCAAATATAAAGAAATGTACTTTTTTAAAAAAAATCGTAAAAATAAAAAATGTTCAAAATAAAAAAAATAGAACTTCAAAAATCTTTTGCTTATTTCAAAAATGTGTTCGTAAGTTTCAGAAAAGTTTAAAATTTTGAAAATTGTTTAACATATGAGAAAATGTGCACATTTTTAAAATTTTGCTCACAAATTCAAAAAATGTTCAGGAATTTCCAAAAAATGTTCTAGTTTGAAAATAAAATCACAAATTCAAAAACTATTCGGTAATTTCAGAAATTGTTCTTGTTTTCTAAGTTTGTTCATGTTTTAAAATTTTGTTAACAAATTCAAAATGTGTACCGGGAATTTTAAAAGAATGTTCGCATTTTACCAAAAAATGCTCGTATTTCAGAAAATTTCCGTCCTTTAAAACTTAGCTCTTTTTCGGAAAATGTTCGGGATTTCCAAAGTCTTTGGGGTTTTATGAAAGATGTATTAGAATTTTGAAATTTTGTTCCCATTTCCTTTCTTCATAAAACTGTATGTGTTTCCATAATATTTTTAAATAATTTAGAAATCTATCCGGTACAACAAACAAGGTGCTACTATGAATCTGGCGGTCACGAGTTATACTCACTTCTTAAATTTTTTGAGATGCAAAAAGAAGTCTGTAGTAGCTGATGGTTGTAGTGGCTAGTAGCATTCATGGACAATCTGGCGGTCACGAGTTCAATTCCTTCCTCCATCTCATTTCCTTTTTTCGCACTAGCTAGCTTCGGTGCCCTGGAGTGGGCCGGCTCAGTCATGGCGCCCCCTGTACATCGGCGTGTCATTGGACGCAACGAACGTCCAATAGGAGCTCCCGCAGACGGGGTCAGTTTGAGGGTTTGGGAGGGGAAAGAGAAGTGGTCGACCGGGTTCCAACCAGAGCTGGCCATCTGGCCGTGCTAGTTGGGCCGACCCGTTAGCATGCCAGCACAACACGGGTTAAATAGGCGTGCCCGGCATGTGGCATGCCAGGGGGCTATGTCTGGGCTGCTAGTCTGGGAACACGGGTTGGCATGGCACGACCGGTTTGTCTTTTTGATCATCACATGGCGGGCCCTCCCGATTCCACAGCTATGGGGGTGGCGCTCGCCATGGGAACCTCTCCTCTAGCCGAGGATGACGAGCGAGATGAAAGGGGGTGTGTGGAGGAGAGAGCTTCGTAAGAGATAAGGTTGGGGGAACATCGGCTCGACACAGGATTTCAATAGAACGAAAATCATCGTAAGTAGTAGAGGGATAAGTACTTATTCCTGGCTAGTTGTATGACGGGACCTTCGGTCTAGCCTTTGTTTGGGTATGGGATCGACCTGGGATTCTTCCATCCGAGTGAGTACCACCCTTCTGATTTGATTTGAGTACGAGACCGACCTTCTCTTTTGTTTGTAAATGGGCTTGCCTGAAACAAAGGAACCTTGGTGTGAGAACCCACCCAAGAGTTGGTAACCCAACGTTTTCACCTACGATTTCTCCGTTGTCTTCTTTGCCTAGCCTTAGCATCTTTCTTGTCTGATCTTAGATTTCACTGTTAGAAAATAAGGCATTACCTGTCACTTTGCCTTTCTAAGAAGGCCTTTTCGCTTAGTTGTCCTTTCTACTAGAACTTTTCTTTAGCAGTTCTGGAACATCTATAGTATGCTTGAATGTCGTCATTTTTTGTATATTCTTTTCCTCCTCGTTCATTAGTTTAGTTCCTTGCCTTAGAATTACAAGGTTCGAATCAAGTGAAAACGGCTGAGGCGCAAGCCCTTTTCTTGCCACTATTCTATGTACCCAAAGTCAACAACCTTTTTGGCATGTTGGGCTAGCAAGTTCATTGCTTCAATGACATGAATTTCATTAAGTGGACAAATCCTATCCCGAAAAATATGAGCAATCAGCTGGAGTACTGCCTTTACTTCATCTGCCATGAACAGAGCCAAGAGGCTTGCGTTCATTTCTTCAGTTACTCGCCTATTTACTTTTCCCATTAGCATAGGATGAGGAGCTAGGACTTCTGAGGTGAACAGTGGTTGGCGGGCCCCAAAGAAGGCGGTTGACGGGGAGTAAAAATCGGTCGGGTGTTTCAAAGAGTTTTCCAAAATCTCCACGGGGTGCATCTAGCAAATTGAGCTGATTTGGGTCCGCGGTCACTTCCCGAAGCCCCCCAAAGCGACCCCCGTCTTCCTCCTCTCTCCCGCTAAACCCAACTCCGCCCACCGCCACCTGCGCCTAGGGTTCCGCCCCCCATGACCGTCGCCGAGCCGGAGATGCCGGCGTCGGAGCGCAGGCCCGCGCCCCTCGCCGGGTGGGACGGGCTCATCTTCCTGCATTGCGGGGTTTACGGGGTCCTCTGCGCGGTGTGCCTCGCGTCGGCCATCGCGCGCCTTGCCCTGGGTCAGGCCGAGATTCCCCCGTGGTCCTGGCGGCGTCCTGGATGTCCGTTATCTTCATTCTGACCTTCACCCCCTTTCCCGCGTTCGTCGCCGGCGTGCGCCCCGACGCCAAGGTACGCGGAAAAGCTCCCCTTGCGCCTTCGAATATGTCTGATCCGATTTGCTTCAAAAATAAATAAATAAATAACCGACCGATTTTATAGCAGCTGAAATGGGGTTTTACATGTGCGCGGTTTAAATTAAGTTGCCAATTCCAAATTAGAAATTGAGATCCGTTGTTTTCCTGAATTCAGAAGCGGCTTCCCTGTATGTAAATGCCTCTGCGCCGGGCTGTCTAGCTTCAGAGCATATAATATGATCTCGTACTGAATTTTCTTTTTTGTCGATGCTCAAGGACCCTGTCAGGATTGGATGCCTCGTTTCGATGGCCTTCATGGTGCTCGGAACTAAATACGATTTGGTGTTGGATCTGTTGCGTGTGGAAGGATGTCAGAGGGAACGGATTGGTTCAATGGCGAGGGGTGTTGGGATAATGGGTGCTGGTGCAACATGCTGCTTTGTCATCATACCCACTATGCTACTGAGGCAATGGAGGATCAAGATGAAGTAGAGGGCTATGTGGTTGTGTTGCTCAGGTATATACCCGCCTTCTTCTCTGTCCACCTATTGGTGCCACGTTATATGTTTTTATGAGCATGCTGTTTCTAGTTTCATGAATCCTGATAACTCGTGAGTTTTTATTCGCGTCGTGACCATTTGTACATGTAACCGAGTGATACTTTTGATGTTGATAACTTTATTCCAAACAATTTTGTCGTACATCCCAGTTAGACCCACAAGAAACTTTGGTTACTCGGCTTGTTGATAGATGTTAGCTTTCCTAAAAGTATTTGCATTTAACATTGAGATTCTTTGGTAAAAGAAGTTGCCATTTGACCAATCAGATCCATACGGAGAGATGATCAGTGGAAACCTAGCATGCATTGTCCATGTTCAGTCATTGCCATGATTATTATGACCGGGAAGCTTGAATTTATCATTCAAAACCCACCACAACACACCGTAAGTGGTAGTCCTCAAATTTCAAAGGGCAGGGCTGTGGGGTATCTCTTATTTAATTGCATTATCTTTTTATTTATCATTTTATCTGTTACATATAAATTTATTGTCTTGTTTTATCTCCATGTTTATCTGTTTCATTTTAACTTATTGTCTTATTTTAGTCAAGATAGAAAATAGAAATTTAATTGGCTTGTTCCAGTAAACTATGATGGTATTATTAATTTATTATAGAACATACCTTCATTTAATTCACAGCTAATATATACTTGCATGTGGTGTTGTGCCATGGCATTTTTATTGAAGTGCATTCACACATGTTGATGTTGTAGTAAGATTTTTGTCCCTTCCTTTGTACTCAAAGTAACTTGTTTCGCAAGTGCAATCTGTAGCAATTTTTTTGATAGTTTATAAATGATTATTTGTGAATTATATTGGTGCTTCTTGTGCAATAAAACTGAAGAATACCACTCTCAGGGAGTCGATTCCATCATGACAAATGCCATTAGTTCCACTGTTCATACAATTCTTTTGTGCCCTGTGGAGTGTGGATTGTCATGCTTTGTTCTTTCCACCGGTATTCATAGTCTAATGCATGCGAATGGATGGGTTAGTGATCTGAAGATGGTCTCCATATATGGGATAATTACTGATTAGGTCATCTTTTACCATCGATTGTCCTGAAATTCAGAGTCCATTTGGGCAGTCATTTATAAATGTAACTGCGTAACACTTAAGATAGCTCCAAATGTTGAGTTTCAAGTTAGGCTGTTAGACGGGGCAAGAAGAATTACGCTTTATTTGTTGAGTTTCAATTGTTCTATTCTCCATCAGGTCTGAGGTTCCACACAGCCCTTCCCACTCTTCATCTTCAAAATCCCTCTCGCTGGTCTAGTTGCAGTGGCATGGCAGTGACCCTTAACATATTGGCATAATACTACTCTACATATATCAATACATGCATGTTCATAATATTGGTTGCTTAATATTGAGAAATATCTCCATATCCTCATTCAAATGCTTGTATATTCTACTAATCTATATTTTTTATTGTTAACAGACATAACCCTGAATGGATGGTGTTAAGATTGGCAAGACAAATACAAGAGTCGACTTTTTGCTGAAGTTTGTGGTCGCGTATAAGTACCGGATTATAGTTAGTTAGTTACATGTATTCACGACTATAGATTGATCCACTGCTGGTATCGAATACTCCATGTGCCAGGAGCTCTCGTAATTTGACATTGTGGTGTTGAAATGTTTACTTGCTGCTGGGAAACCTGGAAATCATGACCAGACAGTGAGGGGTAGCACCCTCTCCGAGGACAATGCTTTTCTAGGCATATAGAATTTACCATGTTGGTAGTGTTATGTTCGATGACTACCATTTCTTCACAAGCGGTTGGCCTGTGACAGTTATTGTAGAATGTTATGTAGTGATCACCGAGAGGTGGACCTCATATCTTAGGTGGCTTCGTTAAAATCAGCAATGGTGATCATGAATCTATTACTATAGAGATGTTTAAAGGGTTTACCTGTGTAAGTACTCCCTCTGTAAAGAAATATAAGAGCGTTTAGGTCACTACTTTAATGATCTAAACGCTCTTATATTTCTTTAAGGTGGGTGTACTATTTTTATCTTGCCTTTGATTCCTGTTGGCAGGCAGTTCTCTGTATTGTTCTTCCGATTTCTTGCATGGAAAGAATGCACTCAAACTAGAGCCCAGAAGTACTTGAACATGGCCTAAGTGTGTGTCGTGCTCAAACATGGCCTATAGGCATTGTTATGTGGTTCTTGCAGGGGTTTTCTTATTTGCCTACGACGGTAACACGTGAATGCAATTCTCCAATATGCATGATCGTTTATAACACTTTTTTTTCCGTATAAATTATGTTTAACTGCAACACTGATGTGAATTTATTTCTTAAAATTGCGCTATTCCACTAAAAGGGTAGGTAGATTAGACCAAATTTGTTGTAGGGCGCCTCAGAAACTCTTGACATAATCTAGCTTTCCCAACTAACAGTAAAATCAACCATAGTTGTCATTTTTCCGCAAGACAGTATTGATCTGCAGCATCATAATATCTAGAAGGGTTTGAGCGCGCTTTGTTGCGTTGTTGATGTTGTTGGGTTTTCATTTTTTTTACTTCAGCTGTTTCAAAATTTCCGGTCATTAGTTCTAGACCTCTTTAAGTTTGACCAAATTTGTAGAGAAATATACCCACATCCATAATATCCAAATCAGTGTCATTAGATTCATCATGAAATGAATTTTCATATGTTATTAATTAGTATTGTGGATGTTGGTATTTTTGGCTCTAAACTTGGTCGAAGTTAAAGAAAAATGACTTCAAAAAACTAATACACCTTATATTTTGAATCTGAGGGGATATTTGGTTTGGCGAGTGAGGGAAGATGATGGAGTGTTTTTATTTATTTATAATGCGGTGTTTTGGTGGGTCTTTTGCGGTGAGATTATGTGTTATCTGCTAATCAACCCATATTTATGAGGGGGATTTTCGCTGTATGTACTATATTTGTGCTACAATATCACATGTTGGTGTTTCTTTTTTTTATGTGATGAGAGGGTGTGTGGGATCGATATGTTTTTATCAGCTGGTTGTTGTCGATTGATTTGAAAAATCATTGACTCAGTAAAAATGTGAACCAATTTCCAAAATTAATTAAATACCTCAATCAATTAAGAGAGCATGGTAAGTTAAAAGAATTGATGAGATTACCTTGAGAAATTGTTGACCCGATCAAAATCGAGTGATCCAATTCTAAACCGAAGACCTCAATTGACTGTAAGACCTTAAAAATTAGGGAGCATGGTGTAATTAATAGATATATCCAACCTATCTGTCGTGGAATTAACACGTCAGATGTCCTTAGTGTGAGGACTTAGTCGTGAGGCCAACGCATCTATGTGGTAGCTTGAGAGGGGTTGAGCGGAATCGAGAGACGCAACACAAGACAAGGATTTAGACAGCTTCGGGCCCCGGAAAACATCATCCGGTAACAACCCTACATGCTATTTGAGGCTAGGTCTCATTATCATCATGAGGGAGTCGCCGTAAACCGGCTCTCCTCTTTGTGTCTAGCCCTAAGATTGTTTCTTCTTCCTTCCCCCCTTTGGGGAGCCCCGTGTTGGAAATATGCCCTAGAGGCAATAATAAAAGCATTATTATTATATTTCCTTGTTCATGATAATGGTCTTTTATTCATGCTATAATTGTGTTATCCGGAAATCGTAATACATGTGTGAATAAATAGACACCAACATGTCCCTAGTAAGCCTCTAGTTGACTAGCTCGTTGATCAACAGATAGTCATGGTTTCCTGACTATGGACATTGGATGTCATTGATAACGAGATCACATCATTAGGAGAATGATGTGATGGAAAAGACCCAATCCTAAACATAGCACAAGATCGTATAGTTCGTTTGCTAGAGTTTTCCAATGTCAAGTATCTTTTCCTTAGACCATGAGATCGTGTAACTCCCGGATACTGTAGGAGTGATTTGGGTATACCAAACGTCACAACGTAACTGGGTGACTATAAAGGTATACTACGGGTATCTCCGAAAGTGTCTGTTGGGTTGACACGGATCAAGACTGGGATTTGTCACTCCATATAACGGAGAGGTATCACTGGGCCCACTCGGTAATGCATCATCATTATGAGCTCAAAGTGACCAAGTGTCTGGTCACGAGATCATGCATTACGGTACGAGTAAAGTGACTTGCCGGTAACGAGATTGAACGAGGTATTGGGATACCGACGATCGAATCTCGGGCAAGTAACATACCGATTGACGAAGGGAATTGTATACGGGGTTGCTTGAATCCTCGACATCGTGGTTCATCCGATGAGATCATTGAGGAGCATGTGGGAGCCAACATGGGTATCCAGATCCTGCTGTTGGTTATTGACCGGAGAGCGATCTCGGTCATGTCTACATGTCTCCCGAACCCGTAGGGTCTACACACTTAAGGTTTGGTGATGCTAGGGTTGTAGGGATATGTATATACAGTAACCCGAATGTTGTTCGGAGTCCCGAATGAGATCCCGGACGTCACGAAGAGTTCTGGAATGGTCCGGAGGTAAAGAATTATATATAGAAAGTGCTATTTCGGCTATCGGGACAAGTTTCGGGGTCACCGGTATTGTACCGGGACCACCGGAAGGGTCCCGGGGGTCCACCGGGTGGGGCCACCTATCCCGGAGGGCCCCATGGGCTGAAGTGGGAAGGGATCCAGCCCAAAGTGGGCTGGGGCGCCACTTCCCCTAGGGCCCATGCGCCTAGGGTGGGGGAAACCCTAAAGGGGGGCGCCCCCTTGCTTGGGGGGCAAGCCCCCCACCCCTTGGCCGCCGCCGCCCCTAGGAGATTGCATCTCCTAGGGCCGGCGCCCCCCCTAGGCCCCCTATATATAGTGGGGGGGAGGGAGGGCCTCTACCCTACGCCATTGGTGCCTCCCTTTCCCTCTCCAACACATCCTCCTTCTCCATAGAGCTTGGCAAAGCCCTGCCGGAGTACTGCAGCTCCATCACCACCACGCCGTCGTGCTGCTGCTGGAGCAATCTTCCTCAACCTCTCCTTCCCCTTGCTGGATCAAGAAGGAGGAGACATTACGATGACCGTACGTGTGTTGAACGCGGAGGTGCCGTCCGTTCGGCGCTAGGATCTCCGGTGATTTGGATCACGTCGAGTACGACTCCCTCATCCCCGTTCTTTGAACGCTTCCGCTCGCGATCTACAAGGTACGTAGATGCATCCAACCACTCGTTGCTAGATGAACTCATAGATGGATCTTGGTGAAACCATAGGAAAAGTTTTGTTTTCTGCAACGTTCCCCAACACCCCGCCCCTCCTTATATATGTTGAAGGGGCGGGTTATATGTGAAGTCCAACTCGGACTTTAACTTAAACTATTTTGACTTTCCTTCCTGGGCTTCTTAACGTCTGCCGGTTTAACATTGTCTGCCAGTTTAACATTGTCTGTCGGGTTAACATTGGCTGCCGGTTTAACATTGTCTGCCGGTTTAACATTGTCCCAGCCGGTTTATCGTCTTTCTCAGCCATCTGTTTTGACTGTCTTAACTGTCTGCCGGTTTACCAAGTCCCAGCCGGGTTACGACTCCGGCCGGGTCATACCGTGGGGTATATCCCCAACATTAGCCCCCAGTTTAATTTGGATTTATCCATGTTAAACTGACTCTGATCATCCTTAAGTCCTTGTCACTTCCTTCTTCTAGAAAATCCGGGTCAATAGGCCAGCTTCATAATCAATTTGCTGACATTGGTTTGTCACAGAGAAATATTGTGAAGAATAACTTCTTTGACTCAGCTCCCAACGCTTAACAAAAATATTGGTCTTTGAAATACTCATCTGATCTTCAGCCGGTTTAAGAATGTAGAACTTTCCGGTTTACAAATATTGATGGCACCGGATCATAACTGTTTGTTAACATCAGCTTTTGAAAATATACCTCTTATACGCCTATCACTTGTAACCCCCAAATCTTAAGAAGGTAACGTAGTAACGGCTTAAGATTTTCTTCAATATGAATGTCACAAGCTTGAAGAAATCCAGGTTGTTCATCTCAATCACTAATCAGAACTGAGTATTCCATATATGTAGCCCCCAAGTGCCGGGTTGTCATGCTTGCAGCAACCTGGGACTTGTAACTTCCTGATGCTCATAAAAACTTCAACCAGTGTAGCCCCCAAGGGCCGGCTCAGTAAGATAATATTGAGCTGGGACTTTATATACACTTCATTGAGAATAACATCATATGATGTAACCCCCATCATGGGGCTTGAATTCACGTCCACAACGTTAAGAGCCTTTGTGCTTTACCAACTGAGCAGTGGACCCTTCAATATAATGAATAAAAAGCTGTGTACCTTGAATTGTTGACATGAGCAATTGGTAGCCCCCAAGGGCCGGTTCATTATAATGTGATGAGTCGGGTCTTCAATAAGGTGAGCAAAAAATGACTTTGCATTAGCCCCCAAGTGTCATGGTGCATGCTTGCAGCGACATGAGACTTGCATATTTGATGTAATCCCAACTTGAATAATGTAGCCCCCAAGTGCCGGGTCGTAAGCCTGCAGCGACTCGGGACTATTCCTTCATTGTAGAATAAATCATATCCATTGACAATATGATAGCCATTGCGCTAAAGTGACTTTGAAAATCTTAATCATAATACTGGTTATTGATAACCATAATAAAAATCCAGCCATGTTGGCTATTTGAATAATATACCCTATGATTTATAAGCGCATAATTCCAATGGCGCAATCCAAATATATATTGGCGACTTATAGTCGAAAGTCAGGCCGGGTCAATAAACACCGGATTATAAGTGATTATGTACTGACAACTTGTAGTTGAAAGTCGAGCCGGGTTAATGAACACCAGGTTAATTTGATGACTGATAGTCATGCCGGGTCGAGAGACGCCGGTTCAAAATAAAATTTATCAAAAAAGAAAAATCTTGATAAAGGCAAATAAAACCATGTAGTCGAGGCTTTTCAAGGGCTGCCAGGCCCAAATTCGAGGCTTTTCATGGGCTGCCAGGCCCAAATTCGAGGCTTTTCATGGGCTGCCAGGCCGCTGAGTTAAACCATTTGACAAAGCCTTTTAAGATGGGCCTCCAACTAACCAATCGTCGTTTTAACTTTGACAAGTTCAGGGTCTCAGTGAGAGTAACTGTCAAACGTTCGGCGGGTCATGCCAGGATTACCTGGATAGGAGTGGCTTACTTGATGAAGGCAGGTTAACCCGGGGTTTTAGGTGAATACACCAGGCTTCCAAGCCGTGGGTCGATACCCGGTTACAAGGGTCCTTTCAAACTCTTTGGTATTTGACACAAAGAGCCCCCAAGTAACTTTGTAAGCTGTGCTCAATGGGTGCCTATGTTTGAGTTGTGCGTAGCAACAAGACTCTCTCTGGCCCCTTGGGTGTGAAGCTCCCAACATTTGTTGTGGCGTGATAGCCGGATTAATGGACAAAACTCCGCTTTGTAAGCTGAAGCCCCCATGTAACCAATAATATGATAAGCCAATAAAGCGGGATACCCATGTTTGAACCGTACATCATGGCAACAGGTCCTCTTCGGCAACCTTTAACTTTTTACAAGAGATAAATTCTTCTTGAACCGGGATTTTGAACCGGATATTGAGAGCTTCAAAGCTTTATGGGAGAACAAACTTCCCTTAAACCGGATTGCAAACCGGAATCTTCATTTTCAGCCGGAAATTTTCTGACGGCCTTTCAACTCAAACTTGCGAGAAATTAATTCCTTTTTTAAACCGGACATTTTGAAACCGGATTTGAGCGCTTCAGAGCTTTGTGGGAGATAGATTTCCCTTTCTGATGACCCAGAACTTCTTCACTGAGCCGGAAATTCTCCGACGGCCTTTAAATTTTCATCAATATAGCAGTAGCCTCCAGGACCGGGTTATCTTTCCCTCCATCGTCCTGGGCTGAAACTGGCAAGATTTGCCGAGTTATGTCATCGTAGCCCCCGAGTCTCAAGGTGACTCGAGGAGTTGGCTTGAGATTCTCCATATTGAACCGTGATATAAACCGACATAAGTTGGAGATCATTGGTGTTAATAGCACGATGTGAATCCAAAGAAGGTTGAGGTGACTGCCGCGGGTTATAAATGGTCCCGTATGAGCCGTGTCAGCAACTCGGCCAATGGTTCCTTCCAACTGGTTGTTTAAAGATAACCAAACTGTAGTGGCGGCGACTTGTGCACATGTACATTGAGCCATCCAGAGCAGACGGCGGTTGATGATAATTTGCCTCCAATTTGTTGGAAGAAAACCGGGCTACCCAAGCAGTGACTTGCTCATACTCAAAAAACAACTCACGCAGATAGGTGCGGCCTGATGTGTTGACGTAGACCAGACCGCAAGGTCGGCAGCATAAGCGCTTCTCGGCAGTGAATAATTGTCCCAATGTACCTGGATGACAGATGATCTTGTCGTCTCTGCCATCAACATGAAATAAAAAATATTTAAAGAGAGTATAATAGTTCTCGGAGGAATTTAAAGTACATTGAAAAAATAAATACGGTGGATAGCACCTGATATTCAGCCCCCAAGGTTGATGATGATTTCTGGATCCTTACGTAAGAAGCAGTACTGATAGTACTATACAATGCCCCACTAACAATAGCCTTTGTAGTCTGCGTTTTTTTTTTGTCGAGCTTGATGAGCAGACCGAACATAGCTTTGGCCATTTGGGGAATAATCAATCAGCCTATCCTTTCACGTGAGGTGAATTTGTAGGCAATAATGAGCCTGGGAACCTGTGCCTTTGCCGGTTTTCCTCTCCTTGTAGCAAACACATACTCCTTGGTTTTGCTTGCCACCGCCGCTGGGAATTTACTCTGGGCTTTGTGCGTATACACAACCATATGTAGTTGAATGAGCCTAGCTGATGATCACAGAACGGCAAGTTGACTTGAGAAGACAGTTGTGACTTGCTCAAAGCGCAATGAAAAATGGCGGCCAGCAAAGCGGAAAAAGGCCTGAAGGTGCAGGGGCGAGACTGCGAAACGGATGCCCCCTCTTGGCGACTCAAACCGAAGGCCAGGCCGACTCACTGAAGATCAAAACCGGCCACGGAGGCAACGACCCTGCGGGGCGAGCCAAGGCGATTCTGTAAAAGAGATAAGTAGCGACGGGTTGTGGCAGAAGCACCCACGGGGGCTGCTCAATCAGCAGAGGGCGCAACAGCTTTGTGGCGGCAGAGTTCGTGCTCGGAGATAGAATGGTGAACCGGCGCCGCGGAGGCAAAGTGGCTTGAAGCTGGCTCGAGGCGCAAGGCAACGACGGCAGCTAAACAGCGCAGGGCGGAAACGCGACCGCAGGCTGAACGATGTGCGGGAAAAACTGCGACTCAAGCGAAGGCCACGGCAGCTTGAGACCGTACCAGTGGAGGCGCTAGAAGGAGGGCGGCCGGCTCTGAGTGTAGGTGGCTCGGCGGTTGAGCTAGGTGGCCGGTCGTGGCCGCGGTGGCCGCAGCAATGGGTCGGGGCGGAGGTGAACCGGCAATGGCGACTTGGCAGAGGCGCGGGTCGAGTCCGCAACGAACGAGGCGGTGATCCGCGGTGATGAAGGCGACCGGATCGCGCGATGACAGCGGGTCATGGCAGGCCCATGCCATGACGGCGGTTTTGTCAGAGATGACTCGGCACGGGGACGGCTCACGGAGGTGTGACAGCCGGCTTGAAACGGAGGAAGTGATCATGGCGACCCGGCGGAGACGGCGGCCTGGCGGAAGCCAGTGGAAGTGGTGGTTCGAGGCCAGCAGCAGTGACTCGGGGCCGGCTCGAGGCGGGCTGAACCGGGCACAGCGCGGTTCAGAGGACGGCAAAACCGGCTCAACTCCGCAAACAGAGATTAGTAGATGCGTCAAGTCAATCCGTAACTGAATCAATCCAAGTGAGTACAATCCGGCGTTTCAAGACAACAACAGCGGCGGTCGACGGAGATGGACGGTGACCCGGCGTTGTGGCGGTTCAGAAGTGGAGGGACTGCAGGCGCGATGGCCCGGCTGCGAGGCATAGGGGCGGCTGACGTCCGCAGGTGAAGAGGGAGCTGCAGTGTGGGACAGAGGACTCGGTGCGGGGCCGTGCCTGAAGCGAAGCCGGCAAAGATAACCCGGCGGCGGGGTCAGGCGACTTGGTAGCTCGAGGCTGGCGATTCAACAGTTGAGAAGGAAAAAACCCAACCCGACGTGCGCAATCAAAGCGCAAGGCCGGTTCAAAGCCGCGATGGATGAGGTGGCGAGGTGAATCGGAAGCGACGTGGCTTGACCAGGGCAGCTCCGCTTCGGCCGCGGGCGCAAGGCGAGTCACTCCGCGGCGATTCCTGCGGGGACGGTTTGATAAGCCGTGACTACCGCGCCCCTTGGTGACCGAAGGCAAGGGTGTAAGGCGGCGACGGTCTGCTGGTACGGCGGCGTGAGGCCACTCGTGATGGAGGCGAGGTGGAGGCCTGGTGCAGAGGGGAACTCAGGGTGACGGCTGCTTGATACGGAACCCCGGCCACGGCACAGGTCAACAGCTCAGCACAGCCGTGCTGTGGACCAGCGGGCATGATCCGGCAGGTCGGCTTACAGCGACATGTCACAACGACGGGCGAGGCCGCACGGCAGTTCAAAGCAGAGGCAGTGTGGTGACTCGGATGCAGTAGACGGCCGATGGGAGCCGCGGACGCAGGGCCGTGTGGATTGGAGCCTGCGGCGTCGGAGCCGGGCGGTTTTACGTGCGGTAGGTCGCAGAATGGGTTATGAAGTTTAGCGGCTCGAAGGAAAACCGGGAGCTTGCCAATGAAGCGACGGCTGTGGCTTTAGAGGAGACCGGGTTATGGTTGTTGATTCCGAATTGGGCTGGCACGAGACCAAGTCGTGATCGTATGGTCCCTGTTTGCTTGCCCACCCACAGGTGTTTTGACATGGACTAATCTGACGCAACGTTCAGCGTCTGCAGCAAGATTCTTGCCTGTCTCAGTGACCCGCAATAGCACAGGCGAATATTGACCTCCTCCATGTTGTAGTAGCAATCCACGCCGGATCATGGTGGTCTCCTACTCAAGAAACACACACTTAAAAATTCCTTCTTTGACACTTCTGGTGTTCCAGGATACTGCTGACTCGCCCGAAAAAGTTTGTCTCGGCTCTCGTGGCGGCCACTGTAACCGATATTGACTCGTCTCCAGATTCGACGAATCGCCGGATCACGTATATCACGCGTAACCCTAATTTTCTCTTGACCTCAAATCTCAAAGATTGCAAATTTAGACTGATGAATTTGAAGCTGAGGCAGATTCTTCCAGACGGGAATTTTCTCCTTCAAAAAATTGCGAATTTCTCGATCCTTAGAAGAGATCCCTTCAAGAACTCCTCACCACCGTGCATCTGCCCCGCGGTGGGCGCCAACTGTCGTGGAATTAACACGTCAGATGTTCTTAGTGTGAGGACTTAGTCGTGAGGCCAACGCATCTATGTGGTAGCTTGAGAGGGGTTGAGCGGAATCGAGAGACGCAACACAAGACAAGGATTTAGACAGCTGTTTGAGGCTAGGTCTCATTATCATCATCCGGTAACAACCCTACATGCTGTTTGAGGCTAGGTCTCATTATCATCACGAGGGAGTCGCCGTAAACCGGCTCTCCCATTTGTGTCTAGCCCTAAGATTGTTTCTTCTTTCTTCCCCCCTTTGGGGAGCCCTGCCCCTCCTTATATATGTTGAAGGGGCGGGTTACATGTGGAGTCCAACTCGGACTTTAACTTAAACTATTTTGACTTCCCTTCCTGGGCTTCTTAACGTCTGCCGGTTTAACATTGTCTGCCGGTTTAACATTGTCTGCCGGTTTAACATTGTCCCAGCCGGTTTAACATTGTCCCAGCCGGTTTACCGTCTTTCTCAGCCATCTGTTTTGACTGTCTTAACTGTCCGCCGGTTTACCATCCGCCGGTTTACCAAGTCCCAGACGGGTTACGACTCCGGCCGGGTCATACCGCGGGGTATATCCCCGACACTATCCAAACAAATTGGTGTTCTTAACTTGCAAAACTCTTTTATCACAAACTTTTGTCATCTAATTTTCAACACTACAAACCAATATACAATTTGGAACAAATAATTCAAGGTTATATGTTGTTTGAACTAAATAATTCGAGTTCCTATGTTTTTTGGACTAAACCATTCAAATACCAATGTTTTTGTCTGAAAGTTCCAACTTTGATTTCAGAATCTCTATTGCAATTGTTATAAAGATACTTTACAACCGAGTTTATAGCCAGGAATTTCAAAATTCCTAAAGGAAGTCGCGCAACGTTCAAAAAAAAATTTGGGGGCGGGGGAGGATTTGCAACAATTACAAACATTTCATCGGTTTGCTCGACTGTGAACAGTAAGTGTTAAAGTGGTTAGGATAATTTCTAACCGAAATTGTTTCCGAATCCACTTTAATAGGGCACTGCAAGATATTCTTTTGACATCAATACACAATTGATACGATACGATACGGTATAGGAATTGGTATTACTAATAGATGACATTGTAGGTGCTTCTAGCCGGATAACCCGACCTTTTAAATATAGATATACAGTTTATATGTAAAGTTTGAAGTATTAACTAGCAAAGAGCGAATGCTAACTTTGCTTATGAGACAATACTAAGTTTGTTACTAATTTATTTGGCTTATTTTAGTACTTTCTAGTGCTTTATGTATGTTTAAAGTGTACAAGTATTAATACTTGCCTATTGTTTTTGTATAATTTTACTTTAAAGTATTTAGAGCAACTCTAGGAGATCCTCTATATCCTCGCCGGCCCGTAAAAGATTGGTTCTGTGATTGTGGATGTGGGGATATTTGGCCGCGGTACCTTGCTTTTTTGTCATTGTCAAAGAAAAACATGACTCACGTTGCAGAATGTTGAGCTATATACCTTTCCCCAGGGGCCATATTATTTTCAGCTAATGTGTATAGTTTGTGAACAATATTAGTCTCCTAATAACCTGAATTCAGTGTGCCCCAATGTTGTGAATTTGCAACCGTTTTTCTTGGATGTAGGATTCTTGGTTGTTGTTTGTTAACATGAATACTTTTATATGTTAAACCAATGAGGGTTTTCCAATTCCCTCAGGTAGCTGCATGTTTGCATTTATGACAAACATTAGGGTTAGCCTCAACCTTCATTTGTGTTGAGTGGCCAACTGTTGCAATTCTAAGGTATTTCTTTATTGCGAAATGATCATCAAGATGATTTTATGTTGCATTGTTTTTATATGTGCAGACAGTGAGATTAAAACAAAAGATGTTTGCTTCTTCTGAACTATTTGCACGCACCTTTCTTATAAGCACGAGGTTTGTAGTTTCATGAATCCTGATAAGCTATTCATTTCTGTGTTGCAATCATTTATAAATGTAACCGAGCAACACTTAAGGAGCTTACAACTTTATATCAAATCATTCGACCATGCATCCTAGTTAGTCCTACAAAGTTTTTTTCTCAATTGTTGATAGATGTTAGATATTACATTTAGTACTAATCTTCCTTGGTTCAAATCGTGAGTTGACCAATTAGATGCCTACTGATAGATCACCAGCGAAAACCTAGTATGCGTTGTTCATGTTCTCTCATTCCCGTGATTATTGTTATTGGGTAGCAATTCATTCATCGAAATCCACCGTAAGTGGTAGGCCTCAGATTTCAAAGGGTTGGGTTGTCGGGCATCTTCTACTTAATTGCATGATCTTATTATTTACCTGCCTTGTTTATCTGTTTTTTTGCGGGTGACCTTGTTTTATCTGTTATGATCAACTTAGTGCTTACTACTTTGTTTTAGTGACGATAACAAACAAAATCTCAATCCAGTTATTCAAGTCAGTAAACTATGATTGTAGCATGATTGTGATATGTAGAGTAGTCGACACTTCGCTTAACCTGTAGCTATTGTATCTACTTGCGTGTGGTGTTGCTCCATGTCATTTTGTGGAAGTGGCTTTGGGGAACACATGTTGATGTTCTAGCGAGATATTCTCCCCTTTCATGGGGGTTCAGTGACCCTTTAGCTAATCGTAGAAAGTGATTCATTTGGCAAAATCATTTTTCAAGAAATATTGTTGATAGTTCCTTATTTCTAATTACACTAGCATGATGCTTGTGCGTTGCCACAGAACCACTAGCTTAGAGGTGGTGAAATAACGTTAGTGTCCTGTTTGACGGCCACATGATTTATGATTAGAAAAGATAGCAAAAACGTCAGAAAATTTTAAATGACCATAGTTTGGGAAGAGAGCTAAAACCAAGATCCATTTTGAGTTGAAGTCACATATTTATATTTGTTACTTGTGCCTTTTACAAAAAAGTTGGTCTCACATGAAAGTACTGTATTTGTTTATTTATGATAGATCCCACATGTAAGTAAAATACATTTGTTTATACTAGTTGAGTGCCCGTGCGTTGCCACGGGACAGACATATACCTTTTTCTCTATGTGAGCACACCGAACCACTTCTTGTCCTTTCTGTAGATGAGATGAATCCGTCGTCACGTCCTCGAGTTATGCACTGGCCCTCCCCCCTACATACTATCTATTCTTGTCGTCTTCTTCCTTACATGCTATCGCCAATGACTATTTCATCATGCCAACCTCTTTGCGACATCATCTCCTCTTGTCATCGTCGCTTACCAACATCCACCCGTTGTCGTCTCCTCCTATACCAGGTTGGGGCTGTGGATCCCCTCCACATTTATGAGGATAACACCGGATGCCATGTCACATCAACGCTCACCCATCAATTAGGTCATAAAGAGTAAGGGTAGGGCTAGCTATATATATCCATGTGTTGTAATGGATCACTAATTTTGCTTTTCTAGACATGTGGAATAATTACCTTTGCACATCAAGCCACACCCTTTGTTTCATCATGACACTCCACTGATCTTCGTGATGAAATAAATTTAAATGATAGACCTGACACACCCCAAATTCCATTTTCAACTACTTCCTTTCTCGAACAATCGTCATGCTAATCAGTGTCAATGAAGCATGACCGTGTCAATGGTGACATTCCGACCCCCGCAAGAATACAAGGCGTTGTCTGCTTCCTTTTGCTTGCCCTTAGCTCTGCTATCACTTTGTACACAAATAGAAGACTCAAAAAACAATGTAAAACAGAATTATATAGTTTTCCCCTAGTTAGCATACCTAGTTATAGCAAGACACCTCCATTGGCCAGTGTAACTGCATCATCATTTTCTGGTCGCTCGAAGATAACAATGATATACTTAGAACTAGCATCGTGAATCTTCTTTGCTATGTATGTACCCTCTAGTGTAGAGTTGAAGTAGCATACATTTGGTTTCTAAAAAGCAAGCATATTACATGTTTTATGCCACACCCATTCTTCAAAAAAGATTTGCATAGTAGAAGTTTGCCCTTGCAAACAAAGCAAAATAATCAGAAATATATAACATGCACTAGTAGAAAAGGGGGCAAAGGTCCAGGCCGGGTCAGCCCATTAGTCCCGGTTCAGTCTAGAACCGGGACCAATGGGGGCATTGGACCCGGTTCGTGAGCCCAGGGGGCCGGCCGGGCCACGTGGGTCATTGGTCCCGGTTCGTCTGGACCTTTTGGTCCCGGTTGGTGGGACGAACCGGGACCAATGTGTAACACCCCGGATGTAACTTACCCAATTTGTATTCCAACTCTTGCCGTTTCCGGCGTTAAGTTATTTTATTTTCTCGGGTTCGGGTCTTTGTCTCCGTGTGTTGTTATCGTTGTCATGCATCTCATATCATGTCATCATGTGCATTGCATTTGCATACGTGTTCATCTCATGCATTCGAGCATTTTCCCCGTTGTCCGTTTTGCATTCCAGCGATTCGTTCTCCTCCGGTGGTCATTTCTAACTTTCTTTGTGTGTGGGGATTAAACATTTCCGGATTGGACCGAGACTTTCCAAGCGGCCTTGGTTTACTACCGGTAGACCGCCTGTCAAGTTTCGTGCCATTTGGACTTCGTTTGATACTCCAACGGCTAACCGAGGGACCGAAAATGCCTCGTGTGTGTTACAGCCCAACACCCCTCCAAGTTGGCCCAAAACCCACCTAAACCTGCTCCATCATCTAGAGCGTTCGATCACGATCGTGTGGCCGAAAACCGCACCTCATTTGGACTCTCCTAGCTCCCTCTATGCCTATAAATAGGTCTCTCCCCGAAAATCCGGATCCCCCTTGTCTGAAACCCTAAAAAATTGCCCTGCCGTCACCGGACGTGTCCGTCCGCCGTCGGACAGACCGCCGCCGCCGCCCGCGGCGAACCACAGGCCGCCATGTGGCTGGCCGCCTCCTCCCACCGCGGAGGCCCGCGAAGCCCAAGGCCGGCCCCCGCGGCCCAGATCCGTCCGCCGCCGCAAGTTCCGGCCAGGGCCACCGCGAGCCGCCGACCCCTCCGGTCGTCCTCTCCGTCGCCGGCCACCACCACGGCGCTCCTCGCCGGCCCTGGCAACCCCGGCGAGCTCCCTCCTCTCCGGCCGCCTCGCTCTTCTCCGGCGTCTACAGTAACTCCGGCCAACCTCGACATCCGCGCCAAATCAGGATCTGAGATCCGTTTGGGTTGACTTTCTCCCGAAACCCTAATCCATGTGCCCATCTTCATCATGCTATATCTCCGCATCCGTAGCTCCGTTTTTGACATATAGCATATCAAAATGTTCGTCTCAGAGAGTACATCATTTCATTCCATTGCATCATTTTCATTTGAGTTCATCTTGATGCCCGAAATGCTGTTAGAAGAGGGCTACTTGAGATAATTGTCAGATCTGCTGCTCCATTTAGGCTTTTGTCATTTTTGCCATGATTATTGTGTGCATGATATGCCCTGATGCTCTACATATGTTTTGTCAAGGGTTTTGTCATCTTTCCAGAGGTGCAACCCATGTATTTTTGTGATGTGTGTGGTGACTAGCACAAGCTTGCCAAGTGAGGCACTTGGTAACTCTGTTTTCAGGGACTTAGCATTTCCACTAAGTCCTTGACCTGTTTATCTCATGTTGTCATATGTTCATGATGTTTTCTAGTGATCCGTGCCTGTTTTGAGGATGATCAGTAAGGATGTTTTATTAATCTTGTAGTGCTCTATCCATCCATGTCTTTGTTTGCAATTATGGAGCACCCTAGCTTGAGTCAATCGAGCTCTACTTTTGCTACTTCATGAATCTGGGCAGATTGTCAACTTGTTTGCAATTTTGCCAATATTGTTGTAGTTGATCCGTGCATGCTATGCTATTGTTCTTGCCATGTCTAGCTTGCATTTTGTGTGTTCTTGATAAATGTATGCTTAGCTTTTCATGACTTGCTCTGTAGTGAGTGCATCGAGCTCGTAAACATGCCTACTTGAGATATGTTTCAGCATGTGCCAGTTTTCACTAAGTCTGAAAACTGATTATGCTTTTGCTATGTTCACATGCTTGCTAATGTGTTTTCTGATCCCTTTTGGCTCAAGGTCACCAAGGGACTTTTGTTAAGCTTTTTGAGTAGCTCCATGTCATGTTTTACTTTGCCATGTTCAGCTCCTATAGCATGTAG
This sequence comes from Triticum urartu, assembly GCF_056163025.1. Taxonomy (NCBI): domain Eukaryota; kingdom Viridiplantae; phylum Streptophyta; class Magnoliopsida; order Poales; family Poaceae; genus Triticum; species Triticum urartu. The sequence goes on from NC_141874.1 coordinate 79,638,580, forward strand.
TTTTGTTGCTCCGAAGAGTGCTACCTGATCTGAAATTCCAGACAAGTGTTAATTTCACTAAGTCTGAGATCAGTTTACCATATGCATTTTTGCCATGCTTGTTTGAACCTGTTAATGGATGAATTGGCCGTAGCTCAGTGTTAGATTTTTGTTAAGCATCTTGAATGCATCCCTGCCATGTATTTTGATGCCATGTTTGGATGCTGTAGCATGTTTATCTCATTGCATTTAGATGGCTACTTGTTGTAAATCGCAGACCGGTGTCATATTTGAATCGCTTGCCATTTCCAAACCGTAACTCTGATTCCGGCATTCTTTATATCGTTTTCAAGTGATTCCATCTCATCTTTCCAGTGGCACACTTGGATTCCCAAGTTGAGGCCAGGTTCTTGCTTTTTCCTGTCAAATCTTGCATATGCATCCCGCATCGCATCCCGCATAGCATATCATCATTGCATCATATTGTTTGATCCTTGCACGTGGTTGATTGTGCCCTTGTTGCTTGTTTGTTTTGTTTGGGTAGAGCCGGGAGACGAGTTCGCTAACGAGGAGCCCGTTGAGTTTGCTTTCGAGGATCCAGTCAACTCTGACAGCTTTGCAGGCAAGATGATCATACCCTCGAAATCACTACTATTTTTGCTATGCTAGTTTGCTCGCTCTTTAGCTATGCCAATGCTACGATGCCTACCATTTGCTTTCAAGCCTCCCAAATTGCCATGTCAAACCTCTAACCCACCATGTCCTAGCAAACCGTTGATTGGCTATGTTACCGCTTTGCTCAGCCCCTCTTATAGAATTGCTAGTTGCAGGTGAAGATTGGAGGCCGTTCCTTGTTGGAACATTTAGTTACTTGTTGTGATATCATTATATTGCCATGTTATCTTAATGCATCTATATACTTGGTTAAGGGTGGAAGGCTTGGCCTCTCGCCTAGTGTTTTGTTCCACTCTTGCCGCCCTAGTTTCCGTCATATCGGTGTTATGTTCCCGGATTTTGCGTTCCTTACGCGGTTGGGTTATAATGGGAACCCCTTGATAGTTCGCCTTGATTAAAGCTTTTCCAGCAATGCCCAACCTTGGTTTTACCATTTGCCACCTAGCCTCTTATTCCCTTGGGTTTCCGGAGCCCGAGGGTCATCTTTTTTTTAAACCCCCCCGGGCCAGTGCTCCTCTGAGTGTTGGTCCGAACCAAGTAGACTGCGGGGCCACCTCGGGGCAACTTGAGGGTTGGTTTTACTCGTAGGATGTCTCATCTAAGTGTGCCCTGAGAACGAGATATGTGCAGGTCCTATCGGGATTTGTCGGCACATTCGGGCGGTGTTGCTGGTCTTGTTTTAACCTGTCGAAGTGTCTTGAAGAACCGAGATACCGAGTCTGATCGGAACGTCTCGGGAGGAGGTCTATTCCTTCGTTGACCGTGAGAGCTTGTCATGGGCTAAGTTGGGACTCCCCTGCAGGGATTTGAACTTTCGAAAGCCGTGCCCGCGGTTATGGGCAGATGGGAATTTGTTAATGTCCGGTTGTAGATAACTTGAACCTTAACTTAATTAAAATGAATCAACCGAGTGTGTTACCGTGATGGCCTCTTCTCGGCGGAGTCCGGGAAGTGGACACGGTGTTGGAGTAATGTTTGCGCAGGTTGTCCCCCTAGTTTCTCGCTCGCGCTTTGCCCCTCTTCTCCCTCTCTTACGCGAATAAGTTAGCCACCATATATGCTAGTCGCTTGCTGCTGCTCCACTTATATTTACCTTAACTTACCCATAAGCTTAAATAGTCTTGATCGCGAGGGTGCGAGATTGCTGAGTCCCTGTGGCTCACAGATTACTATTAAACCAGATGCAGGGCCTGATGATTCCGCTCCAGGTGACGCGCTCGAGCTCAAGTGGGAGTTCGACGAGGACTCTCAATGTTACTATGTTTCCTTTCCTGATGATCAGTAGTGGTGCCCTGTTTGGGGTGATCGGGACCGTGTCGCATGTTGGGTTATCTTCTATTTTGGCGCCGTAGTCGGGCCATGAGTGTTTGGATGATGTAATGTTATTTATGTACCTTGATTGACGTGGCGAGTGTAACCCAACTATGTTATCCCTTTTTATTATCTATATTACATGGGATGTTTGTGAAGATTGCCTGACTTGCGACATATGCCTTCAATGCGATTATGCCTCTAAGTCATGCCTCGACACGTGGGAGATATAGTCGCATCGACGGTGTTACACAATGGGCCTGGCTCCTGGCCCACCACCAATGGTCCCGGTTGGTTGCCTGAACCGGGACCAAAGGCTCCCCTTTAGTCCCGGTTCATGCCACGAACCAGGACCAATGAGGTGCCTATATATACCCTCGCCCGCGAGCAGAGCACTCCAGTGCTCTGTTTTTCTCTGGCCGGCGAGGGGAGGGCTTTGTGGTGCTCTAGATCACCTCCTATGCACATGAGTTGTTCGATGAAATGCCCGAGCCACACTAGTTAAGCTTTCTCCTCTCGAAGCTCAATCTCAAAGCTCTAAATTTAGCGGTCCGTCACGCCCCACCCCCGTCTTCACCGTCGTCGATCACCTGCGCCGATCTCATCACCGACACCACCGTGGTGAGCCGCTTGTTCTTATCTTCTTTCTGAAAGGAAAAATATTCTTACTTGTATGTTTAGATAGATACTTGTATCATTTTCTTACTTTTATTATTGCATCTTATATAGTGCGATGGTTTTGGTATCCGCCCCCGTCGGCCCTCGTCCTGTCTATGATTCGGATGTGGTATATATATTATCTTTATAACTATTGGTTCATTTATTTTTTATGAAAATTATGCCGACCAACGTGACATAGATTTTATTTATCTAGGATGTATGTGAACTAGAAATTCCAACCGACCCTATTGTCGAGAGGTTAAATTTAGTTGAAGAAGAAAACAATTTCTTGAAGGAAAAAATAAAAAAAAATTGAGGAGGAGAAGATGATATTGGAGTTGCATGTTGCGGATGTCGTCGATGATCACAAGATCAAGATGGATGCAATGCGCTTGAAGATTAGAAAGATTAGAAAATATGCCATTCATACCGAGGCTTGGTATCATTATGCCATTGGATCAATTGTTACCTTGGTTGCGATTATGATCGCCTTTGTTTTCGCATTAAAATGTTTTACATAGTTTCAATGTATGGTTTAATTAATTAGATGCTCTGGAGAGCTATATGTTGTTAGATGAGAACTATGTATGTACTGTTGGAAATATGCCCTAGAGGCAATAATAAAAGCATTATTATTATATTTCTTTGTTCATGATAATTGTCTTTATTCATGCTATAATTGTGTTATCCAAAAATCGTAATACATGTGTGAATAACAGACACCAACATGTCCCTAGTAAGCCTCTAGTTGACTAGCTCGTTGATCAACAGATAGTCATGGTTTCCTGACTATGGACATTAGATGTCATTGATAACGAGATCACATCATTAGGAGAATGATGTGATGGACAAGACCCAATTCTAAACATAGCATAAAGATCGTGTAGTTCGTTTGCTAGAGTTTTTCCAATGTCAAGTATCCTTTCCTTAGACCATGAGATCGTGTAACTCCCGGATACCGTAGGAGTGCTTTGGGTGTACCAAACATCACAACGTAACTGGGTGACTATAAAGGTGCACTACAGGTATCTCTGAAAGTGTCTGTTGGGTTGACACGGATCGAGACTGGGATTTGTCACTCCGTATGACGGAGAGGTGTCACTGGGCCCACTCGGTAATGCATCATCATAATGAGCTCAAAGTGACCAAGTGTCTGGTCACGGGATCATGCATTACGGTACGAGTAAAGTGACTTGCCGGTAACGAGATTGAACGAGGTATTGGGATACCGACGATCGAATCTCGGGCAAGTAACATACCGATTGACAAAGGGAATTGCATACGGGGTTGATTGAATCCTCGACATCGTGGTTCATCCGATGAGATCATCGTGGAGCATGTGGGAGCCAACATGGGTATCCAGATCCCGCTTTTGGTTATTGACCGGAGAGTCGTCTCGGTCATGTCTGCATGTCTCCCGAACCCGTAGGGTCTACACACTTAAGGTTCGGTGACGCTAGGGTTGTACGGATATGTATATGCAGTAACCCGAATGTTGTTCGGAGTCCCGGATGAGATCCCGGACGTCACGAGGAGTTCCGGAATGGTCCGGAGGTAAAGATTTATATATGGGAAGTCCTGTTTCGGCCATCGGGACAAGTTTCGGGGTCATCGGTATTGTACCGGGACCACCGGAAGGGTCCCGGGGGTCCACCTGGCCCCGGGGGCCACATGGGCTGTAAGGGGGTGTGTCTTGGCCTACATGGGCCAAGGGCACCAGCCCCAAGAGGCCCATGCGCCTAGGGTTTCTAGGAGGAAGAGTCCTAGGAGGGGAAGGCACCTCCTAGGTGCCTTGGGGGGGAGGGAAACCTCCCCTTGGCCGCCGCCCCACCCTAGGAGATTGGATCTCCTAGGGCCGGTGCCCCCCCCTTGGCCCTCCTATATATAGTGAGGGAAGGAGGGCTTTTCACCCACACCTTTGGTTGCCTCCTTCTCCCTCTCCAACACCTCCTCCTCCTCCATAGCGCTTGGCGAAGCCCTGACGGAGTACTGCAGCTCCACCATCACCACGCCGTCGTGTTGCTGCTGGAGCCATCTGCCTCAACCTCTCCTTCCCTCTTGCTGGATCAAGAAGAAGGAGACGTTACGCTGACCATACGTGTGTTGAACACGGAGGTGCCGTCCGTTCGCCGCTAGGATCTTCGGTGATTTGGATCACGTCGTGTACGACTACCTCATCCCCGTTCTTTGAATGCTTCCGCTCGCGATCTACAAAGGTATGTAGAACTCGTTGCTAGATGAACTCATAGATGGATCTTGGTGAAACCGTAGGAAAATTTTTGTTTTCTGCTACGTTCCCCATCGGTGGTATCAGAGCTAGGTCTATGCGTAGTTCTTCTTGCGCGAGTAGAACACAATTTGTTGTGGGCGTAGATGTTGTCAACTTTCTTGCCGCTACTAGTCTTATCTTGCTTCAACGGTATTGTGGGATGAAGCGGCCCGGACCAACCTTACACGTATGCTTACGTGAGACCGGTTCCACCGACTAACATGCACTAGTTGCATAAGGTGGCTGGCGGGTGTCTGTCTCTGCTACTTTAGTTGGAGCGGATTCGATGAAAAGGGTCCTTATGAAGGGTAAATAGAAGTTGACAAATCACGTTGTGGCTTTCACGTAGGTAAGAAAACGTTCTTGCTAGAACCCTACTTCAGCCACGTAAAACTTGCAACAACAATTAGAGGACGTCTAACTTGTTTTTGCAGCAAGTGCTTTGTGATATGATATGGCCAAAGTTGTGATGAATGATATATATGTGATGTATGAGTTGTTCATGCTATTGTAATAGGAATCACGACTTGCATGTCGATGAGTATGACAACCGGCAGGAGCCATATAGGAGTTGTCTATATTTTTGTATGACCTGCGTTTCATTGAGAAACGCCATGTAAATTACTTTACTTTATTGCTAAACGCGTTAGCCATAGTAGTAGAAGTAATAGTTGGCGAGCAACTTCATGGAGACACAATGATGGAGATCATGATGATGGAGATCATGGTGTCATGCCGGTGACAAGATGATCATGGAGCCCCAAGATGGAGATCAAAGGAGCTATGTGATATTGGCCATATCATGTCACTATTATAATTTGATTGCATTTGATGTTTATCATGTTTTGCATCTTGTTTACTTAGAACGACGGTAGTAAATAAGATGATCCCTCATGATAATTTCAAGAAAGTGTTCCCCCTAACTGTGCACCGTTGCGACAGTTCGTTGCTTCAATGCACCACGTGATGATCGGGTGTTTGATTCAAACATTCACATACAACGGGTGTAAGACAGATTTACACATGCAAACACTTAGGTTGACTTGACGAGCCTAGCATGTGTATAGACATGGCCTCGGAACACAGAAGACCGAAAGGTCGAGCATGAGTTGTATAGAAGATACGATCAACATGAAGATGTTCACCGACGTTGACTAGTCCGTCTCACGTGATGATCGGACACGGCCTAGCTAACTCGGATCATGTTATACTTAGATGACTAGAAGAGGGATGTCTATCTAAGTGGGAGTTCATTATAATTTGATTAGATGAACTTAATTATCATGAACTTAGTCTAAAATCTTTGCAATATGTCTTGTAGATCAAATGGCCAACGTAGTCCTCAACTTCAACGCGTTCCTAGAGAAAACCAAGCTGAAAGACGATGGCAGCAACTATACGGACTGGGTCCGGAACCTGAGGATCATCCTCATAGCTGCCAAGAAAGATTATGTCCTACAAGCACCGCTAGGTGATCCACCCGTCCCACAGAACCAAGACGTTATGAACGCTTGGCAGACACGTGCTGATGACTACTCCCTCGTTCAGTGCGGCATGCTTTACAGCTTAGAGCCGGGGCTCCAAAAGCGTTTTGAGAGACATGGAGCATATGAGATGTTCGAAGAGCTGAAAATGGTTTTCCAAGCTCATGCCTGGGTCGAGAGATATGAAGTCTCCGACAAATTCTTCAGCTGTAAGATGGAGGAAAATAGTTCTGTCAGTGAGCACATACTCACTATGTCTGGGTTACATAACCGCTTGACTCAGCTGGGAGTTAATCTCCTGGATGACGCGGTCATTGACAGAATCCTCCAGTCGCTTCCACCAAGCTACAAGAGCTTTGTGATGAACTTCAATATGCAGGGGATGGAAAAGACCATTCCTGAGGTATTTGCAATGCTGAAATCAGCAGAGGTAGAAGTCAAGAAGGAACATCAAGTGTTGATGGTCAATAAAACCACTAAGTTCAAGAAGGGCAAGGGTAAAAAGAACTCCAAGAAGGACGGCAAGGAAGTTACCGCGCCTGGCAAGAAAGCTGCCAGGAAGAAGCCAAAGAATGGACCCAAGCCCGAGACTGAGTGCTTTTATTGCAAGGGAAGTGGTCACTGGAAGCGAAACTGCCCCAAATACTTAGCGGACAAGAAGGCCGGCAAAACGAAAGGTATATATGATATACATGTAATTGATGTGTACCTTACTAGTACCCGTAGTAGCTCATGGGTATTTGATACCGGTGCAGTTGCTCACATTTGTAACTCAAAGCAGGGGCTGCGGAATAAGCAGAGACTGGCAAAGGACGAGGTGACGATGCGCGTCGGGAATGGTTCCAAGGTCAATGTGATCGCCGTCGGCATGCTACTTCTATATTTACCTTTGGGATTAGTTTTAAACCTTAATAATTGTTATTTAGTGCCAGCTTTGAGCATGAACATTGTATCGGGATCTCGTTTAATACGAGATGGCTACTCATTTAAATCCGAGAATAATGGTTGTTCTATTTATATGAGAGATATGTTTTATGGTCATGCTCCGATGGTCAATGGTTTATTCTTAATGAATCTCGAGCGTAATGCTACACATATTCATAGTGTGAGTACCAAAAGATGTAAGGTTGATAATGATAGTCCCACATACTTGTGGCACTGCCGCCTTGGTCACATAGGTGTCAAACGCATGAAGAAGCTCCATGTAGATGGACTTTTAGAGTCTCTTGATTATGAATCATTTGACACGTGCGAACCATGCCTCATGGGTAAGATGACCAAGACTCCGTTCTCAGGAACAATGGAGCGAGCAACCAACTTATTGGAAATCATACATACTGATGTGTGCGGTCCAATGAGTGTTGAGGCTCGCGGTGGCTATCGTTATGTTCTCACCCTCACTGATGACTTGAGTAGATATGGGTATGTCTACTTAATGAAACACAAGTCTGAAACCTTTGAAAAGTTCAAGGAATTTCAGAGTGAGGTGGAGAATCAACGTGACAGGAAAATCAAGTTTCTACGATCAGATCGTGGAGGAGAATACTTGAGTCACGAATTTGGCACACACTTAAGAAAATGTGGAATAGTTTCACAACTCACGCCGCCTGGAACACCTCAGCGTAATGGTGTGTCCGAACGTCGTAATCGCACTCTATTAGATATGGTACGATCTATGATGTCTCTTACCGATTTACCGCTATCTTTTTGGGGCTATGCTTTAGAGACTGCCGCATTCACTTTAAATAGGGCTCCGTCGAAATCCGTTGAGACGACACCGTTTGAATTATGGTTTGGTAAGAAACGTAAGTTGTCGTTTCTAAAAGTTTGGGGATGCGATGCTTATGTGAAGAAACTTCAACCTGAAAAGCTCGAACCCAAGTCGGAAAAATGCGTCTTCATAGGATCCCTAAAGAAACTGTTGGGTATACCTTCTACCTCAGATCCGAAGGCAAGATCTTTGTTGCCAAGAATGGATTCTTTCTAGAGAAAGAGTTTCTCTCGAAAGAAGTAAGTGGGAGGAAAGTAGAACTTGATGAAGTATTGCCTCTTGAACCGGTAAATGGCGCAACTCAAGAAAATGTTCCTGAGGTGCCTGCACCGACTAGAGAGGAAGTTATTGATGATGATCAAGATACTTCTGATCAAGCTCCTACTGAAATTCGAAGGTCCACAAGGACACGTTCCGCACCAGAGTGGTACGGCAACCCTGTCTTGGAAATCATGTTGTTAGACAACAATGAACCTTCAAACTATGAAGAAGCGATGGCAGGCCCGGATTCCGACAAATAGCTAGAAGCCATGAAATCCGAGATAGGATCCATGTATGTTAACAAAGTATGGACTTTGACTGACTTGCCCGTTGAACGGTGAGCCATAGAAAATAAATGGATCTTTAAGAAGAAGACAGACGCGGATGGTAATGTGACCATCTATAAAGCTCGGCTTGTCGCTAAGGGTTATCGACAAGTTCAAGGAATTGACTACGATGAGACTTTCTCACCGGTAGCGAAGCTAAAGTCCGTCCGAATCATGTTAGCAATTGCCGCATTCTACGATTATGAGATATGGCAAATGGACGTCAAAACGGCATTCCTTAATGGTTTCCTTAAGGAAGAGTTGTATATGATGCAGCCGGAAGGTTTTATCGATCCTAAGAATGCTGACAAGGTGTGCAAGCTCCAACGCTCGATTTATGGGCTGGTGCAAGCATCTCGGAGTTGGAACATTCGCTTTGATGAGATGATCAAAGCGTTTGGGTTTACGCAGACTTATGGAGAAGCCTGCGTTTACAAGAAAGTGAGTGGGAGCTTTGTAGCATTTCTCATATTATATGTAGATGACATACTTTTGATGGGAAATGATATAGAACTCTTGGACAGCATCAAGGCCTACTTGAATAAGAGTTTTTCAATGAAGGACCTTGGAGAAGCTGCTTATATATTAGGCATCAAAATCTATAGGGATAGATCAAGACGCCTCATAGGTCTTTCACAAAGCACATACCTTGATAAGATTTTGAAGAAGTTCAAAATGGATCAGTCCAAGAAAGGGTTCTTGCCTGTTTTGCAAGGTGTGAGATTGAGTTCAGCTCAATTTCCGACCACGGCAGAAGATATAGAAGAGATGAGCGTCATCCCCTATGCATCAGCCATAGGTTCTATTATGTATACCATGCTGTGTACCAGACCTGATGTAAACCTTGCCGTAAGTTTGGTAGGAAGGTACCAAAGTAATCCCGGCAAGGAACATTGGACAGCGGTCAAGAATATCCTGAAGTACCTGAAAAGGACTAAGGAAATATTTCTCGTTTATGGAGGTGACGAAGAGCTCGTCGTAAAGGGTTACATCGACGCTAGCTTCGACACAGATCTTGATGACTCAAAGTCACAAACCGGATACGTGTATATTTTGAATGGTGGGGCAGTAAGCTGGTGCAGTTGCAAGCAGAGCGTCGTGGCGGGATCTACATGTGAAGCGGAGTACATGGCAGCCTCGGAGGCAGCACATGAAGCAATATGGGTGAAGGAGTTCATCACCGACCTAGGAGTCGTACCCAATGCGTCGGGGCCAATCAAACTCTTTTGTGACAACACTGGATGTATTGCACTTGCCAAGGAGCCCAGGTTTCACAAGAAGACAAGGCACATCAAGCGTCGCTTCAACTCCATTCGTGAAAATGTTCAAGATGGAGACATAGAGATTTGTAAAGTACATACGGACCTGAATGTAGCGGATCCGTTGACTAAACCTCTCCCTAGAGCAAAACATGATCAACACCAGAATTCCATGGGTGTTCGATTCATCACAATGTAACTAGACTATTGACTCTAGTGCAAGTGGGAGACTGTTGGAAATATGCCCTAGAGGCAATAATAAAAGCATTATTATTATATTTCTTTGTTCATGATAATTGTCTTTATTCATGCTATAATTGTGTTATCCGGAAATCGTAATACATGTGTGAATAACAGACACCAACATGTCCCTAGTAAGCCTCTAGTTGACTAGCTCGTTGATCAACAGATAGTCATGGTTTCCTGACTATGGACATTAGATGTCATTGATAACGAGATCACATCATTAGGAGAATGATGTGATGGACAAGACCCAATTCTAAACATAGCATAAAGATCGTGTAGTTCGTTTGCTAGAGTTTTTCCAATGTCAAGTATCCTTTCCTTAGACCATGAGATCGTGTAACTCCCGGATACCGTAGGAGTGCTTTGGGTGTACCAAACGTCACAACGTAACTGGGTGACTATAAAGGTGCACTACAGGTATCTCTGAAAGTGTCTGTTGGGTTGACATGGATCGAGACTGGGATTTGTCACTCCGTATGACGGAGAGGTGTCACTGGGCCCACTCGATAATGCATCATCATAATGAGCTCAAAGTGACCAAGTGTCTGGTCACGGGATCATGCATTACGGTACGAGTAAAGTGACTTGCCGGTAACGAGATTGAACGAGGTATTGGGATAACGACGATCGAATCTCGGGCAAGTAACATACCGATTGACAAAGGGAATTGCATACGGGGTTGATTGAATCCTCGACATCGTGGTTCATCCAATGAGATCATCGTAGAGCATGTGGGAGCCAACATGGGTATCCAGATCCCGCTGTTGGCTATTGACCGGAGAGTCATCTCGGTCATGTCTGCATGTCTCCCGAACCCGTAGGGTCTACACACTTAAGGTTTGGTGACGCTAGGGTTGTAGGGATATGTATATGCAGTAACCCGAATGTTGTTTGGAGTCCCGGATAAGATCCCGGACGTCACGAGGAGTTCCAGAATGGTCCGGAGGTAAAGATTTATATATGGGAAGTCCTGTTTCGGCCATCGGGACAAGTTTCGGGGTCATCGGTATTGTACCGGGACCACCGGAAGGGTCCCAGGGGTCCACCGGGTGGGTCCACTGGCCCCGGGGGCCACATGGGCTGTAAGGGGGTGCGCCTTGGCCTACATGGGCCAAGGGCACCAGCCCCAAGAGGCCCATGCGCCTAGGGTTTCTAGGAGGAAGAGTCCTAGGAGGGGAAGGCACCTCCTAGGTGCCTTGGGGGGGGGAGGGAAACCTCCCCTTGGCCGCCGCCCCACCCTAGGAGATTGGATCTCCTAGGGCCGGCGCCCCCCCCCTTGGCCCTCCTATATATAGTGAGGGAAGGAGGGCTTTTCACCCACGCCTTTGGTTGCCTCCTTCTCCCTCTCCAACACCTCCTCCTCTTCCATAGCGCTTGGCGAAGCCCTGACGGAGTACTGCAGCTCCACCATCACCACGCCGTCGTGTTGCTGCTGGAGCCATCTTCCTCAACCTCTCCTTCCCTCTTGCTGGATCAAGAAGAAGGAGACGTTACGCTGACCGTACGTGTGTTGAACACGGAGGTGCCGTCCGTTCGGCGCTAGGATCTTCGGTGATTTGGATCACGTCGTGTACGACTACCTCATCCCCGTTCTTTGAACGCTTCCGCTCGCGATCTACAAAGGTATGTAGATGCATCCGATTACTCGTTGCTAGATGAACTCATAGATGGATCTTGGTGAAACCGTAGGAAAATTTTTGTTTTCTGCTACGTTCCCCATCATGTACTTTGGTTTTAATGTGATGATGAACTTCTATTAATTTGGACACTTAATTATATATAATGCGCGCAGATGAACCGGTAATGGATGTACGGTGACAGACACACCTCCGAGTACATTAAGGGCGTGCATAAGTTTCTCGATGCGGCTGAGGCAAACAAGCAGAATGGTTTTATGTGTTGTCCATGCACTAAATGTGGGAATACGATGTCTTAATCTAACCGGAAAATCCTTCACACCCACCTGCTTTACAAGGGTTTCATGCCACACTATAATGTTTGGATGAGGCACGGAGAAATAGGGGTTATGATGGAAGACGACAAAGAAGAAGAGTATGATGACAACTATGTGCCCCCTGAATACCATGATGCTGCAACGGGGGGAGCTGGTGAAGATCAAGAGGAACCAGACGATGTGCCCAATGATGCTGCAACGGGTGAAGCTGCTGAAGATCAAGAGGAACCAGACGATGTACCCGATGATGATGATCTCCACCGGGTCATTGTCAATGCAAGGACGCAATGCGAAAGTCAAAAGAAGAAGCTGAAGTTCGATCGCATGTTAGAGGATCACAAAAAAGGGTTGTACCCCAATTGCGAAGATGGAAACACAAAGCTCGGTACCGTACTGGAATTGCTGCAGTGGAAGGCAGAGAATGCTGTGCCTGACAAAGGATTTGAGAAGCTACTGAAAATATTGAAGAAGAAGTTTCCAAAGGATAACGAATTGTCCGACAGTACATACGCAGCAAAGAAGGTCGTATGCCCTCTAGGATTGGAGGTGGAGAAGATACATGCATGCCCTAATGACTGCATCCTATACTGCGGTGCATACAAGGATCTGAACGCATGCCCGGTATGCGGTGCATTGCGGTATAAGATCAGACGAGATGACCCTGGTGATGTTCATGGCGAGCCCCACAGGAAGAGGGTTCCTGTGAAGGTGATGTGGTATGCTCCTATAATACCACGGTTGAAACGTCTGTTCAGAAACGGAAAGCATGCCAAGTCGATGCGATGGCACAGTGAGGACCGTAAGAAAGACGGGAAGTTGAGAGCACCCGCTGACGGGTCGCAGTGGAGAAAAATCGAGAGAAAGTACTGGGATGAGTTTGCAAAGGACCCAAGGAACGTATGGTTTGCTTTAAGCGCGGATGGCATTAATCCTTTTGGGGAGCAGAGCAGCAATCACAGCACCTGGCCTGTGACTCTATATATGTATAACCTTCCTCCTTGGATGTGCATGAAGCGGAAGTTCATTATGATGCCAGTTCTCATCCAAGGCCCTAAGCAACCCGACAACGACATTGATGTGTACCTAAGGCCATTAGTTGAAGAACTTTTACAGCTGTGGAATGGAAACGGTGTACTTACGTGGGATGAGCACAAACAAGAGGAATTTAACCTAAAGGCGTTGCTGTTCGTGACCATGATGATTGGCCCGCTCTCAGTAACCTTTCAGGACAGACAAACAAAGGATACCACGCATGCACACACTGTTTAGATGACACTGAAAGTATATACCTGGACAAATGCAGGAAGAATGTGTACCTGGGCCATCGTCGATTTCTTCCGACCAACCATCAATGTCGAAAGAAAGGCAAGCATTTCAAAGGCGAGGCAGATCACCGGAAGAAGCCCGCCATGCGTACCGGTGATCACGTACTTGCTATGGTCAATGATTTACACGTAATATTTGGAAAGGGTCCCGACGCACTAGCTGTTCCGAATGACGCTGAGGGACACGCACCCATGTGGAAGAAGAAATCTATATTTTGGGACCTACCCTATTGGAAAGACCTAGAGGTCCGCTCTTCAATCGACGTGATGCACGTGACGAAGAACCTTTGCGTGAACCTGCTAGGCTTCTTGGGCGTGTATGGAAAGACAAAAGATACACCTGAGGCACGGGAGGACCTGCAACGTTTGCACGAAAAAGACGGCATGCCTCCGAAGCAGTATGAAGGTCCTGCCAGCTACGCTCTTACGAAAGAAGAGAAAGAAATCTTCTTTGAATGCCTGCTCAGTATGAAGGTCTCGACTGGCTTCTCGTCGAATATAAAGGGAATAATAAATATGCCAGAGAAAAAGTTCCAGAACCTAAAGTCTCATGACTGCCACGTGATTATGACACAACTGCTTCCGATTGCATTGAGGGGGCTTCTACCGAAAAACGTCCGATTAGCCATTATGAAGCTATGTGCATTCCTCAATGCAATCTCTCAGAAGGTGATCGATCCAGAAATCATATCAAGGCTAAGGAGTGATGTGGCGCAATGTCTTGTCAGTTTTGAGTTGGTGTTCCCACCATCCTTCTTCAATATCATGACGCATGTCCTAGTTCATCTAGTCGACGAGATTGTCATTCTGGGGCCCGTATTTCTACACAATATGTTCCCCTTTGAGAGGTTCATGGGAGTCCTAAAGAAATATGTTCGTAACCGCGCTAGGCCAGAAGGAAGCATCTCCATGGGCCATCAAACAGAGGATGTCATCGGGTTTTGTGTTGACTTCATTTCTGGCCTTAAGAAGATAGGTCTCCCTAAATCGCGGTATGAGGGGAGACTGACTGGAAAAGGCACGCTAGGAGCGGACTCAATAATATGCAGGGACGGGCATTCTTGGTCTCAAGCACACTACATAGTTCTACAGAACTCTACCTTGGTAACCCCGTATGTCGATGAACACAAGAACAGTCTGCGCTCCAAACACCCGGAGCAGTGCGACGACTGGATTACATGTGAACACATTAGGACTTTCAGCAGTTGGTTGGAAGCACGTCTCAGAGGTGACAACACTATTTGTGATGAGTTGTACTTGTTGTCCAGAGGACCATCTATGACTGTATTGATTTACAAAGGATACGAGATAAATGGGAATACATTTTACATGATTGACCAAGATCAAAAGAGCACCAACCAAAACAGCGGTGTCCGCTTTGATGCAACAACCGAGAAGGGAAAGGACACATATTATGGTTACATAGTGGACATATGGGAACTTGACTACGGACAAGATTTTAAGGTCCCTTTGTTTAAGTGCAAATGGGTCAATCTGTCAGGAGGCGGGGTACATGTAGACCCACAGTACGGAATGACAACAGTCGATCTGAAAAATCTTGGGTACACTGACGAACCGTTCGTCCTAGCCAATGATGTGGCACAGGTTATCTATGTGAAGGACATGTCTACCAGACCGAGAAAAAGAAAAGATAAGGAAACGAATACATCATACGATGAGCCAAAGCGCCACATAGTTCTTTCAGGAAAAAGGGACATCCTGGGAGTGGAGGGCAAGACAGACATGTCTGAAGATTATGAAAAGTTTCATGAAATTCCTCCCTTCAATGTCAGGGCTGACCCAAGCATCCTAATAAACGATGAAGATTTTCCATGGTTACGGTGCAATAAGCAAATGACACAAGCGAAGAAAAAGTGAAGACTTTCTCCCGCAACTATTATGATGATACCATGCCAAATTTGTAACAGACGAGTATGCTATGCCAACTTTTTCAGAGTTCATTTGAAAACTATGAATTTAGGTCGAATTTTCTCTATAGGTGCATCTATGTTCATTTTTTTAGTAAAGTTAATCACAAACTTGTGATTCACACAAATTTCAAAGAATTCAAATTTTAACTATTCAAATTTGAAAACTAATGGCACTAACAGAAAGTTTATAATTTTTCTAAAACTAATGGCACTAACAGAAAGTTTATAATTTTGCTGACCTAAAAGCAAAAAGAATTTAAAAATAAAGCAAGAAACAAAAGAAAATAAATAATACAGAAAACAAAACAAAAAAACTGGAAAAAAAATAAAAATAGCAACAATAAGTATTTTGTTGTAAGTAGAAACAAAATAAAATAAATAAAGCAACAAAGAAAACTAAAAAACTAAAAAAGTGTTTTCAAATTTGAAAACTAATGGCACTAACAGAAAGTTTATAATTTTTCTAAAACTAAAAGCAAAAAGAATTAAAAAATAAAGCAAAAAACAAAAGGAAATAAATAATGCAGAAAACAAAACAAAAAAACTGAAAAAAAAATAAGGCTCGCCCCTGGCCCATGACCATTAGTCCCGGCTTGTGCCACAAACCGGGACTAAAGGGTTGGCCCTCGTTGCACCCGGAGTTTAGTCCCACCTCGCCAACCGAAGGGTGCCCACACCTGTTTATAAGCCCGTCCCTCTCTGCGTTGTTGAGCTCCTCTCAAAGTGGAAATAGATGCCCCTCTACAGGAAATTGGACCTAAATTCATAATGAATTTCTCTGAAATTCATAGAAATTGATTATGAATTTAAGTTTAATTTTCTCTATAGGTGCATCTATGTTCACTAACAGAAAAGTTTATAATTTTTGTGACCTAAAAGAAAAAAGAAATCACTAAAAAACTATAAGTATTTAGTTCTAAGTAGAAATGAAAAAATAAATAGCAAAAAAGAAAAAAATGCCTATAATATTTGTTATGACTAACTAAAATTACCAAATTGAGTATAATGATAAAACACAGTAATATTAAATAGCAGGAAAAAGAATGACTCAAAAATTAATTTTTATAGTAAAGTTATTCATAAACTAGTGATTCACACAAATTTTAAAAAATTCAAATTTAAACTATTCAAATTTTAAAACTAATGGCACTAACAGAAAGTTTATAATTTTTGTGACCTAAATAAAAAAGAAATCACTACAAAACTATAAGTATTTAGTTCTAAGTAGAAATGAAAAAATAAATAGCAAAAAAGAAAAAAAATGCCACCTACTGGGCCACCACGGCCTGAATACGACTAGAAACCCAACCATGGACCAGGATTCAGGCCCGCAGCAGGCCCAGTAGGCCCACAGGCATTACAGTGACAGATTAGGCCCGAAAGCCTGCAGTTGAGAGGAGCTCGAGAGGGTGGGCGCAGCAGCGCTTATAAACCACTCCCGAGTCCTCCCAACTAGCGAGGTGAGACTAAACTTTTCGGCGCGGGGCAGCACAAGGCCATTGGTCCCGGTTGGTGGGACGAACTGGGACCAAAGGGTGGCATTGGTCCCGGTTCGTGGCACAAACCGGGACCAATGCCCCCCTTTAGTCCCGGTTGGTGCCACCAACCAGGACCAAAGGCCGCCGCTTCCCGCTCTTTGGGCTGCTGAAAAGAGGCCTTTGGTTCCGGTTGCTCGCACAAACCAGGACTAAAGGGGGGCATTGGTCCCGGTTTGTGCCACGAACCGGGACCAATGGCTTTGCTATATAAGCAAAGACTTAGGAAATTTTCACATTTCCCTCGCAGTTGGCCCCGACGACGCCGAGCACATCGACGCCGCCAGGCTGCCCTGACACCGCCCGCCGCCCCCGCCGTCGCCGTCGCCCACGCCCGTCATCGCCATCGCCCGGGCCCTCGCCGGCTGTCGCCCGCGCCCTCGCCCGACGCCGTCGCAGTCGCCCGCGCCCGCACCGCGCGCCGCCGTCCCCTGCCCCGACGCGCGCCGCCCCTGCCCCGTCGCCGTCGCCGTGCTGCCGTCCCCTGCCCCGACGCGTCGCCGCCTCTGTGAGCACCGCACGTCTGCCGCCACCGCCGCCGCCGTGCAATTTTTTTTAATTATATACATGCTATTTTTTACATGTTTTTACATTTTCATATATATATATGTATGTATGTATTTTTTAGATATATGTATTTTTTTATGTATGTTCATATATGTATGTATGTATTTTTTTACATGTTTTTTGTATGTATGTATGTATTTTTTTCAATTGTAATGATGTTTAAAAAAACATATATGCAAAAGTTAGATTTTTAATTAGAAAAGTTTTATCTATATATGTTCTCTGATTTAGTACATTTTAGGTTAGTTTTATATATTTAGGAAGAAGGAATAGAAGGTTCGAGGAAGAAGGAAGAAAAGGTTTTATATATGCAAAAGTTACATTTTTAGAAATTTTTTATATATCTAGCTAAGGGAAGAAGAAGAAAAAGAATGAGTGGAAAAAGGAAAATAAGAAGATGAAGAAAGGAGAAGAAGAGGAGAAAGAAGAGGAAAAAAGAAGAAAAAGAAGAGGAGGAGAAGAAAGGAATAGAGGAGAAGAAGAAAAGATAGAATTTATTTCTATCTTTTCTTCTTCTCCTCTATTCCTTTCTTCTTCCTATTTTTTCTTCTTCTCCTCTATTCCTTTCTTCTTCTCCTCCTTTTTTTCTTCTTTTTTTTCTTCGATCTTCTCCTCTATTCCTTTCTTCTTCTACTCTATTCCCTCTCCCGATAACTTCAACACGAGGGGGGGGGCGATATACCCCTCGGATAACTTCGACATGAGGGGCGATCGATATATATACCCCCTCTCGACTGTGATAACTTATACCGCGGGAGCACCCCCCGACCCTCTCGCTCGACCAAAACTCTCGAGGACACCCGAACGCTAGAAAAAAACGATGTCGGTCTCCTACCCCCTCCCGCCGCGCCCCTACCCGACAAACTCTCTCGAGGCCACCCCAAACCCTTGAAGCGTTGTCGAGGCCACCCCAAACCCTAGAGAAGCAGCGTCGAGGCCACTAATTAATATATATGATTCCTTACTATGATTAGCTAGCTAGTTCTACGTTTGCCACTAATATATCCATCTGTCATGTTTGAATAATAATTGCCATGTTGTAAATATTTGTAGAAACTATGGACACCGCCCGAGACGAAGCAAAAGAAGCATTGTTGGGGGACATAATCGTAGAAGGAAGTGATGCCGTCTCGTTGTTTCTCAACGACACCGATGGTCTGGAAGGAGAGGGTGAAGAAGCTGGCTCCGGTGACCTAATGCCGGTGCAAGAAGGATAACGTGAGGACGGCTCCGGTGACCCAATGCCGGTGCAAGAAGGAGACCGTGATGACGGCTCCGGTGACCGAACCAAGTCCGGCCAGGTATATATATTAGTTAAGCCTGTGCTGACTAGCTAATTGATGCATTCATTGTTTTGGTATGTACACATATTAATTAAGTCTTTGTTCTTTTTTCTAGCCCTCCGGATCGAGCACAACTGAGGTAAAGAGACGAGGCCCGAAGAAAAAGTTGAGCTTGGATGAAAGGTTTGAGATCATAGCAATCGCGCCCGACGGCCAACCGATTGAACCCATCCGAACAAAGAAGTCATTTGTTGCTCAGTGCGGGGTTCTGGTTAGGGACAAGATCCCGATCAGCATCCAGCAATGGTTAAAGCTGGCTACAGAAGACCCTGAGGTGTCTTATGTCAATGATATGCAGAAAAATGATCTTTGGACTGAGCTGAAGTCAAATTTCACCCTACCGCCAGAGGATGATCCGAAGAAGCCAGTTAAAGAGCAATTAATCAAGTCTTTTGCTCTTAAGAGGATGGCAGACCTATTCAGGAGGTGGAAGAAAGAGCTGAATAGGTTTGTCGATAAAAAAGAGACACCAGAATTCAAGGGCAGATATGAGAAGATCAGAGATCACTGGCCCGCATTTGTGGCCAACAAGACATCGGAAAGAGTAAGAAGATGTCGGCGACAAACAAGAAAAATGCTGCGAAGAAGAAGCTTCACCATCGCACGAGGTCAGGTGGCTACCTCGTAGCCCGGCCTAAGTGGGCCAAGGCTGAGAATGATCTGGTTGAAAAAGGGATCGAACCAGAGACAATGAACTGGCCAGACCGTTGCCGGACTTGGTTCTTCGGGGCTGGCGGAACCTTGGACCCTGTAACAGGGAAGTGCATTTGGACGGACGAGCAACTTGACATACCTTTGAAGAAACTTCGGTAATATATCAATGCAGCGCAGAAAGGGACATTCCTTCCAGACAGAGAGAACGACGAGCTCACAAAGGCCCTCAGAAATCCTGAGCACCCTGGATGGACACGAGGCACGCCAGGCTCCATTCCGTGGAAGGCTGGGTTTCCGGAAGCAGGCGGTTACAAAAGCCACGAGAGGAGGAAAAAAGTGCAGCAGACCGAACTGCAGGCGCTGCACGCAAGGGTACAAGCGATAGAGGAACGAGAAGCAAATCGCAGCAAACGACTTGCCGAAGCTTCCCCTGAAGCTACCCCGCCATCTCAGCGGAGAAGCAGCGTGGCTTCCACTGAGCTGCTTCAGCCGGAGCTTGTCTTGACGGCTGCTGCCAGCTATCCCATGGATGCTATCACGGAGGCTCAAAATTGCCACCTTATGACGCAATGGATTAATATGAAGGTCAAGGCGGCTATTGGCTCTGTTTTTCCTAATGAACCCGGCACAACTTTTCACTGCCGGCCGATTCCAGAAGGATATGCTAAGGTGATGGTGGATGAAATAACGGAGGGATTTGAGGACCTCCCGCTTGACCACCCTACCGGAGAAGGGGAGACTCGGCTGGGTTCTTCTCTGAAGACTCCATGCCTATGGCGGAAGGAGCTCATCAACCTTCCGAACTGGACGCCTCCGCCTCCTCCTCCTCCTCCGACGAGTCAGGGCACTCCGCCTCCTTCTCTGCCTGCACCGGCGCGCCCGAGTAGCCAGCCTCCTCCTTGTCCGCCTCGTCAGCAAGGGCGGAAGAGACCCGCCGCCATTGTTGAGGAAATCGTTAACTGGTAGCTGCTCGATCGGTTGGTGAGTAGGGGATTAATAGGCTAATCGGCAAGTTAATCGGCCATTTAATCAATTAATCAGACGATTTATCGGGTAATCGGCTACTCGGGGACCCTATGAGTATGGATTAATCGGCAAGTTAACTGGTTAATCGGATGAATTCTTGAACAGGGCCCGCCGCCGCTCCGGCAGCTGCTCCGGCGCGTCGTAGTCCTTCTCCTCCGCCTCGTAAGCAAGTAAAGAAGACAGCCGCTCCGTCTGTTCCGCCGGCGTCTAGCAGTACAGCCAGAGGCGGGAGGACATACAGATTCGGTCCTTCTCTGAAGACTCCAGAGAATTTACCATACGAGAGGACCCCGGAGGAGAACGCGAAGATCGCGCAAACCGAAGTGGATGACTGGTTTCAAGGGTTGGAAGCAAAGAGACATCCACCTCCGGAGGAGAAGGTAGATCAGGTGAAAGTGAAGCGCACTCTGGCTGCCCTGGCAAAACCACCCAAGTCTCCACCGAAAGGCAACTATGAGCACATTATTGCAAAGACATGGGCCGAAGCGGAGCGGTCGGGAAGTACAGTCAGTGATCAAAGGATGAAAGAATGACGAGCAGCTGGGAAACAAATTGCCCAGCTCAGCGAACAAGCGAAGCAATCGTGCCCCCCTCTCAAGGTGCCTAGCGACATCGTCGATCCGAGGATGGTGCCCGGTTATAGCAATCTTGACGATTACCTGCCCGACGATGTACATTATGATCCCATGGAGGTGCAGATACACAGATACGAGTACGGGAAGCCTCTCGTCAAAGATGAAAAATCTCTAACAACGATGATGCGAAGATTGCATGATTGGTACTTGAAAATCTGCGGAGAGTCTGGGGGGAGGAGTACTTTGTATGCGGGAGTTAAACTGGAGCATGACCTCGTTGGAATTGAACTGTTGCCTATTCCATTTGAGGAGTTCTATCAGTTTTTCAATCAATTGGCCCTCGATAAAGCAACGATCACCTGCTACTGTCTGTAAGTACTACTACTTCTGTCATTAAGTCTCTCTATATAGCTCAGCTCTTTCATTGCATGTATTTATAATTATCCTCACTATATTATGCAGATTGAAGATTGCCGAATTGAAAAAAAGACAAATCGGTGATATTGGGTTCGTTAACACATATCTCATAGATGCAACTGAGGTTGAACATCGTCCCGAAGATACCGAGGCCAACTTGCTACGATCATTCAAAATAAATGAAAACAAAGATATAATACTCTTTCCTTACAACTTCAAGTGAGTGTTATTGTCTTGTGCATATTCGGTTTCCCTTATATATTAGTCCAGGTTATAGTAATGTAATTGATGAGTTCTACATGCGTGCGCAGGTACCACTATATTCTCCTAGAGATTAGGCTTGAGCAGGGAGTAGTAACTGTCTTGGACTCTAAACGAAAAGATCCCCAGGAGTATGCCGACATGACTGAAATCCTCAAGAAGTAAGTTAAATCGATCATTATCCACCATATCAGCAACTTTGTTCATTTCCTGATATCAAGTAGTTGTTTTCTTTGTCCGGCAGGGTTTGGAGAAAATTCACCAGAAAAGCTCCGGGACTGCCGAAGGAGCTGCAATTTAGGCACCCGAAAGTAAGTACTATAGTAGCATGTTCCGCGCATCTCCTAGTGATTCAAGCGCTAGTTTCATCAATACCATTTGGCATTCTTGCTTATCAGTTTGATTGACCTCTATTTCTTGTAAAGTGGTTGTGGCAGGAACAAGGGAATGATTTCTGTGGATACTACGTCTGCGAGTCCATCCGCCACACGACCTGTGAGCGGGGCGGGTACTCTGACGAACAATATGAAGTGCGTAAATAACAATATTCACAATTTTATTTTATTACCATCATTTGTGTTGAGTTTCATTCATTCATATATATATATATATATATGTATTGACCCCCTTCTTCAAATTAGATGTTTCGGATGCGGAATGAACTCCTAGCACCAGATCGCATGCGAGCAATTCAAGAGGAATTGGCGGCATTCTTTCTTGACCACGTGATCGCTGAAAACGGAGAATACTATGTGGACCATGCGTCCGTAATTTAGGAGATTATATTTGTAAGAGATAATTATTGTATATATGTAGCCGGTAGTGTCGGATAGATATACGAGAACTTGTTGTTCGAGCAATCTCTCGGAGAAGGAGAGGTGGTCGATATCACTTCTCTCTGTATGCATATATGTTCATGACGATCTTCTGTTTCCTTCGTTTGCTTACTAGCTAGCTAGTGTGTCTAGTCCTCTCTATACGTATGTATAGTACGTAGCGTCGACCAAGCACGGACATAAGAGAGGACACTTCTCTCTATTAATTAGCTATCTAACACAATATATGAAATACCTAAATTAACCCCCCAAAAGCCCCAACCCCCCTTTCAAAAAAAACAAAAACCCCAGCCACAGAAATGCTGACGCGTGGATGCCTATTGGTCCCGGTTGGTGCCACCAACCGGGACCAAAGGCCCTCCTTCCTGGGCTCAGCGCGCAGGCCACGTGGAGGCCCATCTGTCCCGGTTCTGGTTAGAACCGGGACTAAAGGGTTAGGGCATTAGTAACGACCCTTTAGTCCCGGTTCAAGAATCGGGACAAAAGGCCCTTACGAACCGGGACAAAAAGCCCGTTTTTTACTAGTGATGGCAAATTTGCAGGTCTGCTATCAAGACTCGGATCACACCAATCATGCTAGCTACACATACTTTGACATACAGGACAACCTTTCACAGGCAGAAGTACAACAAGCTAAGGGATTATACCACCGATTTGTTTTGGTCATATATTCCTAGATGGCAGTGGCGTCCCTGCTGTTAGTTAACTATGCAGAAAGCAATGGAAATTACTATGTTAGTTAACTACGCAAAACCCAGAATTATGAGCTGGAAGAACTCAGTCCCTACTATTTTGCACGGGATATTACTTTTCTTCTAAGGCACTTATTTGCTTCACACCACATCTCTTCTTGCAAAATTATTCGCACTGTATTGTCGGGAACAGTAAGAAACTTTATATTAATAGAAATTAAGATCAAATTGATTTTGTTAAGAGCATACCTATCTCTGGAGAAAAGTGAGCTGATCAAGCATATGCTATGTCTGCACGATTGAAACTGATCCGCATTTTTTTGTGTTCCAACTTATGCTAGCTAGCATAACCTGCAAAAAGGCAAATAAAAATCTAGTTTGTAGGACATATGATGTATTGCGTTACGAAATTAAAAGTTTTAATGTATCATTTTCCATTTCTAGAACAATGATGAGGAATCAAAGAACCCCAGTTGCAAACTACATAGTTCAATAAAATAAATTGTGCAAAGCAACTCACTGATCTGAGATGTGTTTTGTCCTTCAAAAACCAAAAAAGAGAAAGTTTGGGGCTACATTTGCAATATGAGGAAATAATATGTATGTATGTATGTATGTATGTATGTATGTATGTATGTATGTATGTATGTATGTATGTATGTATCTATGTATGTATGTATTATTTGAACAGGGCAGAGACCTGCTCAACTTTAATTAAATGAAGCAATACAGAAACTTGTGATCTACCTACAACAGTGACCAAAAGGCGCTATCAAACCCTAGTTCTAGTAGCTTAATATCGTTTACGATCATATAACATAGTAGAAATCAACCGGAAACACCCAAAGCTACACAACGGCATAAAAAGATATGGAAGAATATCTACCTGTTTGGTAGATAATGAAAGAGATAGTGCTCCTAGCCTCTGCATCGCGATCATATGAAAACTAAGAAATTACCCTTACAGATCTTATGTGCCTCAAAGATGAATCTGGTTGCTTTTAAAGGTCCTCGGGCTCTTTGAGTCTGTGATGCCGAGTGATCCAAGACCTTCACCAAGCAAACTTCTGCAATTGTCCTTGAATTAGAAGATTACTGTACATATTTAAACCAACGTATTTTTTCTCAAACATTTTGAAGCCCAAATAACAAAGATCTTTGAATTTTTTTCCGCAAAAAAATATCTATTGTATTCTAAACTCTAACTGCATTTACACATGTAGCAGAAAAAGAGGCGGCAACACTGAAGCTACTACATGTACATGGATCTTACCAATAGCAGTGTCAAACAGTATAGTCGTTCCTCTTTTCGTTTTATTAAATATTAAGGCAAGGTAACAATATGAAGAACCACCAGTATATCTATCAATTGGATGTGGATTTCATACTGTCCTGAAAAAAATATCATGTGAAGATAAAGTGGCAAACATCAGAAAATAAGAAGACTGGATTAACATAGGATGACTGCAAACTCCAAATTCATTTTCCATTTCCTCATCATAATGTGATGGATTTAATGATATATACCGCTAGAGCATAATGTTTATACGCATCACAGACTTCTGATGCATTGTCAAGCTCTACAGAATCTCAGCTGACTTCCTCCTTTCCTTTATAAAACTTTAGGCAAGGAAAAAGAATTACTGTTGTTGGACCTTCATGTTTAAAAAATGAGAGACAGAAAATTAACCTGGTAGTACTCAAGTTCCACCAGGTCAACATAGATGAAAACATGACTTAAATTTTAATACGACCAATAAAACTCATGTGTGTTTTGATTGCTTCAAGTGACCCAAGTCCCAAGGTCTATATCGTGCATATTTGTTTTCCCAATGAAGATTACTCCACAAAATATAAAAGTATTCGCCAAGCAGAGCATTTTCACAAAGATACACATGTGAAAAATGTTGTTGTGGTTTACGGATGCGAGTATTTCACCTTCTCGAAAACTAATTTACTCCTATAGCGCTTGTCACTTTTGATTTGCCAACGGTTTTAGATCACAAATGCAACAGGACAAGTAAATTTTGGTTTTCTAAAAAAACGCTGCTCCAGTGCAAATGTGACCTTTAGATGTCGACATGAAACTCCGAAAATAATGGATGGAAAAGAGGGATCCATGATGGGTGTCATTATTTACTGAGTAAGAGAGTACCAATGAGATGGTGAAAGCAAGAGGCGTGAGAGACGGTGGCCCCCTGTATGCTGCTGGCGGTTTGCCAGTTTTCCACTGGCGACCTCCTCCTGGCTAGCTGATCCTCCCACGGTCCGACCGCCTCCCGCCATCCGTTGCACCACAAGCCGGTGTCCCGTCGTCCGTTGTGCCACCAGCCGGTCTCCCGCTATCCGTCGCCACTCGCCGGCCCCTGCCATGGGAGAGGAGAACATGGGGGTGTGGCAGTAGAGGCTATGGGAAGAAGACGGGGTTGTGCCACCAGCCAGTCTCCCGCCGTCCGTTGCCACTCGCCGGCCCCTACCATGGGAGAGGAGAACGTGGGTGTGCGACAGTAAAGGCTACGGGGAGAAGATGAGGTGGAGCGAAGATAGGGAGATCGCGTTACCTGGGTCGTCATTCATCGCTGCCGTAGACGCGCCGCTCCTTCTCATCGCCCTCCCCGCGTGGAGCTCCTCCTGGAGTCGATGAAGAAGAAACGATATGGCTAGGGCGCGATCCACCGCTCCAATCTAGAGAGATGATATGGCTGCAGTGTGCTGCCGCTCAAAGTTGTCGCACGCAGAGGAGGTCGGCGACGGAGATAGAGTCACGAGAGCGATGGAATTGGGGGAAGGGGAGTGGGAGCCTGGAGGTGGGACGACGTGCGTACGTGGGCTCTTTTATTTTCTTTTCCTTTTCTTTTCTTTCGTGCGAGGAGGTCCTTTTTTCACGTACGAGGAGAGGGGGAACCAAACGAGGCGGATCTCGTACGTGGGCTGAGTTGGTGATTTTTGGGCTGCTGCATGCGTGTGGACCTCGGGCGATGGTTTTTGTTCGAAGAGAGGGGGGATCGAACGAGGTCGGACCATCACGACGTTCGATCCCCCTTTAATAGTAGGGAAGATGTCTCTTGAAAGGTTGCTAGTTCCATATGTGGCGATGTGTGTTTATTTATTTGGAAAGGATGTTGGATTCATATGTGAACTTGCCATTTTAATCTTATAAGTTTAGGAAAATTTGGGAAGTGAACTAGGAGGACTTGGTGGCGACGCACTCTGAAATCACTACCAATCATCTATCTCCTCGAGATGCGTGCCACTATTGCAGAAATGAATTGTATTGTTTGAATACCAGACCAGCGCGTATAGCATAACAGTGTGTACATATCCGGCGGCATTTAGTAAAGTTGCGCATGGTACACCAAAGTACACAAACAGTGATTGTGGAATTAACTCGTCTGCGGCGGCGCTTTATGTTTCCCCACCAGTCCATTTGCAGATCCGAATAGTAGCAATTAAACGGACAAAGTGCGCACTGTTCTTCTTCCCAAACAAACCAAATCTATCTAGCGAAGAGGGAAGCCTGTTGGTGCGAGCTTGTACCCAGTTCACAACCGCTGCCAGTTCTAAAATATCCTGACTGGAAGCTCAAGGCCGCGATTCAGCAAGAAGATTTCGTGAGGAGAGATGATTCCTGCACCAGATCAGACGACGGATCATGTCTGGCATCATCAACGGAAGGTAAATGCGCTGATCTAAGTTGTTTTTTTTCTTTTCGTAAATTAAAGACCTATGGGTTGGGGGCTTGGGGCATAGATATTAAATTTTGGACACTTTTCTTTAACTGCTTAGTCCCCCGGCTTTTATGAACAGGCTGCCGGAGAAAGACGACCATTGGCTTTGTTAAGTATCATTGTTATTATGAAAACATAGGATAGCGTAGGATTTATTTCACCTTGCCTTGTACTTCAAAACGACTTTGTACTCCTATATATATACCCACGAGGCTCAAGCAATACAACGACTATTCCATCAAATCCCTCTCTCCCTTTTAATATAGTATCGGTTTTCGGGTTCTAAACCCTAGCGGCCGCCGCTTCCGCACCCGCGCGCCGCCCCCGGGCTGTCGGCCTCCATGACCGCCGCCGGGGGCTGCGCCGCCCGTACCTAGGGTTCGTCCGCCGATTACGTTGATCGGTTGCCCTAAAAAGTCTTTTTCCCGATCCATTGATTGGGTTTTTTTCTCTCTCGTCGATCGATTAGTCGGTGATCTTTTTTGGTTCTCCGATTTACAATCGGATTGAGTCGCCCGTATGCCGTCGTACATCTGCGCAACTACTCGGACGTTGGATCACAACCTGCAACAACTCTCGCGCGGCGTCGCACAAGGCCACCGCACGCGTCCCACGCGGCCGTGGTTGCCGCTGGTGTGGCCGGCCGCTCGCGTTGCCCCAGTGGACAACATGTCCATGCATGGATCTTGGTTGTGTCCCGTGCGTCTGCCCTTCACATGCATGCTACACACAATCGATCTCCTGCTAACTCTTGTGTCTCTGTTCTGTTGGGTTGCACGCTCCTGCTATGTCCGGCGGCGGAGCGCACGATGCCGGGTTCCTCCATCATCAGGTTTCGTGAAAATCGTCATCGAGTACAATGCATCATTTACCGATCGAGCAATCGGCTACCGCTGCATCGCCCCATCGGGCCGCAGCGCTGCCGTCTTATGGTTCTCTCCATGGCTGCATCGATCCATGTCGCCGTTGCGTCGCCCCTTCGGGCCGTCACGTGGTTCCCGCCGCCGCCCTGAGGCTGTTCCCGTGGTTGCCCCATATCGCGCGCTGCCGCTACGTCGCCCCTTCGGGCCGTAGTGCCGCGGCCCGCGGTCAACCGCCGCACCATGACCGTTCGCTCCAGGCTGTCCCCGAGGCTGTACTGACCCTCGCGCTGCCGCTGCGTCGCCCCGTCGGACCATAGCGAGCGTGGCACTCGATTCCTGCAACCGCGCTGAGGTCTTTGCCGCCGTCGCCCCGACCAGCCTGCCGCCGTTGCGTCGCCCCTTCGGGCTGTAACGCTGCGGCCCGCGGTCCACCGCCGTCCACGCGCGTTGACTTCTGTGTGATATGCGCCGCGCCGCCTCCCTTGGCGCGGAAACGTCACCGTCCGCGTCGGTCTTCTCACGCTGTCGGGTTCGTCATCGCCTACTTCGAGTAACGCCGCCGTGCTCCTTCTCTAGCCGCCGCCGCCTCCTTAGGCCGCCGCCGCCGCTGCTCTTCTTCCGCGGCTTCACGTCGACTACCTCGACACCGGTGAACCCCCACTCGACACCGACCACGGCGTTCTTCGCATGGCTACCTCGACTACGGCTACACCACCTACGCTCTCGGCTACCTCGACAAACGGCATAAAGGGTTACCATCTTGCTTGAGCAACCTCGTCGGTTGCCACTCCAGCCACGACTCCGCGATGCATCGACCGTTACGACTGTGGGGGGGTGTCCGTCGGCTTGCCTTCGGATTCTTCTCCAGTGACGCTACCGTTATGACTGCGGGGGATGTTGAGTATCATTGTTTTTATGAAAACATAGGATAGCGTAGGATTTATTCCACCTTGCCTTGTACTCCAAGACTTTGTATTCCTATATATATGCCCACGAGGCTCAAGCAATACAACAACTATTCCACCAAATCCCTCTCTCCCTTTTAACAGGCTTGACTAGCATTTAACTGGTGAGGAAAATGGTGAGCTCGTGCATTTAATTGTAACGGGTAGTTAGGAGGTGGTTGTTGACGCCGGGTCCATCTCATTTGGACAGTAACTACATGCATCTGGGACAGAACCCGTGCACTGTACTATCTCCGTCTGGGCTTTTAAGTCCCCTCGACCGAAACACAGGGATCAACACGCGTGTTTTGTTGCTTTCGCTGTCGGGCCCGGGCTCAGAGGAGAAAAACGAGCCATGCTAAGCAGGGTCTGAGTAAGCAAAAACATGGTCAAAAACGTAGATAACTAGTTGATTGGTTGTCTGCATTGAGGGTCTTGTCATCGAGATGCATATTTTATCCGGCGTTTGGTTGCATATATGCATATGATTACCAGCGTTAACAACAAAACTTAACAGCCATCGGGTTGGGCTTGACATTTCGTCAAACACTTTGAGCGCGCCGGAGTTTCCACTGCCCATCGTGCCCACCAGCAGCTCCCGGCGATCGTGGACGCGCCCGACTCGCCGTCGTGGCCGTGGCCGCGCCCGGCTCGCCGCGGTCGTGGATGAGCTTGAGCTGGCCGTTGTTGAGGATCTTGCCGCGCTCGTCACCTCTCGGAGAGCCTCTGCGTCGGCCGCCTCGTCTTCGCTGGCTCCGCCCGCACTCTTGTCGTCGTCGCCGGCGACAGCGGAAACGTCACGCCGCCCCGCCTGCTCCACCACCACGTCCGCGCCGGCGTACCTCGCATCCGCGTGCACGCCAACGTCCGCGCCTCCGCGTCCACCTCCACACCGGCGTACCTCGCTGTGCTGATGAGCAGAGACGCCGCGCTGTCGTTCCCGCCGCCGGGGCAAGCCAGCTTCGGGATGGTGTGCGCGAAGCCGCTGACGGCCTTGACCCGCATGCCGCCCGCGCTAGCGCGCGCGAAGGCCGCGACCACGTCCCTCTCGGACACCGGGTACGCGACGGCTGCCACGGGGCAGTCCGGGCGGTCGCTCGACCAGGCGCCGTATGCGTTCGAGAGGACGCAGCCCGCGTCGCCGTCGCCGCCATAGCGCACCAGCGGGCAGAGCACGAGCTGGCGACGACGGCGGAGTCGTCTCCCTCGGCGTTGGCGTCCTTGTCCTTGCAACCGCCGCTGCCGTCGCGCCCGGCAGTAGGGCGGCGCTGACAAGTAGCTGGCGCCGTAGGCCGGCGGGAGCGTGCGGCCGCCGCTGTTGCTGGACTTGGCGGCGAGGAGCAACAGTAGGCGCTCCTGGAGGCAGTGCGCACACACGCCGACCAGCAGCTCCCTCAGGGGGTTGAGGATTAGGGAGAGAGAGAGGGATTAACTGGAGACACACGTCTCCAGAGAGCCACCCACGTGCGCCTCGAAGCATCTCTCGGGTCTGGCTCTCGGGAAACTGCCGATTCGGCCGTTCCCAACAGGCCAGGCCCAGGGGTGCTTTAAGAACCGTGCTCGGGCTGAACAGTGTATGTGAGGAACCAAACAACCGAGGTTTGAAAAGATGATGCACCGCGCGGCCCTGGTTGGCCTCGATGCAGGCAACCAAACTCGTCCTTAACTATTCGAAGCTGCCTTAGTCCATGCGTTCCGGTCGAGGGGACCTAAAAACCCAAATGGAGATAGTAGTACCGATTAAAAGGCCGGCCAGCCTCGATCACGCGCCCTTAATTCAAAGTCCACTCGTAAACAGATCCCTGCTTTTTCGCTGGGCTTAGTTGGTGCTACATGTGTTAAGAGCATGGTTAATAATACAATCAATGGTCGGCTATAAAAAGTTGTCATGTCATCTACAACCAACCTCTTAACTGGCATGGCCCATCTTACATCCTCACAAACAGGGCCGTATATGAGCATGTGCAACAGAAGCGACCGAACAGGGCTCCTAGCACTAGAGGGCCCTTTTTTGTTAATCAAGGTGTTAATTGAAGCATTAGGTACTAGAGTAAAGAGCTGTTAGAAATATTTTACACCAAGCCACCTCAGGCATCTCTCTAATCAGGACCCATCAGTTCCTCTCTCAGCTCTCTCTCCATCTCACGGCTCTTCCAAAATAGCACAGTACAACTAAAACAAGCAGATTAGATACGGAAGCCGACGAGGAGCACACGGAGGCTCCACTCCCTATAATCTACACGTCCATTATTGTCTGAGGATGGATGGAGTTAATGAAGTTTGAGTTTGGTTTCATCCAATACAAGAAGTATACTGTGTATGACAATAAATCACATTTATTTCAGCCCCACACCCCCAGCTGTGTTTCACTGTTTTGTCAGATGCTGAGAAGGAGTGAAGTACTTACTACGTCCGTGGCCAACAAGCGGGGCTGTGTCGAAGGATGTCGACCAGGCACAAGCTCGGGTCAAGGGCACCGGCCATGAGCATGAAGCCCACGTCCTCGATCAGGAGCACGACGTACAGAACATGGTGGCTGAGGAGGAGCATGTTCATGCCGAGCTTAATGGTGACGGAGACGACCTGGACGCGGATGACGTACACGGGATTTTGTCATGCTTCGGTGCAGTACCGCTGGATGCAGGAAGGCAGGCCATGGTGACGGCATCCAGGGCATACGCGGTGTCGCTGGCCGCTGCCGCACAGGACACAACAAGCTTGGACGATGGTTGCATCAATTTGCTCGTCGTCAATGGCGTAGTCGTCCACCTGGCTTTCTTCCTAGACGTTTCTCGCTGGCCACAGGAAAGCATGACTTGGTTTCAGCAGCTAGGGCGGACACCATGTCGTTGGCCGTGTTTGTACGGGACGCGGCAAGCTCGAACGACTGCCTCATTCGTCCTCAACGTCAACGTTGTTCCCCGTCGGCCGCAACATTGTTCTCTGTCAGCCACATAGCCTTCCTTGTTCCTCTTGGTTTTTTCCCATGTCCATGTTGCCAAAGGAGAAGAAGATGAGCGCAAAGAAGAAACATGTAGAGGGAGGAAGAAGAACATGAGCAGTGTCAGTTATGGTGGAGAAGGAGAGTCCCTGAGAAGATGACTTCATGTTGAGTGCATTAATTAGGTTGTTGGGAGCTAGTGGCCGAGGTCCTTGCGTGTGGTGTGGTCTGCTGTTCACTGACAAAGTCAGGCCAAAAAGGACACCGAATACAGGCCTACAATATAAAAGATACATGAATCATAATCTCCTAATACATACTATTTAATATAGCAGTGTGAATCCCAAGACAAATAAATGGAGGAGATTTTGATGAGTGTAGTCGCCGTGTGCTCCAATGCAATTTCGGATTAGATACATGCTATCTATGGGTCCTTTAAAGTTCTGCTTTCAGCTAGTGTAACTTTTTGTGAACAACTATACTGGTTGGCAAAAACATTATTGTTTTTCTTTCACACATATGGCATAATTTTTGATTTGCACTGAGCCTCCGATTTTCCCAGTATGGTCCTGCTCACAAAGTTTATTGGATCTCGTGTTGCAGCTGGCTACTAACCAAGAGTCTGCTTTTCTTCTTTCTCTTCTTCTCTTTCCTCTAAGTATATATATTATTCTATTCCTTATAGTTTACTTATGTCGAGAGGGGCCTTTTGGAGGCCGAGCTACATGGCTCCTGTTATCTCGTCCAATCATTGTCACGTTGGGATTTGCGTGCATGCTTTTCAGACTAGTGGAAATACATCAGTGCCATGCGTTGGTGTGCTGGTTGTGTACATGGGTACCCGTTCTGTCTGATTGCACGAACAAGTGGGCGAGCTCTGCTGACGGCTGCGGTGTGTGTTAAAGCAGATGGTTGAGTTTAATGCCGAGTGTGACAGGAAGGAAAAGATTCCCAACAGTGAGACTATGCATGCAACTAAGACGGCTAGTGTTATGCTACAGACCAAGTAAAATGGTTTTTTTATTTCGAGAACAAAATATGTCATTGTTAATTTTAGGGAAAATCACAGAACAAAAAATGAACTAAAGCCACAAACAGTAAGATATAAAAAGGCTGAGACGCTTGGCGAGTTATTATTTTTTAAATATCTGAAAATGTAGTCACATACTGGATGGTCTACTGTCATGCTATTGCGAGAAAATGGATTAAATCCTCTACGGAACGATCAGGAGGAAATGGCCAAAGGGTTTGCAATCTCTCCTAGCACGCCAGGGGTGTGGGTGTCGAGGAAATTAAAATAAGTCAATTCATACGATAATTTTTGGTGCATGGTTAGCTGATCGAAGAAAATATTGGTGAGGGTGCAACTGAGATCAAATAATGCTGTATCTATGGCACTGCGTGCACATCACCATTATATGGTTACTACAGTATGATTTTTTGGTACAAAACGGCATTTGCTGTTGAGATTTTGCTCGGTGTTTCAAAATTTACAAGTGACAGTCAGTATGCTTTGTAATGGCATGGCGTCCACAATAGGAGTCGTGCGAATCATGCCTTAAAATACTCAATTAAGGTGAGCCGGATTTTTAATATGGTGCAATGGATTTATTTTAGGTTTTTTTAAGAAAAATATGAAAGATAAAAAAAAATTGAAAATAGGATTTGTCGGTGGTTTGATGTTTTTCTTTATGTAGGTATGTTTCAAAGCACAGAGCGGCATCCTTGTCATGTCGTACCATCTACAAAGCCTGCATAGCGGTCTTTAGAATACAAAATTAGATGGTGCCAATGTTTTAATGTGGTTCTCGTGATATTAAGCAAGTGTTTTTCTTTTAAACAGTTTAAATATAAATAAAGGAGTTTTTTTTTGAAAATGTGATATGTATGTGGTTTGAGGTTTGTCTTTTTATTGTTGTATCCATTGTGTGCTGGAGTGGTTGCCGGTGGGAGAGTGGCAGGCAGGAGAGAGGTTTGTAGGAGTTTTGAGGGACATTTTCGGATAAACGGATTGCGTGTCGAATTCAGAACAGTGCTTATATCACCCACATAAATTTCCGGTAGTCTGACGCACATTTGATCCATGTCATTTTCCAAACAGTTTTTACATGATCGTTAATTATGCAGGCAAAACATCAGCATGGGGGTCTTATCCATCAAGTAAAATGGGAAAAGCCATCAAGGGTAAACGGTGGAGAGAAACTCCAGTTTTCACAGATAAAATTGAACTCAAAAAATGATGGACGTACGTGTAATTAATCGTTATACTGTTTGCAAAGTTCGCGGCGAGTGGGGTGGCAGTTGTCTTGGCTGGATAGATCTCCTACCTAATTAAATGACATACATGTCCGTGACTTTGATTGGGTGTGTGCTCAGTGGTAGAGGGGACAGCCTTTACCACAGGTGGTAGGATGTCTGACATGGGATAGCACTTTTGCTGAAGGGAGAATATGGTGGCTTGTAAACAGCCGGAGGATGAAATACGGGACAGTAATACAGGGCTGCGTCTGATCACCACAAAGATTGACATGCAGGATAAAGAGCACCATGGTGCTCGGTCTCCAAACAGCATTTTCGACTTATGTCACCCTATTATACTTGCTTTGATTGGGCGAATTAATGAGCCAGAGAAGACACGTCGCATGCAATCTCGAGGCGCCAGGCTGCATGCATAAATTAATTAGTTACCTTTCTCGTAAATGAAGCAACGGCCAATGCATGCACGATTATAAAGGGCCTTCCTCTCGGACAGGGATTTTTGAGACATGTGGCCACGCGTTACCGCTATCCGGTGCGTCCGTGCGCGTCGTGATTGATACTTTTTTTTAGACATCAGTACGCGATTGATACTTATTATAGCGCATTCGCACTACCTGACACGTTATCACCAACATCCGCGAATATGTCGTGATATACGCTTGGAGTGGACCAGATGAGATTTATGCTCGTATGGATACAACCTTGACTAATACAAAAAAAAGGAAGCGTTCGCTTTTCTTTCTCCAGAAGAAAGAAAAGGCGATCTAGCTTCTACGGCCAGCAGACTCGCCTCCGCCGCCGGCCTCCGGCGGCTCCCCTCCTCTGGCGATTTTGGTCGTCGGTGGTGAGGGGGGTCGCCGGATCCACAAGTGTGGAGCGATTTTTAGACTCTCGTAGTTTAGGATTTTAGGTTGTTCATTGTTTTTGCTTCGGCGGCGGCGATGGTGGTGCTACATAAAGTTTTTTCAGATTCTACTCCGACGAGGCGATCAGTCCTATGGTTGAGGATGGATTTGAAAATCAGTCTGTTCAAGTAATGATGGTGTGGCGGTGGCGACATCCTCGTGGTGGACCTGTGTCCTCGAGCTCCGCCGTTGCGATGGCGTTTGCTCCAGTGCCGACGCGGAGCTTGGGAGATAGTCCAGGAGCGGATGCAGATGGGTGGGGCGATGGGAGGGACGCGTGATAAAAACAGGAGGAGGGAGAGAGAGGAACTGAAGTTGATGGCTGGCTTCGATTTCACTCTTTCTGTTGTTTTTCATGGGTCCTGTAATAAAGTAGTGGTTAAAAAGAGTTTCTTATGGTACTAGCTTCCGTGAGCTGTGAGAGAACTTCTGCTCTCAGTTGAGTTGGGTGGCGTAGTTCCCCCATTGGTAGTAACCTTTAGTTTCGGTCCAAAACTGGATGTTTGTTCTGCTTCGATATATAATATTAGGGCAGGGGGGGGGGCAACCCCTTTCTTTCAAAAAAAAGATGATAACTGCATTGACGACATCTGGAAGATGGTAGATGGTGTGCTGGATTCATGGTTCATGGATGGCACGTATGGTTTCCTTCTCCGACGTCTTAGTCATATGGGGGTGCCAGATCTAGAGTTTGATAGCGTGTCCGGGGTGTTGCCCGGTCTGATTCGTTCAACGGTAATTGTTTCGTCTTTGGCGAACCACCTTGGAGGTCCGCAAAGCTGCATATCAACGATGGAGCCGCTTCGAGCTCGGGTATGAAGGTGATCCGTCATTTTTTTTATGGTCGCTGCCGTGGTGGTGCCAGAGACAAGTGACGGGCGTTGGTGTCAAGCTCAAAGGATTCTTCGGTCTCGTTTGTAATTTTACTTCTTGGCTGATATTTCTTTGTGCAAAAGCTAGCGTTTTACTATCTTTTCAGTTTTACCAGGTCAGCATGTATGTAGTTTGTACTATGATTCTTATGATATACTAGTAAGTGTGCACGTGCAACGCACGTATAATTATTGGTTGTATTTCAAATAGATGCCAACATGTGGTAGATAAAAGGTTGCTTTGCGTCTTGTGGCGTATAGGAAAGCTTGACAACGCATGAAACGATGAATGTTCATATCTGGTACCCACAAAGTCACAAACATACATAAACTGGAGAATATAAATCAACCCATACAGCTCGTAATTGCATGCCTCCGTTTACTCTTTATATGCATCAAGATGCTCTTGACATGTAAATGTTTAGTTCATTCTGCACGAAGTGTCAAAGCACTAAAAATTCAAAGCTAAACTTGGCAAGCAACATACACAATTCTACAATGTTTTCCCTCTTTCATCTGTGTTCATCCTCCTCCAAGCCAACAAGCTTTCATACCAAAATGCAAAAAGAACAATGCGCTGAATAAGTACAAGGTAGACACAGGAAAACAATAGTACAAATAACATCCCGGAACACAATGGGGACATATGGAGAAGCACCAGTTGTAGAAAAAAAATGCAAGTCATGACCAATTTTGATAGTTTTTTCTTTACACCCACCTATGTGTAATACTATCAAACAATAAAAATAATTTGGTGGTCATTAGTTCCTAACCATTAACCGAATGAACAGCGAAAGGACCTTAAAGTATTTATACATAGAAGAATAGTAAAAATATATATTTATTTATAGATGGTTCATGTGAGAAGAAAAAAAAATCACATCTTGCAATTTAGACCATCCAGACCCTTTATGAAGTGAAAGAAGTTCCAAATGTAACAACTTAAAATAAACCAACTCCAGCAGTACAAGTGTTACAAATTAAGAAAAAAACAAATAATGTGTTGATGACACATGTAAACGACATCTGCTAAGAAACACCGAAGATATAAAGATAGCACACTCTTGGTTAGTAATGCATAGAAACCTTATTTTGAAGTATACAAGTCAGCACAGGCACGCCGTGTAAGTTCACAAGAGACCATAAATGCTGGCTGGTCAGTTGTCTTACAAGCAACATAAATTACCGGCACTCCGGCATCATCCCCTGAGAAGGGGCGATCGGTGCGACACCCTCGGCGGTTCACGAATTACCGGCACTCCGGCGGCGTCCCCTGAGAAGGAGTTGTTGGTCCTCGACTCCTTGTCGCCATGCCGAGTGGAGGCCAGTTGTGGTGGTTTTTCTTGGGAGAGATAGGATCGTGATCCAGGAGGTCGAGGTGATGGATGTGCAGGGCCGTCGATGAGGGTGGCCGAGGTGGGCGACCGCACAGGGCCCCCTAAGCAAATGGGGCCCCAAAATCATTAATCTGGCGCTAATTATATAGCATGTCACGAATGATCTTATCAACCAACGATTTCTTTCCTTCTCTACGCACCCCTGCATGCATGGGATTTCTTACCTTGATTATCTCCCCTGCATGCGTCTGATTCCTTTCCTTTATTTTCCCCCACATATAACTCTCTACTGCATGTACCATTTATTTCCGGATCTTCTAGCGCCGTAATTGCATGCATGATGATTAGGGAGGAAAGGAAATCACGTTGGTGAACGCTCCATTCGCGGGGCCAATTTTTTTAGCTTAGAGTTTGAGTGGAAACAATCTTTCGAAGGGAATCAAAGAGCTGGGAATAAAAAAAGGCTTAATACTTTAGAATTCCCTAAAAATAAATACACACATAATAATGAGAAATAATTATCAAAGGGACTTGTTTTAAATAATAAGACCCTATTTATATATTTTTTGTGATAAAACTTTTGATCTATTCATCTTGAAGACCCTATTTACATTTGATGATCATATAGTGCAAGTGTGTAACATGGAGTACTCCGCACGATCCGATTCACGCCATGCGATCGGTTGGTCAGCACAGTGATCAATTCTTGGGTGATATATGTGACGAGGAGTGCACATTACACAAATTGATAGCCAAACCGTGGCATATCGTTTTTCTGCACTGAGGCCCCAAATTTAGCATATATATTTTTCGCATCGGGGCCCCAAATTCCCGGAGACGGGCCTGTGGATGTGTCAATGTGTGCAAATACCTGATTAGTTTTCTAATAAAATGTGATCATGATCAGTTTCCTAATAAAACGTGATCATGATTAGTTTCCTAATAAAACATGATCGTGATTAGTTCTCTAAGAAGACGCGATCATGATTAGTTTCCTAAGAAGACGCGATCATGATTATAGTTTCCTAATTGATCGGACGTGGAGTTTCATATGGTGAAGCACGGTCAGTCGATGTAAATTGTTAAGTGCACACAAAGCATGGATTAGGTTAAGGCTAGCCGTTAGATTAAGTTTAGTGAACTTAATCATGCGATCATAATGAATCCGTGTACGTTTTACAGGGTGCACGTAACAAAGTTCTTATTTGATTGTTTAATAGTAGTGAAGATAAATGAGAAACGTATTAACATGAAAAAAAATACAGCCTTGACTGCTACCGCGCCGCAGCATTGTTGTGGAGATGGCATAACTGCTCTGACGACCCTGGGCACACATGAATGATCACACGCGCTAGAGGCTTGTACATCTCCAAGCAGTCTCCTGCGGAGAAACAGAGGCCGAAGAGGAGATGGGTTATGCCCTGTACACGCGTTTCACAATTGATTTTTCACGTAAGTCTTTTACCTAGAGATAATCTCAATCTTGGATGCATATGCTGCAGCCTCCGTTCACTGCCATGCATCATTGCCACACCAACCAGTAGTTCTGGGTCGTCTCCACTGTGCATGGATATTTTTCGTCATAAATTGGAAATGTCGGAGTCATTATGATTCGCAGCGCCGCTGGGTGTAATTGATGAGCGCAGGGGCGTTTTAATTTGCCATAGCGCATGCTGGCTATCCATTACTGAATTATTGTCGTTCGGTGGGTGCGCACGCGTCGCGTGGTATTAATGTTGTCCCTGCCTGTTGGTATGTCTTCATTTGTTTTGAACGATATCTTGCGATTAGCGTACGCCTAATTATATATGTAGTGTGGAGTAAAAACTATATCACGACTTGCGTTAATGCTCCATGCACATAACTGTAGGAAATGTATTAGATAGGCCAGCTACGTACACAGCATGTGCTAGCAGATACATGCAGATACATGCAGTGCAACCAACCAACCCACGGAGTATAAAAAATGGAGAAGGAGCACTGAGAAGAAGGGTCGGGCGGCATTGACAAGCAACCCAGAAGTTTAATAAAAACGTGGGGAGCATGATTCATCTAGCGGTTGGGACTCATGGACTGATGGACACTTCATTTAGTGCTCGCGCGTTTGTTTGTTGCCGCAACCTAAATGAACGCGCGTCCGCTTTTCGTCCGCCTGCTGACTCATTTGCGTCGACGTGTACACGACGCGTACATGAAACAGATGCGTGCAACACGCGCCTACTCCCCCTGACCCGTCAGTCGGTGTCACATTGGCCATCCTCTTCCATCCATATCGACGGAAAACCCTCGCCCGCCCCTGCCCTGTCGCCGCCGCTGCCCCTTTCCGGTGCCTTTGCCAGCAGCCGGTGCCGACACCTCCCACGTTGCCGCCACCACCGCCGGGGCACCGAAACTTCCCCCTTTGACGTCACCGCGAGCAGGAAGCCATCTCTCCGCCCCGGCCAGCTCCTTCGTTCGACACCGCCTGCTGTCCTGACGCCGGCACGCTCGTCGGATGCCGCCAGGCCAGCTACCTGGTCCAAGGGAGGCGCTCTCTCTTCGTCGGCCAGCTTCTTCGTCGACGCCCGCAAACTGTTCGACAGTTTGCCAAGGTACAAAATGTGTCGGTGCATGCCGATCCAAATCATAAATAGGGCGGACGCCGAGCGGGCGACCGACCCAAACCGATAAAAAACGGACAAAATCACCGTCCATTTGGGTCGGCCTGTTTGAGTTTCTCTTATCACCAGTGTCCAATTTTATTGGGTGGGTCCCACAGCACATGCTCCAAACTACCACAATATAGTACTGGCCATGATTAAATGCTTCTCCGATCAAGAGAGGGACTTGGAGCGGAGATGGGGGGAGACAAGCCATTCTCTAGCGCTAGAGTCACTTCCACAGTGGAATAACTCCATCTCCCTGTCTTCCTCGAACTCCCTCAGATCCGCACGAACCCGACCTTTCCCTCTCACCGTCTCAGATCCAAGCAGCGACGGGACAACCATAGGCGGGCAGGAATCCATCCAGGTAAATCCACACATCGATCCACGCTTTCCCAGTCCTGCTCAATCTTTGAGAACTAGCTAGGTCTCGTTTCATTCTTTTTGCCAGCGAAGTTCCATGCTCTTCATGCCATGCATATCTTTTAGCTTAGATTTCAGCAGGCTGGTTGGCACAAGTTGCTGATGTGCTCTTTTGTTTCTTGTTTTGAGTAGCGGGGGCAATGGCAGGCGGAGGGGTGTCGCATCTGTGGAGGGAATGGGGGATTCAAATCCTTGTCCTTTCGAGCTTCGCGCTCCAAGTGCTCCTCCTCGTCTTCGGAGGGATGCGTCGGCGTGGCCTCTCCACCTCGCTGAGGGTAGCCCTCTGGATAGCGTACCTGTCGGCGGACTCCACGGCGATATACACCCTGGGCCATCTATCCATCACCAGCGGCGGGTCACGTGAGCACCAGCTGGCCGCGTTCTGGGCGCCCTTCCTCCTGCTGCATCTCGGCGGGCCGTACAACGTCACCGCCTACGCGCTCGAGGACAACCGTCTCTGGCTGCGCCACCTGCAGACCCTTGTTGTGCAGGTCCTTGGAGCTGCTTATGTCCTCTACAGATACATGGCCGACAGCGGGACCTTGCTTCAGCTGGCCTCAATCTCCATGTTTGTTGCCGGCATTGTCAAGTACGGTGAGAGGACATGGGCACTCAAGCGTGCCAACGACAACAAGAGCAGCTCTGGTAAGGCGGTTGACCCTTATGAATTACTGAGACAGGATATGGGTGACGACGAAGTACTGCTCCGAGCGCACTCCCAGTTCGCCATCTGCAAGTCCGGCTTCGACGATACCAAGGTGGTAATGCGCCACAAGCCCCCAGACGAGGATTCACCTCGTCTCTTCCCTTTCTATGACGAGGATATATTCAAGTTGGTGGAGATGGAGCTGTCTCTGATGTACGACACACTGTACACCAAGGCAGCAGTGATCCACACATGGTATGGCTTCTGCATCCATTCCATCTCGCTGGTTGGCACATCAGCTGCCTTGTGCTTGTTTCGGCTCAGGCTCAGCAGAGGGGATCATGCGTACAACAGGGTAGATGTAGCCATCTCTTACATTTTGCTGGCTGGGGCTTTGGTCCTGGAGGTCATATCAGCATGTAGGGCAGTATTGTCTAGCTGGACATGCTGTTTCGTTCTCCGCAAGGCGCAGGATTACAGCGGGAGCACTCGGGCTGCTTGGCTAGAGTGGCTTCACTATTATGTCATCTCTTCACTTCGCAAGCCTTTGAAGCCGGCAAACAGGAGACTGTGGCGGGGCACCATTGGGCAGTATAACATGCTCCATCTGTGCACCCGGGACCGGTCCGGCCTCGGGAGCAAGTTGGCAGCCAAGATAGGGCAGGAGGACTGGTGGAACAAGCTGCATTTCTCGGGCACTTTCTGTGGCAGCGATTCGTTGTCGATGCAGCAACTCAAGGGATTGCTCTTCAAAATGATACGACAGGATGGGTTTGCAAAGCTAGTGGGCTCTTTGAGCACAATGACCACAAGAGGCAGCTTTATCCTGGAGCAGAAGCGAGCGTTCAAGGGTGTTGCCAAATGGACTGTGCTCAACATTGAGTTGGACGAGAGCATCGTTATATGGCACATCGCAACTGATTTGTTCATCTGGGAATCCAAGGCTGGCCATGAAGTAGAGCTTATT
This sequence comes from Triticum urartu, assembly GCF_056163025.1. NCBI lineage: Eukaryota > Viridiplantae > Streptophyta > Magnoliopsida > Poales > Poaceae > Triticum > Triticum urartu. The sequence continues at coordinate 79,680,464 of NC_141874.1, forward strand.
GAGGCTACAAGGGTGCTATCCAATTACATGTTGTTCCTGCTGGTGGCAAAACCCAACATGCTACCTGGCCGTGAACGCCGCACGGTACATCTTACGCCCTCCAGGATCCTGGAAACAATATGGCGGGTGCATATCTTAGGTGACGAGGACAAATCTGTGAGGGCATCTCCCGGAAGCTGGAATAAGTGCTGTGTACTTAAGGAATTGTTCCACCATGAAGGCCCGAATGGCTCCAGGATCACTCAGGCTCAGAGGGAGAAGCTTGCCGAGATACTGTTTGCCGACTGGTCTTATGAGGGGGCATGTGCATGTTGCTCTTCAGGCCCTCAATTTAATTATCTCATATTCTTTGAAATTACTTTACCACATGCACTAATTTTACCCCTCTATCTCAGGCGCAGCAACTTGATTCGTATCCAGAGGTTCTTGAAGGGTCACGTGGCGAGTTGTACAGGTGTGCAAGCAATCTCGCCAAACAGCTCCTCCACTTGGGTAGGCCTGACACGTTGGAACTCATCTTCTCCGTGTGGGTGGAGATGATGCTTTATGCTGCGGATCACTGCCCCCGAGATTCCCATGCCAGGGAGCTCAGTAATGGCGGCGAGTTTATCACCATCCTGTGGCTTCTGGTACAGCACTGGACGTACGTCTACAAAAACAAAATAGCATGTTAGTGACATGTTGATCAATTGAAATTACAGGGAACTTCCAAACTGAGACATATTGTCAGCCTCTCCTCACGCCACTTCACCATTTTAGAGCCGTAACAAGGAGCTCGATGATCTTACTGATGATTAACGACATGTAATAATTAATAATGTATGCTGTGTTTTTTTAGCTGTATGTTGTGTTTCCTGTTTATGATTTGGGCAGGCAGTCCACAATAAAATTGGCATAGAGAAATTATAATAAATTGCCATGGTGTATTTAAGAAAAATAATCATGGTCTAATTAGTAAAATTTCCATGGTTAAAAAAATAAATTGCCATAGTATTTACAATATAAAAATGGGCATGGGAAAATGTAAAAAAAATGATGTCTAAAAACATAAAAAAATTTGCCATGGCAAACAAAGTAAAATTTGCCATGTACATTGAAATAAATTAGCCATGGCAATAAAAGTCAATTTGCCATGGCAAACAATTTTTTTAAAATGTCATGACAGATGAAAGAAAATTGCCATGGGAATGACACTTAAAATTTGCCATGTATGTTAAAGTAAATTTGCCATGGGAAATAAAGTTAAAATTGCCATGAAAAAATAAAGAATAAACAAAATTGCCATGGCAAGAAAATTAAAAAATTTCCATGGAAAACTAAAACTTAAAAAATGTCATGACATATGAAAGAAAATTGCCATGGGAATGACACTAAAATTTGCCATGGGAAATAAAGTTAAATTTCCATGGAAAAATAAAGAATAAAAAAATTGCCATGGCAAACTAAAACTTAAAAAATGTCATGACAAATGAAAGAAAATTGCCATGGGAATGACACTAGAATTTGCCATGTATGTTAAAGTAAATTTGCCATGGGAAATAAAGTTAAAATTGCCATGGAAAATAAAGAATAAAAAAATTCCATGTCAAGAAAATTAAAAATTTGCCATGGCAAACTAAAACTTAAAAAATGTCATGACAGATGAAAGAAAATTGCCATGGCAATGAAACTAAAATTTGCCATGTATGTTAAAGTAAATTTGCCATGGAAAATAAAGTTAAAATTGCCATGGAAAAATATAAAAAAAATTGCCATGGGAAACTAAAACTTATAAAATGTGATGGTCAAAGAAAGAAAATTGCCATGGCAATGAGACTAAACTTTGCCATGTATGTTAAGGTAGATTTGCCATGGTAAGAAACGTAATTTTGCCATGGCAATAAAGTTAAAAATTTGCTATGGCTAACTATAATTAAGAAAAACATGGCAAATGAAAGAAAACTGCCATGGCAATGAAACTAAAAATGCCATGTATGTTAAGGTAAATTTTCCATGCAAAATGAATAAATAAATAAATTCATGGCTAGGCCATCCTCCCCACAACAAATTTGCCTACATTACGCATATAACCATTACAAACAAATAACTGAAACTTGACATGGTTTTTAAGACACAAATGTTTCCAAAACTTGCCATGTAAATGAAATGAAAAAGAATGCAAATTTGCCATGATGTATTTTTTTTCCATGGCACAAATATACCGCATGTCAATTGACATGGCAAAATTACCAAAGGATGGGGGGATTTACATTAGAAGTACAGAAGCAAAATCAAACCTCTTAAAAGTTGCAATGCTTAATGTGGTAATCATCAAACCTACAAAGTCAAATGGGAAACAAACACACACCATTTTACATTTTTGCTGAAGCCATGTGAACAGGAAAAAAAAGGAACACATATTTCTACCATGAACTCAAATTTGTTTTGTTTTATTACACCATGTGAACATGGCAACTTTGCTCTATTGTTGTACACTGTGTATCAAAAACAAACTATGTGAACAGAGACAGAGAGTTGCCATGGAAGTGGTCTGTGAACAGAAAGTTGCAGAGCAAAATTTGATGCAAATCATGGCAAATTTGCAAAATGCTTAAGTTGATGAAACAACCTAAGCTGATGCAAATTTGCAGATCAAAAACTTAAGCATGGCAGAGCATAATGGAAAAATGTTGTAAATAGATGATCACAGCCTGTGAACAGAACCTCAATTCAGTAAATTTACAAAGCGAAACATAAGCATATCAGCATAGCACAACCTCATGGAGTAGCATCAACTAAAAAACAAGCCGTATGAACAGAACGTTGCCATGGAAAGCGGTATACTTACAGCGGCCGGATTAGAAATCATGGCAAATTTGCCATGTGAACACAAGTTAAGTTGCAGTTTGAATCGTACTGAACCTCAATCCAGAAAAAACAGTTTGGCACATACATGCTGATCATCTCATTTGCTGAAAAATGATGACACAGAGTTACAGAAAATGAAAACTGCCATCTCTAAGATGCTAGGAAACTAACTACACACATAAAAAAATACAGTTTAACCGAACTAAAATGACGTCAAACATGACCAAAAAAATCTCGCCAATGGCCACTAGGCGTCCATCAATAGCATCATGTAGTAGAAAAATGGGGAGGGAGAAATGCTCACTGGGTGATTCATCGTCGGATCTGACAAAGGCCATGGGCACCGCGCCATTCTCCTCCTCCGTCTTCCTCTGCTTTGTGCCTCAAGCACCAAGGAGAATGGCTTTGACGGCATCTCCTCGGTCATCTTCCAGCGCGCGCAAATAATGTACTAATATAATTTGCCATGTGTTATTTTTAGCATGAACAAGTACTAGGGTGAAAATGACAACTAGGGATGGACAATGAAATATTGCATATCAAAATGCATCTGCCCATTCTGGATACGTCACTACAAGAATGGGATCAGACATCCAAAGTCATTCGATTGTTTTCCTTAGGGATGCACAACATATAAACTTCGTATTGATTTAAACCATCACATAATGTAAAATAGTGCGCTTCTCTGAAGAACATCTCAGAGCACAACCATTGCTACACTACATAGACGCCTGAAGTAGCGACGTTGCATACTACATAGGCAGAAAATTAACAACGCTAATGTAGAGCAACAAGCCAACAACTAGCCCAATACCCAAAAGCTAATTACACGTACATACACATTCCCTGCCTTGCAACAAAGATGGATTATTTTCATGAGGATGAAGAGAAAGACCTGCAGCGAGTTCCAGATCCTCGGCAGCACGGGTCAGCGAGGGCATCTGCACACGGCCTGACAAAATCGAAGCGAAGGGGGTCAGGGGTTGCGGTGCAGAGAAAGAGAGGAGGAGAGGGGCGACAGACCTCCATGGCGTCGGTCCGCACTGGCAGCAGCAGCAGCAGGGTCGCCAGCCGAGCAGAAGCTCGGGTGGGCCGTGGTGGTCTTCACTGCCTGGAGAAGAACCCCAGGCAGCTTCACCTACCACCGCGGGAGTTCCGCAGCCTGCGGCGGCGGCCACGGAACGCGGCGAGGGCGAGCAGCCGCATCAGACGTGAGACAGCCGCACCGAGGGGGTCGAGCAGCCCGCCGCGACGGCCTCTGATGACGGCGAGGACGCTCAGCTCGGCGGCGGCAGACTCCGATGGCTTCGAGGACGCTCAGCTTGGCGACGGCGGCCTCGGATGGCGGCAAGGACGGTCAGCTCGGCGAGGGCGAGGAGCGCGCAGATGGAGACGGCCTCGACGGCCGCCGTGAACCTCGGCCTTCCGCCCACGACGGCAGCTCGAGCCGGTCGGCGGATCCGGAACACGCCGGCCTGGTTCTTCGCGCCGACGAACATCGCTGCTAGCTACGCGCGGTCGGCCTCCGCCTCACTCTCGCCGTGTGTGGGAGGAATCGAGAAACAAGAACCGCAGCAGCTTCCGTGCGTTCTCAGCGATTTAGCACATCCGGCTGTCCATCTTGTTTTCCTTATGCTATTCCGTCCATCGGATCGAGCGTTCGGACGATATGGGTCATCAGATAAAAACAGGCGTTATAGCAACAAATAGTAAAAAACAAGGACCGCAGCAGCTTTCGTGCGTTCTCAGCGATTTGGGACATCCCGCCGTCCATCTCATTTTCCTGATGCAATTTCGTTCGTCGGATCGAGCCTCCGGACGATCTAAGCCGCCGGATCAAAAAAGGCGTTGTAGCAATGAATAGTAGTCAAAAACGCGTGCCACCGCATGCAATTCCAATGCCCTGCCGGGGGCATTTCCGTCATTTCGCATGGCTGGGAAAATATCCAATAGCGGCAGGGGTGAGCACCTGGTCGTCGCTCTCCCCGCAGGCCCGCATTTTGCAGCATGCTTTCTTACTGTTATTTATAATGTTTTTATGCATAATAATGCTTTATGAAGCAATTCTAATGTATTTTCTCTTATAACATGCAAGATTTACACAAAAAGGAAAAATACCGGCAGCTGAAATTCTGAACCTGAAAAAACTACATCAGAAATATCTATTCTTCACATCTCCAAATGAGCTAAAATTTCACGGAGAATTATTTTGAAATATTTTATAATTATTGGAGAACAGAACCACTGGAGGGGGGCCACCTGGTGCCCACAAGACATCAAGGCGCGCCAGGCCCCCCAGACGCGCCCTGGTGGGTTGTGGGTAGCCCAACCCACCTCCTGTGTCCATCTTCTGATACATAAGGTCTTTTGATCTAGAAAAAATAAGGAGAAGACTTTCAAAAACGGAGTGCCGCCGTCTCGAGGCGGAACTTGGGCAGGAGTACTTTTGCCCTTCGGCGGAGTGATTCCGCCGGGAGAACTTCCCTCCCGGAGGGGGAAATCGAAGCCATCATCATCCCCAACAACCCTCTCATCTTTGGAAGGCCAATCTCCATCAAGATCTTCAACAACACCATCTTCTCTCAAACCCTATTTCAACTTTTGTGTTCAGTCTTTGTACCAGAACCTTAGATTGGTACCTGTGGGTGACTAGTAGTGTTGATTACGAATTATAGTTGATTACTATATGGTTTATCTGATGGAAGATTATATGTTCAGATCCATATTATGCTATTTAATACCCCTCTAATCTTGAGCATGAATATCATTTGTGAGTAGTTACTTTTGTTCTTGAGATCACGGGAGAAGTCATGTTGCAAGTAATCATGTGAATTTGATATGTGTTCGATATTTTAATAATATGTATATTGTGATTCCCTTACTGGTGTCATGTGAGCGTCGACTACATGACACTTCACCATCTTGGGCCTAAGGGAATGCATTGTGGAGTAGTTATTAGATGATGGGTTGCTAGAGTGATAGAAGTTTAAACCCTAGTTTATGCGCTACTTCGCAAGAGACTGATTTGGATCCATATGTTTAATATTATAGTTAGATTTTATCTTAATATTTTTCTTGTAGTTGCGGATGCTTGCGAGCGGGTAATCATAAGTGAGAGGTTTGTTCAAGTAAGTACATCATCCAAGCACCGGTCCACCCGCATATCAAATTATCAAAGTAGCGAACACTAATCAAACCAACATGATGAAAGTGACTAGATGAAATTCCCGTGTGCCCTCAAGAACGCTTTACTTATTATAAGAGACCGTTTTGTCATGTCCTTTGCCACAAAAGGATTGGGCTACCTTGCTGCACTTTATTTACTGTTACCATTACTTGTCTGTTACAAATTATTGCTATCAAACTACCTGTTACTGACAATTTCAGTGCTTGCAGAAATTACCTTGTTGAAAACCACTTGTCATTTCCTTCTACTCCTTGTTGGGTTCGACACTCTTTACTTATCTAAAAGACTACGATTGATCCCTTATACTTGTGGGTCATCAAGACTCTTTTCTGGCACCGTTGCCGGGGAGTGAAGCGCTCTTGGTAAGTGGAAATCGGTAAGGAAAAATTTATACTACGTGCTGAAATTTATTGTCACTTGTCACTATGGAAAACCATCCTTTGAGGGGTTTGTTCGGGGTATCTTCACCTCAATCGGAAACACAAAGAGTTGCCCCTCAACCTACTGCACTGATAATCCTCAAGTGCAAGGAATCATCGTAGCACTTTCCAAAGGTGAAAGTGATAAGTATGGAGTGTCGAACCCACAAGAAGCTAAAGGTAAGATCAATATTCTCCCAAGTTCTATCTGCCACTGATATGACTCTACGTACACCGAACGTTTGCTTCCAACTAGAAAGGAGAAACAAAACTACATTGTGGGTATGAAGATGATAACTTTGCATGATATCGGATAACTAAAATGTAAAAATAGGTGTTGTTACCATAAAGTTAGAATATATTACTATATTATAAATAGCGAGTGTGGAATAATGATGGACCGGTGTGCGGAGTTGTCCTAGGCAATTGTTAACAAGAACGGTAGTCGTCATTGTAATTTTATATGAGGGAGAGACATAAGCTAACATACTTTCTCTCCTTGGATCATATGCACTTATGATTGGAACTCTAGCAAGCATCCGCAACTACTAAAGATCATTAAGGTAAAACCCAACCATAGCATTAAAGCATCAAGTCCCCTTTATCCCATACGCAACAACTCCCTTACTCGGGTTTAAACTTCTGTCACTCTAGCAACCCACTATAAGAGAATCATGAACGTATTGCAACACCCTACAGCGGGAATCCTTCACGTGTGCGCGGCACGAAAGGCACCATAGGACGGCACCAAAATAAAACATACAACTCAAACCAATCTATATCATCAATCAACTCAAAGACAAAAGAAATCTACTCAAAACATCATAGGATGGCAACACATTATTGGATTATAATATGTGGCATAAAGCACCATGTTCAAGTAGGGGATTACAGCGGGGTGCGGGAGAGTGGACCGTGTAAAAGAGATGAGGATGGTGATGATGATGGTGATGTTGATGAAGACGATCACCGCGGCGATGGTTCTCCCGATGGCACTCCGGCGCCACCAAGAGAGAGGGGGAGCAGTTCTCCCCTTTGTGCTTCCTCCTCCATGGCCTCCCTTTTAGATGGGGAAAGGTTCTCACTCTGGTCCTTGGCCTCCATGACGATGGTGACCCCTCCGCTTCCTCCTCTATGGCCTCCAATGATGTTGGTGTTGGGAAATGTAGCATGCAATTTCAAAAAATTTCCTCACCCTCACGCAAGATCTATCTAGGAGATGCATAGCAACGAGAGGGGTCGAGTGTGTCCACGTACCCTCATAGACCGAAAGTGGAAGCGTTAGGTTAACGTGGTTGATGTCGTCGAACGCCTTCACGATCCAACCGATCAAGTACCGAACGTACGACACCTCCATGTTCAGCACACATTCAACTCGATGACGTCCCTCGAACTCTTGATCCAGCAAAGGGTCGAGGGAGAGTTCCGTCAGCATGATGGCATGGTGACGGTGATGGTGATGTGATCCGCGCAGGGCTTCGCCTAGGCACTACGACGCTATGACCGGAGGAGTAAACTGTGGAGGGGGGCACCGCACACGGCTAAGAGAATATCTGATGTGCTATGGGGTGGCCCCCTGCCCCCGTATATAAAGGAGGGGAGGAGGAGGTCGAACACAAAGGGGGCGCGCCATGAGGGGGGCACTCCACTCCTAGTAGGATTCGCCCCCCTTTTTCCTTTCTTACCCGAGGGGAAAAGGAAGGAGGGAGAGGGAAAAGGGGGCGCCGCCCCCTACCCCTAGTCCAATTCAGACTGCCATGGGGGGGCGTGCGTCCACCCCTTGTGGCCCTCCTCTCTCTCCACTAAGGCCCATGTAGGCCCAATACTTCCCTGGGGGGTTTCGGTAACCACTCGGTACTCCGGTAAAATACCTGAACCACTCGAAACCATTCCGATGTCCGAATACTACCTTACAATATATGAATATTTACCTCTCGACCATTTCGAGACTCCTCGTCATGTCTGTGATCTCATTCGGGACTCTGAACAAACTTCGGTCACCAAAACACATAACTCATAATACGAATCGTCACCGAACGTTAAGCGTGCGGACCCTACGGGTTCGAGAACTATGTAGACATGACCGAGACACATCTCCGGTCAATAACCAATAGCGGAGCCTGGATGCTCATATTGGTTCCAACATATTCTACAAAGATCTTTATCGGTCAAACCGCATGACAACATACATCATTCCCTTTGTCAACGGTATGTTACTTGCCCAAGATTCGATCGTCGGTATCCTCATACCTAGTTCAATCTCGTTACCGGCAAGTCTCTTTACTCGTTCCGTAATGCATCATCCCGTAACTAACTCATTAGTCACATTGCTTGCAAGGCTTATAGTGATGTGCATTACCGAGAGGGCCCAGAGATATCTCTTCGATACGCGGAGTGACAAATCCTAATCTTGATCTATGCCAACCCAACAAACACCTTCGGAGACACCTATAGAGCATATTTATAATCACGCAGGACGTTGTGACGTTTGATAGCACACAAGGTGTTCCTCCGGTATTCGGGAGTTGCATAATCGCATAGGTAGAGGAATATATATAAGTCATGAAGAAAGCAATAGCAATAAAACTTAACGATCATTATGCTAAGCTAACGGATGGGTCTTGTCCATGATAACCCACAAGTATAGGGGATCAATTGTAGCCACTTTCGATAAGTAAGAGTGTCGAACCCAACGAGGAGCTAAAGGTAGAACAAATATTCCCTCAAGTTCTATCGACCACCGATACAACTCTACGCACGCTTAGCGTTTGCTTTACCTAGAACAAGTATGAAACTAGAAGTACTTTGTAGGTGTTTTTGGATAGGTTTGCAAGAAGATAAAGAGGACGTAAATAAAAAGTAGGGGCTGTTTAGATAAAGACACAATAAATTAATTGAAGCGAGTGTGGAAAAGTGGTGGTAGGAGTTGCGAAATTGTCCCTAAGCAATTGACTATTTTACTAGACCGATAGGAAGTTTTATGTGGGAGAGGCCACTGCTAGCATGTCATCCCTGACTTGGAATTCTATGCACTTATGATTGGAACTATTAGCAAGCATCCGCAACTACTAACGTTCATTAAGGTCAAACCCAACCATAGCATTAAGTTATATCGGTCCCCCTTCAATCACGTATGCATCAATTTCTATGCTAGGTTGAAGCTTATGTCACTCTTGCCCTCCAATACATAGTCCTATCAACATACAACTAACCCTATGGTGTGATCCACGTGCGCGCTCATATGACATAACCACAAGCAAATTAAATCAATCATAGCAATTCATCAACCACCGATAGGACAACGAAAATCTACTCAGACATCATAGGATGGCAACACATCATTGGATAATAATATGAAGCATAAAGCACCATGTTCAAGTAGAGGGTACAGCGGGTTGAGGGAGAGTGGACCGCTGTAGATAGAAGGGGGAAGGTGATGGAGATGTTCGTGAAGATGTCGGAGGTGTTGGTGAAGATCGCGATGATGATGATGGTGGCCCAGCGTTCCGGCGCCACCAGAAGAGAGGGGGAGAGGGGGCCCTTCTTCTTCTTCTTCTTCTTCTTCTTCTTCTTCCTTGACCTCCTCCCTAGATGGGAGAAGGGTTTCCCCTCTGGTCCTTGGCCTCCATGGCATGGGAGGGGCGAGAGCCCCTCCGAGATTGGATCTGTCTCTCTGTCTCTCTCTGTTTCTGCGTTCTCGTCTTCTGCCCTTTCACCGTTTCGTATATATATGGAGATCCGTAACTCCGATTGGATTGAAACCTTCGCCCAGATTTTTCTCCGAAAATTAGCTTTCTTGCGGCCAAAGTAGAGCAGCAACTGCCTTACGGGTGGCCCATGAGGGTCAGGGGCGTGCCCCCTGCCTCGTGCCCCCCTCGGGCACCGTCTCGCGTTGATTCTTCTTCCCATATTCTCCAAATATTCCAAAAATATTCTCCGTCTGGTTTTATCCTGTTTGGATTCTGTTTGATACGGGGTTTTTGCGAAACATAAAACATGCAACAAACAGGAACTGGCACTGGGGACTGGATCAATATGTTAGTCCCAAAAATAGTATAAAAAGTTGCTAAAAGTATATGAAAGTTGTATAATATTGGCATGGAATAATCAAAAATTATAGATACGACGGAGACGTATTAGCATCCCCAAGCTTAATTCCTACTCGTCCTCGAGTAGGTAAATGATAAGAAAATATAATTTTTGAGGTGGAATGCTACCTAGCATAATCTTGATCACATAATCTAATCATGGCATGAATATTAAGACACAAGTGATTCAAAGCAATAGTCTATCATTTGACATTAAGACAATAATACTTCAAGCATACTAATAAAGCAATCATGTCTTTTGAAAATAACATGGTCAAAGAAAGTTATCCCTACAAAATCATATAGTCTGGCTATGCTCCATCTTCACCACACAAAATATTCAAATCATGCACAACCCCTATGACAAGCCAAGCAATTGTTTCATACTTTTGACATTCTCAAACTTTTTCAACTTTCACGCAATACATGAGCATGAGCCATGGACATAGCATTATAGGTGGAATAGAATGTGATGGTGGAGGTTGTGTGTAGAAGACAGAAAGGAGAACGTCTCACATCGACACGGCTAATCAACGGGCTATGGAGATGCCCATCAATTGATGTCAATGTGAGGAGTAGGGATTGCCATGCAACGGATGCACTAAGAGCTATAAGTGTATGAAAGCTCAAACTGGAAACTAACTGGGTGTGCATCCAACTTCCTTGCTCATGAAGACCTCGGGCATTTGAGGAAGCCCTGTTGGGGAACGTTGCAGAAAACAAAAATTTTCCTACGGTTTCACCAAGATCCATCTAGGAGTTCATCTAGCAACGAGTGATTAGATGCATCTACGTACCTTGTAGATCGCGAGCGGAAGCGTTCAAAGAACGGGGATGATGTAGTCGAACACGACGTGATTCAAATCACCGAAGATCTTAGCACCGAACGGACGGTGCCTCCGCGTTCAACACACGTACAGAACGGATGACGTCTCCTCCTTTCTTGATCCAGCAAGGGGGGAAGAGAGGTTGATGAAGATCCAGCAGCACGACGGCGTGGTGGTGGATGCAGGGCGTCACAGTAGCAGGGGAGAGAGGAAGCACCAAAGGCTGAGGTATGAAATCCCTCCTCTCCCCCACTATATATAGGAGAGCCAAGGGGGGTGGTGCGCAGCCTAGGAGATCCAATCTCCTAGGTGCGGCGGCCAGGGGAGGGTTTCCCTCCCCCCCAAGGCACCTCGGGGTGCCTTCCACCACTTGGACTCCTCCGTGGTGGAAACCCTAGGCGCATGGGCCTAGTAGGGCTGGTGCCCTTGGCCCATATAGGCCAAGGCGCACCCCCTACAGCCCATGTGGCCCCCCGGGACAGGTGGCCCCACCCGGTGGGCCCCCGGGACCCCTCCGGTGGTCCCGGTACAATACCGATAACCCCGAAACTTGTCCCGATGGCCGAAACAGCACTTCCTATATATAATTCTTTACCTCCGGACCATTCCGGAACTCCTCGTGACGTCCGGGATCTCATCCGGGACTCCGAACAACATTCGGATTACTGCATATACATATCTTCATAACCCTAGCGTCACCGAACCTTAAGTGTGTAGACCCTACGGGTTCGGGAGACAAGCAGACATGACCGAGACGACTCTCCGGTCAATAACCAACAGCGGGATCTGGATGCCCATGATGGCTCCCACATGCTCCACGATGATCTCATCGGATGAACCACGATGTCGAGGATTAATCAACCCCGTATACAATTCCCTTTGTCAATCGGTATGTTACTTGCCCGAGACTCGATCGTCGGTATCCCAATACCTTGTTCAATCTCGTTACCGGCAAGTCACTTTACTCGTACCATAATGCATGATCCCGTGATCAACCACTTGGTCACCTTGAGCTCATAATGATGATGCATTACCGAGTGGGCCCAGTGATACCTCTCCGTTATATGGAGTGACAAATCCTAGTCTCGATCCGTGTCAACCCAACAGACACTTTCGGAGATACCTGTAGTGCACCTTTATAGTCACCCAGTTACGTTGTGACGTTTGATACACCCAAAGCACTCCTACGGTATCCGGGAGTTACACGATCTCATGGTCAAAGGAAAAGATACTTGACATTGGAAAAGCTCTAGCAAACGAACTACACGATCTTTGTGCTATGCTTAGGATTGTGTCTTGTCCATCACATCATTCTCCTAATGATGTGATCCCGTTATCAATGACATCCAATGTCCATAGCCAGGAAATCATGACTATCTGTTGATCAACGAGCTAGTCAACTAGAGGCTTACTAGGGACATATTATGGTCTATGTATTCACACGTGTATTACGATTTCCGGATAACACAATTATAGCATGAATAAAGACAATTATCATGAACAAAGAAATATAATAATAATGCTTTTATTATTGCCTCTAGGGCATATTTCCAACAGTCTCCCACTTGCACTAGAGTCAATAGTCTAGTTACATTGTGATGAATCGAACACCCATGGAATTCTGGTGTTGATCATGTTTTGCTCTAGGGAGAGGTTTAGTCAACGGATCCGCTACATTCAGGTCCGTATGTACTTTACAAATCTCTATGTCTCCATCTTGAACATTTTCACGAATGGAGTTGAAGCGACGCTTGATGTGCCTTGTCTTCTTGTGAAACCTGGGCTCCTTGGCAAGTGCAATACATCCAGTGTTGTCACAAAAGAGTTTGATTGGCCCCGACGCATTGGGTACGACTCCTAGGTCGGTGATGAACTCCTTCACCCATATTGCTTCATGTGCTGCCTCCGAGGCTGCCATGTACTCCGCTTCACATGTAGATCCCGCCACGACGCTCTGCTTGCAACTGCACCAGCTTACTGCCCCACCATTCAAAATATACACGTATCCGGTTTGTGACTTTGAGTCATCAAGATCTGTGTCGAAGCTAGCGTCGATGTAACCCTTTACGACGAGCTCTTCGTCACCTCCATAAACGAGAAATATTTCCTTAGTCCTTTTCAGGTACTTCAGGATATTCTTGACCGCTGTCCAATGTTCCTTGCCGGGATTACTTTGGTACCTTCCTACCAAACTTACGGCAAGGTTTACATCAGGTCTGGTACACAGCATGGTATACATAATAGAACCTATGGCTGATGCATAGGGGATGACGCTCATATCTTCTATATCTTCTGCCGTGGTCGGAAATTGAGCTGAACTCAATCTCACACCTTGCAAAACAGGCAAGAACCCTTTCTTGGACTGATCCATTTTGAACTTCTTCAAAATCTTATCAAGGTATGTGCTTTGTGAAAGACCTATGAGGCGTCTTGATCTATCCCTATAGATTTTGATGCCTAATATATAAGCAGCTTCTCCAAGGTCCTTCATTGAAAAACTCTTATTCAAGTAGGCCTTGATGCTGTCCAAGAGTTCTATATCATTTCCCATCAAAAGTATGTCATCTACATATAATATGAGAAATGCTACAAAGCTCCCACTCACTTTCTTGTAAACGCAGGCTTCTCCATAAGTCTGCGTAAACCCAAACGCTTTGATCATCTCATCAAAGCGAATGTTCCAACTCCGAGATGCTTGCACCAGCCCATAAATCGAGCGTTGGAGCTTGCACACCTTGTCAGCATTCTTAGGATCGATAAAACCTTCCGGCTGCATCATATACAACTCTTCCTTAAGGAAACCATTAAGGAATGCCGTTTTGACGTCCATTTGCCATATCTCATAATCGTAGAATGCGGCAATTGCTAACATGATTCGGACGGACTTTAGCTTCGCTACCGGTGAGAAAGTCTCATCGTAGTCAATTCCTTGAACTTGTCGATAACCCTTAGCGACAAGCCGAGCTTTATAGATGGTCACATTACCATCCGCGTCTGTCTTCTTCTTAAAGATCCATTTATTTTCTATGGCTCGCCGTTCAACGGGCAAGTCAGTCAAAGTCCATACTTTGTTATCATACATGGATCCTATCTCGGATTTCATGGCTTCTAGCTATTTGTCGGAATCCGGGCCCGCCATCGCTTCTTCATAGTTCGAAGGTTCACTGTTGTCTAACAACATGATTTCCAAGACAGGGTTGCCGTACCACTCTGGTGCGGAACGTGTCCTTGTGGACCTTCAAATTTCAGTAGGAGCTTGATCAGAAGTATCTTGATCATCATCAATAACTTCCTCTCTAGTCGGTGCAGGCACCTCAGGAACATTTTCTTGAGTTGCGCCATTTACCGGTTCAAGAGGCAATACTTCATCAAGTTCTACTTTCCTCCCACTTACTTCTTTCGAGAGAAACTCTTTCTCTAGAAAGGATCCATTCCTGGCAACAAAGATCTTGCCTTCGGATCTGAGGTAGAAGATATACCCAATGGTTTCTTTAGGGTATCCTATGAAGACGCATTTTTCCGATTTGGGTTCGAGCTTTTCAGGTTGAAGTTTCCTGACATAAGCATCGCATCCCCAAACTTTTAGAAACGACAGCTTAGGTTTCTTCCCAAACTATAATTCAAACGGCGTCGTCTCAACGGATTTCGACGGAGCCCTATTTAAAGTGAATGCGGCAGTCTCTAAAGCATAGCCCCAAAAAGATAGCGGTAAATCGGCAAGAGACATCATAGATCGCACCATATCTAATAGAGTGCGATTACGACGTTCGGACACACCATTACGCTGAGGTGTTCCAGGCGGCGTGAGTTGTGAAACTATTCCACATTTTCTTAAGTGTGTGCCAAATTCATGACTCAAGTATTCTCCTCCACGATCTGATCGTAGAAACTTGATTTTCCTGTCACGTTGATTCTCAACTTCACTCTGAAATTCTTTGAACTTTTCAAAGGTTTCAGACTTGTGTTTCATTAAGTAGACATACCCATATCTACTTAAGTCATCAGTGAGGGTGAGAACATAACGATAGCTACTGCTAGCCTCAACACTCATTGGACCGCACACATCAGTATGTATGATTTCCAATAAGTTGGTTGCTCGCTCCATTGTTCCTTCGAACGGAGTCTTGGTCATTTTACCCATGAGGCATGGTTCGCACGTGTCAAATGATTCATAATCAAGAGACTCTAAAAGTCCATCTGCATGGAGCTTCTTCATGCGTTTGATACCTATGTGACCAAGGCGGCAGTGCCACAAGTATGTGGGACTATCGTTATCAACTTTACATCTTTTGGTATTCACACTATGAATATGTGTAATATTACGTTCGAGATTCATTAAGAATAAACCATTGACCATCGGAGCATGACCATAAAACATATCTCTCATATAAATAGAACAACCATTATTCTCAGATTTAAATGAGTAGCCATCTCGTATTAAACGAGATCCCGATACAATGTTCATGCTCAAACTTGGCACGAAATAACAATTATTGAGGTTTATAACTAATCTCGTAGGTAAATGTAGAGGTAGCGTGCCGACGGCGATCACATCGACCTTGGAACCATTCCCGACGCGCATCGTCACCTCGTCCTTTACCAGTCTCTGTTTATTCTGCAGCTCCTGCTGTGAGTTACAAATATGAGCAACGGCACCGGTATCAAATACCCAGGAGTTACTACGAGTACTGGTAAGGTACACATCAATTACATGTATATCACATATACCTTTTGTTTTGCCGGCCTTCTTGTCCGCTAAGTATTTGGGGCAGTTCCGCTTCCAGTGACCCTTCCCTTTGCAATAAAAGCACTCCGTCTCAGGCTTGGGTCCATACTTTGACTTCTTCTTCCCAGCAGCTTGCTTGCCGGGCGCGGCAACTTCCTTGCCGTCCTTCTCAAAGTTCTTTTTACCCTTGCCCTTCTTGAACTTAGTGGTTTTATTGACCATCAACACTTGATGTTCCTTCTTGACTTCTACCTCTGCTGATTTCAGCATTGCAAATACTTCAGGAATGGTCTTTTCCATCCCCTGCATATTGAAGTTCATCACAAAGCTCTTGTAGCTTGGTGGAAGCGACTGTAGGATTCTGTCAATGACCGCATCATCCGGGAGATTAACTCCCAGCTGAGTCAAGCGGTTATGTAACCTAGACATAGTGAGTATGTGCTCACTGACAGAACTATTTTCCTCCATCTTACAGCTGAAGAATTTGTCGGAGACTTCATATCTCTCGACCCGGGCATGAGCTTGGAAAACCATTTTCAGCTCTTCGAACATCTCATATGCTCCATGTCTCTCAAAACGCTTTTGGAGCCCCGGCTCTAGGCTGTAAAGCATGCCGCACTGAACGAGGGAGTAGTCATCAGTACGTGTCTGCCAAGCGTTCACAGCGTCTTGGTTCTGTGGGACGGGTGGATCACCTAGCGGTGCTTGTAGGACATAATCTTTCTTGGCAGCTATGAGGATGATCCTCAGGTTCCGGACCCAGTCCGTATAGTTACTGCCATCGTCTTTCAGCTTGGTTTTCTCTAGGAACGCGTTGAAATTGAATACAACGTTGGCCATTTGATCTACAAGACATATTGTAAAGATTTTAAACTAAGTTCATGATAATTAAGTTCATCTAATCAAATTATTAATGAACTCCCACTTAGATAGACATCCCTCTTCTAGTCATCTAAGTATAACATGATCCGAGTTGGCTAGGCCGTGTCTGATCATCACGTGACACGGACTAGTCAACGTCGGTGAACATCTTCATGTTGATCGTATCTTCTATACGACTCATGCTCGACCTTTCGGTCTTCTGTGTTCCGAGGCCATGTCTATGCACATGCTAGGCTCGTCAAGTCAACCTAAATGTATTGCGTGTGTAAATCTGTCTTACACCCGTTGTATGTGAACGTAAGAATCTATCACACCCGATCATCACGTGGTGCTTCGAAACGACGAACTGTAGCAACGGTGCACAGTTAGGGGGAACACTTTCTTGAAATTATTATGAGGGATCATCTTATTTACTACCGTCGTTCTAAGCAAACAAGATGCAAAACATGATAAACATCACATGCAATCAAATAATAATAGTGACATGATATGGCCAATATCACATAGCTCCTTTGATCTCCATATTGGGGCTCCATGATCACCCTGTCACCGTCATACTCATCGACATGTAAGTTGTGATTCCTATTACAATAGCATGAACATCTCATACATCACATATAGATCATTCATCATTCATCACAACTTTGGCCATATCACATCACATAGCATACCCTGCAAAAACAAGTTAGACGTTCTCTAATTGTTGTTTGCATGTTTTACGTGGCTGCTATGGGTTTCTAGCAAGAACGTTTCTTACCTACGCAAAGACCACAACGTGATATGCCAATTGCTATTTACCCTTCATAAGGACCCTTTTCATCGAATCCGATCCGACTAAAGTAGGAGAGATAGACACCCGCTAGCCACCTTATGCAACTAGTGCATGTCAGTCGGTGGAACCTGTCTCACGTAAGAGTACGTGCAAGGTCGGTCCGGGCCGCTTCATCCCACGATGCCGCCGAATCAAGATAAGACTAGTAACGGCAAGCATATTGAACAAAATCAACGCCCACAACTACTTTGTGTTCTACTCGTGCAAGAGAACTATGCATAGACCTAGCTCATGATGCCACTGTTGGGGAACGTTGCAGAAAACAAAAAATTTCCTACGGTTTCACCAAGATCCATCTAGGAGTTCATCTAGCAACGAGTGATTAGATGCATCTACGTACCTTGTAGATCGCGAGCGGAAGCGTTCAAAGAACGGGGATGATGTAGTCGAACACGACGTGATTCAAATCACCGAAGATCTTAGCACCGAACGGACGGTGCCTCCGCGTTCAACACACGTACAGAAAGGATGACGTCTCCTCCTTTCTTGATCCAGCAAGGGGGGAAGAGAGGTTGATGAAGATCCAGCAGCACGACGGCGTGGTGGTGGATGCAGGGCGTCACAGTAGCAGGGCTTCGCCTATACTGCGAGAGAGAGACGTAACGGGGAGAGAGGAAGCACCAAAGGCTGAGGTATGAAATCCCTCCTCTCCCCCACTATATATAGGAGAGCCAAGGGGGGTGGTGCGCAGCCTAGGAGATCCAATCTCCTAGGTGCGGCGGCCAGGGGAGGGTTTCCCTCCCCCCCAAGGCACCTCGGGGTGCCTTCCACCACTTGGACTCCTCCGTGGTGGAAACCCTAGGCGCATGGGCCTAGTAGGGCTGGTGCCCTTGGCCCATATAGGCCAAGGCGCACCCCCTACAGCCCATGTGGCCCCCCGGGACAGGTGGCCCCACCCGGTGGGCCCCCGGGACCCCTCCGGTGGTCCCGGTACAATACCGATAACCCCGAAACTTGTCCCGATGGCCGAAACAGCACTTCCTATATATAATTCTTTACCTCCGGACCATTCCGGAACTCCTCGTGACGTCCGGGATCTCATCCGGGACTCCGAACAACATTCGGATTACTGCATATACATATCTTCATAACCCTAGCGTCACCGAACCTTAAGTGTGTAGACCCTACGGGTTCGGGAGACAAGCAGACATGACCGAGACGACTCTCCGGTCAATAACCAACAGCGGGATCTGGATGCCCATGATGGCTCCCACATGCTCCACGATGATCTCATCGGATGAACCACGATGTCGAGGATTAATCAACCCCGTATACAATTCCCTTTGTCAATCGGTATGTTACTTGCCCGAGACTCGATCGTCGGTATCCCAATACCTTGTTCAATCTCGTTACCGGCAAGTCACTTTACTCGTACCATAATGCATGATCCCGTGATCAACCACTTGGTCACCTTGAGCTCATAATGATGATGCATTACCGAGTGGGCCCAGTGATACCTCTCCGTTATATGGAGTGACAAATCCTAGTCTCGATCCGTGTCAACCCAACAGACACTTTCGGAGATACCTGTAGTGCACCTTTATAGTCACCCAGTTACGTTGTGACGTTTGATACACCCAAAGCACTCCTACGGTATCCGGGAGTTACACGATCTCATGGTCAAAGGAAAAGATACTTGACATTGGAAAAGCTCTAGCAAACGAACTACACGATCTTTGTGCTATGCTTAGGATTGTGTCTTGTCCATCACATCATTCTCCTAATGATGTGATCCCGTTATCAATGACATCCAATGTCCATAGCCAGGAAATCATGACTATCTGTTGATCAACGAGCTAGTCAACTAGAGGCTTACTAGGGACATATTATGGTCTATGTATTCACACGTGTATTACGATTTCCGGATAATACAGTTATAGCATGAATAAAGACAATTATCATGAACAAAGAAATATAATAATAATGCTTTTATTATTGCCTCTAGGGCATATTTCCAACAAGCCCATCATCGGAATATACAAGCCAAGTTCTATAATGAAAATTCACACTAGTATATGAAAGTGATAACTCAAGAGACTCTCTATATGAAGAACATGGTGCTACTATGAAGCACAAGTGTGGTAAAAGGATAGTAACATTTCCCCTTCTCTCTTTTCTCTTTTTTCTTTTTTTTCTTTTTTTGGTGGGCTTCTTTGGCCTATTTTTTTATTTGGCCTTCTTTGGCCTCTTTTATTTTTTTGTAAAGTCCGAAGTCTCATCCCGACTTGTGGGGGAATCATACTCTCCATCATCCTTTCCTCACTGGGGCAATGCTCTAATAATGATGATCATTACACTTTTATTTACTTACAACTCGATATTACAACTCGATAAGAACAAAGATATGACTCTATATGAATGCCTCTGGCGGTGTACCGGGATGTGCAATGATCTAGCGTAGCAATGACATCAAAAAAACGGACAAGCCATGAAAACATCATGCTAACTATCTTACGATCATGCAAAGAAATATGACGATAAATGCTCAAATCATGTATATGATGATGATGGAAGTTGCATGGCAATATATCTCAAAATGGCTATGGAAATGTCATGATAGGTAGGTATGGTGGCTGTTTTGAGGAAGATATAATGAGGTTTATGTGTGATAGAGCGTATCATATCACGGGGTTTGGATGCACTGGCGAGTTTGCACCAATTCTCGAGGTGAGAAAGGGCAATGCACGGTACTGAAGAACCTAGTAATGATGGAAGGGTGAGAGTGCGTATAATCCATGGACTCAACAGTAGTCATAAAGAACTCACATACTTATTGCAAAAATCTATTAGTCATCGAAACAAAGTACTACGCGCATGCTCCTAGGGGGATAGATTGGTAGGAAAAGACCATCGCTCGTCCCCGACCGCCACTCATAAGGAAGACAATCAATAAATACCTCATGCTCCGACTTCGTTACATAACGGTTCACCATACGTGCATGCTACGGGAATCACAAACCTCAACACAAGTATTTATACTAATCCACAACTACCCACTAGCATGACTCTAATATCACCATCTTTATATCGCAAAACTATTGCAAGGAATCAAACACATCATATTCAGTGATATACAAGTTTTATGTAGGATTTTATGACTAACCATGTGAATGACCAGTTCCTGTCATCTCTCTAAATAGATATAAGTGAAGCAAGAGAGTTTAATTCTTTCTACAAAATATATGCCCACGCTCTAACAAATATAAGTGAAGCAAAAGAGCATCTACAAATGGTGGTTTTCTATTTGAAGAGAAACAGGCAATCCAAACTTCAAATGATATAAGTGAAGCACATGAAGCATTCTATAAAGCCATACTCAAAGAATATAAGTGAAGTGCAATGAGCATTCTATAAATCAACCAAGGACTATATCATACCAACATGGTGCATAAAAGAAAAGTGAAAACTAAATGCAAAATATGCTCCAAGATTTGCACATATCGCATGAACGAAACGAATCCAAAAACATACCGATTGAATATTTACTTGGGGTGCCTTGGGCATCCCCAAGCTTGAGCTCTTGCCTCTCTTCCTTCTTCTCACATCGAGACCTCCTCGATCATCGAACACTTCATCCACAAAAAACTTCAACAGAAAACTCGGTAAGATCCGTTAGTATAATAAAGCAAATCACTACTCTAAGTACTGTTGCAAACCAATTCATATTTTGTTTTTGCATTATAGCTACTGTAATATAACTTTTTCATGGCTTAATCCACTAATATAAATTGATAGTTTCATCAAAACAAGCAAACTATGCATCAAAAACCGAATCTGTCTAAAACAGAACAGTCTGTAATAATCTGAAGATTAACCAAACTTCTGGTACTTGAAAAATTCTGCCAAAATTAGGAAAAATAAAAAAATTGTAGAAATACAATGCAAAAAGAATCAGAACCATTTGACGTTCTAGTAAAAAATTATAAATCGCGCACTAGAGCCAAAGTCTCTGTCCTGCACCGCACAAACCAACAAGCATTGTAAACATCCTAAAGGCAAACCTTGGCACATTATTTTTATAGTACAATGGAATTGTACAAGGGGATAATTGTTTTTGTTGAAAAGTTTCTTTAATTAAGATTCACAAATTTTCCATGGGCATGAACAAAGTTCAAGGACGTCCCCCACTTTCACAGTGCTCGTCTATCTCACTTTCACTTTTCTTTTTGGAAAGTTTTGGGTTCCCCTCTATTTTTTTGTTTTTAAACTATAAGAAAGCACTCAATAGAAATAAATGACTCTCTAAAACTTCTGGGTTGTCTCCCTGGCAGCGCTTTCTTTAAAGCCATTAAGCTAGGCATATAGTGCTCAAGTAGTGAATCCACCTGGATCCCAAGGTATATCAAAGCCAATTTTAATTAGCAATGATTTGACATTTAGTAGTGAGAACAAAGAATCATATATCAAGAAATGACGAAGTCTAACTCTCTTCCTATGCATCGGCATGTCATAAAAGAAAAACTCATGCACACATAGTAAAGGCCAATGCATAGTATAAGCAGTTTCTTGCAATTCTATCATATTGGAAACATAGAGAGGTGGAGATGTAGTTCCTCTCTCATAATAATTGCAAGTAGGAGCAGCAAGCAGATGCATATTATATCTATCAAAATCATCATGTGTAATAGTAAAACGCAACCCATCAATATAATCCTTAATAAGCACAAACTTCTCCGATATAGTGTAGTCTGGAGAATTCAAAAAGATAATAGGACTATCATGTGTGGGTGCAATAGCAACAATTTCATGTTTAACATAAGGAACTATAGCAAGTTCATCTCCATAAGCATAATTCATATTGGCATCTTGGCCACAAGCATAGCAAGCATTGTCAAAAAGGGATATTTCAAGAGAATCAACGGGATCATAACAGTCATCATAGCAATCATCCTTCGGTAAGCACGAAGGGAAATTAAACAATGTATGAGTTGAAGAGTTACTCTCATTAGAAGGTGGGCACGGGTAGCTAATCCGCTCTTCCTCCTTTTGTTCTTCGCTCTCCTCATCATCTTTTTCATCCAATGAGCTCACAGTTTCATCAATTTCTTCTTCCATAGATTCCTGCAAAATATTAATCTCTTCTTGGACAGCGGAGAATTTCCCAAGAAATGCATCAATATCGAAATTGAATTCATAATTGGCATAGCAATATTTAAGGATAGCTAAATTTTCAGGTCTATAAACAGCATCATAAAGATTTTCAAACTCTTTGAACATAGATTCAATTTCATAAGCACCATAAAAGCAACAAATTATTCTATTTGTTCCACATCATAGTAATCATGTATACCTCTAGCATAAGAAGCCAAGGTTTCATTGTCATTAAATTTGCATGAAAAGGGAAGGTGTGGAGACTTCATCTTAGATTAACAAGTATAATCATATCTCAAGCATAGTTGCCTAGCATACCACTTCAACATATGAATTTGATCCCATAATAGTTTCCTTTTTTGAGTCAAGCGATAATCCCTAAAGTATTCACGTTGGTCCAATGTGTCTCCCATTACATAATTGAATGGGGTTTTCTCAGGATTATCAAAGTAATACATAATATCTTTCACATAACGAGCATCGAGGGTTTTAGGAGGTTCCCCATCTCCATGAGTAGCAAGTACACCTAATTTTTTTTGGTATTTCGTGTTCCATATCCATAACTAAAGATAAAGAACAACTAAGAATAAAAAATAAAAATTACTTAGTGATAAAGCAAACATGCACACACGAGAATATTCACCCCACGCTATTGCTCCCCAGCAATGGCGCCAAAAAAAGGTCTTGATAACCCACAAGTATAGGGGATCAATTGTAGCCTCTTCCGATAAGTAAGAGTGTCGAACCCAACGAGGAGCTAAAGGTAGAACAAATATTCCCTCAAGTTCTATCAACCACCGATACAACTCTATGCACGCTTAGCGTTTGCTTTACCTAGAACAAGCATGAAACTAGAAGTACTTTGTAGGTGTTTTTGGATAGGTTTGCAAGAAGATAAAGAGGACATAAATAAAAAATAGGGGCTTTTTAGATAAAGACACAATAAAGTAAATGAAGCGAGTGTGGAAAAGTGGTGGTAGGAGTTGCGAAATTCTCCCTAAGCAATTGACTACTTTACTAGACCAGTAGGAAGTTTTATGTGGGAGAGGCCACTGCTAGCATGTCATCCCTGACTTGGAATTCTATGCAATTATGATTGGAACTATTAGCAAGCATCCGCAACTACTAACGTTCATTAAGGTAAAACCCAACCATAGCATTAAGTTATATTGGTCCCCCTTCAATCCCGTATGCATCAATTTCTATGCTAGGTTGAAGCTTCTCTAACTCTTGCCCTCCAATAAATAGTCCTATCAACATACAACTAACCCTATGGTGTGATCCACGCGCGCGCTCATATGATGTAACATCCCAAATTTTCAATTTGAAATGTTATACATTAGATCATCATTGCATATCATATTTCATTTGCTTTTGGTTTTGATCTTGGAAATTCTATGCAACTCAAGGACCCACGGAGAGAGTTGGGGATTTCGTTATTTTCATATTTGAGTTTTCTCAAAATTTGAGAATAGGATCATTTGATTTAATTATTTTAGCATCAATTATTTCTATTACAAAAATATGAGAGAGGGAATAAAATGACTTTCCCAAAATAAATAAATATTGAGGATTTAATAATGAAATCAATAAGGTTTTATTTCAGAGTTTTTCGCTATTTTATTTGAATTTATGAAAAATATACATTTTCCAAAATTGCTTTTAGGCCCCAAATAAATGTTCACTTTGTCCGACTTGATTTTAGAAGTCGGGGAAAATATACTTCGGGATTTTTGGAGTCCGTTTAGTATTTCTTTTATTTGTTTTTCTGCGCGTAATTATTTAAAAAAACGTGAACCGACTCCGGGTCGTACCCGAGCGGGACTCCGCCCGGGGGCAGCCTTTAAATAGCCGCTGCCCGAGCCGCCCCAGCCCACCAGAGCTGCCGCCAGCCCAAGCCCGCCGCGCCGCCAAACCCTAACCCTAGCCGCGCCTCGATCCGCGCGCCACCGCCGCCGCCCGCGCCGCCCCGCCGCCCGCTGCCGCCGGAGCCGCCGCCGACCCGCCACCCAAGGTTTCCTTGATCCGGGTGCCGTTTTTTTAGAAAAACCATTCGGTTTTCCCGTCAGTTTTCGTTGGTTTTTTATTATTTCCGTTTTTTATTAGATCGGTTTTTTTCGGTTTAGGTTATTTAGCGAGCGTTCACTCGTTCGTTCGTTTTAACGAACGTGTTAGTCGTTTAGATCCACATAACGAACGTTTGTTCGTTAATCTGTTCGTCGTTTTTCTTTTTCTCGGATTTTCCCGCGATTATTTCAGATCGCGATTTCTGATTCGATTTTCGTTTTAGTATAACTTTTCGCTCATTTATTGGAATCAGGCGATTCAAGCGCCCGTAGTTTCTTCTCAAAACCCTCTATCCGTTTAACCAACTTAAACAAGTTTTTGCTTCTGTAAAATTTGACTTAGGTCCAGATTAGTAAAACGAAGTTGTTTTCTTTCGCCGTTTGACTTTCGTTACTTCGTTTGATTTGATTCTTTTTGCAAACCGGAGTTCTTAAGTTGAACTTTCTGGTTGGATCTCTTATTTGAGTTTTACCTGTGCATTAGATGAGTACTTATTGTATGCTTGTTTGTTTGTCTGCGATAGAATACCCGGAGTGCGCCGCCTGTTACTTCGAATCTCTAGGTTTCGTGGATCATCAGCAAGGCAAGTAACACTTTGATCATACCTTTCTACTACCCAGTTTTTATTGCATTAGATCAATCCTCAAACATTGCATTGATTAGGATCTAATTAAATTGTGGGATGGGAAGTAGTTGAGGTAGAACCTATTACCTGTTTTATTATCAAACCTTTGGGAGTTACTTCTACGTTTGCTTATTATGCCATGCTGTTGGGGAACGTAGCAGAAATTCAAAATTTTCTACGCATCACCAAGATCAATCTATGGAGTAATCTAGCAACGAGGGGAAGGAGAGTGCATCTACATACCCTTGTAGATCGCTAAGCGGAAGCGTTCAAGTGAACGGGGTTGATGGAGTCGTACTCGCCGTGATCCAAATCACCGATGATCCTAGTGCCCAACGGACGGCACCTCCGTGTTCAACACACGTACAGCCCGGTGACGTCTCCTACGCCTTGATCCAGCAAGGGGAGAAGGAGAGGTTGGGGAAGACTCCATCCAGCAGCAGCACGACGGCGTGGTGGTGGTGGAGGAGCGTGGTACTCCAGCAGGGCTTCGCCAAGCACCACAAGAGATGAGGAGGGAGAGGGGTAGGGCTGCGCCAAGAAGGAGAGGTTCTCATGTCCATGGCAGCCCAAAACCTCAAGTATATATAGGGGGAGGGGAGGGGCTGCGCCCCCACCTAGGTTTCCACCCCTAGGGGTGGCGGCCAGCCCTAGATCCCATCTAGGGGGCGGCCAAGGGGGGAGAGAGGGGGGCGCACCACTAGGTGGGCCTTAGGCCCATCTGAGCCTAGGGTTTCCCCTTTTTTTTCTCTCTTCACCTTGGGCCCTGGTGGGGGGGGGGGGCGCACCAGCCCACCAGGGGCTGGTCCCCTCCCACACTTGGCCCATGCAGCCCTCCGGGGCTGGTGGCCCCACTTGGTGGACCACCGGGACCCTCCCGGTGGTCCTGGTACATTACCGATAAAACTTGAATCTTTTCCGGCGACCAAAACAGGACTTTCCATATATAAATCTTTACCTCCAGACCATTCCGGAACTCCTCATGACGTCCGGGATCTCATCCGGGACTCCGAACAACATTCGGTAACCACATATATCTATTCCCTATAACCCTAGCGTCATCGAACCTTAAGTGTGTAGACCCTACGGGTTCGGGAACCATGCAGACATGACCGAGACAACTCTCTGGTCAATAACCAACAGCGGGATCTGGATACCCATGTTGGCTCCCACATGTTCCACGATGATCTCATAGGATGAACCACGATGTCAAGGATTCAATCAATCCCGTATACAATTCCCTTTGTCCAGCGGTATTGTACTTGCCCGAGATTCGATCGTCGGTATCCGATACCTTGTTCAATCTTGTTACCAGCAAGTCTCTTCACTCGTTCCGTAACACATCATCCCGTGATCAACTCCTTGGTCATATTGTGCACATTATGATGATGTACTGCCGAGTGGGCCCAGAGATACCTCTCTGTTTACACGGAGTGATAAATCCCAGTCTCGATTCGTGCCAACCCAACAGACACTTTCGGAGATACCTGTAGTGTACCTTTATAGCCACCCAGTTACGTTGTGACGTTTGGCACACCCAAAGCACTCCTACTGTATCCGGGAGTTGCACAATCTCATGGTCTAAGGAAATGATACTTGACATTAGAAAAGCTTTAGCATACGAACTACACGATCTTTGTGCTAGGCTTAGGATTAGGTCTTGTCCATCACATCATTCTCCTAATGATGTGATCCCATTATCAACGATATCCAATGTCCATGGTCAGGAAACCGTAACCATCTATTGATCAACGAGCTAGTCAACTAGAGGCTTACTAGGGACATGGTGTTGTCTATGTATCCACACATGTATCTGAGTTTCCTATCAATACAATTCTAGCATGTATAATAAACGATTATCATGAACAAGGAAATATAATAATAACCAATTTATTATTGCCTCTAGGGCATATTTACAACACTCGCTTATCTTCCAAGCCTTCCGCTGTTATCGTTATTAGATGGCCTTAAGCCATATTTATTGTAATAAGTTCTCTTTTGAGACATTCAATGTAATAGGTGTGTGATTGCTACTATGTTATAAATCCTTCAAGTACTGTGTGGTGTCAGCATTACTGATCCAGGGATAACACCTGAGCACAGAGATCAGACTGTTTGAGGTCTGGTCGCTACAAAGATGGTATCAGAGCACACGCTAACTGTAGGAGACGACCACTAAGCAAAAGCCCTAGAACACTACTCTCTTCTCATTTCTGACTCCTCATCTTTTCTACTCTTTTAGGATGACGGAAGCGAGGATCAAGTTCACTCAGCCGGATGAAGATACACCTTTTCGACGACACCTGAAGGAAGTCACTAAGTACCTAAACATCGGAATACCAAGCTTCACCGGGACCTACAACGCCACTTTACCCGAAGAGGAGCGTTGGAAGATTCAAGCTCAAGTTCCAGGAAGGACGTTCGCGCCAGTCACGGAGCCCATAGAGTGTGTTTTTAATGCACCAACCTGGAGTCTGGGAAAGAGCATGGCAACTCACATAACCATGGGACGCATTGGAGAAGCCTACCAAGATGACCTTAAGGATACTATCTACCGGATTTGTGGGTGCTGAGATGAACAATGGGAGATAGTTAGCACCAAGAAGGATAGATCCATTGTAGCTTTCTTCTAGGAGTTAAACCAGCACATTCGACGCCATGAGAATCAGATGTGCGCGGACATGATGGAGTTGAAGAAAGCAAAAGCCAAGATTATCGAACTAGAAGGAGAACTGAAGGCCACTCGCAAGGACTACATGGAGGAGATCGTCGCTTTAGTGAGACAAAACGGCGACCTTAAGGAGAAGATTGAAGAACTCATGGGGAATTCAGCACCCGGAGGAGAAGATGCCGATTGCACTTGTCCAGATAACTACATCATCATCGATGACACCGATTCCGATCCAAGTGATGATAATTTCGAAGACGAAGCTGGGGCAGATATCATGGAATCTTCATCGGAGCAGTTTTTCTAGTAGACTACCATAACAGTAGTAGTGTTCCACCATGTATATAGCATAGTCCATGCACCTTTTTGCGATAGTTTTAGACCGATTGTATGCCTTGATTGATTGAATGAAGTGATTTTGTGTGCATTTTGTCTCATGTGCATTTGGGTAGTGTTTTTCTCTTTAGACCTCATTCTATTCTAAATTCTCATCCTTTCTAAACCCTCAGATACCTCCGAGACGTGACAATGGATTTGCTTTCCCACCGGAGCTCACTCAGTTGATCCAGCAGCAGAATGCTTTGATGCAGTTGCTAGTCCAGAACTAGAACAACAACAACAAGAACAACCCACCGCCGCCACCACCTGTTGATCACTTAACCCGTTTTCTTAGGCTGAATCCGCCGGTGTTCTCCAGTAGCACCGAACCGATAGTGGCAGATGATTGGCTCCGCAAGACAGGGAGGGAGTTGACCACTACAGGATGTACAGATGGGGAAAAGGTGAAATTTGCTGCTCATCAGCTTGAAGGACCCGCAGCAGCATGGTGGGAGAATTTTACAGCCACTTACCCTGTAGACACTGTCACATGGGATCAATTTTAGCAAGCTTTCCATAGTGCCCATGTTTCAGCAGGAGCTATGGCCATGAAGAAGCGTGAGTTTCGTAACTTGCGCCAAGGAGGACGGACAGTTGGCCAGTATGTGGATGACTTTAGTAAGCTAGCACGTTATGCCCCAGATGACGTTGCTATGGATGCAGCTAAGAAGGAGAAGTTCCTGGAAGGACTGAATGACGAGTTGAGAATGCAGTTGATGGTAGCAAGTTTCAACAACTACCAGGACTTGGTAGATCGTGCTCTTATGATTGAAGGGAAGCAGCAGCAGATTGAAAACCGCAAGAGGAAGTATGGAAAGGGAAAGTACAATTCTGGAGCTCAGCAGAAGCCCCGTCTTACCCCTAAACCGAGAGTTCATTTTCAGCATACCCATGGAGGAGGTATCTCGCACAACCATAATGGCCCCAAGAATGGTAATGGGAATGGAGGAAGCAACGGCCAGAACCGTACCACCCCATCAACCCCAGCCAAGAGAGACCTGAGCCAAATCACCTGTTTTAAGTGTCAGAAGACAGGACATTATGCCAGTGAGTGTCCTGAAGGCCAGAATGGCAATGGAAGCTCTGGGAAGAAGCCGAACCCTTTCAACAGGGGACAGGTGAACCACGTTAACGTGGAGGAGGTTGATGCTCAACCTGATGGAGTAATAGGTAAGTTTTTGGTTAAGTCATTTACTGCACTCGTTCTTTTTGATACTGGTGCATCGCATTCATACATATCAAGGGGATTTGTGGATAAGTATAGCCTGCCCACTAAGATTCTTAGAACACCTATGCTAGTAAGCTCACCAGGAGCGGAGTATATGGCCAGTCAAAGATGTTTTCAAGTGCCATTAAGTATAGGAAGGCATGTTTTCCCTTCGGATTTAATTATTCTGGAATCACAAGGTTTGGACATGATTCTCGGTATGGATTGGCTGTCGTTGTATGGGGAAACATCGATTGCGCCAGTAAGACAATTTTGCTTACGACGCCAGAAGGAAGAAGGATCAAGTATGTATCCCGGTATGCACCTAAGAGGAATCAAGTAAATTCCTTATCAGGAGTTGTGCAGGAGGAAGTACTAGTGGTAAAAGATTTCCCTGAGGTATTTCCAGAAGAGTTGCCAGGCATGCCACCCGACAGAGATATTGAGTTTTTGATTGAGCTTTTGCCAGGCACAGGGCCGATATCAAAGAGACCATACAGGATGCCCGCAAAAGACTTGGAGGAGATTAAGAAGCAGATTAAGGAGTTACTGGATAAAGGTTTTATTCGCCCAAGTTCTTCGCCTTGGGGATCGCCAGTACTTGTAGTGGAAAAGAAGGATGGATCATTAAGAATGGTTGTTGATTATCGTGGATTGAATGAAGTAACAATCAAAAACAAGTACCCACTATCGATGATCAATGATCTGTTTGATCGATTGCAAGGAGCTAAAGTGTTTTCCAAAATCGATTTGCGATCAGGGTACCATCAGTTGAAGATTCGAAAGCAGGACATACCTAAGACAGCATTCACCACAAGATATGGGCTGTATGAGTATACCGTTATGTCATTTGGTCTAACTAACGCACCTACCTATTTTATGAACATGATGAACAAGGTGTTTATGGAGTTTTTGGATAAGTTCGTCGTAGTGTTCATTGATGATATTCTGGTTTATTCGAAGAATGAAGAGGAGCATAAAAAACATTTGCGATTGGTACTGGAGAAGCTCAGAGAACATCAGTTATATGCCAAGTTCAGCAAATGTGAGTTTTGGTTGAAGGAAGTAGGGTTCCTCGGACACGTTATATCCAGAGAAGGAATAGCGGTTGACCCCACAAAGGTTATCACTGTGACCAATTGGGAAGCACCAACAACAGTTGGAGAGATCCGGAGTTTCCTTGGACTCGCAGGATACTACTGGGATTTATTGAGAACTTCTCAAAGATTGCAAAACCCATGACGGAGTTGTTGAAGAAAGATACCAAGTTCATATGGACTGAGGAGTGTGAGGCTAGTTTCCAGGAGTTGAAGAAACGTTTGGTTACCTCACCAGTGTTGATTTTGCCAGACCAGACCAAGGATTATGAGGTGTATTGCGACGC
Source organism: Triticum urartu (assembly GCF_056163025.1). Classification (NCBI taxonomy): domain Eukaryota; kingdom Viridiplantae; phylum Streptophyta; class Magnoliopsida; order Poales; family Poaceae; genus Triticum; species Triticum urartu. The sequence continues at coordinate 79,711,692 of NC_141874.1, forward strand.
TTCACGTCGAGGACTTGGAGCAGTGCTTATGCAAGAAGGAAGAGTTGTTTCGTATGCTTCACGACAATTGAAACCCCACGAATTGAATTATGCCACGCATGACTTGGAGTTAGCAGCCGTAGTGCATGCATTAAAAACATCGAGACATTTCCTCATTGGGAACCATTGTGAGGTGTACACGGATCACAAGAGTTTGAAGTACATTTTCACACAGAAGGAGTTAAACCTCAGACAAAGGAGATGGTTGGATCTCATCAAGGATTATGATATGAGATTGCATTATCATCCCGGAAAGGCAAATGTTGTAGTTGACGCATTGAGCCGTAAGAGCCATGTCAATACACTAATGACGGGAGATTTGCCAAAGGAGTTAGCCAAGGACCTTCGTGAGCTATGTTTGGAGATAGTTCCGAGAGGCTATGTAGCAGCATTAGAAATCCAGTCCACTTTGATGGATAAAATCAGGGAAGCTCAGAAATCTGACAAGGAGATTGCCTCTATAAAGGAGAAAATGAGCAAGGGAAAGGCTAAAGGATTTCGTGAGGATGAGCACGATACCCTATGGTTTGAAGACTGGGTTTATGTGCCCAATGACCCGGAGATCAGGAAGTTAATTCTGCAAGAGGCACATGATTCACCGTATTCAATTCACCCAGGAAATACCAAGATGTATTTGGATTTGAAGGATACTTTCTGGTGGACCGGAATGAAGAAGGATATTGCGGAGTATGTAGCAGTTTGTGATGTATGTCCGAGAGTAAAGGCAGAGCATCAGAAACCCGCAAGATTGTTACAGCCATTGCCGATACCCGAATGGAAGTGGGATAAGTTAGGCATGGATTTTATCACGGGATTACCCAGGACTCGCTCAGGCTATGACTCGATTTGGGTTGTAGTTGATCGATTGACGAAGGTTGCTCACTTCATCCCAGTAAAGACCACTTACACCAGTGCTAAGTTGGCAAAGATATACATGACCAGGATCGTATGTTTGCATGGAGTTCCGAGGAGTATTGTATCTGATAGAGGAACCCAGTTTACCTCAAAGTTCTAGAATCAGTTGCATGAAACTTTGGGTACCAGGCTAGAGTTTAGCACAGCTTTTCATCCACAGACAGATGGACAGACCGAGAGAGTCAACCAGATTTTGGAGGATATGCTAAGAGCTTGTGCGCTAGATTATGGATCTAGTTGGGACGACAATTTGCCATATGCGGAGTTCTCTTACAATAATAGCTACCAAACCAGTTTGAAGATGGCCCCTTTCGAAGCCTTGTACGGAAGGAGGTGCAGGACACCATTGTCGTGGGACGAAGTTGGAGACTGCCAGTTGTTTGGACCTGATTTGATTAAGGAGGCTGAACAGAAGGTGAAGTTGATTCGGGATAGGCTCAAGGTAGCCCAGTCCAGGCAGAAGAGCTACGCAGATTCTAAACGCAAGGAGACAGTTTACGAAGTCGGAGACCGAGTTTATCTTCGAGTATCTCCACTTCGGGGAATTAAGCGTTTTGGTGTTAAAGGGAAGTTAGCGCCACGTTTTGTAGGACCATACCGAGTTTTGGAATGTATGGGAGAAGTGGCCTACAAGTTGGAATTGCCCGAAGGATTGTCAGGAGTTCATGATGTGTTCCACGTTTCTCAACTGAAGAAGTGCCACGCGGAGATGGCTGATATACCATTGAGAGATACAGTGCTGTTAGAAGCAATTCAGTTGGATAACGATTTGACCTATGAGGAGAAACTAGTTAAGATTCTCGAGTTTGGCAGCCGAGTCACCCGCAGCAAGGTTATCAAGTTTTGCAAGGTTCAGTGGAGCCACCACACGGAGGATGAATCTACCTGGGAATGAGACAAAGATTTGCTGAAGGACCACCCTCACCTATTTTCTAGCCAACCCGAATCTCGAGGGCGAGATTCATCTTAAGGGGGGTAGGTTTGTAACATCCCAAATTTTCAACTTGGAATGTTATACATTAGATCATCATTGCATATCATATTTCATTTGCTTTTGGTTTTGATCTTGGAAATTCTACGCAACTCAAGGACCCACGGAGAGAGTTGGGGATTTCGTTATTTTCATATTTGAGTTTTCTCAAATTTTGAGAATAGGATCATTTGATTTAATTATTTTATCATTAATTATTTCTATTACAAAAATATGAGAGAGGGAATAAAATGACTTTCCCAAAATAAAGAAATATTGAGGATTTAATAATGAAATCAAATAAGGTTTTATTTCGGAGTTTTTCGCTATTTTATTTGAATTTAGGAAAAATATGCGTTTTTTCAAAATTGCTTTTAGGCCCCAAATAAATGTTCACTTTGTCCGTCTTGATTTTAGAAGTTGGGGAAAATTTATTTCGGGATTTTTTAAGTCCGTTTAGTATTTCTTTTATTTGTTTTTCTGCGCTTAATTATTTTAAAAAAAACACGAACCGACTCCGGGATATACCCGAGTGGGACTCCGCCCGGGGGTAGCCTTTAAATAGCCGCCGCCCGAGCCGCCCCAGCCCACCAGAGCCACCCCCAGCCCAAGCCCGCCGCGCCGCCAAACCCTAACCCTAGCCACGCCTCGATCCGCGCACCGCCGTCGCCGCCCGCGCCGCTGCCGCCGCTGCCCGCCACCGCCGCCCGCTGCCGCCGCTGCCCGCCACCGCCGCCGCCGCTGCCGCCGCCGCCCGCCGGAGCCGCCGCCGACCCGCCACCCGAGGTTGCCTCGATCCGCGCGCCCTTTTTTAGAAAAACCGTTCGGTTTTCCCGTCGGTTTTTGTCGGTTTTTTTATTATTTCCGTTTTTTATTAGATCGGTTTTTTTTGGTTTAGGTTATTTAGCGAGTGTTCACTCGTTCGTTCGTTTTAACGAACGTGTTCGTCGTTTAGATCCAGATAACGAATGTTCGTTCGTTAATCTGTTCGTCGTTTTTCTTTTTCTCGGATTTTCCCGCGATTATTTCTGATCCAATTTTCGTTTTAGTATAACTTTTCGCTCGTTTATCGGAATCAGGCGATTCAAGCGCCTGGAGTTTCGTCTCGAAACCCTCTATCTGTTTAGCCAACTTAAACAAGTTTTTGCTTCTGTAAAATTTGACTTAGGTCCAGATTAGTAAAACGAAGTTGTTTTCTTTCGCCGTTTGACTTTCGTTGCTTCGCTTGATTTGATTCTTTTTGCAAACCGGAGTTCTTAAGTTGAACTTTCTGGTTGGATCTCTTATTTGAGTTTTACCTGTGCATTAGATGAGTACTTATTGTATGCTTGTTTGTTTTTCTGCGATAGAATACCCGGAGTGCGCCGCCTGTTACTTCGAATCTCTAGGTTTCGTGGATCATCAGCAAGGCAAGTAACACTTTGATCATACCTTTCTACTACCCAGTTTTTATTGCATTAGATCAATCCTCAAACATTGCATTGATTAGGATCTAATTAAATTGTGGGATGGGAAGTAGTTGAGGTAGAACCTATTACCTGTTTTATTATCAAACCTTTGGGAGTTACTTCTACGTTTGCTTATTATGCCATGCTATGCCAGTAGACGTGGATTGGGTAGGTGATATCCATGACAGATGTGAGTTTGTTACTTAATGGTTTATCTAAGGTGGCAACTTAAACACACATCTGGGTAGATTGAGGTACCTGGGTTTCCAGGATTTGCCTGTTTTTTTATGGACTGCCACCCAGGCTCAAAGGGATCATGAGATTATTCATACTAGAAACTTCCGTGTGGAGCCACAAGCTATTATGGGCTCTAGCATAGTTGATTAAGTCGTGCGAACTCTTACAGGGTAGACTAGCAGATGTAGGGGAAAGTAGGTGTAACGGTCTATCCATCGTAAGGTGCTAGCGCTTCTGAAAGACTATGTCTCGGTCATCCGTTTCTCAAACACCATGTAGTGCGAGAAATCCAACGGAGGCGATCGAGTCTTGTGGGGAAAAGTGTGCAAACCTCTGCAGAGTGTACAAACTAATCATGATTAGCCGTGTCCCCGGTTATGGACATTTTGAGTATCTAGTACTTGGATATCATGTGAATCTCATCATGTTACTTTTAAATTAATATCGTTGGGTTTTAATGATGATTACTTTAATTGAGATTGAGGATGCTGTCAACCATTCTCAATGTTTAACAACCACCATGATAGTTAAATAAAATTTATTCCTTTGCAGTAGGGAAAAACTGGCTTTATGCAAAACTGTAACCATAGAGCTTTCCACCAGCCCTATATGCATGTAGTATAGGCTTACCCTTTCATTACTCTCTATGTGTTACCTTGCCAGCATATTCCATGTGCTAACCCGTTTCGGGCTGCAACGTTTTATGTTGTAGACTTTTCAGACGACGAGTAAGGTGCCTTTAGGTCGTGGTTCTATACTCAGTGATGCCGTTGGAGTTGATGGACTCGCTTATCTTCCAAGCCTTCCGCTGTTATCATTATTAGATGGCCTTAAGCCATATTGTAATAAGTTCTATTTTGAGACATTCGATGTAATAAGTGTGTGATTGCTACTCTGTTATAAATCCTTCAAGTACTGTGTGGTGTCAGCATTACTGATCCAGGGATGACACCTGAGCACAGAGATCAGACTGTTTGAGGTCTGGTCGCTACATATGATGGGCACCAAAGGATAGCAACATAACCACAAGCAAATTAAATCAATCATAGAAATTCATCAACCACCGATAGGACAACGAAAATCTACTCAGACATCATAGGATGGCAACACATCATTGGATAATAATATGAAGCATAAAGCACCATGTTCAAGTAGAGGGTACAGTGGGTTGCGGGAGAGTGGACCGCTGTAGATAGAAGGGGGAAGGTGATGGAGATGTTGGTGAAGATGACGGAGGTGTTGGTGAAGATCGCGGTGATGATGATGGTGGCCACGACAGCTTTCCGGCGCCACCGGAAGAGAGGGGGAGAGGGGGCCCCTTCTTCTTCTTCTTCCTTGACCTCCTCCCTAGATGGGAGAAGGGTTTCCCCTCTGGTCCTTGGCCTCCATGGCATGGGAGGGGCGAGAGCACCTCCGAGATTGGATCTGTCTCTCTGTCTCTCTCTGTTTCTGTATTCTCGTCTTTTGCCCTTTCACCGTTTCGTATATATATGGAGATCCGTAACTCCGATTGGATTGCAACCTTCGCCCAGATTTTTCTCCAAAAATTAGCTTTCTTGCAGCCAAAGTTGAGCAGCAACCGCCTTACGGGTGGCCCACGAGGGTCAGGGGCGCGCCCAGGGGGGTGGGGCGCGCCCTCCTGCCTTGTGCCCCCCTCGGGCACTGTCTCGCGTTTATTCTTCTTCCCATATTCTCCAAATAATCCAAAAATATTCTCTGTCCGTTTTTATCCCTTTTGGATTCCGTTTGATACGGGGTTTCTGCAAAACATAAAACATGCAACAAACAAGAACTGGCACTGGGCACTGGATCAATATGTTAGTCCCAAAAATAGTATAAAAGTTGCCAAAAGTATATGAAAGTTGTATAATATTGGCATGGAACAATCAAAAATTACAGATACGACGGAGACGTATCAGTCCATCACATCATTCTCTAATGATGTGATCACGTTCATCAAATGACAACACATGTCTATGGTCAGGAAACATAACCATCTTTGATCAATGAGCTAGTCAAGTAGAGGCATACTAGGGACACTCTGTTTTGTCTATGTATTCACACATGTACTAAGCTTCCGGTTAATACAATTCTAGCATGAATAATAAACATTTATCATGATATAAAGAAATATAAATAACAACTTTATTATTGCCTTGATAACCCACAAGTATAGGGGATCACAACAGTTTTCGAGGGTAGAGTATTCAACCCAAATTTATTGATTCGACACAAGAGGAGCCAAAGAATATTCTCAAGTATTAGCAGTTGAGTTGTCAATTCAACCACACCTGGATAACTTAGTATCTGCAGCAAAGTATTTAATAGCAAGGTAATATGGAAGTAACGGTAACAGTAGCAAAAGTAATATTTTTGGGTTTTGTAGTGATTGTAACAGCAGCAACGGAAAAGTAAATAAGCGAAGAACAATATGTGAAAAGCTTGTAGGCATTGGATCAGTGATGGAGAATTATGCCGGATGCGGTTCATCATGTAACAGTCATAACATAGGGTGACACAGAACTAGCTCCAATTCATCAATGTAATGTAGGCATGTATTCCGAATATAGTCATACGTGCTTATGGAAAAGAACTTGCATGACATCTTTTGTCCTACCCTCCCGTGGCAGCGGGGTCCTAATGGAAACTAAGGGATATTAAGGCCTCCTTTTAATAGAGTACCGGACCAAAGCATTAACACATAGTGAATACATGAACTCCTCAAACTACGGTCATCACCTGGAGTGGTGCCGATTATTGTCACTTGGGGTTGCCGGATCATAACACATAGTAGGTGACTATAGACTTGCAAGATAGGATCAAGAACTCACATATATTCATGAAAACATAATAGGTTCAGATCTGAAATCATGGCACTCGGGCCCTAGTGACAAGCATTAAGCATAGCAAAGTCATAGCAACATCAATCTCAGAACATAGTGGATACTAGGGATCTAACCCTAACAAAACTAACTCTATTACATGATAAATCTCATCCAACCCATCACCGTTCAGCAAGCCTACGATGGAATTACTCACGCACGGCGGTGAGCATCATGAAATTGGTGATGGAGGATGGTTGATGATGACGACGGCGATGGATTCCCCTCTCCGGAGCCTTGAACTAACTCCAGATCAGCCCTCCCGAGAGAGTTTAGGGCTTGGCGGCGGCTCCGTATCGTAAAACGCGATGAATCTTTCTCTCTGATTTTTTTCTCCCCAAACACGAATATATGGAGTTGGAGTTGAGGTCGGTGGAGCAACAAGGGGCCCATGAGGCAGGGGGTGCGCCCTGGGGGGCAGGCGCGCCCCCCACCCTCATGGCAAGGGTGTGGGGGCCCTGACCTTGATTCTTTTGCCAATATTTTTAATATTTTCCAAAAATAAGTTCCATGGAGTTTTAGGTCATTCCGAGAACTTTTGTTTCTGCACATAAATAACACCATGGCAATTCTGCTGAAAACAGCGTCAGTCCGGGTTAGTTCCATTCAAATCATGCAAGTTAGAGTCCAAAACAAGGGCAAAAGTGTTTGGAAAAGTAGATACGACGGAGACGTATCATGCCTCTAGGGCATATTTCCTTCAGTCTCCCACTTGCACCAGAGTCAATAATCTAGATTACATAGTAATGATTCTAACACCCATGGAGTCTTGGTGATGATCATGTTTTGCTCGTGGAAGAGGCTTAGTCAACGGGTCTGCAACATTCAGATCCGTATGTATTTTGCGAATCTCTATGTCTCCCTCCTTGACATGATCGCGGATGGAATTGAAGCGTCTCTTGATGTGTTTGGTTCTCTTGTGAAATCTGGATTCCTTCGCCAAGGCAATTGCTCCAGTATTGTCACAAAAGATTTTCATTGGACCCGATGCACTAGGTATTACATCTATATCGGATATGAACTCCTTCATCCACACTCCTTCATCAGCTGCTTCCGAAGCAGCTATATACTCTGCTTCACACGTAGATCCCGCCACAACGCTTTGCTTGGAACTGCACCTACTGACAGCTCCATACATTCAATATAAATATGTATCCGGTTTGTGACTTAGAGTCATCCGGATCAGTGTCAAAGCTTGCATCGACTTAACCATTTATGACAAGCTCTTTGTCACCTCCATAAATGAGAAACATATCCTTAGTCCTTCTCAGGTATTTCAGGATGTTCTTGACCATTGTCCAGTGATCCACTCCTGGATTACTTTGGTACCTCCCTGCTAAACTTATAGCAAGGCACACATCAGGTCTGGTACACAGCATTGCATACATAATAGAACCTATGGCTGACGCGTAGGGAATAACTTTCATTTTCTCTCTATCTTCTGCAGTGGTTGGGCATTGAGTCTGACTCAACTTCACACCTTGTAACACAGGCAAGAACCCTTTCTTTGACTGATCCATTTTGAACTTCTTTAAAACTTTATCTAGGTATGTGCTTTGTGAAAGTCCAATTAAGCGTCTTGATCTATCTCTATAGATCTTGATGCCCAATATATAGGCAGCTTCACTGAGGTCTTTCACTGAAAAATTCTTATTCAAGTATCCTTTTATGCTATCCACATATTCTATATCATTTCCAATCAACAATATGTCATCCACATACAATATTAGAAATGCTACAAAGCTCCCACTCACTTTCTTGTAAATACAGACTTCTCCAAAAGTCTGTATAAAACCATATGCTTTGATCACACTATCAAAGCGTATATTCCAACTCCGAGAGGCTTGCACTATCCATAAATGGATCTCTGGAGCTTGCACACTTTGTTAGCACCTTTAGGATCGACAAAACCTTCTGGTTGCATCATATACAACTCTTCTTTAAGAAATCCATTAAGGAATGCGGTTTTGACATCCATTTGCCAAATTTCATAATCATAAAATGCGGCAATTGCTAACATGATTCGGACAGACTTAAGCATCGCTACGGTGAGAAGGTCTCATCGTAGTATACTCCTTGAACTTGTCAAAAACCTTTCACAATAAGTCGAGCTTTGTAGATATTAAAATATCGTCAGCGTCAGTCTTCTTCTTGAAGATCCATTTATTTTCTATGCCTTGCCGATCATCGGGCAAGTCAATCAAAGTCCACACTTTGTTCTCATACATGGATCCCATCTCAGATTTCATGAACTCAAGCATTTCGCGGAATCTGGGCTCATCATCGCTTCCTTATAGTTCGTAGGTTCGTCATGGTCTAGTAACATGACTTCCAGAACAGGATTACCGTACCACTCTAGTGCGGACCATACTCTAGTTGACTTACGAGGTTCGGTAGTAACTCGATCTGAAGTTTCATGATCATCATCATTAACTTCCTCCCTAATTGGTGTAGACATCACTGGAACTGATTTTTGTGATGAACTACTTTCCAATTCGGGAAAAAGTATAATTACCTCATCAAGTTCTACTTTCCTTCCTCTCACTTCTTTCGAGAGAAACTCCTTCTCTAGAAAGGATCCATTCTTAGCAACGGATATCTTGCCTTCGGATCTGTGATAGAAGGTGTACCCAATAGTTTCCTTTGGGTATCCTATGAAGACGCATTTCTCCGATTTGGGTTCGAGCTTATCAGGTTGAAGCTTTTTCACATAAGCATCGCAACCCCAAACTTTAAGAAACGACAGCTCAGGTTTCTTGCCAAACCATAGTTCATATGGTGTCGTCTCAACGGATTTAGATGGTGCCCTATTTAACGTGAATGCAGCCGTCTCTAAAGCATAACCCCAAAACGGTAGTGGTAAATCGGTAAGAGACATTATAGATCGCACCATATCTAATAAAGTACGGCTACGATGTTTGGACACACCATTACGCTATGATGTTCCAGGTGGTTGCAAAACTATTCCACATTGTTTCAAATGAAGACCAAACTCATAACTCAAATATTCACCTCCACGATCAGATCGTAGAAACTTTATTTTCTTGTTACGATGATTTTCCACTTCACTCTGAAATTCTTTGAACTTTTCAAATGTTTCAGACTTATGTTTTATTAAGTAGATATACCCATATCTGCTCAAATCATCTGTGAAAGTCAAAAAATAACGATACCTGCCATGAGCCTCAACACTCATCGGACCGCATACATCAGTATGTATTATTTCCAATAAGTCAGTTACTCGCTCCATTGTTTCGGAGAACGGATTTTTAGTCATCTTGCCCATGAGGCATGGTTCGCAAGCATCAAGTGATTCATAATCAAGTGATTCCAAAAGCCCATCAACATGGAGTTTCTTCACACGCTTTACACCAATATGACCTAAACGGCAGTGCCACAAATAAGTTGCACTATCATTATTAACTTTGCATCTTTTGCCTTCAATATTATGAACATGTGTATCACTACGATCAAGATTCAACAAAAAATAGACCACTCATCAAAGGTGCATGACCATAAAAGATATTACTCATATAAATAGAACAACCATTGTTCTCTGACTTAAATGAATAACCGTCTCGCATCAAACAAGGTCCAGATATAATGTTCATGCTCAACGCTGGCACCAAATAACAATTATTCAGGTCTAAAACTAATCCCGAAGGTAGATGTAGAGGTAGCATGCCGACGGCGATCACACTGATCTTAGAACCATTTCCCACGCACATCGGCACCTGGTCCTTAGCTAATCTTCATTTAATCCGTAGCCCCTGTTTCGAGTTGCAAATATGAGCAACAGAACCAGTATCAAATACCCAGGCGCTACTATGAGCATTAGTAAGTTACACATCAATAACATGTATATCGAATATACCTTTCACTTTGACATCCTTCTTATCCGCCAAATACTTGGGGCAGTTCCGCTTCCAGTGGACAGTCCCTTTGCAGTAGAAGCACTCAGTTTCAGGCTTAGATCCAGACTTGGGATTCTTCCTGGGAGTAGCAACTTGCTTGCTATTCTTCTTGAAGTTCCCCTTCTTTCCTTTGCCCTTTTTTCTTGAAACTAGTGGTCTTGTTAACTATCAACACTTGATGCTCCTTCTTGATTTCTACCTCTGCAGCCTTTAGCATCGCGAAGAGCTTGGGAATTGTCTTTTCCATCCCTTGCATATTATAGTTCATCATGAAGCCTTTACAGCTTGGTGGCAGTGATTGAAGAACTCTGTCAATGACATTATCATCAGGAAGATTAACTCCCAGCTGAGTCAAGTGGTTATGGTACCCAGACATTCTGAGTATGTGTTCACTGACAGAAATGTTCTCCTCCATCTTGCAACTATAGAACTTGTTGGAGACTTCATATCTCTCAACTCAGGCATTTGCTTGAAATATTAACTTCAACTCCTGGAACATCTCATATGCTCCATGACGTTCAAAACGTGTTTGAAGTCCCGATTCTAAGCCGTAAAGCATGGCACACTGAACTATCGAGTAGTCATCAGCTTTACTCTGCCAGACGTTCATTACGTCCGGAGTTGCTCCTGTAGCGGGCCTTGCACCTAGCGGTGCTTCTAGGACGTAATTCTTCTATGCAGCAATGAGGATAATCCTCAAGTTACAGACCCAGTCCGTGTAGTTGCTGCCATCATCTTTCAACTTAGTTTTCTCTAGGAACGCATTAAAATCCAAAGGAACGGTGGTACGGGCCATTGATCTACAACAACACATATATGCAAAAAACTATCAGGACTAAGTTCATGATAAATTAAAGTTCAATTAATCATATTACTTAAGAACTCCCACTTAGATAGACATCCCTCTAGTCATCTAAATGATCATGTGATCCATATCAACTAAACCATGTCCGATCATCACGTGAGATGGAGTAGTTTTTAATGGTGAACATCTCTATGTTGATCATATCTACTATATGATTCACGTTCGACCTTTCGGGGTCAGTGTTCCGAGGACATGTCTTCATATGCTAGGCTCGTCAAGTTTAACCTGAGTATTCTGCACGTGCAAAACTGGCTTGCACCCGTTGTATGTGAACTTAGAACTTATCACACCCAATCATCACGTGGCGTCTCGGCACGATGAACTGTAGCAACGGTGCATACTCAGGGAGAACACTTATACCTTGAAATTTAGTGAGGGGTCATCTTATAGTGCTACCGCCGTACTAAGCAAAATAAGATGCATAAAAGATAAACATCACATGCAATCAAAATATGTGACATGATATGGCCATCGTCATCTTGTGCCTTTGATCACCATCTCCAAAGCACTGTCATGACCTCCATTGTCACCGTCATGACACCTTGATCTCCATCGTAGCGTCGTTGTCGTCCCGTCAACTATTGCTTCTACAACTATCGCTTCCGCATAGTGATAAAGTAAAGCAATTACATGGCGATTGCATTTAATACAATAAAGCGACAACCATAAGGCTCCTGCCAGTTGCCAATAACTTCTACAAAACATGATCATCTCATACAATAAATTATATCGCATCATGTCTTGACCATATCACATCACAACATGCCCTGCAAAAACAAGTTAGACGTCCTCTACTTTGTTGTTGCAAGTTTTACGTGGCTGCTACGGGCTTCTAGCAAGAACCGATCTTACCTACGCATCAAAACCACAACGACTTTTCGTCAAGTGTGTTGTTTTAACCTTCAACAAGGACCGGCCGTAGTCAAACTTGATTCAACTAAACTTGGAGAAACAGACACCCGCCAGCTACCTGTGTGCAGAGTACGTCAGTAGAACTGATCTCATGAACGTGGTCATGTAATGTTGGTCCGGGCCGCTTCATCCAACAATACCGCCGAATCAAAGTAAGACGTTGGTGGTAAGCAGTATGACTATTATCGCCGGCGTCGGAGCGCAGGCCCGTGCCCCTCGCCGGTTGGGACGGGCTCATCTTCTCGCATTGTGGGATTTTCAGGGTCGTCTACGCGGTGTGCCTCGCCTCGGCCAGCGTGCGCCTTGCCCTGGGTCAGGCCGAGGTTCCCCCGCGCACTTGGCGGCGTCCTGGATCTCCGTTATCTTCGTTCTAACCTTCACCCCCTTTGCCACGTTCGTCGCCGGCGCGCGCCCCGACGCCAAGAAGGTACGCGGAAAAGCTCCCCTTGCGCCTTTGAATACGTCTGGTCCGATTTGCTTCGAAAATAAATAAATAAATAATCGACCGATTTTATAGCAGCTGAAATGGGGTTTTAGATGTGTGCGGTTTAAATTAAGTTGCCAATTCCAAATTAGAAATTGAGATCCACTGTTTTCCTGAATTCAGAAGCGGCTTCCATGTATGTAAATGCCTCTGCGCCAGCCTGTCTAGCTTCAAAGCATATAATATGATCTCATACTGATATTTCTTTTTTGTCGATGCTCAAGGACCCTGTCAGGATTGGATGCCTCGTTTCGATGGCCTTCATGGTGCTCGGAACTAAATACGGTTTGGTGTTGGGTCTGTTGCGTGTGGAAGGATCTCAGAGGGAACGGATTGGTTCAATGGGGAGGGATGTGGGGATAATGGGTGCTGGTGCGACATGCTGTTTCATCATCATACCCACTATGCTACTGAGGCAATGGAGGATGAAGTAGAGGGCTACGGTTGTGTTGCTGAGGTATATACCCGCCCTCGTCTCTGTTCACCTATTGGTGCCACGTTATATGTTTTTTATGAGCATGCTATTTCTAGTTTCATGAATCCTGATAACTTGTGATCTTTTATTCGCGTCGCGGCCATTTATACATGTAATCGAGTAATACTTTTGATGTTGATAACTTTATTCCAAACCGTTTTGTCGTGCATCCCAATTAGACCCACAACAAACTTTGGTTACTCGGCTTGTTGATAGATGTTAGCTTTCCTAAAAGTATTTGCATTTAACACTGACTTTCTTTTTAAAAGAAATTGCCATTTGACCAATCAGTTCCATACATAAAGATCACCAGTGGAAACCTAGTATGCATTGTCCATGTTCAGTCTTAGCCATGATTATTATGACCGGGAAGCTTGAATTTATCATTCAAAACCCACCACAACCCACCGTGAGTGTTAGGCCTCAAATTTCAAAGGGTTGGGTTGTGGGGTATCTCTTATTTAATTGCACTATCTTGTTATTTATCATTTTATCTATTACATATAAATTTATTGTCTTGTTTTATCTGCCTGTTTATCTGTTTCATTTTAATTTATTGTCTTATTTTAGTCAAGATAGCAAATAGAAATTTAATTGGCTTGTTCCAGTAAACATGATGGCATTACTATAGAACAGACCTTCATTTAATTCGCAGCTAATATATACTTGCATGTGGTGTTGTGCCATGGCATTTTTATAGAAGTGCATTCACACATGTTGATGTTGTAGTAAGATTTTTGTCCCTTCCTTTATACTCAAAGTAACTTGTTTCGCAAGTGCAATCTGTAGCAAAAAAATTTCATAGTTTATATGATTATTTGTGAATTATATTGGTGCTTCTTGTGCAATAAAACTGAAGAATATCACTGTCAGGGAGTCGATTCCATCATGACAAATGCCATTAGTTCCACTGTTCATACCATTCTTTTGTGCCCTGTGGAGTGTGGATTGTCATGCTTTGTTCTTTCCACCGGTATTCATAGTCTAATGCATGCGAATGGATGGGTTGGTGATCTCAAGATGGTCTCCATATATGGGATAATTACTGATTAGGTCATCTTTTACCATCGATTGTCCTAAAATTCAGAGTCCATTTGGGCAGTCATTTATAAGTGTAACTGCGTAACACTTAAGATAGCTCCAAATGTTGAGTTTCAAGTTAGGCTGTTATATGGGGCAAGAAGAACTATGCTTTATTTGTTGAGTTTCAATTGTTCTATTCTCCATCAGGTCTGATGTTCCACACATCCCTTTCCACTCTTCATCTTCAAAATCCCTCTCGATGGTCTAGTTGCAGTGGCATGGCAGTGACCCTTAACATATTGGCATAATACTACTCTACATATATCAATACATGCATGTTCATATTATTGGCTGCTTAATATTGAGAAATATCTCCATATCCTCATTCAAATGCTTGTATATTCTACTAATCTATACTTTTTTTGTTAACAGACATAACACTGAATGGATGGTGTTAAGATTGGCAAGACAAATACAAGAGTCGACTTTTTGCTGAAGTTTGTGGTCGCGTATAAGTACCGGATTATAGTTAGTTAGTTAGTTACATGTATTCACGACTGTAGATTGATCCACTGCTGGTTTCGAATACTCCATGTGCGAGGAGCTCTCGTAATTCGACATTGTGGTGTTGAAGTGTTTACTTGCTGCTGGGAAACCTAGAAATCATGACCAGACAGTGAGGGGTAGCACCCTCTTCGAGGGTAATGCTTTTCTAGGCATATAGAATTTGCCATGTTGGTAGTGTTATGTTTGATGACTACCATTTCTTCACAAGCGGTTGGCCTTGTGACAGTTATTGTAGAATATTATGTAGTGATCACCGAGAGGCGGACCTCGTATCTTAGGTGGCTTAGTTAAAATCAGCAATGGTGATCATGAATCTATTGCTATAGAGATGTTTAAATTAAAGGGTTTACCTGTGTAAGTACTCCCTCAGTAAAGAAATATAAGAGTGTTTAGGTCACTACTTTAATGATCCAGACGCTCTTATATTTCTTTACGGTGGGAGTACTATTTTTATCTTGCCTTTGATTCCTGTTGGCAAGCAGTTCTCTGTATTGTTCTTCCGATTGCTTGCATGGAAAGAATGCACTCAAACTAGAGCCTAGAACTACCTGAACATGGCCTGGTGTGGGTCCTGCTCAAACATGGCCTATAGGCATTGTTATGTGGTTTTTCCAGGGTTTTTCTTATTTCCCTATGATGCTAACACATGAATGCAATTCTCCAATATGCATGATCGATTGTTCATAACACTTTCTTTTTGTATGAATTGAACTGCAACACTGATGTGAATTTATTTCTTGAAATTGCGTTATTCCACTACAAGGGTAGGTAGATTAGACCAAATTTGTTGTAGGGCGCCTCAAATAAAAGTTCTAAGGAACTCCTTACATAATCTAGTTTTCCCAACTAACAGTAAAATCAACCATAGTTGTCCTTTTTACGCACAACAGTTTTGATCTGCAGCATCATAATAACTAGAAGGGTTTGGGCATGCTTTGCTACGGCGTTGATGTTGTTGGATTTTCATTATTTTTTACTTCATCTGTTTCAAAATTTACGGTGATTAGTTGAGAAATATATCAATATCCATAATATCAAATCGGTGTCATTACGTTCATCATGAAATGAATTTTCATATTTTATTTGATTAGTATTGTGGATGATGATCTTTTTTTCTCTAAACTTGGTCGAAGTTAAAGAAAATTGACATTTCAAAAAGCTAATACACCTTATATTTTGCAACCGAGGGAATATTTGGTTTGGCTAGCGAGGGAGGATTAGTTATTTATAATGAGGTGTTTTGGTGGGTCTTCTGCGGTGTGATTCTGTGTTATCTACTAATCAACCCATATTTATGAGGGGGATTTTTGTTGCATGTACTATATTAGTGCTACAATATCACATGCTGACGGGTTTTTTTATGTGATGAGAGGGTGCCCGGGATTAATATGTTATTATCGGCTGATTGTTGCCGGTTGATTTGAAAAATCTTTGACTCGGTAAAAATGTGGACCAATTCCAAAACTGAATACCTCAATAGAGGTATAGAGAGCTTCAAAGTGAGCATGGTAAGTTAAAAGAATTGAATGGGATTTCCTTGGGAAATCGAGTGACCAAATTCTAAATCGGAGACCTCAACTGACTATGAGACCTTGAAAACTACTCCCTCCTTTCCGGTTTATAGGGCTCAATTGAAAAATCTCACCAACCAAGGTAGATGGTGAGTGGTGGAATATTTTTTGTAGTTTGAAAAAGCATCCAATTAATGCTCTTATTTTAATCAAAAAATTATGTTTACCAATGCATTAATTGCAATGCATGCATGCATAAAGTACATGCATTGGTCAATTTTCATTTAATATTTGCATGCAATGATTTAATGCACCTTGGAATCTGAACTTGTGATGGGGAACAATCAAATTGAGCCTTATAAAATGGAAAAACTAAAATTTCGAGATAAGCCCTATAAACCGGAAAGGAGGGAATAGGGACCATGGTCTAATTAATAGTGTAATTAATAGATTCGACATGTCTAAAAAAATCGGTGTTGTTAACTTGCAAAACCCTTGTCTAACAAACTTCTATCATCTAATTTTCAACACTATAAACCAATATACAATTTGGAATAAATAATTCGAGGTTATAAGTTGTTTGAACTAAATAATTCATCTTTCTATGTTAGTTGGACTATACAATTCAAATACCAACGTTTTTCTCTGGAAGT
This sequence comes from Triticum urartu, assembly GCF_056163025.1. Taxonomy (NCBI): domain Eukaryota; kingdom Viridiplantae; phylum Streptophyta; class Magnoliopsida; order Poales; family Poaceae; genus Triticum; species Triticum urartu. The sequence continues at coordinate 79,728,587 of NC_141874.1, forward strand.
TCCAATTTTGATTTCAGAATCCTTTCTGTGATTGTTACAAAGATAATTCACAACCAAGTTATAGCCAGGAATTTCAAAATTATAAGTCACAACGTTAAAAAAAATTGGGAGGGGGGGGTCTGCCACAAATACAGACATTTCACCAGTTCGCTCAACTATGAGAGTAAGTGTCAAAGTGGTTAGGATAATTTCCGACCGAAATTGTTTCCACGCCCATTTTAATAGGGTAATGTAAGATATTTTTTGACATCTAAACACAACTGATAGGATACAGTATAGAAAATGGTATAACTAATAGACAATAATGTAGGATAATTCGTTTCTAGCCAGATAATCCAACCATTTAAATATGCATATACGATTTATATGTAAAGTTTGAAGTATTAACTAGCAAATCGTGAATGCTACGAGGCAATACTAAGTTTGGAGAGCGGCGATTTGGTGCCTGGGCTCAGATGAGCCTGGGCATGAACAGTATCGGTGTTGAAAATAGGAATTTTAAAAAATCAAAAAAAGTGATGCAAGATGCTCAAATGCCCGACGTTCGTGCAAAATTTCATGAAGTTTGTGAAGGAAATATGCCCTAGAGGCAATAATAAAGTTGTTATTTATATTTCCTTATATCATGATAAATGTTTATTATTCATGCTAGAATTGTATTAACCGGAAACTTAGTACATGTGTGAATACATAGACAAACATAGACATAGATCGAGATTACTAGTATGCCTCTACTAGACTAGATCGTTAGTCAAAGATGGTTAAGTTTCCTAGCCATAGACATGTGTTGTCATTTGATGAATGGGATCACATCATTAGTGAATGATGTGATGGACAAGACCCATCCATTAGCTTAGCACTATGATTGTTTAGTTTATTGCTATTGCTTTCTTCATGACTTATACATGTTCCTATGACTATGAGATTATGCAACTCCTGAATACCGGAGGAACACTTAGTGTGCTATCAAACGCCACAACGTAACTGGGTGATTATAAAGTTGCTCTACAGGTGTCTCCGATGGTGTTTGTTGAGTTGGCATAGATCGAGATTAGGATTTGCCACTCCGATTGTCGGAGAGGTATCTCTGGGCCCTCTCGGTAATGCACATCACTATAAGCCTTGCAAGCAGTGTGACTAATGAGTTAGTTGCGGGATGATGCATTACGGAACAAGTAAAGAGACTTGCCGGTAACGAGATTGAACTAGGTATGGTGATACCGACGATCGAATCTCGGGCAAGTAACATACCGATGACAAAGGGAACAACATATGTTGTTATGCGGTTTGACCGATAAAGATCTTCGTAGAATATGTAGAAGCCAATATGAGCATCCACATTCCATTATTGATTATTGACCGGAGATGTGTCTCGGTCATGTCTACATAGTTCTCGAACCCGTAGGGTCCGCACGCTTAACATTCAATGACGATTTGTATTATGAGTTATGTGATTTAATGTACCGAAGGTTGTTCGAGGTCCTGGATGAGATCACGGACATGACGAGGAGTCTCCAAATGGTCGAGACGTAAAGATCGATATATTGGAAGGCTATATCCGGACATCGGAAAGGTTCCGAGTGATTCGGGTATTTTTTGGAGTACCGAAGAGTTACGGGAATTCGCCGGGGGAAGTAGTGGGCCTTAATGGGCCATACGAGAAAGGAGAGAAGGGCCTCAAGGGGTGGCCGCCCCCCCCCCATGGCAAGTCCGAACGGCGCCCCCTCTCTTTCCTTCTCGCTCTCCTACTCCTTCCCTCTCTCCCCTCTTGGAAAAGGAAGGGGACTCCAGCTAGGATTGGGAATCATAGTTGGACTCCCCCTATAGGCGCGCCCCTCCTAGGCCGGCCTCCTCTTCCCCCCTCCTTTATATACGTGGCGAGGGGGCACCCCATAGACACACAAGTTGATATTTTAACCGTGTGCGGTGCCCCCCTCCACAGTTACACATCTCGGTCATATCGTCGTAGTGCTTGGGCGAAGCCATGCGCCGGTAACTTCATCATCACCGTCGCCACGCTGTCGTGCTGACGGAACTCTCCCTCAGCCTCAACTGGATCAAGAGTTCGAGGGATGTCACCGAGCTGAACGTGTGCAGATCGCGGAGGTGTCATGCGTTCGGTACTTGATCGGTTGGATCGTGAAGACGTTCGACTACATCAACCGTGTTACTTAACGCTTCCACTTTCGCTCTACGAGGATACGTGGACACACTCTCCCCGCTCGTTGCTATGCTTCTCCTAGATAGAACTTGCGTGATCGTAGGAACTTTTTTTAAATTACTGCGTTCCTCAACAGTGGCATCCGAGCCAGGTCTATGCGTAGATGTTATATGCACGAGTAGAACACAAAGAGTTATGGGCGATAATAGTCATACTGCTTACCAGCATGTCATACTTTGATTCGGCAGTATTGTTGGATGAAGCGACCCAGACCGACATTACATGACCGCGTTCATGAGACTGGTTCTACCGCTGTCCTTTGCACACAGGTGGCTAGTGGGTGTCTGTTTCTCCAACGTTAGTTGAATCGAGTGTGACTACGCCCGGTCCTTGTAGAAGGTTAAAACAACACACTTGACAAAAAATCGTTGTGGTTTTGATGCGTAGGTAAGAACGGTTCTTGCTAGAAGCCCGTAGCAGCCACGTAAAACTTGCAACAACAAAGTAGAGGACGTCTAACTTGTTTTTGCAGGGCATGTTGTGATGTGATATGGTCAAGACGTGATGATATATATATATATATATATATATATATATATATATAATTTGTTGTATGAGATGATCATGTTTTATAACAGTTATCGGCAACTGGCAGGAGCCTTATGGTTGTCGCTTTATTGTATGAAATGCAACCGCCATGTAATTGCTTTACTTTATCACTAAGCGGTAGCGATAGTCGTAGTAGCAATAGTAGGCGAGACGACAATGATGCTTCGATGGAGATCAAGGTATCAAGCCGGTGATGATGGTGATCATGACGGTGCTTTGGAGATGGAGATCAAAGGCACAAGATGATGATGGCCATATCATATCACTTATTTGATTGCATGTGATGTTTATCCTTCATGCATCTTATTTTGCTTAGTACGGAGGTAGCATTATAAGATGATCTCTCACTAAATTTCAAGGTACAAGTGTTCTCCCTGAGTATGCACCGTTGCAATAGTTCATCGTGCCGAGAAACCACGTGATGAGCGGGTGTGATAAGCCTTACGTTCACATACAACGGGTGCAAGCCAGTTTTGCACATGCAGAATACTCGGGTTAAACTTGACGAGCCTAGCATATGCAGATATGGCCTTGGAACACTAAGACCGAAAGGTCGAGCGTGAATCATATAGTAGATATGATCAACATAGTGATGTTCACCATTGAAAACTACTCCATCTCACGTGATGATCGGACATGGTTTAGTTGATATGGATCACGTGATCACTTAGATCATTAGAGGGATGTCTATCTAAGTGGGAGTTCTTAAGTAATATGATTAATTGAACTTTAATTTATCATGAACTTAGTCCTGATAGTATTAGCATATCTATGTTGTAGATCAATAGCTCACGATGTAGCTCCCCGTTTATTTTTGATATGTTCCTAGAGAAAAACTATGTTGAAAGATGATAGTAGCAATGATGCGGACTAGGTCCGTGATCTCAGGATTATCCTCATTGCTGCACAAAAGAATTATGTCCTTGATGCACCGCTAGGTGACGGACCTGTTGCAGGAGCAGATGCAGATGTTATGAATGTTTGGCAAATCTCGATGTAATGACTACTTGATAGTTTAGTGCACCATGCTTTACGGCTTAGAACCGGGACCTCAAAAACGTTTTGAATGCCACGGAGCATATAAGATGTTCCAAGAGGTGAAATTGGTATTTCAGACTCATACCCGAGTCGAGAGGTATGAGACCTCTGACAAGTACTTTGCCTACAAGATGGAGGAGAATAGCTCAACGAGTGAGCATGTGCTCAGATTGTCAGAGTACTACAATCGCTTTAATCAAGTGGGAGTTAATCTTCCAGATAATATAGTGATTGACAGAGTTCTCTAGTCACTATCACCAAGTTACTAGAACTTCGTGATGAACTATAATATGTAAGGGATGACGAAAACGATTCCCGAGCTCTTCGCGATGCTGAATTCAGTGAAGGTAGAAATCAAGAAAAGCATCAAGTGTTGATGGTTGACAAGACCACTAGTTTCAAGTAAAAGGACAAGAAAAAGAAAGGGAACTTCAAGAAGAATGGCAAGCAAGTTGCCACTCCCATGAAGAAGCCCAAAGATAGACCCAAGCCTAAAACTGAGTGCTTCTACTGCAAAGGAAATGGTCACTGGAAGTGGAACTGCCCTAGATACTTGGTGGATAAGAAGGATGGCAAAGTGAACAAAGGTATATTTGATATACATGTTATTGATGTGTACTCTACTAGTGTTTATAGCAACCCCTCAGTATTTGATACTGGTTCAGTTGCTAAGAGTAGTAACTCGAAACGGGAGTTGCAAAATAAACAAAGACTAGTTAAGGGCGAGGTGACGATGTGAGTTGGAAGTGATTCCAAGGTTGACAAGATCACCATCGCACACTCCCTTTACCTTCGGGATTAGTGTTGAACCTAAAATAAATGTTATTTGGTGTTTGTGTTGAGCATGAATATGATTGGATCATGTTTATTGCAATACGGTTATTCATGTAAGTCAAAGAATAATTGTTGTTCTATTTACATCAATAAAACCATCTATGGTCATAGACTCAATATAAATGGTTTATTGAATCTCGATCGTAGTGATACACATATTCATAATATTGAAGCCAAAAGATGCAAAGTTAATAATGATAGTGCAACTTATATGTGGCACTGCCGTTTAGATCATATTGGTGTAAAGCGCATGAAGAAACTCCATGCTGATGAACTTTTGGAATCACTTGATTATGAATCACTTGATGCTTGCGAACCATGGCTCATGGGCAAGATGACTAAGACTCCGTTCTCCGGAACAATGGAGCGAGCAACTGACTTATTGGAAATAATACATACTAATGTATGTGGTCCGATGAGTGTTGAGGCTTGCGGCGGGTATCATTATTTTCCGACCTTCACAGATGATTTGAGCAGATATGGGTATATCTGCTTGATGAAACATAAGTCTGAAACATTTGAAAAGTTCAAAGAATTTCAGAGTGAAGTGGAAAATCATCGTAACAAGAAAATAAGGTTTCTACGATGTGATCGTGGAGGTGAATATTTGAGTTATGAGTTTGGTCTTCATTTGAAACAATGTGGAATAGTTTCTCAACTCACGCTACCTAGAACACCACAGTGTAATGGTGTGTCCGAATGTCATAACCGTACTTTATTAGATATGGTGTGATCTATGATGTCTCTTACCGATTTACCACTATCGTTTTAAGGTTATGCATTAGAAATAGCTGCATTCACGTTAAATAGGGCACCATCTAAATCCGTTGAGACGACACCATATGAACTATGGTTTGGCAAGAAACCCAAGTTGTCGTTTCTTAAAGTTTGGGGCTGCGATGCTTATGTGAAAAAGCTTCAACCTGATAAGCTCGAACCTAAATCGGAGAAATGTGTCTTCATAGGATACCCAAAGGAGTCTGTTGGGTACACCTTCTATCACAGATCTGAAGGCAAGATATTCGTTGCTAAAAATGGATACTTTCTAGAGAAGGAGTTTCTCTCGAAAGAAGTGAGTGAGAGGAAAGTAGAACTTGATAAGGTAATTGTACCTTATCCCGAATTGGAAAGTAGTTCATCATAGAAATCAGTTCTAGTGATTCCTACACCAATTAATGAGGAAGCTAATGATGATGATCATGAAACTTCAGATCAAGTTGCTACCGAACCTCGTAGGTCAACCAGAGTACGGTCCACACCAGAGTGGTACGGTAATCCTGTTCTGGAAGTCATGTTACTGGACCATGATGAACCTATGAACTATGAGGTAGCGATGATGAGCCTAGATTCCGCGAAATGGCTTGAGGCCATAAAATCTGAGATGGGATCCATGTATGAGAACAAAGTGTGGACTTTGGTTGACTTGCCCGATGATCGGCAATCCATGGAGAATAAATGTATCTTCAAGAGGAAGACGGACGCTGATAGTAGTGTTACTATCTACAAAGCTCGAATTGTCACAAAAGGTTTTTGACAAGTTCAAGGTGTTGACCATAATGAGATTCTCTCACTCGTAGGGATGCTTAAGTCTGTCCGAATCATGTTAGCAATTGCCACATTTTATGAAATCTGGCAAATGGATGTCAAAACTGTATTCCTTAATGGATTTCTTAAAGAAGAGTTATATATGATGCAACAAGAAGGTTTTGTCAATCCTAAAGGTGCTAACAAAGTGTGCAAGCTCCAGAGATCCATCTATGAACTGGTGCAAGCATCTCGGAGTTGGAATATACGCTTTGATAGTGTGATCAAAGCATATGGTTTTATACAGACTTTTTGAGAAGTCTGTATTTACAAGAAAGTGAGTGGGAGCACTACAACATTTCTGATAAGTATATGTGAATGACATATTGTTGATCGGAAATAATGTAGAATTTTTCTGGAAAGCATAAAGGAGTGTTTGAAAGGAGTTTTTCAAAGAAAGACCTCGATGAAGCTACTTACATATTGAGCATCAAGATCTATAGAGATAGAACAAGACGCTTGATAGGTTTTTTCAATGAGTACATACCTTGACAAGATTTTGAAGTAGTTCAAAATGGAACAGTCAAAGAAGGAGTTCTTGCCTGTGTTGCAAGGTGTGAAGTTGAGTAAAGACTCAAAACCCGACCACGGCAGAAAATAGAAAGAGAATGAAAATTCATTCCCTATGCCTCAGTCATAGGTTCTATGAAGTATGCTATGCTGTGTACCAGACCTATCGTGAACCTCACCATGAGTTTGGCAAGAGGGTACAATAGTGATCCAGGAGTGGATCACTGGACATCGGTCAAAATTATCCTTAGTGGAATAAGGAGATATTTCTCGGTTATGGAGGTGATAAAGAGTTCGTCGTAAAGAGTTACGCCAATGAAAGCTTTGACACTGATCCAGATGACTCTAAGTCTCAATCTGGATACATATTGAAAGTGGGAGCAATTAGCTAGATTAGCTCCGTGCAGAGCATTGTAGACATAGAAATTTGCAAAATACATATGGCTCTGAATGTGACAGACCCATTGAATAAGCTTCTCTCACAAGCAAAACATGATCACACCTTAGTACTCTTTAGGTGTTAATCACATAGTGATGTGAACTAGATTATTGACTCTAGTAAATCCCTTTGGGTATTAGTCACATGGTGATGTGAACTATTAGTGTTAAATCACATGGCGGTGTGAACTAGATTATTGGCTCTAGTGCAAGTGGGAGACTGAAGGAAATATGCCCTAGAGGCAATAATAAAGTTGTTATTTATATTTCCTTATATCATGATAAATTTTTATTATTCATGCTAGAATTGTATTAACCGGAAACTTAGTACATGTGTGAATACATAGACAAACAGAATGTTCCTATTATGCCTCTACTAGACTAGCTCGTTAACCAAAGATGGTTAAGTTTCCTAGCCATAGACATGTGTTGTCATTTGATGAATGGGATCACATCATTAGAGAATGATGTGATGGATAAGACCCATCCATTAGCTTAGCACTATGATCGTTTAGTTTATTGCTATTGCTTTCTTCATGACTTATACATGTTCCTATGACTATGAGATTATGCAACTCCTGAATACCGGAGGAACACTTAGTGTGCTATCAAACGTCACAACGTAACTGAGTGATTATAAAGATGCTCTACAGGTGTCTCCGATGGTGTTTGTTGAGTTGGCATAGATCGAGATTAGGATTTGCCACTCCGATTGTCGGAGAGGTATCTCTAGGCCCTCTCGGTGATGCACATCACTATAAGCCTTGCAAGCAATGTGAGTAATGAGTTAGTTGCAGGATGATGCATTACGGAACGAGTAAAGAGACTTGCCGGTAACGAGATTGAACTAGGTATGGTGATACCGACGATCGAATATCGGGTAAGTAACATACCAAAGACAAAGGAAACAACATATGTTGTTATGCGATTTGACCAATAAAGATCTTCGTAGAATATGTAGAAGCCAATATGAGCATCCAGGTTCTGCTATTGGTTATTGACCGGAGATGTGTCTCGGTCATGTCTACATAGTTCTCGAACCCGTAGGGTCCACACGCTTAACATTCAATGACGATTTGTATTATGAGTTATGTGATTTAATGTACCAAAGGTTGTTCGAGGTCCCGGATGAGATCACGGACATGACGAGGAGTCTCGAAATGGTCGAGATGTAAAGATCAATATATTGGAAGGCTATATCCGGACACCGGAAAGGTCCCGAGTGATTCGGGTATTTTTCGGAGTACCGGAGAGTTACGGGAATTCGCCGGGGGAAGTAGTGGGCCTTAATGGGCCATACGAGAAATAAGAGAAGGGCCTCAAGGGGTGCCCCCCCCATGGCAAGTCTGAACGGCGCCCCCTCTCTTTCCTTCTCCCTCTCCTACTCCTTCCCTCTCTCCCCTCTTGGAAAAGGAAGGGAACTCCAACTAGGATTGGGAATCCTAGTTGGACTCCCCCTATAGGCGCGCCCCTCCTAGGCCGGCCTCCTCTTCCCCCCTCCTTGATATACGTGGCCAGGGGGCACCCCATAGACACGCAAGTTGATATTTTAGCCGTGTGCGGTGCCTCCCTTCACAGTTACACACCTCGGTCATATCGTCATAGTGCTTAGGCGAAGCCCTGCGCCAGTAACTTCATCATCACCGTCGCCACGCCGTCGTGCTGACGGAACTCTCCCTCGACCTCAACTGGATCAAGAGTTCGAGGGACGTCACCAAGCTGAACGTGTGAAGATCGCGGAGGTGCCGTGCATTCGGTACTTGATCGGTTGGATCGCGAAGGCGTTCGACTACATCAACCACGTTACTTAACGCTTCCGCTTTCGGTCTACGAGGGTACGTGGACAGACTCTCCCCGCTCGTTGCTATGCTTCTCCTAGATATATCTTGCATGATCGTAGGATTTTTTTTGAAATTACTGCATTCCTCAACAGTGGCATCTGAGCCAGGTCTATGCGTAGATGTTATATGCACGAGTAGAACACAAAGAGTTGTGGGCGATAATAGTTTGATTCGGCGGTATTGTTGGATGAAGCGGCCCAGACCAACATTACATGACCGCGTTCATGAGACTGGTTCTACCGCCGTGCTTTGCACACAGGTGGCTAGTGGGTGTCTGTTTCTCCAACTTTAGTTGAATCGAGTGTGAGTACGCCCGGTCCTTGTTGAAGGTTAAAACAACACACTTGACGAAAAATCATTGTGGTTTTGGTGCGTAGGTAAGAACGGTTCTTGCTAGAAGCCCGTAGCAGCCACGAAAAACTTGCAACAACAAAGTAGAGGACGTCTAACTTGTTTTTGCAGGGCATGCTGTGATGTGATATGGTCAAGACGTGATGATATATATATATATATATAATTTGTTGTATGAGATGATCATGTTTTATAACAGTTATCGGCAACTGGCAGGAGCCTTATGGTTGTCGCTTTATTGTATGAAATGCAATCGCCATGTAATTGCTTTACTTTATCACTAAGCGGTAGCGATAGTCGTAGTAGCAATAGTTGGTGAGACGACAACGATTCTTCGATGGAGATCAAGGTGTCAAGCCGGTGATGATGGTGATAATGACGGTGCTTTGGAGATGGAGATCAAAGGCACAAGATGATGATGGCCATATCATATCACTTATTTGATTGCATGTGATGTTTATCCTTTATGCATCTTATTTTGGTTAGTATGAAGGTAGCATTATAAGATGATCTCTCACTAAATTTCAAGGTACAAGTGTTCTCCCTGAGTATGCACCGTTGCAACAGTTCATCGTGCCGAGAAACCACGTGATGATCGGGTGTGATAAGCCTTACGTTCACATACAATGGGTGCAAGCCAGTTTTGCACACGCAGAATACTCGGGTTACACTTGATGAGCCTAGCATATGCAGATATGGCCTTGGAACACTGAGACCGAAAGGTCGAGCGTGAATCATATAGTAGATATGATCAACATAGTGATGTTCACCACTGAAAACTACTCCATCTCACGTGATGATCGGACATGGTTTAGTTGATATGGATCACGTGATCACTTAGATCATTAGAGGGATGTCTATCTAAGTGGGAGTTCTTGAGTAATATGATTAATTGAACTTTAATTTATCATGAACTTAGTCCTGATAGTATTAGCATATCTATGTTGTAGATCAATAGCTCGCGATGTAGCTCCCCGTTTACTTTTGATATGTTCCTAGAGAAAAACTATGTTTAAAGATGATAGTAGCAATGATGCGTGATGACCCACATGTATAGGGGATCTATCGTAGTCCTTTCGATAAGTAAGAGTGTCGAACCCAACGAGGAGCAGAAGGAAATGATAAGCGGTTTTCAGCAAGGTATTCTCTACAAGTACTGAAATAAGTGGTAGCAGATAGTTTTGTGATAAGATAATTTGTAACGAGCAACAAGTAACAAAAGTAAATAAAGTGCAGCAAGGTGGCCCAATCCTTTTTGTAGCAAAGGACAAGCCTGGACAAACTCTTACATAAGGAAAAGCGCTCCCGAGGACACATGGGAATATCGTCAAGCTAGTTTTCATCATGTTCATATGATTCGCGTTCGGTACTTTGATAATTTGATATGTGGGTGGACCGGTGCTTGGGTGTTGTTCTTACTTGAACAAGCATCCCACTTATGATTAACCTCTATTGCAAGCATCTGCAACTACAACAAAAGTATTAAGGTAAACCTAACCATAGCATGAAACATGTGGATCCAAATCAGCCCCTTACGAAGCAACGCATAAACTAGGGTTTAAGCTTCTGTCACTCTAGCAACCCATCATCTACTTATTACTTCCCAATGCCTTCCTCTAGGCCCAAATAATGGTGAAGTGTTATGTAGTCGACGTTCACATAACACCACTAGAGGCTAGACAACATACATCTCATCAAAATATCGAACGAATACCAAATTCACATGACTACTAATAGCAAGACTTCTCCCATGTCCTCAGGAACAAACGTAACTACTCACAAAGCATATTCATGTTCATAATCAGAGGGGTAATAATATGCATAAAGGATATGAACATATGATCTTCCACCAAATAAACCAACTAGCATCAACTACAAGGAGTAATCAACACTACTAGCAACCTACTAGTACCAATCCCGGACTTGGAGACAAGAATTGGATACAAGAGATGAACTAGGGTTTTGAGATGAGATGGTGCTGGTGAAGATGTTGATGGAGATTGCCCTCTCCCGATGAGAGGAGCGTTGGTGATGACGATGGTGATGATTTCCCCCTCCCGGAGGGAAGTGTCCCCGGCAGAACAGCTCTTCCGGAGCCCTAGATTGGTTCCGCCAAGGTTCCGCCTCGTGGCGGCGGAGTTTCGTCCCAAAAGGTTTCTTATGATTTTTTCCTCATCGAAAGAACTCATATAGCAGAATATGGGCATCGGAGAGCCAACAGGGGGCCCACGAGGTAGGGGGCGCGCCCTGGGGGGTAGGGCGCGCCCCCACCCTCGTGGACAGGTGGGCCCCCCTCTGGTGAACTTCTTCCGCTGGATATTTTTTATTATTTCCAAAAATGACTTTCGTGGAGTTTCAGGACTTTTGGAGTTGTGCAGAATAGGTCTCTAATATTTGCTCCTTTTCCAGCCCAGAATTCCAGCTGCCGGCATTCTCCCTCCTTATGTAAACCTTGTAAAATAAGCGAGAATAGCCATAAGTATTGTGACATAACATGTAATAACAACCCATAATGCAATAAATATCGATATAAAAGCATGATGCAAAATGGACGTATCAATGCGTACTAGGTCCGTGATCTGAGGATTATCCTCATTGCTGCACAAAAGAATTATGTCCTTGATGCACCGCTAGGTGACAGACCTGTTGCAGGAGCAGATGCAGACATTATGAACGTTTGGCAAATCTCGATATAATGACTACTTTATAGTTTAGTGCACCATGCTTTACGACTTAGAACTGGGACTTCAAAAATGTTTTGAATGCCACGGAGCATATAAGATGTTCCAAGAGCTGAAATTGGCATTTCAGACTCATACCCGAGACGAGAGGTATGAGACCTCTGACAAGTACTTTGCCTACAAGATGGAGGAGAATAGCTCAACCAGTGAGCATGTGCTCAGATTGTCAGAGTACTACAATCGCTTGAATCAAGTGGGAGTAAATCTTCCAGATAAGATAGTGATTGACAGAGTTATCTAGTCACTATCACGAAGTTACTAGAACTTCGTGATGAACTATAATATGTCAGGGATGACGAAAACGATTCCCGAGCTCTTCGCAATGCTGAATTCAACGAAGGTAGAAATCAAGAAAAGCATAAAGTGTTGATGGTTGACAAGACCACTAGTTTCAAGTAAAAGGACAAGAAAAAGAAAGGGAACTTCAAGAAGAATGGCAAGCAAGTTGCCACTCCCATGAAGAAGCCCAAAGATAGACCCAAGCCTGAAACCGAGTGCTTCTACTGCAAAGGAAATGGTCACTGGAAGTGGAACTGCCCTAGATACTTGGTGGATAAGAAGGATGGCAAAGTGAACAAAGGTATATTTGATATACATGTTATTGATGTGTACTTTACTAGTGTTTATAGCAACCCCTCAGTATTTGATACTGGTTCAGTTGCTAAGAGTAGTAACTCGAAACGGGAGTTGCAAAATAAACAGAGGCTAGTTAAGGGCCAGGTGATGATGTGAGTTGGAAGTGATTCCAAGGTTGATAAGATCACCAGCGCACACTCCCTTTACCTTCGGGATTAGTGTTGAACCTAAAATAAATGTTATTTGGTGTTTGCGTTGAGCATGAATATGATTGGATCATGTTTATTGCAATACGGTTATTCATTTAAGTCAAAGAATAATTGTTGTTCTATTTACATGAATAAAACCATCTATGGTCATACACTCAATATAAATGGTTCATTGAATCTCGATCGTAGTGATACACATATTCATAATATTGAAGCCAAAAGATGCAAAGTTAATAATGATAGTGCAACTTATGTTCGGGAACGTAGCAGAAATTCAAAATTTTCTACGCATCACCAAGATCAATCTATGGAGTAATCTAGCAACGAGGGGAAGGAGAGTGCATCTACATACCCTTGTAGATCGCTAAGCGGGAGCGTTCAAGTGAACGGGGTTGATGGAGTCGTATCGTCGTGATCCAAATCACCGTTGATCCTAGTGCCGAACGGACGGCACCTCCGTGTTCAACACACGTACAGCCCAGTGACGTCTCCTACGCCTTGATCCAGCAAGGGGAGAAGGAGAGGTTGGGGAAGACTCCATCCAGCAGCAGCACGACGGCGTGGTGGTGGTGGAGGAGCGCGGGACTCCACCAGGGCTTCGCCAAGCACTACGAGAGACGAGGAGGGAGAGGGGTAGGGCTGCGCCAACAGGGAGAGAATTCATATGTATTGGGCAGCCCCAAACCTCAAGTATATATAGGGGAAGGGGAGGGGCTGCGCCCCCACCTAGGGTTCCCTCCCTAGGGGTGGCGGCAGCCCCTAGATCCCATCTGGGAGGCGGCCACAAGGGGGAGAGGGGGAGGCGCACCTAGGGTGGGCCTTAGGGCCCATCTGCCCTAGGGTTTGCCCCCTTCCCCTCTTGGAGGCGCCTTGGGCCTTAGTGGGAGGCGCCCCAGCCCACCTAGGGGCTGGTCCCTTCCCACTATTGGCCCATGTAGGCCTCCGGGGCTGGTGGCCCCACCTCGTGGACCCCCAGACCCTTTCGGTGGTCCCGGTATAGTACCGGTGATGCCCGGAACAATTCTGGTGACCAAAACCATACTTCCTATATATCAATCTTTACCTCCGGACCATTCCGGAACTCCTCGTGACGTCCGGGATCTCATCCGGGACTCCGAACAACATTCGGTAACCGCATACATACCTTCCCTATAACCCTAGCGTCATCGAACCTTAAGTGTGTAGACCCTACGGGTTCGGGAGTCATGCAGACATGGCCGAGACAACTCTCCGGTCAATAACCAACAGCGGGATCTAGATACCCATGTTGGTTCCCACATGCTCCACGATGATCTCATCGGATGAACCACGATGTCGAGGATTCAATCAATCCCGTATACAATTCCCTTTGTCCATCGGTACGATACTTGCCCGAGATTCGATCATCGGTATCCCGATACCTTGTTCAATCTCGTTACCGGCAAGTCTCTTTAATCGTTCCGTAACACATCATCCCGTGATCAACTCCTTGATCACATTGTGCACATTATGATGATGTCCTACCGAGTGGGCCCAGAGATACCTCTCTGTTTACACGGAGTGACAAATCCCAGTCTCAATTCGTGCCAACCCAATAGACACTTTCGGAGATACCTGTAGTGTACCTTTATAGCCACCCAGTTACCTTGTGATGTTTGGCACACCCAAAGCACTCCTACGATATCCGGGTGTTGCACAATCTCATGGTCTAAGGAAATGATACTTGACATTAGAAAAGCTTTAGCATACGAACTACACGATCTTTGTGCTAGGCTTAGGATTGGGTCTTGTCCATCACATCATTCTCCTAATGATGTGATCCCGTTATCAACGACATCCAATGTCCATGGTCAGGAAACCGTAACCATCTATTGATCAACGGGCTAGTCAACTAGAGGCTTACTAGGGACATGGTGTTGTCTATGTATCCACACATGTATCTGAGTTTCCTATCAATACAATTCTAGCATGGATAATAAATGATTATCATGAACAATGAAATATAATATAATAATAACTAATTTATTATTGCCTCTAGGGCATATTTCCAACAGTCTCCCACTTGCACTAGAGTCAATAATCTAGTTCACATCGCCATGTGATTAACACTCACAGGTCACATCGCCATGTGACCAACATCCAAGAGTTTACTAGACTCAATGATCTAGTTCACATCACTATGTGATAAACACTCAAAGAGTTCTGGGTTTGATCATGTTATGCTTGTGAGAGAGGTTGTAGTCAACGGGTCTTGCCATATTCAGATCCCTATGTATTTCGCAAAACTTTATATCGTAGATGTTGCTACCACGTTCCACTTGGAGCTTTTCCAAATTATTGCTCCATTATACGTATCCGGTATCTCTACTCAGAGCTATCCGGATAGGTGTTAATCTTGCATCAACGTAACTCTTTATGTCGAACTCTTTATCACCTCCATGACCGAGAAGCATTTCCTTATTTCTCTAAGGATAATTTGACCGCTATCTGGTGATCTACTCCTAGATCACTTTTGTACCCTCTTGCCAGACATGTGGCAAGGCACACATCTGGTGCGGTACTCAGCATGGCATACCGTATAGAGCCTATGACAAAAGCATAGGGGACGACCTTCGTCCTTCCTCTTTCTTCTGCCGTGGTCAATCTTCAAGTCTTACTCAACTTCACACCTTACAATTCAGGTAAGAACCCCTTCCTTGACTGATCTATTTTGAACTCCTTCAAAAACATGTCAAGGTGTGCGTTCTTTGAAAGTATCATCAGACGTCTTGATCTATTTTTATAGATCTTGATGCCCAATATGTAAGCAGCTTTATCCAGGTCTTCCTTTGAAAATCACTCTTCAAACAACCGTTTATGCTTTCCAGAAATTCTACATTATTTCGGATCAACAATATGTCATCCACATATACTTATCAGAAATGTTGTAGTGCTCCCACTCACTTTCTTGTAAATACAAGTTTCTAGCAAACATTGTATAAACCTAAAAGCTTTGATCACTCCATCAAAGCATATATTCCGACTCCGAGATGCTTGCTCTAGTCCATAGAAGGATTGCTGGAGCCGGCATACCTTTTAGCATCCTTAGGATCGACAAAACTTTGATTGTATCACATACAACTTTTCTTATGAAAACTGGTAAGAAAACTTGTTTTGACATCCATCTGTAAGATTTCATAATCAAAAAATACAGCTAGTGCTAACATGATTCCGACGGACTTAAGCATCGCTACGGGTGAGAAATTCTCATCGTAGTCAACTCCTTGAACTTGTGAAAATACTCTTTCCCACAAGTCGAGCTTCATAGACGGTAACATTACCGCCCACGTCCATCTTCTTCTTAAAGATCCATTTATCTCAGTGGCTTGCTGATCATCGGGCAACTCCACCAAATCCATACTTTGTTCTAATATATGGATCCTATCTTGGATTTCATGGTTTCTAACCATTTGTCGGAATAGGGCCCACCATTGCTTCTCCATAGTTCGCAGGTTCATTGTTGTCTAACAATATGATATCTAAGAGAGGATTACCGTACCACTTAGGAGTAGTACATATCCTTGTCGACCTACCAGGTTCGATAGCAACTTGATCCGAAGCTTCATGATCACTATCATTAACTTCCTATTCAACAGATGTGGGCGCCACAGAAAACATCTTTCTGTGTTGCATCACTTTCTGTTGAAATAAAGGTTCGACAACCTCATCAAGTTCTATCTTCCTCCCACTCAATTCTTTCGAGAGAAACTCCTTCTCGAGAAAGGACCCGTTCTTAGCGACAAACAATTTGCCCTCGGATCTGAGATAGAAGGTATACCCTACTGTCACCTTTGGGTATCCTATGAAGATGTGTTTGTCCGCTTTGGGCTCGAGCTTCTCCGGTTGAAGCCTTAAGCATCGCAGCCCCAAACATTAAGAAACGACAACTTTGGTTTCTTGCCAAACCAATGCTCATACGACATCGTCTCAACGGACATAGATGGTGTCCTATCTAAAGTGAATGCAGCTGTCTCTAACGCATAACCTCAAAAGGAAAACGGTAGATTGGTAAGAGACATCATAGATCGCACCATATCTCATAGGGTTCGATTACGACGTCCGGACACACCATTACAACTGTGGTGTTCCAAGTGGCTTCAACTGTGAAACAATTCCACAATGTCTTAAGTGATTTGCCAAACTCATAACTAAGAAAATCCCCTTTTGATCAGATCATAGGGACATGATCTTATTGTTATGATGATTCTTAACTTCACTCTGAAATCGCTTGAATTTTTCAAATGTTTCAGACTTGTGCTTCATTAAGTAAATATACCTATATCTACTCAAATCTTCAGTGAAGATGAGAAAATAGCGATATCCACCGCACGCTTCAATTCTCATTGGATCACACGCATCAACATGCATGATTTCCAACAAGTCACTTGCCCGTTTCATTGTACCTGGAAACGGGGTCTTAGTCATCCTGCCCATGAGGCATGGCTCGCATGTGTCAAGTGATTCAAAATCAAGTGACTCCAAACATCCATCGTCATGGAGTTTCTTCATGCATTTTACGCCAATATGACCTAAGCGGCAGTGCCACGAGAAAGTGGTACTATCATTATTAACTCTACATCTTTTGGCGTGAACATGTGTATTACCACGACCGAGATTCAATGAACCATTCACATAGGGTGCATGACCATGAAAGGTATCATTCATGTAAGCAGAATAACCATTATTCTCTAACTTAAATGAATGACCGTATTGCAATGAACATGATCTAATCATATTCATTCTCAACGTAGACACCTGATAACATTTATCTAGGTTCAATACTAATCCCGAAGGCAGATGGAGCGTGTGATGGTGATCTCATCAACTTTGGAAACACTTCCAACACACATCGTCACCTCGCCCTTAGCCAGCCTCCGTTTAGTCCGTAGCTTTTTCTTCAAGTCACCAGTAATAGCAACTGAACCGGTATCCAATACCCAGGTGCTACTAGGAGTACTAGT
Organism: Triticum urartu; assembly: GCF_056163025.1. Lineage (NCBI taxonomy): Eukaryota > Viridiplantae > Streptophyta > Magnoliopsida > Poales > Poaceae > Triticum > Triticum urartu. The sequence continues at coordinate 79,746,458 of NC_141874.1, forward strand.
GAGGTACACATTAATAACACACATATACTTTGTTGAAGTTGCCAGCCTTCTTATCTACCATGCATTTGGGGTAATTCCGCCACCAGTGACCGTTCCCCTTACAATAGAAGCACTTAGTCTCGGGTTTGGGTTCAACCTTGGGTTCCTTCACTGGAGCGGCAACTGGTTTGCCATCCATGAAGTTTCCCTTCTAGCCCTTGCCCTTCTTGAAACCAGTGGTCTTGTTAAACCATCAACACTTGATGCTCCTTCTTGATTTCTACCTTTTGCGGTCTTAAGTTCCGCGAACAGCTCCGGGATCAACTCCATCCCTTGCATGTCATAGTTCATCACGAAGATCTAGTAGCTTAGTGATAGTGTCTAGAGAACTCTATCAATCACTATCTTATCTGGAAGTTTAACTCCCACTTGATTTAAGTGATTGTAGCACCCAGACATTCTGAGCACATGCTCACCAGCTGAGCTATTCTCCTCCATCTTGTTGGCAAAAGAACTTGTCAGAGGTCTCATACCTCTCAACACGGGCATGAGCCTGAAATCCCAATTTCAGCTCTTGGAACATCTTATATGTTCTGTGGCGTTCAAAACGTCATTGGAATCCCGATTCTAAGCCGTAAAGTATGGTGCACTAAACTATCATGTAGTCATCAGGATGTGTCTGTCAGGTGTTCACAACATCCACAGACGACGTTGTAGGGGTTTGCACATCGAGCGGTGCATCAAATACGTAAGCCTTCTGTGTAGCAGTGAGGACACTCCTCGGACTACGGACCTAGTCCGCATCATTGCTTACAATATCTTTCAACTTAATCTTTCTCTAGGAACGTATTGAAAATAGGGAGCTACAACGTGAGCTATTTATCTACAACATATTTGCAAAGACAATTTAGACTATGTTCATGATAATTGAGTTCATCTTAATCAAATTATTTAATGAACTCCCACTCAGATAGACATCCCTCTAGTCATCTAAGTGAAACATGATCCGAGTCAACTAGGCCGTGTTCGATCATCACGTGAGACGGACTAGTCAACATCGGTGAACATCTTCATGTTGATCGTATCTTCTATACGACTCATGCTCGACCTTTCGGTCTTCTGTGTTCCGAGGCCATGTCTGTACATGCTAGGCTCATCAAGTCAACCTAAGTGTTTCGCATGTGTCCCGAGGCCATGTCTGTACATGCTAGGCTCGTCAACACCCGTTGTATTCGAACGTTAGAACCTATCACACCCGATCATCACATGGTGCTTCGAAACAACGAACCTTCGCAACGGTGCACAGTTAGGGGGAACACTTTCTTGAAATTTTAGTGAGGGATCATCTTATTTAAGCTACCGTCGTTCTAAGCAAATAAGATGTAAAACATGATAAACATCACATGCAATCAAATAGTGACATGATATGGCCAATATCATTTTGCTCCTTTTGATCTCCATCTTTGGGGCTCCATGATCATCGTTGTCACCGGCATGACACCATGATCTCCATCATCATGATCTCCATCATCGTGTCTTCTTGAAGTTGTCACGTCATCTATTACTTCTACTACTATGGCTAACGCTTTAGCAATAAAGTAAAGTAATTACATGACGTTTATGTTGACACGCAGGTCATAAATAAATAAAGACAACTCCTATGGCTCCTGCCGGTTGTCATACTCATCGACATGTAAGTCGTGATTCCTATTACAAGAACATGATCATCTCATACATCACATATATCATTCATCACATCCTTTGGCCATATCACATCACAAAACACTTGCTGCAAAAACAAGTTAGACGTCCTCTAATTGTTGTTGCAAGTTTTTACGTGGCTGCTATAGGTTTCTAGCAAGAACGTTTCTTACCTACGCTAAAACCACAACATGAATTGCCAATTTCTATTTACCCTTCATAAGGACCCTGTTCATCGAATCTGATCCGACTAAAGTGGGAGAGACAGATACCCGCCAGCCACCTTATGCAACTAGTGCATTTCAGCCGGTGGAACCGGTCTCACGTAAGCGTACGTGTAAGGTTGGTCCGGGCCGCTTCATCCCACAGTACCGCCGAATCAAGATAAGACTAGTAACGGCAAGATAATTGACAATATCGACGCCCACAACTACTTTGTGTTCTACTCGTGCATAGTAACTACGCATACCTAGCTCATGATGCCACTGTTGGGGAACGTAGAAAAAATTCAAAATTTTCTACGCATCACCAAGATCAATCTATGGAGTAATCTAGCAACGAGGGGAAGGAGAGTGCATCTACATACCCTTGTAGATCGCTAAGCGGAAGCGTTCAAGTGAACGGGGTTGATGGAGTCGTATCGTCGTGATCCAAATCACCGATGATCCTAGTGCCCAACGGACGGCACCTCCGTGTTCAACACACGTACAGCCCAGTGACGTCTCCTACGACTTGATCCAGCAAGGGGAGAAGGAGAGGTTGGGGAAGACTCCATCCAGCAGCAGCACGACGGCGTGGTGGTGGCGGAGGAGCGCGGGACTCCAGCAGGGCTTCGCCAAGCACTACGAGAGACGAGGAGGGAGAGGGGTAGGGCTGCGCCAACAGGGAGAGAATTCATATGTATTGGGCAGCCCCAAACCTCAAGTATATATAGGGGAAGGGGAGGGGCTGCGCCCCCACCTAGGGTTCCCTCCCTAGGGGTGGCGGAAGCCCCTAGATCCCATCTGGGAGGCGGCCACAAGGGGGAGAGGGGGAGGCGCACCTAGGGTGGGCCTTAGGGCCCATCTGCCCTAGGGCTTGCCCCCTTCCCCTCTTGGAGGCGCCTTGGGCCTTAGTGGGAGGCGCCCCAGCCCACCTAGGGGCTGGTCCCTTCCCACTATTGGCCCATGTAGGCCTCCGGGGCTGGTGGCCCCAACTGGTAGACCCCCGGGCCCTTCCGGTGGTCCCGGTACACTACCGGTGATGCCCGGAACAATTCCGGTGGCCAAAACCATACTTCCTATATATCAATCTTTACCTCCGGACCATTCCGGAACTCCTCGTGACGTCCGGGATCTCATCTGGGACTCCGAACAACATTCGGTAACCGCATACATACCTTCCTTATAACCCTAGCGTCATCGAACCTTAAGTGTGTAGACCCTACGGGTTCGGGAGTCATGCAGACATGGCCGAGACAACTCTCCGGTCAATAACCAACACCGGGATCTGGATACCCATGTTGGTTCCCACATGCTCCACGATGATCTCATCGGATGAACCACGATGTCGAGGATTCAATCAATCCCGTATACAATTCCCTTTGTGTCCATCGGTACGATACTTGCCCGAGATTCGATCGTCGGTATCCCGATACCTTGTTCAATCTCGTTACCGGCAAGTCTCTTTACTCGTTCCGTAACACATCATCCCGTGATCAACTCCTTGATCACATTGTGCACATTATGATGATGTCCTACCGAGTGGGCCCAGAGATACCTCTCCGTTTACACGGAGTGACAAATCCCAGTCTCGATTCGTGTCAACCCAACAGACACTTTCGGAGATACCTGTAGTGTACCTTTATAGCCACCCGGTTACGTTGTGACGTTTGGCACACCCAAAGCACTCCTACGGTATCCGGGAGTTGCACAATCTCATGGTCTAAGGAAATGATACTTGACATTAGAAAAGCTTTAGCATACGAACTACACGATCTTTGTGCTAGGCTTAGGATTGGGTCTTGTCCATCACATCATTCTCCTAATGATGTGATCCCGTTATCAACGACATCCAATGTCCATGGTCAGGAAACCGTAACCATCTATTGATCAACGGGCTAGTCAACTAGAGGCTTACTAGGGACATGGTGTTGTCTATGTATCCACACATGTATCTGAGTTTCCTATCAATACAATTCTAGCATGGATAATAAACGATTATCATGAAAAATGAAATATAATATAATAATAACTAATTTATTATTGCCTCTAGGGCATATTTCCAACAACTTATATGTGGCACTGCCGTTTAGGTCATATTGGTGTAAAGCGCATGAAGAAACTCCATGCTGATGAATTTTTGGAATCACTTGATTATGAATCACTTGATGCTTGCGAACCATGCCTCATGGGCAAGATGAACCGATAAAGATCTTCGTAGAATATGTTGAAGCCAATATGAGCATCCAGGTTCCGCTATTGGTTATTGACCGAAGATGTGTCTCGGCCATGTCTACATAGTTCTCGAACCCGTAGGGTCCACACGCTTAACGTTCAATGACGATTTGTATTATGAGTTATGTGATTTGATGTACCGAAGGTTGTTCGGAGTCCCGGATGAGATCACGGACATGACGAGGAGTCTTGAAATGGTCGAGGCGTAAAGATCGATATATTGGAAGGCTATATTCGAACATCGGAAAGGTTCCGAGTGATTCGGGTATTTTTCGGAGTACCGGAGAGTTAGGGGAATTCGCCGGGGGAAGTAGTGGGCCTTAATGGGCCATACGAGAAAGGAGAGAAGGGCCTCAAGGGGTGCCCCCCCCCATGGCAAGTCCGAATTGGACTAGGGAGGGGGCGGCGCCCCCCTCTCTTTCCTTCTCCCTCTCCTACTCCTTCCCTCTCCCCCTCTTGGAAAAGGAAGGGGACTCCAACTAGGATTGGGAATCCTAGTGGGACTCCCCTTATGGGCGCGCCCCTCCTAGGCCGGCCTCCTCTTCCCTCCTCCTTTATATACGTGGCCAGGTGGCACCCCATAGACACACAAGTTGATATTTTAGCCGTGTGCGGTGCCCCCTCCACAGTTACACACCTCGGTCATATCATCGTAGTGCTTAGGCGAAGTCCTGCGCCGGTAACTTCATCACCACCGTCACCACGCCGTCGTGCTAACGGAACTCTCTCTCGGCCTCAACTGGATCAAGAGTTCGAGGGACGTCACCGAGCTGAACGTGTGCAGATCGCAGAGCGTTTGGTACTTGATCGGTTGGATCACGAAGACCTTCGACTTCATCAACCGCATTACTTAACGCTTCCACTTTCGGTCTACGAGGGTACGTGGACACACTCTCCCCGCTCGTTGCTATGCTTCTCCTAGATAGATCTTGCGTGATCGTAGGAAATTTTCTAAAATTACTGCGTTCCCCAACAGTTTGGACATTCGAGGAGCTTGTGGCGAAAAAAGCAAAATTCAGGTCTGTGAGAAACATTTGAAAACATCACCGTTCATCCCCAATTTTGTCTTTTTTGCCCCGCGCTCCTAGAATGTCAAAACTTCATTAATTTTTGCACGAACGTCACGCACATGCACATCTTGCTTGCAATTTTTTCCTGGATATTCTCTATTTTTTACGGTGTTATTGTTCACCGGGCTCATCTGAGCCCGAGCTTAGAGGTGGATTATCGCTAAGTTTGTTGCTAATTTATTTGGATTATTTTAGTACTTTCTAGTGCTTTACGTATGCTTAATGTGTACAAGTATTAATACTCCCGTACTGTTTTTGTGCAATTTTACTTTAAGTATTTAGAGCAACTCTAGCAGATCCGCTATATCCTTGTCGTCCCGTAAATTATTAGTTATGTGATTGTGGACTTGGGGATATTTGACTTCGTATCTTGCTTTGTAAGGAGGACCAGATGTCAAAGGAAAACATGACTCATGTCGCAGACTGTCAAGGTATATACCTTTCCCTATACCTTGGAGCCATATTTTTTCAGCTAATATGTATATTTTGTGTGCATTATCAGACTCCTAATAACATGAATCTAGTGTTCCCCAATGTTGTGAATTTTCAATCATTTCTCATAGCTGTAGGATTCTTGGTTGTTGTTTGTTAACATGAGTACTGTTATATGTTAAAGCAATGAGTGTTTTCCTATTCCCTCTGGTAGCTGCATATTTGCATTTATGACAAACATTGGGGTTAGCCTCAACCTTCATTCATGCTGAGTGGCCAACTGCTGCAATTCTAATGTATGCCTTTATTGTGAAATGATCATCGACATTATTAGAGAGGGGCAAAAATAATTTTATGTTGCATTGTTTCTATCTGTGCAGATAGTGAGATTAAAACAAAATATGTTTGCTTCTTCTAAACTATTTGCACGCACCTTTCTTATAAGCATGAGGTTTCCAGTTTCATGAATCCTGATAACTATACATTCCTGTGTTGCAATCATTTATAAATGTAACTAAGCAACACTTAAGGCGTTTGTAACTTTATATCGAATCATCCTGTCATGCATCCCATTTAGTCCTATAAAAGAGATTTTTTTTTCTAAGTTGTTGATAGATGTTAGATATTTACATTCAGTACTGATCTCCCTTGGTTCAAATCGTCAGTTGACCAATCAGATGCCTACTGATAGATCACCAGCGAAAACCTAGTATGTGTTGTTCATGTTCTCTCATTTCCTGTGATTATTGTTATTTGGTAGCAATTTATTCAATGAAATCCACTGTAAGTGGTAGGCCTCAGATTGCAACACACGCGACGGTGGCGCATGGGAACCTTGCAGCCGCGATGGTTGGAGTCGCCATCTCTTGCAACATTTGCCTGGTTGCAATGGTTGTGTCGCCCCTCTGATTGCAACATCAGTGTTTTTAGGCAGAGGATCATCATGCGACGCCCCTCTCATGTGAGCCTATCCTCTAGGTACGCGTGATGAGATGAAAGGGGGGAAGAGAGAAACATGTGGAGAGAGCTTCGTAAGAGGATAAGATTGAGGAAGCAGTTTGTTGTGTTGGGGGGGAGGGGAGGGGCACGTGGCGTGCAAGGAGGCGCGTAACGGGGAGAAAAGATCACTCAAGTGTTTTCAAGAGTTTTCCAATAAATCAAGCTGACCTGGGCCACAATCACACTCACACCGTAATGACCCATTTGGGACCCGATCAACCAAACCTGGCCAAACGGGCCGGCCTGGCATGGCACGACCCGACCTATGCTATAGCTGGCCAAACGGGTCGGGCCAACCAGGCCGGCCCGCGAGCACGCCGACACGTACCGCCATGGGCCAGGCATGACACGGGCTAAACGGACCGGGACCGGCACGCGGCACGCACTGGGCCGTGCTTTGGCTGCTAGGCTAAGCACGCGGGCTGGCATGGCACGGCCCGATTATCTTTTTTATTTTATTTTTTATATATCTCTATATGGCTCAACATGTAAAAATAGGCTAAAAACACCCAGTACGCCAAATAGCAGTCAAACTAGCGTGCCTGGCGTGCCGGTGGGCCGGCCCGATTAGCAGTCGCGCCATGCCTAAGCTGCAGGCTGCAACACGCGGGCTGGCACGACACGACCCGCATAATAATCGTGCCTAGGCGGGCCAGGCCGGGCCAGGCACGATTATAATCGGCTAGGCCGGCCCGCCTTTTTGGCTAGCTATGACCTATGCTAATCGTACCACGCACGACACGACCCACGAGGGCACAGGGGCGATTTTATCGTACGGGCACCCTGGGCACGTGCCCGGGCTCGACGCCGCCAATTTCCCGAACTTCCGAGAGCTTCCGAAGCCACAAGAATCGCAAAAGTTGCTCATATAGGCTGAAAACTCGTGAAAATATGCTGCAAACTGGAAACTGCTGTATAACTGGGCCAACGTGGTCATTTTCTTGTCTATTGGGCCTTTCTTAGAACAACCAGGAGGTCATGCACCCGTTCGTAACGTCGGCCACAACCAACTCGAGAAAATCAGGAGATGAATCGATCGATTTGTTGCCTGTCGAGTAGAGACGAGGAACTCGGGGAGATGGGAACGGGCGCTCGCGCGGCACGCCCAAACCCTAGCTCGTTACTCCATTCTCGAAGACGATCTGGCCACTGGTGGAGGGCAGACTGCCGGAGGGCACGGTGAGCTGCAAGAGTGTTGGCGCGCGGCGGGGCCACTACTCTGTTGGGCAGATCACGTATAATCAAAAGTGCAAGCGCCAAGGCGGCGGCTCCTCCTGTGAAAATTTCATTCCATCTCCGGCGGACGGTGGCTCTTTGCCGTCCGCAGTAGCCGTGCCAGCAGCACTGCCAAGTGTTCGACCAAAACAAAGCCGCGATCAAGAGGCAGCTAGCACCAAACTGTCAAAGAGGGCTACCGCGGCACACGATAATTAGGTGAGTCATTCTCTGTAGTTTTACGAAAAATTATGCAATTTAACATTGATTGTGTCGATTCAAATTATGTTTGTTCAAATTTCAGAATTGGGCATATTTTGATAGATCAGATATGTGATACTTGTGATTTTCGAAAGACCAAAATATTCTTTAGCTTACATTGTGCCCGGGCTTTAGCAATTCGCTAGCTCCGCCACTGCGAGGGCATGTTTACTAAGCGGGCCATGTCGTGCCAGCCCACGTGCTGCACCTTCAAGCCCAGGCACAACCTAGTTAGTAAACGAGCCGGCAAGCTGGGCTGCACATTTTTGCCGATTTTTAGGCCTATTAGGCTGTATTATATATTTTTTTCGGAATATATATATATATATGCGTGCCGGGCACGGCCCGTTTAGCCCGTGTCGTGCCGGCGTGCTCGCGGGTTGGCCTGGCTGGCCCGGCCCGTTTGGCCAGCTTGCTGAAACCCCCAAAGCGATCCCCGTCTTCTTCCTCACTCCCGCTAAACCAAACCTACCCACCGCCGCCTGCCGCCTAGGGTTCCGCCCCCATGACCGTCGGCGAGCCGGAGATGCCGGCGTCGGCGCGCAGGCGTTTGTTCCTCGCCAGGTTCGACGCGCTCATCTTCCTGCATTGCGGGCTGCTCTGGGTCCTCTGCGCGGTGTACCTCGCCTTGGTCATTGCGCGTCTTGCCCTGGGTAAGCTCGAGGTTCCCCCCGCGCTCTGGTCTGCGTCCTGGGTCTGCGCCTACATCGTTCTGTGTCTCACCCCCGTTTCCACGTTCCTCGTCGGCGCGCGCTCCTCGCGCTCCTTGCGCTCCCCGTACGACACCACCGACGCCAACAAGGTACCGCGGAAGAACTCCCCTTGCGCCTTCGAATATGTATGTAACTATGTATGACCCGATTTGCTTCGAAAATAAATAAATAACCGACCGATTTTACATGTGTGTGTGTCTAAATTAAGTTGCCAATTCCAAATTAGGAATTGAGACCCATTGTTTTCCTGAATTCAAAAGCGGCTACCGTATATACGTAAATGCCTCTGCGCCTGTCTATCTTCAGAGCATATAATATGATCTCGTACTGATATTTCTTTTTTGTCGATGTTCAAGGACCCTGCCATGATTGGAGCCCTCATTTCGGCCGCCTTCATGCTGCTCGCAATTGATTATGATAAGGTGGTGGGTCTGTTGGGTGTGGAAGGATGTCAGAGGGAACGGATTGGTTCAATAGTGAGGGATGTGGGGTTAATGGGTGGTATGGCAACATGTTGTTTCGTCACCTTACCCACTATGATACTGAGGCAATGGAGGATGAAGATGAAGTAGAGGATTGTGTGGTTCTGTTGTTGAGGTATATACCTGCCCTCTTCTCTGTCCATCTATTGGTGCCACGTTATATGTTTTTATGAGCATGCTGTTTCTAGTTTCATGAATCCTGATAACTTGTGAGTTTTTTATTTGTGTCGCGATTATTTATACATGTAACCGAGTAACACTTTTGGTGTTGATAACTTTATACCAAATCATTTTGTTGTACATCCCAGTTAGATCTACAAGAAAGTTTGGTTACTCGGCTTGTTGATAGTTGTTAGCTTTCCTAAAAGTATTTGCATTTAACACTGATCTCTTTTGTAAAACAAGTTGCCATTTACCAATCAGATCCACACGGAGAGATCATCAGCGGAAACCTAGTATGCATTGTCCATGCTCAGTCGTTGCCATGATTATTATGACCGGGAAGCTTTGAATTTATCATTCAAAACCATGGATTTCGAGTCGCTCGACTAGTCGCGACTAGTCGTCGACTAGTCGACGAGTCGCAGTTCCAGGGCCGACTCAGCCTCTCGACTCGACTCCTGGGATGAGTCGAGCGACTCGCGCGACTAGTCTCGACTAGTCACGACTAGTCGCGGTTTTTGGGTCGAACGACTCGAGGCAGCGCTGGATCTGGAGCACTCTCCCGCCGCCGTGCTGCTGCTGCTGCTGTGCTGCCTCGCTGCTGCTGCTGCGCCCTTGCCGCCGCGCTGCTGCTGCTGCTGAAGCTGAAGCGGCAAGAGGAGCAGGCTGGGAGGAGGAGCGGTGGCAAGAGAGCTGCTGCGGGGGAGTTGAGAGATCCATCGCTGGGAGGAGTGGTGGACTGGTGGCAAGAGAGTGGCAGCAGAATGTGTGGCGGCTGTGGTGAGGGAGGAGGGAGTGTGGATGGTGGATTAGGTCACAGGAGGAGTATATAGCTACTAGATGGGCTTTTGGGCCACAGGGAAGTGCATAACTAGTGGCCCATCTCTCAGTTGGCCCTGGTTACTGCTGCTGGTGGTGTGCTCCTCCCCTCCTCCCCTGGTTGCTGCTGCTGCTGTGCACTTGTGCTCCTCCCCTGACTGCCTGCTGCTTAACTCGCGTTGACTCGTCGCCATGTCGACTCGTCGACCGTGAGTCTAGACTAGTCACGACTAGTCTAGAGTCGCCCTCCCCGAGCGACCCGTCGACTCATCGACTCGAAAACATTGTTCAAAACCCACCGCAACCCACCATAAGTGGCAGGCCTCAAATTTCAAAGGGCTGGGTTGTGGGGTATCTCTTATTTAATTGCATTATCTTGTTATTTATCTGCCTGTTTATCTGTTTCATATAAATTTAGTGTCTTATTTTAGTCAAGATAGCAAATAGAAATTTAATTGGATTATTCCAGTAAACTATGTTGGTATTATTATAGAACAGAGCTTCATTTAATTCGCAGCTAGTATATACTTGCATGTGGTGTTGTGCCATGGCATTTTACTGCATTCACACATGTTGATATTCTAGTAAGATTTTTGTCTCTTTGTTTTTCCTCAAAGTAACTTGTTTCACAAGTGCAATCTGTAGCAAATATTTTTGATAGTTTATATGATTATTTGTGAATTATATTGCAAAAGTGCTCTTCTGTGCACGGTATCGCTCCCGTCCTTTCGCCTTGAGATTGACAGCCCAAGACGTATAGGCCCATCTTCCCATGTATAGCTATTGTATATCTTCATTTTCCTGGGCCCATGGCCCACATCTGGCAATCACCAGTAGTGATGCTGTTTGTCGACTAGACTCCCATCTCTGACATGCTTTAACGATATGAGCCGTCTGCATAATTATTCTATTCCCAACGACGCCCGTCCGCGGGGTCCCATTTATGACACCCGCACAGCTAGGTCTGCTTACTTTTCCCATTCTTGTCTTATCTCTTTCTATAAGGTGTTCATCTTCGTCATTGATCAAACTTCGCAGCCCCCTTCCACTCCAACGAATCGGATCCTGTAGCTTGATTCACCGAAGAGTCGGACGCAACCCCATGCTGCACCGTCATGACATCTTCAGTTATGGAAATAGAAAACCAGTACATGCGCACAAAGCTAATACTATCAACTTGTTTAAGTTTAACTTACATATGTTAATCCACCATCAACAACTGAGTATCACTCAGACCCCGTAATCGAAGAAGAGGCATCAGAGAACTCCAAAGGAGCCATGCACATGCACTGAAGCTCTCCTTCCTCTGAACTTTGATCTTGCCCCCACTACACTCTGTTGTGTAAATGACTGCTACAAACTATGCCTTCAGTGCGGCCTCTGAACCACCTTCTTGTGCACACACCTCACTGAAGGCTCCTGCCTTTGTTGTCCAAATTCTAAACTTGCTGTGTATTGGACCTGTTAGCACAGAACCTGGCAAATGGCTACATTTGTCAACAAGCTTGCTTTCAGTGCCAACAGCATGAAATATTTTGCATTACACAGCAAGCAATTGCAGTGCCAAATTTCACATTTGCAGAATTCCAGATAAAGGAACAAGGTCATAGTATGGACGGATAGATCAACAAATTTGTGTATAACAACAACGAGTTGCTCAAGAATCTGCAAGATCATTTTTCTACAAATATAGTTCAATGAACTGGAGCAAAGTTATTGATACTATCATTCAGAAAACGTATATCCCCTCACAGCGGACACATGGCCTTAAACATGGGTTCACTAAATAACAAGTACATCATAGTTCTGAAGACATGATCACAGAGACAACATTTCCATCAGCACATACAGATACACAACAGTTTGTCAGGCAAGCTCATTCGGACCTGTTCAATCACATCTACAATGTTTAAGAACTATCATGCAGTCTAAGTTCCGCAGCTCTTGTGCAATTGTTCCTTCGATGACCCTCCATGTCGCAGTTCCTGCAGCCAGCCGTCTTGCGAGGCTGTTCCGGCACATCACCTCGCCGGGCAGGTTGTCCTCCTGTGGACTTGCCATTGACATATTTTGCAGAGCCTGATACGTTTACTTGAAACCTTCATACGGTGCCCTATCCGTGATTGTTGTTGCCATCCCCATCTCCTTCTTCTTAGCTGATGGCAACAGCCTTGCTAATCTATTGTCGGACTCATTAGCTGAATGTGTATCACCATTGGCCTCATCGCTATTACCACCAGTCCCTGCAAATAAGATAGGAATATCTAGCTGATTCAGGTTAACAATGTCTCCGTTTTCTGCAATTCAATCCTGTCAATCGGCATACTTTTCCGTCCACCCAGGAGCTGCAGGTTCATATCGTCTATCGATTGCTCGGACGCTTGTGGGGATTCTTGCCTTCCAGCACTCATCACGGCGCCGGCGCACATATCTGACCCTTGACACTTAATGCCGGCGTCCGCAGCGGTTGATGGATGCCCTGATGGACACCCACCGTAACGGCACCTAGATAATGCAGCGGCTCCATCAGAAATTCCTTGCCGTTCACCTCCTCCAGCACTGTCACTCTGCACAACCATACGAGTTAGGGGTGGATTGATACTAGGACCGATAAGCACAACCAAATGTACAGGATGCCCAGAAAGATTGAGTAACCTTTGAATCGGCTGCATCAGGAACTCCATGTTCACATTTGGTGTTAGCGTGCTTCTCCGCTTGCCGCCTGAACCTAATCCACAACGCGCCCGCAATTGATACTTGAAAAATGCAGCTGCCGAAGGTAGGATACGATCCCAACTACCAACTGTTATCCCTTTGTTTTTTAGCACCTACCAACTATTCTCCCATTTACTCCATCTCCATCCCCCATTGAACGGAAAGTGTGTTTGCTGGTCCACGGATCAGGAAAGCAACAAATGTCATGAGCCACGGCCGATGGAATCAAAACTTATCCCTAATGTGGGCACTATCTCATTCTTGCCTGGGCTCTCTACAAAACCATAGATTGCTTTCTCTAATGCACTGATGCGGCCAGGACACGGTGTCCTCCCTGGTGCAGCAGCCCCGATCCTCACCCTGCATGGAAGAGCGCTCATGAGAAAATTCATAAACTAGCGTACTACCTAGAATCTAGTGATCACATCGTTTAACCGATTACAAACTATCTCTCTACCATGGTACCGGAGCACACAAATCATTCCTGCCACAACTAAATTTTGTCCCATATTCGTTCCTTTTTTGCTGCAATTTTTTCCAATTGGCACTAAACACTGTTTTTGTTTTGTGGCATATAGGTTATACCATTATTTCATACTACAATAGCTACCAAAAACAATTCCATTTGCAGGACATGTAACTTAACATTCAGGGCGTAACACTCCCCATCTAGACAAATTTAAGACGAGAATTTTGGGACGGAGGGAGTACTATTTCTGAATCTGAAATCAAGCTACACCAGCTGCCAATGGTTGCAATATATACTCCCTCCGTCCCAAATTTCTTGGCTTAGATTTGTCTAAGTCACGTTTTAGTATTAGATACATCCGTATCTAGACTAATCTAAGAAAAGAATTTTGGGACGGGGGGGGAGTATCTATGAATCTGAAATCCAGCATCAGAACACTGCAGTACTACCACTGTAGTACTAACCATACTGAAATTTCACAGCACAACCATGATAACTACAAGTGCCATATACAAATCCCCCTTCAGCGCAGTCAGCAACATGCTAATACAGCTCATACCTTTGCATCAACGCTGGAGTTTTTGGGTCAATCTGATTAAGAGAATACTCAGATCCTTGTGGCTGCTCTGTTCCTTGGGCAGTCACCTCTGCGGTACAGATCTGGCCATCCGCACTCACTGCATCCATGGGCGTTAGGAGATCTCCGGTTGGCTGCACCACAGGGTAGTGTGGTGGCTCCATGGCAATGTCGTTGTCGTTGACATCCTCCACCCCTGTTGTCCTGCTCCACCAAATCTTGTATGATGTGAAATATTGGATAGAAACGGCTCCGTAAATCAATGGATTTCACATGCCTAAATCAGCACCTCTTAATCGGCTGTAACAAGAACTCCATTTCCTTGCGCCGTTTGATTATTTCTCGAGCAACAACTCCGCGGCGCAGCAGATTGCAGAGGAGAATGGAGAAAAACCTATTAGCTCGAGGTGGAAGACAAGTGCAACCAGACCTCCCTACGGCATTTACTGCGAAGCAGAGCCAGGTGACGTAAAGCATGTTTTCTGATCCGTGGATCACAATGGAATTGACGTCCCGAGCCTCACGGTGACCTCTTCCCGTCACATGTCCTGGCCCACGTAGCCCATAACTCTCTCTCTCTCTCCTGTATTTTGGGTTTTACTTATTTATGGGCGAACTCCAACAGGGCACAGAAATTTAATGCACCGAATCCCAAAGATCGAACAAGCTGCCTAGATAACGAGCTCATGTGTGCTCGAGACTAGAACAACTGCGTCCATTATATTGGTGTTTCTTGTGCAATAAAACGGAAGAACACCACTGTCGGGGAGTCGATTCCATAATGACAAATGCCACTAGTTCCATTGTTTATACGATTCTTTTGTGCCCCGTGGAGTGTGGATTGTCATGCTTTGTTCTGTCCACCAGTCTTCATAGTCTAATGCATGCGAATATATGGGGTTAGCGATCTCAAGATGGTCTCCATATATGGGATAATTACTGATTAGGCCATATTTTCCCAACGATTGTGCTGAAATTCAGAGTCCATTTTGAGCTAGCTACCATGTACATTGAATTTGCACCTCTGGAATTCAGAGCTAGCTACCATGTTATACGGAGCAATAAGAATACGCTCTATATATGTTGAGTCTCAGTCGTTGTATTCTCCATCAGGTCTGAGGTCCCACACAGCCCTTCCCACTCTACTCTTCATCTTCAAAATTCCTCTTGCTGGTCTAGTAGTTGCAGTGGCATGGTAGTGACCCTTAACATATTGGCATAATACTACTCTACATATATCAATACACACCTGTTCATGATATTGGCTGCTTAATATTGAGAAACATCTCCATATCCTCATTCAAGTACTGTATATGCTGCTAATCTAATTGAATTTTGTTTTTTTATTGACAGACATAACCCTGAACGGATGGTGTTAAGATGGACAAGACAAATACAAGAGCCGACTCTTTGCTGAAGTTTATGACCGCGGATAAGTACTGGATTTTATTTTGTTAGTTACATGTATTGACGACTGTAGACTGATCCACTGCTAGCATCGAGTACTCCATGTGCTAGGAGCTCTCGTAATTTGACATTGTGGCGTTGAAGTGTTTACTTGCTTCTGGGAAGCCTGGAATACATGACCAGACTGTGAGGGGTATACCACCCTCCAAGAGGACAATGCTTTTGTAGGCATATAGAATTTGCCGTGTTGGTAGTGTTATGTTCGATGACTACCATTTCTTCGCAAGCGCCCTGTGGCAGTTACTGAAGAATGTTAAGTTTGTAGCGAGCACAGATGTTACCAATCTACAGATTTGTGGAGTGTGAGTATGTTGTGTTGTGGATATTTCATAGGGGGAGCTCATATCTTAAGCGCTGGTGATCATGAATCTTTTACTACCGAGATGTTTAAGTTGAATGGTTTACCTGTGTAAGTATCTTTTTATCTTGCCTTTGATCATGTTGGCAAAGCAGTTCTCTGTATTGTTCTTCGGATTGCTTGCATTGAACGAATGCACTCAAATTAGAGCCCAGAAGTATTTGAACATGGCCTACTGGGTGGTGCTCAAACATGGCCTGTAGACATTGTTATGTGGTTCTTCCAGGGGTTTTCTTTTTCCACACGACGGTAACACGTGAATGCAATTCTCCAATATGCATGATCTATTGTTCATAAAACTTTATTTTTGCATAAATTACGTTGAATTGTAACACCAATGTGAATTTATTTCTTGAAATTGCGTTATCCTGCCGAGAGGGTAGGTAGATTAGACCGTTGTAGGGGGGCCTCCAAATAAAAGTTCCAAGGAACTACTGACATAACCAGTTTTCGTGACTAACAGTAAAATTAACCATAGTTGTCATTTTTTCGCACAACAGTTCTGATCTGTAGCATCATAATACTTCGATCTGTCAAAAAAGAAATCGGTGTTGTCAATTTGAAAAACCCTTTTCTCCCTAGCAACAAACTTCTATCAACTAATTTTCAACACTTTAAACTAATATGCAATTTGGAACAAATAATTCAAGGTTATATGTTGTTTGAACTGAATAATTCGAGTTTCTATGTTATTTGGAGTCCAACGTTTTTCTCTGAAAGTTTCAACTTTGATTTCAGAATCCCTACTGCGATTGTTATGAAGTTAATTTACAACTGAGTTTATAACTGGAAAATTCAAAATTCCAACAGGAAGTCGCAATTTTTCAAACTTTTTTGGGAAAAATATGCAACAAATATGAACATTTCACTAGTTGGCTTGACCGTGAGCCATAAGCGTTAAAGTGGTTAGCACAATTTCTGGCCGAAATTATTTTTGAATCCATTTTAATATGATGTTATAAGGTATTTTTGACATCCAAACACAATCCGATCCAAATCCGAGTCCGACTAAAAGGATACAGTATAGGATATGGTATTACCAATAGATGACACCGTAGGATAATCCCTTTTTTCTAGCCAGATAATCCGATCCTTTTCAAAAAATGTGGATACACTTTTTTTTAAAACATAGTATAGATGCAAGCGCTCATATACACGCGCATACACTCACCCCTATGAGCACCTCCGAAAGATTTACGAAAGTCATCATAGGCACCTCGTTGTCGACAGGAACGTCTCCTCCCACTGAATACACATAGACGGAAATTCTAAAATAAATCCAGAAATAAATGCGAGCACCAAGATTTGAACCCTCGTGGGCTAGGAATACCACAGTCCCTCTAACCATCCAACCACAGGTTGGTTCACAAATATGGATACACTTTATGTGTAAAGTTTGAAGTATTAACTAGCAAAGCATGAAAAGCATGAATGCTACCTCGCAAAAAAAAAAACTAATATAAGACCGAGGGAGTACTAATTTATTTGGCTTCTTAGTATTATTAGTGCTTTATGTGTGTTTAAAGTGTACAAGTATTGGTACTTGCCTATTGTTTATGTAGAATTTCACTTTAAAGTATTTCTGCTCGATTTCAGCAAAATTACCTTGTAAACTTCCGCATGATTATGGATGGAAATTCTAAGATAGATCGAAAAGGGAAAAGTCCTACCAAACTTGCAACAACAAGACAATACAAAGGAAAAAAGGATGGCAAAAGCCAGAGCTTGGGTGGGCCAAGGTCAATGTTGATGGATGTTTCTTGGAGGAAAGTAGGAGTGGAGCGTGGGGCGCTGAGGTTCAAGATCATAATGGAAGAATTATTTAATAAGCTTGGAATTATATACCGATGTAATGGAGCGGACTGAGCGGGAGCCATGGCTTGTATAGAAGGACTGTGGAAGGTGGTGTCAGGTATGGATCTACCCTTAATCATTGAGACGGATTGTAATCCGGTGGCAGAGACGCTCGCCCCCTCGTCTGTTGATAGACCAAAAATTGGAGCGGTTACGAAGGAAATTGAAGCCATCAAACAAGGGAATAGAGAAGTTAAAGTTTCCAAGTAGATAGAAGGGACAATAGTTTAGTTCATAGTCTTGCCCAGTTTCTGCGTAGAGAGTTGCTTGGTGGGGTTATGCAAGGTACAGTGCTAACCTGCGTATTGAGTGTGGCCTTGCACGATTGTACAAACAATGTTTTCTTTACCTGATTAATACAACCCTCTATTTTCAAAAAAAGTATTGATTATATATTCCATTAATTAGCGTTAGCTTAGACAGAGAAAAAGGGGTTAATTATGAGCTGGAGCAGGATAGAATCGGCCGCTCATCATTTCGGCATGCCCGCTTGGAACCTGAATCCACTAGATGAAATGGGTTAGAATTGAACCCGGAAGAGGGACAGTCGCTAATCCCCATTTCCCAGAAACTCCCTCGGCCCCTCACTGTGGTTAGAGCCGCCTGCCCTCGGCCTTGCAACATTTCGCGTTGTTGTGTTAGTTGTGTCGCCCCTCTGATTGCAACATCGGTGTGACGGCCCCTCTCAATTCTATACCGCGGTGGTGGAGGCCGTGATGTGAGCCTATCCTCTAGCCTTGTGTGACGAGATGAAAAAAGATAGAGAGAAATATGTGGAGAGAGCTTCTCCTATTAAGAGGATAAAGATTGAGAATCTCCATGGCGTGCGTCTAGCAAATCCAGCTGACTTCGCCGTAATTACACTCACACTCAAAGGTATATCTAAAGCTGACCCGTAAATTTGCTCCGTCCACAGACATGGATGACCATCAAACGTTGCCCGCATATATTTCAAGCCTGGTTTCGAGTTAGCGGATGAAATTCATGCAAATAGGCAGATATTCATCAAAGTTTAGATCGATCACTTCACTTCCCGAAGGCCGAAATCCCCCAAAGCGTCCCCCGTCTTCGTCCACCCTCCCGCTAAACCCAACTCCACTCCACCCACCCACCGCCGCCTGCGCCTAGGGTTCCGCCCCCCATGACCGTCGCCGAGCCGGAGATGCCGGCGTCGGCGCGCAGGCGTTTCTTCCTCGCCAGCGTTGACGCGCTCATCTTCCTCAATTGCGGGCTGCTGTGGGTCCTCTGCGCGGGGTCGCTCGCCTTGGTCATCGTGCGCCTTGCCCTGGGTCAGGTCGAGGTCCCCCCCCCCCCCCCCCCCCCGCGCTCTGGGCGGCGTCCTGGGTCTCCATTTACTTCCTTATGTTGCTCGGCCCCGTTGCCTGGTTCCTCGCCGGCGCGCGCTCCCCGTACACCACCACTGACGCCAACAAGGTATCCCGGAAGAACTCCCCTTGCTCCTTTGAATACGTATGACCCAATTTGCTTCGAAAATAAATAAATAACCGACCGATTCTACATGTCTGCGGTTTAAATTAAGCAATTGAGATCCATTGTTTTCCTGAATTCAAAAGCGGCTGCCCTTATATGTAAACGCCTCTGTGCCTGTCTAGCTTCAGAGCATATAATATGATCTCGTACTGATTTTTCTTTTTTGTCGATGCTCAAGGACTTGATGGGGATCCTTGTTCCGGGGGCCTTCATTCTGCTCGCAATTGATTATGATAAGGTGGCGGGTCTGTTGGGTGTGGAAGGATCTCAGAGGGAACGGACTGGTTCAATAGTGAGGGATTTGGGGTTAATGGGTGCTGGTGCAACATGTTTGGTCACCTTAACAACTATGATACTGAGGCAATGGAGGATGAAGTAGAGGGTTATGTGGTTGTGTTGTTGAGGTATATACCCGCCCTCTTCTCTGTTCACCTATTGGTGCCACATTATATGTTTTCTATGAGCATGCTGTTTCTAGTTTCATGAATCCTGATAACTTGTTTTTATTTGTGTCGCGATCATTTATACATGTAACCGAGTAACACTTTTCATGTTGATAACTTTATACCAAACCATTTTGTCGTACATCCCAGTTAGACCTACAAGAAAGTTTGGTCACTCGGCTTGTTGATAGATGTTAGCTTTCCTAAAAGTATTTGCATTTAACACCGAGTTTCTTTGGTAAAACAAGTTGCCATTTGACCACTCAGATCCATACGGATATCATCAGCGGAAACCTAGTATGCATTGTCCATGTTCAGTCGTTGCCATGATTATTATGACCGGGAAGCTTTGAATTTATCATTCAAAACCAACCACAACCCACCGTAAGTGGTAGGCTTCAAATTTCAAAGGGCTGGGTTGTGTGGTATCTCTTATTTAATCGCATTATCTTGTTATTTATCTGCCTGTTTATCCTGTTACATATAAATTTATTATCTTATTTTATCTGCCTGCTTATCCGTTTCATATAAATTTGTTGCCTTATTTTAGTTAAAATAGCAAATAGGAATTTAATTGGATTATTCCAGTAAACTATGATTGTATTATTATAGAACAGAGCTTCATTTAATTCACAGCTAATATATACTTGCATGTGGTGTTGTGCCATGGCATTTTTGTAGAAGTGCATTCACACCTGTTGATGTTCTAGTAAGAATTTTGTCTCTTTCTTTTTCCTCAAAGTAACCTGTTTCGCAAGTGCAATCTGTAGCAAATATTTTTGATAGTTTATATGATTATTTGTGAATTATATTGCGGAAGTGCTCTTCTATGCACGAGCACAGGTGCGCACGGTATCGTTCCCGTCCTTTCGCCTCAAGATTGACAACCCAAAATGTATAGGCCCATGCATAGCTATTGTATATCTTCATTTTCCTGGTACAATTGCCCACATCTGACAATCACCAGTAGCGACGCTGTTTGTCGACTAGACTCCCGGCTCTGACATGTTTGATGATATGAGCCGTCTGCATAATTACTCTGTTTCCAACGATGTCTCTCCACGGGGTCCCATTTATGACACCCGCACAGCTAGACCTGCTTACTTTTCCCATTCACGTCTTATCTCTTTCTATAAGGTGTTCATCTCCGTCATTGATCAAACTTCGCAGCCCCCTTCCACTCCAACGAATTGTATCCTATAGCTTGATTCACCGAAGAGTCGGACGCAACCCCATGCTGCACTGTCATGACATCTTAAGTTGTGGAAATAGAAAATCAGTACATGCGCACGAAGCTAATACTATCAACTTGTTTACCTATTAACTTACATATGTTAATCCACCGTCAACAACTGAGTATCGCTCGGACCCTGTAATCGAAGAAGAGGCATCAGAGAACTCTGAAGGAGCCATGCACATGCACTGAACCTCTCCTTCCTCTGTACTTTGATCTTGCCCCCACTACAATCTGTTGTGTAGATGACTGCTACAAACTATGCCTTCAGTGCGGCCTCTGAACCACCTTCTTGTGCACACACCTCGCTGAAGGCTCCCGCCTTTGTTGTCCAAATTCCAAACTTGCGTTGTATTGGACCTGTTAGCACAGAACCTGGCAAATGGCTACATTTGTCAACAAGCTTGCTTTCAGTGCCAACAGCATGAAATATTTTGCACCATACAGCAAGCAATTGCAGTGCAAAATTTCACATTTACGGAATTCCAGACAAAGGAACAACTCATAGTATGGACGGATAGATCAACAAATTTGTTTATAACAACAACAACTTGCTCAAAGAATCTGCAAAATCATTTTTCTACAATTATAGTTCGATCTGGAGCACAGTTATTGATACTATCATTCAGAAAATGTATATTCCCTCACAGTGGACACATGGCCTTAAACATGGGTTCACTAAATAACAAGTACATCATAGTTCTGCAGACATGATCACAGAGACAATATTTTAATCAGCACATACAGATGCGCAACAGTTTGTCTGGCAAACTCATTCGGACCTGTTCAATCTCATCTACAATGTTTAAGAACCATCATGCAGTCTAAGTTCTGCAGCTGTTGTGCAATTGTTCCTTAGATGACCCTCCATGCTGCAGTTCCTGCAGCGAGCCGTCTTGCGAGGCTGTTCCGGCACATCACCTCGGTCCGGGCAGGTTGTCCTCCTGTGGAATTGCCATTGTCATATTTTGCAGAACCTGATACGTTTACTTAAACCTTTATACGGTGCCCTATCCCTGCTTGTTGTTGCCATCCTCTTAGCTGATGGCAACAGCCTTGCTAATCTATTTGTCGGACTCATTAGCTGAATGTGTATCACCATTGGCCTCATCGTTATTACCACCAGTCCCTGCAAATAAGATAGGAACATCTAGCTCATTCAGGTTAACAACGTCTCCACTTCTGCAATTCGATCCTGTCAATCAGCATACCTTCGTGTCCACCAAGGAGCTGTAGGTTCATCTCGTCTATCGATTGCTCGGACGCTTGTGGGGATTCTTGCCTTCCAGCACTCATCCTGGCGCCCGGCGCATATATCTGACCCTTGACGTTTAATGCCGGCGTTCGCAGCGGTTGATGGATGCGCACCATAGCAACACCTAGATAATGCAGCGGCTCCTTCAGAATTTCCCTGCCGTTCACCTCCTCCAGCACCGTCACCCTGCACAACCATACGAGTTAGTGGTGGATTGATAATATACCGATAAGCACAACCAGGGGCGGAGCCAGGATTTGATCATAGGGGGGGCGAAGAGGAAAATGCACTTGTAAGAAATGAAGCACCAAAGTATAAAATTTCTTAAATATAGCGTCGATATCAAACAAACAATGACAATATTTGTTTTGCAATTACATTGAAATCGCTACATATTTTAATGGCTTAGATGTATATGAGGATATCTACGCACAACAGGTACATGAAACCATCAAACGTCAACATATACATGTTGCTCCGCATTCTTATCAGTAGAGTGGGTGCTTAAAACAAATGGCTTCAATTGTTAGTTATTGTTGGTCTCTTCCTCTTCATGCTTTATGCAATTATAGACTTCTAGTCAGTACAAAAACAGGCGTATCATTTGTAATTGATTCTAACCAGTTGTAGTAATTGTAAAATAATACATCTATGTAGCATACCTTAGGATGAGATTAGATAGACCCACAAGCCGTCTGTGAGAGCCGAGAGGTGGAGATGTTTGCCAATTAGATCAGCTTGTGGTAGACTCAAACCGGCGGCGGAATCTGCAGCTTCATCAGTCAGTTCACCAGTGATGTTGATGATCTGCACTCGATTAAGCCCTAGCTCTGCGACGGTGGCGGCGGCAGAAACGATCGAGGATGGAGTCGAGCCAACAGATGGCAAAGCGATGTATTGTGTCCAATCGACAAGAAATACTCAGGGCGTGCAGACCAGCAGATCGGCCCAATTCTGGCACGTGGGCTGTGGGCTATCAATTTTGGGCTTGGCAGGCCTACGTGTTTGCTAATGGCTAGATATTAGACTAAAAAAGGCTAATGGCCAGATATCAATTATCAACAGGCGTCAAGCTAGCCAACTAATTCTCCTGGTCCATCGCTAGTCCCCGCTGAGTATCGTTGAGGGGGGCCGATCGATAGGGGGGGTCTGGCGTAACACTTCCCCAGTAATATATACTCCCTCCGTTCCTAAATACAAGTCTTTGTAGAGATTCCACTATGAACCACATACGGATGTATATAGATGCATTTTAGAGTGTAAATTCACTCATTTTGCTCCGTATGTAGTCCATAATGGAATCTCTACAAAGACTTACATTTAGGAACGGAGGGAGTATCTCTGAATCTGAAATATAGGTACACCAGCTGCCAATGGTTGCAATATATCTGTGAATCTGAAATCCAGCATTAGAACACTGCAATACTACCACTGTAACGCTAACCATACTGAAAATTTCACAGCACAACCATGATAACTACAAGTGCCATATACAAACCCCCCTTCAGCGCAGTCAGCAACATGCTAATACAGCTCATACCTTTGCATCAACGCTGGAGTTTTTGGGTCAATCTGATTAAGAGAATACTCAGATCCTTGTGGCTGCTCTGTTCCTTGGGCAGTCACCTCTGCGGTACAGATCTGGCCATCCGCACTCACTGCATCCATGGGCGTTAGGAGATCTCCGGTTGGCTGCACCACAGGGTAGTGTGGTGGCTCCATGGCAATGTCGTTGTCGTTGACCTCCACCCCCGTGGTCATGCTCCACCAAATCTTGTATGATGCGAAAGATTGGATAGAAACGGCTCCGTAAATCAATGGATTTTCACATGCCTAAATCAGCACCTCTTAATCGGCTGTGACAAGAACTCCATTTCCTTGTGCCGTTTGAGTATTTCTCGAGCAACAACTCCGCCGCGCAGCAGATCGCAGAGAATGGAGAAAACCTATTAGCTCGAGGTGGAAGACAAGTGCAACCAGACCTCCCTACAGCATTTACGACTCCCTCCGTCTCAAAATAAGTGTCTTAACTCTGGTACAACTTTGTACTAAAGTTAGTATAAAGTCCAGACAGTTATTTTGGGACGGAGGGAGTACTAAGCAGAGCCAGATGATGTAAATCATGTTTTCTGATCCACGGATCACAACGGAATTGACGTCCCGAGCCACGGCTCGAGTATCCCGCGCCTCACGGTGACTTCTTCCCGTCACATGTCCTGGCCCATGTAGCCCATATGTCTCTCCTGTATTTCGGGTTTTACCTATTTATGGGCGAATTCCAACAGGGCACAGGAATTTAATGCACCGAATCCCAAAGATCGAACGAGCAGCCCAGATAACGCGATCACGTGTGCTCGAGACTAGAACAACTGCGTCCATTATATTGGTGTGTCTTCTGCAATAAAACTGAAGAATACCACTGTCGGGGAGTTGATTCCATAATGACAAATGCCAGTAGTTCCATTGTTTATAGCATTCTTTTGTGCCCTGTGGAGTGTGGATTGTCATGCTTTGTTCTGCCCACCAGTCTTCATAGTCTAATGCATGTGAATATATGGGGTTAGCGATCTCAAGATGGTCTCCGTATATTGGATAATTACTGATTAGGCCATCTTTTGCCATCGATTGTGCTGAAATTCAGAGTCATTTTGAGCTAGCTACCATGTACATTGAATTTGCACCTTTGAGGCCCCCAGCCTTTCCAAATTAGGCTGTTATACGGAGCAAGAAGAATTACGCTCTATATATGTTGAGTTTCAATCGTTGTATTCTCCATCAGGTCTGAGGTTCCACACAGCCCTTCCCACTCTACTCTTCATCTTCAAAATCCCTCTCGCTGGTCTAGTAGTTGCAGTGGCATGGTAGCGACCCTTAACATATTGGCATAATACTACTCTACATATATCAATGTTCATATTTTTTGGTTGCTTAATATTGAGAAATAGCTCCATATCCTCATTCAAGTACTTGTATATGCTGCTAATCTAATTGAATTTTGTTTTTTTATTGGCAGCCATAACCCTGAATGGATGGTGTTAAGATGGACAAGACAAATACAAGAGCCGACTTTTTGCTGAAGTTTATGGCCACGGATAAGTACTGGATTTTATTTAGTTAGTTGCATGTATTCACGACTATAGATTGATCCACTACTAGTATTGAGTACTCCATGTGCTAGGAGCTCTCATTTGACATTGTGACGTTGAAGTGTTTACTTGCTGGCTTGCTGCTGGGAAGCCTGGAATACATGACCAGACGGTGAGGGGTATACCACCCACCAAGAGGACAATGCTTTTGTAGGCATATAGAATTTGCCATGTTGGTATTGTTATGTTCGATGACTACCATTTCTTCGCAAGAGCACCCTGTGGCAGTTACTGTAGAATATTATGTTTGTAGTGATCACTGATGTTACCGATCTACAGATTTGTGGAGTATGAGTATGTTCATTTTCTTTTGTCTTGGATATTTCGTAGGCGGAGCTCATATCTTAAGCGATGGTGATCATGAATCTAAATTGAAGGGTTTACCTGTGTAAGTATTTTTTTTATGTTGCCTTTGATTCATGTTGGCAAGCAGTATTCTTTGGATTATTTGCATCGAAAGAATGCACTCAAATTAGAGCCTAGAAGTACTTAACATGGCCTAGTGTGGGTGGTGCTCAAACATGGCCTATAGGCATTGTTATGTGGTTCTTCTAGGGTTTTTCATTTTTCCATACGATGGCAACACGTGAATGCAGTTGTCCAATATGCACGATCGATTGTTCATAACACTTTTTTTTTGTATAAATTACGTTGAGCTGTAACACTGATGTGAATTTATTTCTTGAAATAGCGTTATCCCACCAAGAGGGTAGGTAGATTAGACCAAAAAAATTGTAGGGCGCCCTCCAAATCTAGTTTTCCAATTAGCAGTAAAATCAACCATAGTTATCATTTTTTTTGCACAACAGTTTCTGTGGCATCATAATAATTTCACCCATCTAAGAAAAATTGGCGTCGTTAACTTGGAAAACCCTTTTCTTGCTAGCGACAAAGTTTTATCATCTAATTTTCAACACTACAGACCGATATGCAACAAATACAATCATTTCTGTTAAAGTGGTTAGGATAAATTCCGACTGAAATCGTTTCCGAATCCATTTTAATAGGGTGCTGTAAGATAATTTTGACATTCAAACACAATGCGATCCAAACCCAACTCCGACTGAAAGGATACGGTATAAGATATGGTATTACTAATAGAAGACACCGTAGGATAAGTATTTTTTCGAGCCAGATAATCCGATCCTTTAAAAGAATATGGATAAACACTTTATGTGTAAAGTTTGAAGTATTAATTAGCAAAGCGTGAATGCTATCTCTGCTGACGAGACAAAACGTAAGCTCATCACTAATAGTCTTACTAATATATCTGGCTTATTTTACGAAAAAGCATAGGAGCTCTTGGGTGCTACACCCTCCTATATTCAAAAATAATTTAGTAATTCAAAAAAAGTCAAAAAATCCTGAAACTTTTTATGGAATTAAACATGACCAAGTATTGCACTCGTATAAAAAGATTAAATAGGGAATCCGGGGTCAAAGATTTCCCAAAAAATGCTAGATACAAGTACTATTCGTGCTATATTGTCGTCATAAATTTGTTTTTCCTGAAGTCAATGGGAATCATTCCTTGGCCAAACTTTTTATATGAGTACAATACCTAGTCATATTTGGTTAAAAAATATCTCCAGGATTTTTTGACTTTTTTTTTGAATTATTAAATTATTTTTGAATATATGAGTGTGGAGCACCGAGTGCTCCTAATCTGCTTCGGCTTATTTTAGCACTACTTTCAGTGCTTTATGTGTGTTTAAAGTGTACAAGTGTTAATACTTGCCTATTGTTCATGTATAAGTTTGCTTTGAAGTATAAGAGAGAGTGAGAGAGAGAGGGGGGGGGGGGGGGGGGGGGGTTAATTATGAGCTGGGCAGGATACAATCGGGCAACAACAAAAAAAGGATCGGGCGCTCACCATTTCAGCATACCCGTTTGGAACCCGAATCCACTAGGTGAAATGGGTTAGAACAGAAACCCGGAAGCGGGACAGCTCGCCGCAAAACCCCCTCCCCTGTTCCTCGCCAATCCCCATTTGGCCATTTCCCACAAACCCCAGTCCCCTAGCTGCGCCAACCCCAACCACTCCGGCATTCCGCCCCCGTCCAAGCTTCGAGGAGCTAGCTAGGGCTTCCCACCCCGATGGCCGCCGTGAAGCCCTCGCCGCCGCCGTTGCCGGCGGGGACCGTCGTCGTGGTGCTCGCGCTCGTGCGCTCCGTCCTCGCCCTGACGCTGGCGCTCGGCCGCGTCCTGCTCGTCGCGGCCGAAGCGCTCCCCTACCTGGTCTTCGCGGCTCTGTGGGTCATCTCCGCGGCCGCGGCTACCAAGGTCGTGGGGAGCCGAGCCTGGGACGAGGGCTCCGCCCCCGCCGTGTTTCTCCAGGCGCTCGCGGACGGGGCTCTCAAGGCCAGCTTCCTTGTCCTGCAAGCGCTTGGCGCCGTGATGCTGTGCGGCCAGTTCCTGCTCTACGTGGCTGCAGCTGTATCTGGATCCGGTTCAGAGTTCCAGAAGGTATCGTCGAAATAAGCACCCGTAACATTTCCTTCCACTGAATTGCAGCAGTCGATACGCAGCAAGCTATCCTAATTAATACATCAACAAAATTCACATGCCCATCATTCTAATCAAGTTGTCCTGATGGGAATAGGAATGAAATGTTGTGTAGTGTTTCATGTGATTTCATCTGCATCGTTCAATTTTCGACCCATTCCATACTCATGTCCCTCGTTGTGGTTTTGCTGAAATTGCTGCCCTCCTCAGAGAGCCCATGGAGCTTTCAACCAGGAGTTGATTAGGGGCGTTCCACCCCGCACCGCAGTCCTTGGAACGTTAGCGTCTACGCCCTTCATCCTGCTAATTTTAGCCGGTTCTCTGGTGGAATGCATGATGTCGAAAAAGATTGGTTCTGTGATTGTGGATGTGGGGTTATATGGCTCCAGTGCGATACCTTGCTTTGTTGTCATTCCAGCTGTGGTACTGAGTAACTGGAGGGAGGACCAGATGTCAAAGAAAAACATGACTCACCTTGCAGACTCTTGAGGTATACCTTTCCCTATATACAGAAGCCATATTATTTTCAGTTAATGTGTATATCTTGTGCACATTATTGGTCTCCTAATAACAAAACAGTTCCCCAATGTTGTGAATTTGCAATCATTTTTCTTAGCTGTAGGAACCTTGATTGTTGTTTGTTAACATGGAGTACTGTTATATCTTAAACCAATGAGGGTTTTCCTGTTCCTTCTGGTAGTTGCATATTTGCATTGATGACAAACATTGGGGTTAGCCTCACTCTTCAGTTATGCTGAGTGGCCAACTGCCGCAGTTCTACTGTGTGCCTTTATTGTGAACTGATCATCAAAATGCTATTAGATATTTACATTTAGCATTGATCTTCTTTGGTTCAAGTCATCAATTAACCAATCAGATGCCTACTAATAGATCACCAGTGAGAACCTAGTATGCGTTGTTCATGTCCAGTCATTCCTGGGATTATTGTGATTGGGCAACAATTTATTCATCGAAATCCACCATAAGTGGTAGGTCTCAGATTTCAAAGGGCTGGGTTGTCGGGCATCTTCTACATAATCGCATTATCTTGTTATTTATCCGCCTTGTTTTATATGTTATGGAAAACTTAGTGCTTTGTTTTAGTGAAGATAGCAAACAGAATCTCAATTCAACTATTCAAGTCGGTAAACTATGCTTGTAGCATGATTGTGATATCTAGAGTAGTCAACTCTTCCATTAATTTGTAGCTACTTTCTACTTGCATGTGGTGTTACTCCATGTCATTTCTGTAGAAGTGTGTCGGTGTACAAAAAGGGGTACACTTTTTGTACCCCTATGACTGTGCACGGGCAGTCTGAGCCACGGACGCCGCCACACCGAGCACGGCAAGGGAGGTAAACCAAGGTAAGGCTGAAGCTGAAGAGGAGCAGAACGACACCAAGACCACAAAGAGCAGAGGGGACAAAGCAGCCCCCCCCCCCCCCCCCCCCCCCGGGCAAGATCCTTGCCGGGGGGCAGCTTTAGCTAGCCCGGCAAAATCCTTGCCGAGGCGGCTCGCCCCACACCTACGGAGCAAGGTCACCCTCGAGTCCACTGCCCCCATGGGGCAAGGATTCGGGAGACTTCCCCGTGGTGGCATGCAGATCTTTGTGAAGACATTCAAAGGCCAGATACCCACTTAAGAAGGTGATGACCCTTGGCGGGATCCCAGCCAAGGAGGACCGCAAGGCCCCCGACAAGAGCCTTGCCGGGGATGACAGCGAGCGCCACGGCAAGACCCTTGCCGGGGCCCCGGCAAGGCCCTCGCCAAGGGCACCCGTGGGGCCACCATCAGGCCCACACCAGTCGCGCCCCCACCGCCGTTCGCATGCAGCTGCCAACCCAACCAGTTGTGCAGGCACCTGTGTGGCGGCATGCAGATCTTCGTGGAGACCCACCACTGCGCCACCTCAGCTGCTTGCCTGCCTACATGGCACCACAAGCACCGCTGGCCAGGGCGCGTGTCCACACAAGAGGGAGCGGCGACGCACGGGACAGGGCTCTCCCCCCGTCCCCGATAAAGCAAGGACACCTAAGCAAGGCGCATTAAATGCGCCTTGTCATGTAATGCGAGGGATAAACTCGCATTACTGTACCCTTTCCACCTCCTGTGTGCCATTGTGGCAGCCCCTTTCCTATAAAAGGAGGCCCGAGGCGACCAGGAGGGGGATTCGGCTTTTTGGAGCTCTTCACGCTCCATAGCTAGCTCAAGAACACAGATATACAATCCACCAAAGCAGGAGTAGGGTTTTACGCATCCTCGCGGCCCGAACCTGGATAAAGGAACCGTGTGCTATCTGTTTGATCCGCTCTTCTCACGACCCCCGCGCCCCCGCAACCGTAGTAGGGATTCTTGTGATCCCATAGGTGTCGTTTCACATCGACATCTTTGGCGCACCAGGCAGGGGCGACGCAGTTGTGAGAATCGACTTTAGCAGTTAGGTCGACGCTCCTTCATCTTCGTGACCCTTGAAGAAGAAAAGGGGCCAGGAGATCAGAACTCGAGCGATCGCAAATAAAAGCTAAGTTGCACTGAACCCTTGCTTATACTACCCTTTTTGTTGAGGTTATTCCCCCGGAGATGTCGCGCCTTTGTATGAAAAACCTGCACGCCAGGGGGCTCTACCACGATCGGCAACGCCCTTGTCCTGTTTCGAGTCCGCTCAACAGCTCAAGCGGCTGCGTCGAGAGTGGCAGAGTGGCCTCCCGTGATCGGCAACGCCCTCGATTCTGACTCGAGTCAAGCTCGACAGTTCGAGCGGCCGCGTTCAGAACGGGGAGGTGGCTCGACCGGCTGCACGTGTACCCGGCAGGCCATGGGGATCCGTCCCCAAGACGCCGCTTGGGGCTTCCGGGCCGGCAAGCCTTCCCGATCGGCGTAGGGCGCACATACAAAGAGGAATTAAACGGGAAAATAACGTGCATGAAAATTAAGAGTACTTCAAAGTTATATTACATCTCATCATTGCTGCGGTCCTAACTAAAGATAAAATTTATCTTGTTCGGGAACCCGCAGCAGCAAAGAAGAACGGGATGCTTAATCCCGGCGCTGGCCTTCCACCCTCTTGATTTCGTCGATGCAGTCGGTGATGGGCTTGATGCGCTCCTTGAGCACCGCGGGGTCAGCGCCCTCCGGCAAGCTCTTCATCGCGGCCACGAAGTCAAGGCCGGGATTCCAGTACGCCACCTTGGTGAGGACCTTGGTCACGACCCTCCGGCAAAGCCGCCAGGCCTCCTCGGCCAGCGTGGCCGTCCTGTTGGAATGGAGATAGGCCAAGGCCCCGAGGACGCCCTCGAAGAACTGGGTCAGCTTGGCGTTGACGGTCCCGCTGCGCTCAGGGGCGTACCTCACGTTTGGCAACCCCATGGTGGCCAATTGCGAGGTAACCCTGCCAGCGACGACCTCCAGATGGCTGATCCACCTGTTCTCGCCCGCCACGTATTCTTGGTGGGAGGCGGCCTCGTTCGCCCGCAGCTGCTTCTCCCCTTCCAGGCTCTGGGTCAAGGCCTCCTCCCGAGCCCTGCTCCCCGACAACAGCTTCTCGAGATCCTTCAGCTTCAGCTTGAGGTCCCTGATGGAGTTCTGCGCCTCGGAGAGCTCCCCGGCCCTGCTGATGACCAATCCTTGCGCCTCTGCCAAGGCGCAGTTGAGCGTGCTCTTCTCGCCGGATAGCTTGAGGGCCTGCTCCTTCAGCTCGTCCCGCTCCACTTCCAGCTCCTTCACCTTGCCGGCGTGAGCCAGGGCTTGGGCATCGAGTGCCTCTTTGTGCCTCTGCTCCAGCTCGTGGGTCCGTCGTGCGACAAGGGTCTCGAGCTCCTCGTCCTTGCCGCGGAGCGTTGCGGCAAGCTTCGCCTCACGCGCGGAGAGGTCCTCCTCCTGGGAGTCCAAGGCGGCTTGATGCTGGTTCCGGGTGGCTTCGGCCGCGGCAGCCAAGTTCACCGCCTTCTCCTGGGCCTTCTCGATGTCGGCCAGCTTCATGGCGAGCTCCACATCGCGCTGGGACAATTTCTCCTGGAAGGCCCTCTGCTCCTCGCGGGACTGGTGGAACCAAGTCTACGTCTCGGCGATGCGCGCCTTGACACCGACAAAGTGACTTTGGAGGACACATGCTGACGTTGTAGTGAAATATTCTCCCCTTTCACGGGGTTTCGGTGTCCGTTCAGCTATTCCTAAAAAGTGATTCATTTGGCAAAAGCATTTTCCAAGAAATATTGTCGATAGTTTCATATGTTTATTTCTAATTTTATTGGTGCTTCTTGTGCAAAAAACTTGAAGGATACTACTGTTGTGGGGAGGATTGCATAATGACAAATATATTTCATTCAGACAAGCTACATCATGCCATTAGTTGCACTGAATTTTTCTTATTCTGCTACTTATCCCCTAAAAGTAATTTCGCCAACTAGTTTCCTATGCATACCATTCTTTCGTGCCCCGTGGAGTGTGGATTGCCCTGCTTTGCTCTGTCCAGTGGTCCTCATAGTGTACTTCATGAGAATATTCGGGGCTTATGAGCTCGAGATGGTTTCCATATGTGGAATAACCACCGATTAGGCCATTTTTTTACCATCGGGTGTGCAATTCAGTGGCTAGTTTGAGCTAGCTACCATTTACATTGAATTTGCACCTTTGAAGCACTCAGCCTTTCCAAATTAGGCTGTCATGCAGACCAAGAATTATTATGCTTTATATGCTGAGTCACAATTGTTCTCCGTTCCCACTCTTTATCTAAAAAAACCTCTATCTGGTCTAGTTGCAGCGGCATTAATGTGGTGAACCTTGCCATGTCAGTATACTACTACTACTACTGTACATATATCACTACGTACAAGTTTATAATGTTTGGTGCTTAATATCAATAGACACCTACACAACCCCATTCAAGTTATAGTTTTCTGCTGCTAATCTAATTGAACGTTGGTTTTCTTTATTAACAGACATAATACTGAATGGAAGGTGTGAAGATGGGCAAGGCAAATTACAAGAGCTGACTCTTTGCTGAAGTTTATGGCCGCTGATGAGTTCTGGGTTATAGTTATCTGTAGACATGACTGTAGATTGGTCCACTGCTAGTATTGTATACTCCACGTGTTACGAGCTCCTGTAATTCGACATCGTAGTGTCCTAGTGTTTACTTGCTGCTGGGAGGTCGGGAGTCACGAGACCAGATAACGAGGGGTATAAATAAAACCCTCCCGGAGGAGAATGCTTTTCTTTGCAAGTCAATGGCCCATCAATATCTCTTAGCTATAAAGTTTGTCAACATTTCTCGTCTGTCTGAAATTTCTGACTAGGAGCATCGACGTGAGGACAACGTGAGTATCTTCTCACCACTGACAAATCCGCCTTATTTTCCGTATTCTCAGTTTTCCTATATCGCCACTTTGCAATCAACATTGTTACGGATTACATATGACTGGCAATTTTGCGCAGTTGTTCCAAGTTTCCTTTTGTCGACGGTGACAAACGATGAAGGCAATTCTCATAGATGCATGATGGACTGTGGTCCATATAATCAATTTTTCAGTACACTTTGGACTGCAGCTGTGTTTTGAACCTTGTTTTCTGAAACTGCGTTATCCTCAACAGGAGGGTAGGATCAATCCGAACTGTCACTTGCTTTGGACAACAATTACTTTCTTACTGGCCGCTTCTTTATCAAAATCTACCTAATTGTGCAGTCATAATAGTTCGACCCTAGTCTCCAAAATGCACGGTTGCCCATTTGTGAAACCTTTTTTTTCCCGCGACAGGTGATCTTCGCTTCTATGCTCCAGTTTGAAACTTTCAGAAGCTAATATAAGGGGCTGACTAACAATCAGGCGATTGATTTTTTTTTTTGAAATTTCACTAAACTTTCAGAAGCTAATATAAGGGGCCGACTAACAATCAGGTGATTGATTTTTTTTTTTTTTGAATTTCATTAGAATCATCCAGAGTCCAACGGCTTTGGTTCGTTTTCTCCCTCGAGCTGAAACCATAAAATCACCAAACCTGAACCAGTCAATGCCTTTCTTCCCCTTCAGCTGGGAAGCCGCCGTCTTCGCCTCCGGTGAGGTCATGGTGAGCCCTCGTCGGAGATGCTGCAGCTGGCAGCTGCGCCCTTGGCTCGAGCTCGGATGCTATAATCCTAGCGGCAATAAGAGAAAAAAAAAACACTCACCTGCACCGCGAACCCTCTTCGACAGTGATGCGACGTCCCCATCAGCGTCCCATCCGGCCGTGCCGCGACCTCCTGGACCTCGTGCTCCGTTTCTTCTGCAGAATTCAACTTTTTTTTTGGCAACAAAAGCCCTCAAAGAGGGCTAATCTTTATTCTTTAGCAACCTAAATAATGTACAGAAAGAAGTTTCCCCATAGGAAAGGAGATGGCTTCAAAAGCCATTTTGGAATTACATCTATAGGCTTTGCTGCATAAGAAGGTGCAAAGTA
This sequence comes from Triticum urartu, assembly GCF_056163025.1. NCBI lineage: Eukaryota > Viridiplantae > Streptophyta > Magnoliopsida > Poales > Poaceae > Triticum > Triticum urartu. The sequence continues at coordinate 79,780,673 of NC_141874.1, forward strand.
AGCCTTTTTGGCTAGAGAATGAGGTAGGAGAATTTTGAGCCTAGGAATGTGCTTGGCTAGAGAATGAGGTACAAGAGCCGAGGCTAAAGGTGAGGTTGAAGAAATCTGCTATAACTGGATGGTCTGATCCTCCAATGACGAAAAAAGGTTTCCTCCTGCTTTATATTATATAAAGCGATCATCACCGATTATCTGATCTTCCAATGTCCTGGGTGTTCAAGTAAATTCTTGGCTTCAACGGCTTCAACTAGTGTCCTGCGGTCGCCGGCGGGATCCGGCCGCCCTCGCCGGCGCGCGGCCCGGATCCGGCCCTCCCTCCCCCCCGCCCTTCCTCCCCCTCCCCTCCTTCCGCCCTCGCGCCGCCTCCCCGGGAGGCGGCTGGGGCGGCCCCGGTGCCACTGCACTCGGCCTCGCTCCGCTCTTCCTCTCCCCTGCCGTCGCCGGCGGGCGCCCCCGGCTCCGGCCCGGGGGGTGCCGGCGGCAGCAGGATCTCCCTTCCTCGCGCGCACGTCCTCCTGGCCCGGGGCAGGGAGGCGGCGACGGTGTCGCTCGGCTTGGCGGCGGTCCGGTGACCCGGCGGGGTGGCCGGCGGCAGACGTGGTGGCGGCGCTGCTCCTTGGCGGCGGGGCGGCGTGGTGGTGCTGGGTGGCCGACGTCGCGCCCCGGCCCAGATCTGGCCCCATCTGGGTCCTAGCGGGCCGCCCCCCGGCGTGGCCTCGTTGTCTGCGGCGCGGTGAGGAGGAGGAGGAGCGGCTCGGATATGGGGCATCGGCGCCCACTAGTGCAGAACCGGGCAATAGCACCGGTTCGTAAGGCCCTTTAGTGCCGGTTCGGTAACCGGCACTAAAGTGTGGGCACTAAAGGTCCCCCTCCCCCTTTAGTACCGGTTCAGCACGAACCGGTGCTAAAGGGCAACCACGTGGCACGAGCCAGCTCCGGGGGCAGGGAGCCCTTTAGTACTGGTTGGTGACACCAACCGGTATTAAAAGGTTTGGGGGGGGGGTTGGGTTTATGATTTCTTTTTCATTTAATTTTGTGTTTTCCATTTAATTCTTTTTCGTTTGCTGGTATTTTACGATGCTACATATTGTACACGTTATGCATATATATAAATAGAATTTCTACTATATATATATATATATATATATATATATATATATATATATATATATATATATATATATATATATATATATATATATATATATATATATATATATATAGGACGCCCATATGGGACACCTAGGTGCCTAGGCACCTTGCCTAGAAACCGTTGGATCACACTAAGATGTGTGCACGTGTAATTACTATTAACACTAATTCATAAATGCGTTAGATTTTTATTTGGAAAGAATTATTGCTAATTATTGCTTAATATGGACACTTAATAACCACCCAAATTAAGTCCATGCATGTCTCATACGTCACGTAGCTGGGTATTTTTTGTGTATAATGGATGTCGTATTTTTTTTATGTGCGCTCCTTTATTTTTCACCGACTATCTAATAACTTAAATAAATTACTAGGTATATACATACATAACCTAAAATATCTTAGATATATTTTTATACTCGAAATATGTTGGATATATATTAAATACCCATACGTCACGTAGTCAGGCATATACATAGTAATATTTTATTTTAGATACACATGTCCACTGGATATGTACAATATTTTCCAAGCTTTTTCCGCGCAGCCGGGTATACAAGTGTGCAGACACCTTGGGTATTTTCAGTTGAAGTATATTATTTGATGTATAACATTTTTCTACATTTTTTCACATAACCGGGTATATACATCGATTGGGTATGTACAATATTTTCCTACCCTTTTTCATATAGCCTTATATACGTCGATTGGGTGTTACAATATTTTCGTCAGTAGGTATTGTATAACCGTATTGGATAGTTAGGAAACAAAAATAAAATGTAGTTAGTCAACAAATAAATTATTGTGCATATACATACCCACGTACATACAACCTTTCGTTAGTAAGTATGATACCCATTTTAGATAATTAGGAAAAAAATGTAATAGTTCAAAAAATAAATTACTGAATATATACATACATGCATATGTATATAATTTCGTTGGTAGGTATTAGATACCCATATCAAATAGTTAGAAAACAAAAATACGTGTATTATATACCTGCAGCAATTCGAACAAAATCAACATTAATATATTTTATTGTATGGCAAGTGTTGCATGCCTAATAATTAGACCCAAAAATAAAACGTAAGTATAGAAAGTCTTGCATGAAGAATAATTAGAAAACAAATTAATATATCATAGTTTCCAAAACTAACAAGGTGCCCAGGCACCTAGGTGCCCCATCTATTTTACCTATATATATATCATCGAATGTCTCACAACCACCATTATAATTAATTCACACATAGATACACACATGTATATATGTATACAATTAGGTAGCTATATACAATTTCTCCTAATTGGTGCCTTCGGAGCCAGTGGCATTAGCCTAATTGGTGCCTTCGGAGCACGATGACAATTGGAAGTGGTTCATGGAGGCAGTAGCGGGTAATACTATTCTCCTTTGGGATCTATGACCTGATCGAGCAAAAATCCCGCTATTTTCTCTTGAATTGCTTCTATGCGCTCCTCTGGTAGGAGTTGCTCCCGCACCTCTCTGAACTATTAAGAAGGAGATCAATATGCATGTGTATTAGTTGTGTGACTAGATATATCGATAATGGTGTAAAAATTGTGAATAGTGTTCTGACAAACATACCCAGTCCTGTCTTTGAGATCTGCTCCTTTCGGACGTCATCATGCGAATGTTCTCGCAAATGTAGTATGCACACAGATCATTCGCCGGCGCCTGCTTCAGGGCCTTTACGAGAATGGAATTTGATCAGATAATAATTAATCAAGCATGATAATTAAAGAGATGGCAGCTAGCTAGCTAGTACTACTTAATTACTTACCTTGGGTCGATACCATTTCAGATTTCGATTTCATTTGCCTGGAGTGACGCTGATGAACTTTGCCCAAGCCCTGCCCGCCGACAAAGAAAATGAATAAATGAGTTATTAAATAGTTGTTACCAGGAAATGACGAACTAATTAAATAGGCCGAGATATAGTTAATAATGATTGAAATTACCTGTTGACTATCCCCTTCACGATGGTGTAGTCACTTGCTTTCTTAAGTAGTGAGTCTAGTACTTCAACTGTTCCTTCATCAACTTTAATGATTAACAAGATCCAGTGAAATCTGCATGCACACACGTTTGCATGTCTTAATTAAGCGGGCGTATGTAAGCAAAAACATGTAGCTAGCTAGTAGGTAAAAACAGAGAATTTGTAGTATAAGACAGTGTGACTCACTGGAAGTTGTAAGGAAGTAGTATATCTTCATTGGTATTGAGGCGCTTCAAGAACTCTAGCATGCTTTCCTCTACACTTTTTTCATAATATGCATCTAATTTCCATGTGTATTCATTAACGGTATTTGGGTCAATGAACCCAATGCCATAGCGTCCACCTTTTTTCATTTCATACATCTTCATCCTGCATAATACCACAGAAAAGAATATAGTGAGGATAATTACAGGTAATGATTGATCAAAATGATCACTACAGCTAGCTTGAGACTTAAATTACAGAAAGAAATCACTTACAGACAATAGCAACCGACGATAGATTTTTCGAGTGCGTCTTGATTGTATAACTGAAATAGTTCTGAATACTCAACGGACATAGCTTTCTCATGGTAGTAATGATCCTTGTTGACATTCACCATGAGGGACTCTCGATTGGAAATCTTGGTAATGTTCATGTACCATTGATGCAATTCATACATTCTCGTTGGGAGCTTCTTGACCTCGTCTGGCTCGACCAAAGGTTGGCCCCGGACATATTTCCGTTTTATTTCCTCCTCTGTAAGCAGAGGCATGGGCTCGATCTCGAGGAGTTGTCCAACAGTGATCTTGAGGATTTCAGCCTGCCTTATATGCTCCTCGATTATTACCACATCGCCCAGCTGGGGAACATTAACGGTTTGCCCACAATAATATTGGGTGCGTGTACTCTCATGTGTTGTTGGCACAACAAGCGGGGGGATTGATTGCGCCGCCTGTTCTCCCAGCCGGGGAACGGTTTTACCACATTTTTTGCCAGCTGATTTGCTCGAGCTCGAGCTCGCCTCTTTCTGTAGACGTGCACGATTTAACTTCCTGAGGTGGCGCTCATAGTCTGTGTCAACAGGCTTGGGAGCTGGTGGTCTAGCCATACGAATGAAGTGGTCAATCTTTTCCTCAGGCACTTTCTCCCTTGGCGGCGGTGGCGGTTTTGGTGCAAAATGGGCTTCCACCTCGGCCTTCAATATGGCTGCGTTTTCCTCCTCAGACTTGTCGTAAGGCCTCTGCGGAAGAGGCGCGAGGCTGCTTGGACCATATTGAAATCGCTTGCCTCCGCCTGTACCTCCCGTACTACCTCGACTTGTACTGCTACACACCATAGCTGCGGCGGCTCTCTTCCGTGATTGCTGAGGCGGCGGAGACGGCTGGCGTGGCTGAGTTGGACGAGGAGGAGTGGCTTGAAGCTGTGCCGGACTTGGAGGAGGAGTGGCCTGAAGTTGTGCCGGACTTGGAGGAGGAGTGGACGTCTGACGCTGTGTCGGACTTGGAGGAGGAGTGGCCTGACACTTTGCTGGACTTGGAGGAGGAGGAGTGGCCTCACGCGTTGGTGGACTTGGAGGAGCGGGAGTCTGCTGACTCGGTGGCGGACTTCGACGAGGAGTCAGGTGACGCGGTGTCGGTGGCCTTTGAAAGACGATGCAACCTTTCTCCATAGGATGATACGATGTATGGCCTCTCCCAATGTGTGCTCGTCGTCACCTCCAGGAATGTCAAGCTGTAGCCCCGAATATGGGTCCACCACCTCATCAACCAAGACACGAGCATAGCCCGCTGGAATCGAGTTACAATGGAAGGTTGCCTCGGGGGGATTTGTAAAAGAAACGGCGTCCGCCACCTTCATGGATATGTTCTTCATTTTGAAGTGTAGCTCGCAGTTAGTGTTCTCCATGATGTCATCCACGGGGTATCTATCCAGCATTGCGTCACCCGGGCGGAACCCACGCTGCTTCTCGGCATGGATGGGGCGGTGCTATATGATACATCTCCAACGTATCTATAATTTTTGATTGCTCCATGCTATATTATCTATTGTTTTAGGCAATATTGGGCTTTATCATCCACTTTTATATTATTTGAGACTAACCTATTAACCGGAGGCCCAACCCAGATTTGCTGTTTTATGCCTATTTCAGTGTTTCGAGGAAAATGAATATCAAACGGAGTCAAAACGGAACGAAATCAACTGGAGAAGTTATTTTTGGAAGGAAACCCACCGGATAGACTTGGACTCTACGTCAGAAGATACGGGAGCTGGCCACGAGGATGGGGGGCGCGCCCCCTGCCTCGTGGGCCCCCCGTAGCTCCACCGACATACTTTCGGCTCCCATATATATCCACGTACCCTAAAACTTCCAGAACAGAAGATAGATCGGGAGTTCCGCCGCCGCAAGCCTCTGTAGCCACCAAAAACCAATCGGGACCCTGTTCCGGCACCCTGCCGGAGGGGGGGAGGGAACCCTCACCGGTGGCCATCTTCATCATCCCGGCGCTCTCCATGACGAGGAGGGAGTAGTTCACCCTCGAGGCTGAGGGTATGTACCAGTAGCTATGTGTTTGATCTCTCTCTCTGTCTCTCTCTCGTGTTCTTGATTTGGCACGATCTTGATGTATCGCGAGCGTTGCTATTATAGTTGGATCTTATGTTTCTTCTCCCCCTCTACTCTCTTGTAATGGATTGAGTTTTCCCCTTGAAGTAATCTTATCGGATTGAGTCTTTAAAGGCTTGAGAACACTTGATGTATGTCTTACCGCGATTATCTGTGGTGACAATGGGATATCATGTGCCACTTGATGTATGTTTTGGTGACCAACTTGCGGGTTCCGCCCATGAACCTATGCATAGGGGTTGGCACACGTTTTCGTCGTGATTCTCCGGTAGAAACTTTGGGGCACTCTTTGAGGTTCTATGTGTTGGTTTGAGTAGATGAATTGAGATTGTGTGATGCATATCGTATAATCATACCCACGGATACTTGAGGTGACAATGGAGTATCTAGGTGACATTAGGGTTTTGGTTGATTTGTATCTTAAGGTGTTATTCTAGTACGAACTCTAGGGCTGTTTGTGACACTTATAGGAATAGCCCAACGGATTGATTGGAAAGAATAACTTTGAGGTGGTTTCGTACCCTACCATAATCTCTTCGTTTGTTCTCCGCTATTAGTGACTTTGGAGTGACTCTTTGTTGCATGTTGAGGGATAGTTATATGATCCAATTATGTTATTATTGTTGAAAGGACTTGCACTAGTGAAAGTATGAACCCTAGGCCTTGTTTCCTAGCATTGCAATACCGTTTATGCTCACTTTTACCGCTTGCTACCTTGCTGTTTTTATATTTTCAGTTTACAAAAACCTATATCTACCATCCATATTGCACTGGTATCACCACCTCTTCGCCGAACTAGTGCACCTATACAATTTACCATTGTATTGGGTGTGTTGGGGACACAAGAGACTCTTTGTTATTTGGTTGCAGGGTTGCTTGAGAGAGACCATCTTCATCCTACGCCTCCTACGGATTGATAAACCTTAGGTCATCCACTTGAGGGAAATTTGCTACTATCCTACAAACCTGTGCACTTGCAGGCCCAACAACGTCTACAAGAAGAAGGTTGTGTAGTAGACATCACTACCCAATGCAGGATCATCCGCTAGCTGCTGCAGTTGTTGAGACCCCCTTTGCTGGCTAAGTGAGTCGATCTGCTGCCGCTGCTGCTGCTGCTGCTGGAATTTGAGTGCTAAGTCCGCGTGCCTTGTTTCTAGGCCTTGAAGGCGTTCATAGTCCAGCTTCCTCTGCTCCTCCTCCATCTTCCTCTTCTTCTCCTCCGCAATCTTCTTTCTCGCATGGGTTCTTTAGTCGGCGTTCCAGTCCGAAAACCCCTCATACCACGGAATAGCGCCTTTGCCTCGTGTTCTTCCCGGGTGTTCAGGATTTCCTAGGGCACGCATAAGCTCGTCGTTCTCTCTGTTGGGCTGGAACACCCTCGATCGAGCCTCTTCTATTGCAACAAGTAGATTATCGTCGGCTCCATTCATACATGCCTTCATCGAAATTTTGCTTGTCTTCGGGTCCAACTCCCCCCCATGCGCATAGAACCAAGTCCTGCACCTGGGGGACCAGCTCCTAGTAACAGGAGTGACACCTGCATCCTCCACCTCTTTCTCAGACTTATCCCACTTAGGCATTGCCACCGCGTAGCCACCTGCCCCAGCTTATGGAACTTATCCTTTTTTCGGCATTCTTCTTGTTTATTCTCGACCGTTCCTTAGCTAATTCCGAATCCTTGAATTTCACGAAATCGTCCCAATGAGCACTTTGCTTCTCTAGTGTTCCCTCGAACACTGGAGTCTTCCTTCCTCCCTTGACATACTTGTCCCATACACGATTCTTGTGGTTGTTGAATGCAACCGCCATCTTCCTAAGAGCAGCGTCCTTGACTTTCTCCACATCTGCATCTATGAAATGATCTGGTAGGGTGAAATGTTCCATGAGAGTTTCCCAAAGCAGACCTTTTTTCTGTCGTCGACAAAAGTAACATCTGGACGTGGCTTTGCTGGCTCTCTCCATGCTTGAAGGGAGATCGGGAGTTGGTCCTTCACAAGAACTCCGCACTGACGAATGAACTTGTCCACAATCTTCTTAGGCGCTAATGGTTCGCCATTAGGTTTGATGGCCTCAATATTATACTTTACGCCCTCCTTCAACTTTTTGTTCGGGCCTCGTTTCCTGTTGCCTGAAGATTTGCTCGATCCGGATGGCTGAAAGAAGAAAGATCGATTCATTAATATATCTTCAAGTCATTTAAAACATGTGATGATCACCAGATGCCTGCTTATATAAATATATATACCTCGCCGGTCTTTGTTGTTTCAAGATCAACATTTTCTTCGTCATCATCATAATCATAGTTCATGACTTCATCAATTCGGTCGTCGCGATCGAATATCATATCACCCTCCCCGGTGTTGTTTAGAAATTCGGAGCCGTCATAATCTTCTTCATTCTGATCATCATCTGGCCCGCGAGGATGGCGTATGATATCGAACAGGGCCTGTTCTCCCTCTCTGCCGGTATTGTCCGCCATAGCTTTTATTTAACTAATCCAAAAGAAATATAAAACAATTTAGTATTCAAATTACAATGCATGGATGCAATCAGTTAATAAGGAAAAACTGAATCAATCATAGTACATAATAAGCATGATCGAATATAATCTCGAATACATCGTCTCGAATAATAGATATAATCTTGAATACATCGTCTCGAATAATATATATAAGTTCGAATAAATCATCTCGAATATTATATATCGAATACATCACTAGCTAGCTAGCTATCTAGCAGCTAATAAAGATCGAATACTAAAGAGTAATCTAGGCCACCCGCGATTCCTGAGGCGCGGGCGGTGGACAACCAAAGTGAAGGAACCATCACTGGATCATAGCTCGGGTGATCTCCCCAAAGAACCTGCCAGGTATTGGAGAACCTGACGTCCATAGTAGCCATGTAGCGATGGACGTGCTCGTCCTCCTCCCTGACACGTCGACGCACCACCTCCGGCAGGGCCGGCTCCCTTCGCACCGAAAGTGGCCCACGCGAACGCCACTAAAGGAGATGAGGGTCGACGACGGGACCCGCGGCCGGGTTCCTCACCAAGCGTCGCGCCCCTGAAGGTAGCACCTCCCAGTGCCAGCCCGGCGGAGCCCAGTCCTGGACATGGGTCCTCTGAAGCAGGACATCGTCGCGAACAGGTCGACGGCGAGGATGCGGGCCGGGCATCGTCGACAACAAATACTATATGCCACAAAAGTAAAGTAACATTTTTTAAATGATGGATTGTGATTTCATATATGCAAATTCTAAATTTTATAACTAAAAATATAAGAAACTAAAAAAACATCGATCATCGTCTAACAATTTGAAATTAATCTAATTCATCTAGCTAAAACTAACATTTCCAAAATTTCTAACATTTCTATATAACTAACATTTCTATAACATTTGTATAAAAAACATAAAAAACCTTTGACATTATATATATTATAACTAACATTTCTATATACTATTTGACATTAATCTAATCTAATTAATTAATTCATTTAAAACTTTGTATGACAAACAGAAAAACAGAAAAAAAATAAAAACTAAAAACAGAAAAATTGTGTGTGTGCGCGTGTAGTGTGTGTGTGTGTGTTTGTGTGTGTGTGTGCGCGCGTGTGTGTGCGCTATGGCCGGTGCCGGCGCGCGGTGGCTTTGATCGATTGGAGGGAGGAGAGGGGCCGGGGGAGGGGCTCACAGCGCGCGCGGGCGAGGTCGAGGCGACGGCGACGGCGAGGCGAGGTCTATCCAAGGCGACGGCGGCGAGGCGAGGGGACGGCGACGGGCCGGTGCGGCGACCGAGACAGGCCGGCGACGTGGGCGCCGCGGAGTCGACGGGGACGACGCGACGAGGACGGGGGCGTCGCGGAGTCGGCGGGGACGACGCGACAGGGGCGGCGACGGCGCGGGACGGGGCGGCGGCAGAGAGAAGTGGGAGATGTGAAACTGAAATTTTTCGAAGTGTTTTCTTATATAGGGGACACCTTTAGTACCGGTTGGAGCCACCAACCGGTACTAAAGGTCTGTTTTGGCCAGGCCAAGCGGCGGGAAGCGCACCCCTTTAGTACCGGTTGGTGGCACCAACCGGTACTAAAGACCCCCCTTTAGTACCGGTTGGTGCCACCAACCGGTACTAAAGGTAGTGCGCTGGCGCAGGTGCGGTGCGGCAAGTTTAGTCCCACCTCGCTAGCCGAGGGGCGCCCGCACTGGTTTATAAGCCCTAGTGCGGTAGCTCTCTCGAGCTCCTCTCTTAAGCAGGCCTTCCGGGCCTACGTCTGCTGCTATGCCCTGATGGGCCTATTGGGCTAGCGGGCCTGCATCCTAGCCCAATTACAATTTGGGTTTCTAGTCGTATGCAGGCTGCTGTGGCCCAGTAGGTGGGCTTTTTTCATTTAGTTTTTTCTTTTCTACTTTATTTATTTTGTTTTATTTATTTTTAGTTGTTTTTTGCTGTATTTAGAGTTTCTTTGTGAATATTTTTGCTTTAGGTACAAAAATTAGAAACTTTGTGTTAGTGCCGGTAGTTTTCAAATTTAAATAGTTTAAATTTTGAATTATTTGAAATTTGTGTGAATCACTAGTTTGTGAATACATTAACTTTAAAAATACATTTTTCAGTGATTCTTTTTATTATGTTTAATATTAGTGTGTTTTATCATTATATTCAATTTAGCTGAGAAAATCAGTAAAGGCATGAAAGAATTTGTTTACACATAAAATTTCTTCGCGTTTCAAATGCCAAAACACATAACTGCCCTAACTATTACAGAGATTCCCTCCTGGGTGTGAAACACAGAAGAAAGTGATGATAGTGAAGCAGATCACATCCCAGACCTTTGGGTGTGAAACTTTTTCTTCGCGTGTGTCCCTTTGCGCCGTAACCATGGAAAATCTTCATCATTTAACGGGATGCTCGGGTCAATATTCACTGTGAATGGAGCAATTTCATCAAACTTTTCATAATCTCCTGACATGTCTGTCTTGTCATCCACTCCCACTATGTTTCTCTTCCCAGAAAGAACTATGTGCCGCTTTGGCTCATCGTACGATGCATTTGCTTCCTTATCTTTTCTTTTTCTCGGCTTGGTAGACATGTCCGTCACATAGAAAACCTGTGCCACATCATTGGCTAGGACGAATGGTTCGTCTGCATACGCAATATTGTTGAGATCCACTGTTGTCATTCCGTACTGCGGGTCTTCCGTTACCCCGCCTCGTGTCATATTGACCCATTTGCACCGAAACAAAGGGACCTTCAAACCACGTCGATAGTCAAGTTCCCATATGTCCTGTATATAACCATAATATGTTTCCTTTCCCGTCTTGGTTTCTGCATCAAAGTGGACACCACTGTTTTGGTTGGTGCTCTTCTTATCTTGGGCGATTGTGTAAAATGTATTACCATTTATCGTGTACCCTTTGAAAGTCATTATATTCGAAGATGGTAACTGGGACAGCAAGTATAGGTCATCTTCAATAGAGGCGTCATGCATGGTACGTGTCTACAACCAGCTGGCGAAACTCCTGGTTTGTTCACGTGTAATCCAGTCATCAGACCGCTCCGGGTGTTTGGAGCGTAGCAAATTCTTGTGTTCATCCATATACGGAGCCACCAAGGAGGAATTCTGTAGAACTGTGTAGTGTGCTTCAGTGAGAGAATGTCCGTCCATACATATTATTTGTTCTCCTCCTAGCGTGCCTTTTCCATCCAGTCTGCCCTTATGCCGCGATTCAGGAACACCAATCGGCTTAAGGTCAGGAATAAAGTCAATACAAAACTCAATGACCTCCTCATTTTCATGGCCCTTGGAGATGCTTCCTTCTGGCCTAGCACGGTTATGAACATATTTCTTTAAGACTCCCATGAACCTCTCAAAGGGGAACATATTGTGTAGAAATACAGGACCCAAAACATTAATCTCTTCGCATAGGTGAACTAGGATGTGCGTCATGATGTTGAAGAAGGATGGTGGGAACACCAACTCGAAACTGACAAGACATTGCACCAAATCATTCTCTAACCTTGGTATGATTTCTGGATCGATTACCTTCTGAGAGATTGCATTGAGAAATGCACATAGCTTCACAATGGCTAATCGAACGTTTTCCGGTAGAAGCCCCCTCAATGCAACCGGAAGCAGTTGCGTCATAATCACGTGGCAGTCATGAGACTTTAGGTTCTGGAACTTTTTCTCTGCCATGTTTATTATTCCCTTTATATTCGACGAGAAGCCATATGGTACCTTAATACTGAGCAGGCATTCAAAGAAGATTTCCTTCTCTTCTTTGGTAAGAGCGTAGCTTGCATGAACCTGTTGTATGCCGTCTTTTCTGTGCATATGTTGCTGGTCCTCCCGTGCCTCAGGTGTATCTTTTGTCTTCCCATACACGCCCAAGAAGCCAAGCAGGGTCACACAAAGATTCTTCGTCACGTGCATCACGTCGATTGCGGAGCGGACCTCTAGGTCTTTCCAATAGGGCAGGTCCCAAAATATAGATTTCTTCTTCCACATGGGTGCGCGTCCGTCAGCGTCATTCTGAACAGGTTGTCCACCAGGACCCTTTCCAAAGACCACCTTCAAATCCTTGACCATATCATGTACATCAGCACCAGTACGGTGGCGAGGCTTCGTCCGGTGATCCGCCTCACCTTTGAAATGCTTGCCTTTCTTTCTTACGGGATGCCTTCTCGGAAGAAATCGATGATGTCCCAGGTACACATTCTTCTTACAATTAGCCAAATATATACTGTCGGTATCGTCCAAACAGTGCGTGCATGCGCGGTATCCCTTGTTTGTTCTGTCCTGAAAGGTTACTGAGAGCAGGCCAATCATTGATGGTCACGAACAGCAACGCCTTTAGATCAAATTCTCCCCCCATGTGCTCATCCCACGCACGTATACCTGTTCCATTCCATAGTTGTAAGAGTTCTTCAACTAAGGGCCTTAGGTACACATCAATGTTGTTGCCGGGTTGCTTAGGGCCTTGGATGAGCACTGGCATCATAATGAACTTCCGCTTCATGCACAACCAAGGAGGAAGGTTATACAAACATAGAGTCACAGGCCAGGTGCTATGGTTGCTGCTCTGCTCCCCAAAAGGATTAATGCCATCTGCGCTTAGACCAAACCATACATTCCTTGTGTCATCTGCAAACTCCTTCCCGTACTTTCTTTCGATTTTTCTCCGCTGCGACCCGTCAGCGGGTACTCTCAACTTTCCGTCTTTCTTACGGTCTTCTCTGTGCCATCGCATCGCCTTGGCATGCTCTTTGTTTTGGAACAAACGTTTCAACCGTGGTATTATAGGAGCATACCACATCACCTGAAGGAAATATGCCCTAGAGGCAATAATAATGTTATTATTTTATTTCCTTATATCATGATAAATGTTTATTATTCATGCTAGAATTGTATTATCCGGAAACATAATACTTGTGTGAATACATAGACAAACCAAACGTCACTAGTATGCCTCTACTTGACTAGCTCGTTAATCGAAGATGGTTATGTTTCCTAACCATAGACATGGTTTGTCATTTGATTAATGGGATCACATCATTAGGAGAATGATGTGATTGACATGACCCATTCCATTAGCTTAGCACCCGATCATTTAGTATGTTGCTGTTGCTTTCTTCATGACTTATACATGTTCCTATGACTATGAGATTATGCAACTCCCGTTTGCCGGAGGAACACTTTGTGTGCTACCAAACGTCACAACGTAACTGGGTGACTATAAAGGAGCTCTACAAGTGTCTCCAAAGGTACATGTTGGGTTGGCGTATTTCGAGATTAGGATTTGTCACTCCGATTGTCGGAGAGGTATCTCTGGGCCCTCTCGGTAATACACATCACATAAGCCTTGCAAGCATTACAACTAATGAGTTAGTTGCAAGATGATGTATTACGAAACGATTAAAGAGACATGCCGGTAACGAGATTGAACTAGGTATTGAGATACCGACGATCAAATCTCGGGCAAGTAACATACCGATGACAAAGGGAACAACGTATGTTGTTATGCGGTCTGACTGATAAAGATCTTCGTAGAATATGTGGGAGCCAATATGAGCATCCAGGTTCCGCTATTGGTTATTGATCGGAGACGTGTCTCGGTCATGTCTACATTGTTCTCGAACCCGTAGGGTCCGCATGCTTAAGGTTTTGATGACAGTTATATTATGAGTTTATGCATTTTGATGTACCGAAGATTGTTCGGAGTCCCGGATGTGATCACGGACATGACGAGGAGTCTCGAAATGGTCGAGACATAAAGATTGATATATTGGAAGCCTATATTTGGATATCGGAAGTGTTCCGGGTGAAATCGGGATTTTACTGGAGTACCGGGAGGTTACCGGAACCCCCCGGGAGGTAGATGGGCCTTAGTGGGCTTTAGTGGAAGAGAGGAGAGGTGGCCAGGGCTGGGCCGCGCGCCCCTCCCCCCTAGTCCGAATAGGACAAGGAGAGGGGGGCGGCGCCCCCCTTCCTTCTCTCTCTCCTCTTTCCCCCTTCCCGAATCCTATTCCAACTAGGAAAGGGGGGGGAATCCTACTCCCGGTGGGAGTAGGACTCCTCCTGGCGCGCCCTCCTCCTGGCCGGCCGCACCTCCCCCTTGAACCTTTATATACGGAGGAAGGGGGCACCCCTAAACACACAAGTTGATCCACGTGATCATATTCTTAGCCGTGTGCGGTGCCCCCTTCCACCATAATCCTCGATAATATTGTAGCGGTGCTTAGGCGAAGCCCTGCAACAGTAGTACATCAAGATCGTCACCACGCCGTCGTGCTGACGGAACTCTTCCCCGACACTTTGCTGGATCGGAGTCCGGGGATCGTCATCGAGTTGAACGTGTGCTAAAACTCGGCATGCCGTAGTTTCGGTACTTGATCGGCCGGGCCGTGAAGACGTACGAATACATCAACCGCGTTGTGCTAACGCTTCCGCTGTCGGTCTACAAGGGTACGTAGATCACACTCTCCCCTCTCGTTGCTATGCATCACCATGATCTTGCGTGTGCGTAGGAATTTTTTTGAAATTACTACGTTACCCAACATCACCTTGGCAGGAATCTTCTTCCTGGGGCGCTCGCCCTCAACATCACCAGGGTCATCGCGGCTGATCTTATAGCGCAATGCACTGCATACCGGGCAAGCGTTCAAATCCTCGTACTCACCGCGGTAGAGGATGCAATCATTAGGGCATGCATGTATCTTCTGCACCTCTAACCCTAGAGGGCAGACAGCCTTCTTTGCTTCGTACGTACTCTCGGGCAATTCGTTGTCCTTTGGAAGCATATTCTTTATCATTACCAGCAACTTTCCAAATCCCTTGTCAGATATACCATTCTCTGCCTTCCATTGCAGCAATTCCAGTGTGGTGCCCAGCTTTTTCTTGTCACCTACGCAATTCGGGTACAACAATTTTTTGTGATCCTCTAACATGGGCTACAACTTCTTCTTCTCCAAATCACTTGCGCAGTTTCTCTTTGCATCGGCAATGGCCTGACCTAGATCATCAACGGGCTCATCTGATGCCTCTTCTTCAGCTCCTTCCCGCATTGCCGGCTCAGCTTCTTCCTGCATTACCGGCTCAGCTTCTTCCCCCATTGTTGTATCATCGTATTCAGGGAACCCATGGCTAGGATAGCTGTCGTCGTCCTCTTCTTCTTCATTGTCTTCCATCATAACCCCTCTTTCTCCGTGCTTGGTCCAAACATTATAGTGGGGCACGAAACCGGACTTAAACAGGTGGACGTGAATGGTTCTTGACTTAGAGTAATTTAATTCATTCTTACAGCCAGCACATGGACAAGGCATAAAACCATCTGCCCGCTTGTTTGCCTCAGCCGCAAGCAGAAAAGTTTGCACGCCATCAATGAACTCGGGAGAGCATCGGTCATCGTACATCCATTGCCGGCTCATCTTAAATACACAGCACCAAAAACACCAAATTAATACAATACATAAAGTTCATACAACACTTAAATGCAACAAACAAATAACTCTCTAGCTAAAGCATTTAAATGCAACAACAAATGCGATCAAGATCGCAACTAAGGTAACAATTGATCCAACAGCATAATGATACCAAGCCTCACTATCAATGGCATATTTTCTAATCTTTCTAATCTTCAAGCGCATTTTCTCCATCTTGATCTTGTGATCATCGACGACATCGGCAACATGCAACTCCAATTCCATCTTCTCCCCCTCAATTCTTTTCAATTTTTCTTTCAAATACTCATTTTCTCTTTCAACTAAATTTAACCTCTCGATAATAGGGTCGGTTGGAATTTCCGGTTCATATACCTCCTAGATAAAA
Source organism: Triticum urartu (assembly GCF_056163025.1). Lineage (NCBI taxonomy): Eukaryota > Viridiplantae > Streptophyta > Magnoliopsida > Poales > Poaceae > Triticum > Triticum urartu. The sequence goes on from NC_141874.1 coordinate 79,796,773, forward strand.
ATATCTATGTCAACTTGATGGGCATAATTTGTCATAAACACGAAATGCAACAAATAGTTCTAAAAGAGAATATACCACATCCGAATCATAACAAGGACGAGGGCCGACGGGGACGGATATCAAAACCATGGAACTATGTATAACAAACAATGTACGGGTAAGATAATTATACGAGTAACTATATATCCAAATCACACAAACATCAATTTTTTATATAAAATTTCATGAACAAGAGGCTCACCACAAGGTGGTGCCGGCGACGGGATGGTGCGGGCGATTGACGGTGGTTACGACGGAGATTTAGAAGGCACTAAGTAAACCACACCTACATATGCAAACTAAGTGTTATTTTGACCTCAATTTGCATATAAATCAAATACTACCACATATAATTCCTCCCAAATTACTAAAACCCACAATTAATCACTATATAAACCAATGCAAGAGCTAATCTAGCAATGAGAGATGAAAGGACAAAGTTGCTAACCTTTGTGATCATTTGAATGGATGGGGGCCTGCAAATCTTGACAAATTTTGGGCAAAATTGGTGATGAACTTGAGAGGAAGAAGGGAAGAACAGAGGAGAGGGAGAGGGGAAAGGGGGAAGAACAGAGTGCGGGTGGACGAAGGGTTTATATAGGACGACCTTTAGTACCGGTTCGTGGCACGAACCGGTACTAAAGGTGCTGGAGGGGCCCCATTCTGACAACATCCTGCCACCACTTTCATTAGTACCGGTTCATGGCATGAACCGGTGCTAAAGGTTCGCCACGAACCGGTACTAAAGAGGTCCTCCCGCCTAGCCGTTGGAACCGGCACTAATGGACACATTAGTGCCGGTTCTGTTACAAATTGGGACTAATGTGTCGCACATTTGACCCTTTTTCTACTAGTGGCCGATGGCGTGCCGGCAGCAGTGCGAAGGTGGGACCTTTACGGGCCCACGAGGGCTCGGCCGGGCCTGTGGGCCCATGGGCATGGTTAGCTCCTGCTATTGCGTCCGAACGGCTACCATCGCTGACAGTGGAGGTGGGGCCCTCCCGCGTGCCGACGGTGCTGATGCCCTAGTCCCGACTCTGATCCTTCGCCGCACTACCCTCATTTCGTGGTGCCGTGGTGAGACGGCATGGGGGCCTCATGACCGCGTTGGCGCAGGGTGGTGGTTGGTTTGGTGGATGGATCCGGAGCGCCTGAGGTGCGGGTTGGGATCGGGGGTAACCCCTGTCGGCATGGCCGACACCGGCGCGATGGCGTCTGAGGGTGCCACCTAACCTTTCGGGAGGGCGTCGGGGGCTACCCTGCCTCTCGCCTCGTCGTGTACCGGGGGAAACCCTTGGCAGCAGCCTCGTCATCATCGCGATCCTTCTTGGAGGTGTTGATAGGTGCCGACGCTTCGGAGTCTTGGAGCCTAGGGGTAGATTCCGATGGGCGCATCGATCGCGAGGCTTCTTCGTTTTTGTTAATCCACCGTTGTCGGCATTTTTTTCTTTTGCTCTTTCTCTGTCGTTTCTTTTGGGCGTGTCTGTGCTGCTTCCGCCCCAGCACCTATCCCTGTATGGTTCGATTGGTTGCTTTGTATACAAAGCGGGGGGAAACCCTTTTTCGGTAAACTAGTGTCCTGCAATAGAAGAAGGAAATCGAGCACCAATTCAAAGTCTTGGCAATTGTTGTCGCAATAAGTAATCTGCAAAACCGAATGCACATTCATGGATATCGCTTGTATGAAAGTTGAATGACCAGTAAGCTCATTCCTTAGAAATACTCCAAGGGCGTGTTTGGTTGCCCGCACCAAGCCCAATCAGGCCCGCGCGGGAAGGGAGAGGCCTGTTTGCTTGCCTGGTTTTCCTGTTGGGCCTGCATCGCACGCTTCTCAAAGGAGCCCAGAACCTGGCTCGCTGGAAACCCTTGGATCGGCAGTTTCTCGCGAGCCAGGCTGTGTGCGGCGCGAGGTCGCACGGGCGGGAGCGAGGCGCGGGCGAGGGGGGAAGGCGGGAGATGTAAATCTGGCGCGCCGTCCCAGCGCCAAATTAGCCTCACCCCCCTTTCACTCGCTCACCCATAGCCACTGCCCCCTTTCTTTGTTACCGCCTCACCACTGGCGGCGGCTGTGATTTCAGATCTGCGCTATAGGCGATGGCGACGGAAGAGGCGGTGGCATTTGCGATGGATCTGGTGCTCCCCTTGCTGTTGGCCACCGTCTGGTCGACCTACTCTGTGCCATGGCTCCCCCTACGCCGTCCTCGTCTCCGATGCCGGTAAGCAGCACCCCTCCCTCTTTGTTAGCTCAGTGGTTAGGCCTTTAAGCTAGGTGTAGGATCGATTTCCCATTGAACGAACCGTCGATGTCGACTAGGTCATGGACGCACGGATGAGGCTGATAATCCAGGCAGCAACACTGATTAGTGTGATTCAGGCATGGGTCATGTTCATGCACCAGAGGGCTGTTCGTCGTGCTGGGAGACCGTTGATCCGCTATGGTCCATTGTTTCCCCGGGAATAAGAGAGGATCCAAAATCTGAACTACATCTACAACTGCAATGACGTCGAGGCTCTGTCGATGCTTAGAATGAAAAGAGCACCATTTGCCAGGCTTGTCGAGACCTTCAGGAGCAGGGGCCTGTTACAAGATAGCATCAACACCAGTGTTGAAGAGCAAGTGGCCATGTTCCTCCATGTTGTTGGCCATAACCAGAGGTTCAGGGTCATCCACAACACGTTCAAGAGATCAATGGAGACCATCTCTAGGTACTTCAAGCAGCTGCTTTTTGCTGTTGGGGAGCTTAGAGGAGAGATGATCAGGAGACCATCTGGCCAGACTCCACCCAAGATTTGCGGAAGCCCAAGATGGTATCCATACTTCAAAGTGAGCATTGACAATATACACTTTTCATGGCTTGATATGCTTGTATTATTCAATTTCAGCACTAACACAGGCTAGTGATGCCATTTTCAGGACTGCATTGGGGCAATAGATGGTACTCATGTCACTGCCAGAGTTCCTAGGTCATAGTCTGCAGCATACAAGGGGAGGAAGCACTACACAAGCCAGAATGTGCTTGCTGTTGTTGACTTTGATCTGAAGTTCACATATGTGTTGGCTGGCTGGGAGGGGTCAGCGCATGATGCAAACATTCTCAGTGACAGCATGAGTCGACCTGATGGGATCAACAACCCCAACGGCAAGTTCTACCTTGGAGATGCTGGCTATGCATGTCGGCCGGGTATTCTTCCACCCTTCAGGAAAACAAGGTACCATCTCAACGAGTTCTCTGGTAGGAACTTTCCTAGGACTGCACAGGAGCTGTTTAATCTCAGACACTCCAGCCTTAGAGTAACTGTTGAGAGGACATTTGGAGCTCTGAAGAATAGGTTTAAGATCCAGGATCAGAAGCCATTCCACCCATATTCCACTCAAGTTAAGCTAGTTCTTGCTTGTTGCATTCTGCATAACTGGATCCTCGAGTGGGGCTTTGATGAACACGTGCCTGGGGAGGAAGAGGTCGAGCCTGGCGATGTTGTTAGCTCTGGCCATGGTGTGGAGGCATTTGACAATGACGCTTGGAAGAACAAAAGGTTGGAGTGGGCAGAGGCGATGTGGCTTAACAGAGGTCAGTGCAGGATTTGAAGAAGAGGAGGAGGAAGAAGAAGCAGCAACAGCAGAAGCAGAAGAGGAAGAACTGGTAGCAGCAACACCGATGAACTACCCCCTATTTAGCCGATGGCTCTTATTAATTTGAACTGTCATTTGATAGTAGTTAGGATGAACAGTCATTTGTTTAACTAGCTGGCACTATGTTCAGATTGTGTGTGGTAAGGTCACCACTAGTTAGAAGTGGTGACAACACCTTATGCAGGTTGCAACCAAACACCGTGTCATATGTGCACTGATACGTCTCCAACGTATCTATAATTTTTGATTGCTCCATGCTATATTATCTTCTGTTTTGGACATGATTGGGCTTTATTATTCACTTTTATATTATTTTTGGGACTAACCTATTAACCGGAGGCCCAGCCCAGAATTGCTGTTTTTTTTGCCTATTTCAGAGTTTCACAGAAAAAGAATATCAAACGGAGTCCAAACGGAATGAAACCTTCGGGAACGTGATTTTCTGTAACATCCCAAATTTGCAATTTGGAATGTTATACACTAGATCATCATGCATATCATATTTTCTTGCATTTTGGGTTGATCCTAGAAATTTCACGCAACTCAAGGACCCTCGGAGAGAGTTGGAGATTTCGTTATTTTCATATTTGAGTTCTCTCAAATTTTGGAAAAGAGGATCATTTGATTTATTTATTTCATCTTCAATTATTTTTCCAATATCAAAATATGAGAGAGGGAAATAACATGACTTTTCCCAAATTTAGGAAAAATGAAGATTTAATAAATAAGTCAAATTTTGGTTTTCGGAGTTTTGTTTGCCTTTTTTTTGGATAGGAAAAAATGCGTGTTTCCAAAAATTGCATTTTAGGCCCGAAGGAAAGTTCATTTTGTTCGACTCATTTTTAGGAGTCGGGGAAAATTTACTTTAGAATTTTCGGAGTTCGTTTAGTTTTCTTTCTTTTGTTTTTCTGCGCGCGTAACCGATTAAAAAAAAAAGAGCAGCGCCCCGCCTGGGCCAAAGGCCCAGCCGGCCAGGCCGCCGCCGCCCCAGCGCCATGTGCGCCAGCCGCCGCCCCGCCCTAGGCCGAGTCCTAGTAGGACTCTAGGCCGGCGCCCCCCTTGCCCCTTGCCCAAGCATCTACCCCCTCCCCCTCCTAGTATAAATACCCAAGCCCCCCCCTCTCCACCCCAAGCCGCTAGCCCCTCCGCCTATAGCCGCCGCCGCCCTTGCCCCGCCGCCGCCAGAGCCCTCGTCGGAACCTCGCCGGAGGTAGCCGCGCAACCCCTCGCCCCGGTCCGGTTTTTCCTAAAAGAACCGTTCCGTTTCTTTTCTTTTTTTCCGGTTTTTGTTTCGGTTTTCTTCCGAAAACCCTAGATCGGTTTTCCGTTTCTTTTTCGGTTTCTTTTCCGAAAACCCTAGATCGGTTTTCGTTCTTCTTTCGGACCGTTCGTCTCAATGAACGTGATCACCGATTTTTCCCCGGTTAACGACGTCCGTTCGTTTAACCGTTCGTCTCTTTCTTTTCGTCGGATTTATTCCGTGTTCTTTCCGATCGCGATCTCAGATCCGATCTTCGTTCTAGTCTTTCTTTCCGCTCGCTTGTCGGAATCAGGTGATTCAAGCGCCTGGAGTTTCGTCTCGAAACCGTCGTTCCGTCTAATCAACTTAAACAAGTTTTTGCCCCGGTAAAACATGACCTAGATTTAACTTGCTAGAACCGAGTTGTTTTCTTCCGCCGTTTGTTTTCCATTTCTTTGTTCGCAACCGGAGTTCTTAAGTTGAACTTTCTGGTTCGTTCTCTTGTTCGAGTTTTACCTGTGCATTAGATGAGTACTTATTGTGTGCTTGTTGTTTGTCCGCGATAGATCACCCGGATTGCGCCGCTTGTTACTTCGAAACCCTAGGTCTCGCGGATCATCAGCAAGGCAAGTAACACTTTGATCATACCTTTTCTACAACCCAGTTTTATTGCATTAGATCAATCCTCTCACATTGCATGATTAGGATCTAATTAAATTGAGGGATGGGAAGTAGATGAGGTAGTACCTATTACCTGTATTATTATGAAACCTTTGGGAGTTACTTCTACGTTTGCTATTTATGCCATGCTATGCTAGTAGACGTGGATTGGGTGAGTGATATCCATGACAGATGTGAGTTGATAATTTTAATGGTTTATCTAAGGTGGCAACTTAAACACACATCTGGGTGGATTGAGGCACCTGATGTCTATCAGGACTTGCCTGTTTTCTTTTGGACCGCCACCCAGGCTCAAAGGGATCATAAGATCTTTCATGCTAGTAACTTCCGTGTGCAGCCACAAGCCATTATGGGCTCTGGCATAGTTGACTAAGTCGTGCGAACTCTTACGGGTAGACTAGCAGATGTAGGGGAAAGTAGGTGTACCGGTCTACCCACATGTAAGGTGCTAGCGCTTCTGAAAGACTGTGTCTCGGTCATCCGTTTCTCAAACACCATGTAGTGCGAGAAACCAAATGGAGGCGATCGAGTCTTGTGGGGAAAAGTGAGCAAACCTCTGCAGAGTGTACAAACTAATCATGATTAGCCGTGTCCCCGGTTATGGACAACTTGAGTATCTAGTACTTGAATATCATGTGAATCTCATCATGTTACTTCTAATTAATATTGTTGGGTTTAATGATGTTACTTAATTGGGATTGAGAATGCTGTCAACCATTCTCAATGTTCAACAACCACCATGATAGTTAATTAAAATGTATTCCTTTGCAGTAGGGAAAAACTGGCTTTACGCAAAACTGTAACCATAGAGCTTTCCACTAGCCATATATGCATATAGTATAGCTGTTTCATTCCATTACTCTATATGTGTTACTTTGCCAGCATATTCCATGTGCTGACCCGTTTTCGGGCTGCAACTTCTCATGTTGCAGACTTTTCAGACGACGAGTAAGGTGCTTTTAGGTCGTGGTTCTACTTAGTGATGCCGTTGGAGTTGATGGACCCATTTATCTTCCAAGTCTTCCGCTGTTATCGACACTAGATGGCCTTAAGCCATATTTATTGTAATACGTTCTCTTTTGAGACAACGATGTAATAAGTGTGTGATTGCCACTCTGCTATAAATCCTTCGATGTACTGTGTGGTGTCAACATTGCTGATCTAGGGATGATACCTGAGCACAGAGCACTTGATCCATTCGGGTCGGGTCGCTACATTTTCGGAACGAACATGATCCAAGAGACTTGGACCCTACGTCAAGGAAGCTTCCGGGAAGCCACGAGGTAGGGGGGCGCGCCTACCCGCCCCCCAGGCGCGCCCTCCACCCTCGTGGGCCCCACATTGCTCCACCGACGTACTCCTTCCTCCTATATATACCTACGTACCCCCAAACGATTAGATACAGAGCCAAAAACCTAATTCCACCGCCGCAACCTTCTGTACCCACGAGATCCCATCTTGGGGCCTGTTCCGGAGCTCCGCCGGAAGGGGCATCGATCACAGAGGGCTTCTACATCAACACCATAGCCTCTCCGCGATGAAGTGTGAGTAGTTTACCTCAGACTTTCGGGTCCATAGTTATTAGCTAGATGGCATCTTCTCTCTTTTTGGATCTCAATACAATGTTCTCCCCCTCCACTAGTAGAAAACAGGGCTATGGTCCAGGCTGGCTCAGCCCATTAGTCCCGGTTCAGTGTAGAACCGGGACCAATGTGGGCATTGGTCCCGGTTCGTGAGCCGAGGGGGCCGGCCGGGCCACGTGGGCCATTGGTCCCGGTTCGTCTGGACCTTTTGGTCCCGGTTGGTGGGACGAACCGGGACCAATGGGCCTCGCTCCTGGCCCACCACCATTGGTCCCGGTTGGTGGCTTGAACCGGGACCAAAGGCTCCCCTTTAGTCCCGGTTCATGCCACCAACCGGGACCAATGAGGTGCCTATATATACCCCCTCGCGCAAGAGCAGAGCACAGTGCTCTGTTTTTTCTGGCCGAGGGGGAGAGGGCTTTGTGGTGCTCTAGCTCACCTCCTATGCACATGAGGTGTTCGATGGAATGCCCGAGCCACACTACTTAAGCTTTCTCCTCTCGAAGCTCGACCTTCAAGCTCCATTTTCCTCGAGATTTGTACACTTCTATTAATTTGGACACTTAATTTTATATAATGCACGCACAGATGAACCGGCAATGGATGTACGGTGACAGACACACCCGCGAGTACATTAAGGGCGTGCATGAGTTTCTCGATGCGGCTGAGGCAAATAAGCAGAATGGTTTTATGTGTTGTCCATGAACTGAATGTGGGAATACGAGGTCTTACTGTAACCGGAAAATCCTTCACTCCCACCTGCTTTACAAGGGTTTCATGCCACACTATAATGTTTGGACGAGGCACGGAGAAATAGGGGTTATGATGGAAGATGGCAAAGAAGAAGAGTACGATGACAACTATGTGCCCCCTGAATACGGTGATGCTGCAACGGGGGGAGCTGGTGAAGATCAAGAGGAACCAGACGATGTGCCCAATGATGCTGCCACGGGTGAAGCTGCTGAAGATCAAGAGGAACCAGACGATGTGCCCGATGATGATGATCTCCGCCGGGTCATTGTCGATGCAAGGACGCAATGCATTAGTCAAAAGGAGAAGCTGAAGTTCGATCGCATGTTAGAGGATCACAAAAAAGGGTTATACCCCAATTGCGAAGATGGCAACACAAAGCTCGGTACCGTACTGGAATTGCTGCAGTGGAAGGCAGAGAATGCTGTGGCTGACAAAGGATTTGAGAAGCTACTGAAAATATTGAAGAAGAAGCTTCCAAAGGATAACGAATTGCCCGACAGTACATACGCAGCAAAGAAGGTCGTATGCCCTCTAGGATTGGAGGTGGAGAAGATACATGCATGCCCTAATGACTGCATCCTCTACCGCGGTGCATACAAGGATCTAAACGCATGCCCGGTATGCAGTGCGTTGCGGTATAAGATCAGACGAGATGACCTTGGTGATGTTGACGGCGAGCCCCTCAGGAAGAGGGTTCCTGCGAAGGTGATGTGGTGTGGTCCTATAATACCACGGTTGAAACGTCTGTTCAAAAACGAAGAGCATGCCAAGTTGATGCGATGGCACAGTGAGAACCGAAAGAAAGATGGGAAGTTGAGAGCACCCGCTAACGGGTCATAGTGGAGAAAAATCGGGAGAAAGTACTGGGATGAGTTTGCAAAGGACCCAAGGAATGCATGGTTTGCTTTAAGCGCGGATGGCATTAATCCTTTCGGGGAGCAGAGCAGCAATCACAGCACCTGGCCCGTGACTCTATGTATGTATAACCTTCCTCCTTGGATGTGCATGAAGCGGAAGTTCATTATGATGCCAGTTTCATCCAAGGCCCTAAGCAACCCGGCAACGAAATTGATGTGTACCTAAGGCCATTAGTTGAAGAACTTTTACAGCTGTGGAATGGAAACGGTGTACGTACGTGGGATGAGCACAGACAGGAGGAATTTAACCTTAAGGCGTTGCTGTTCGTGACCATCAACGATTGGCCCGCTCTCAGTAACCTTTCAGGACAGACAAACAAAGGATACCACGCATGCACGCACTGTTTAGATGACACTGAAAGTATATACCTGGACAAATGCAGGAAGAATGTGTACCTGGGCCATCGTCGATTTCTTCCGACCAACCATCAATGTCGAAAGAAAGGCAAGCATTTCAAAGGCGAGGCAGATCACCGGAAGAAGCCCGCCATGCGCACCGGTGATCACGTGCTTGCTATGGTCAATGATTTACACTATGTAATCTTTGGAAAGGGTCCCGGTGGACTAGCTGTTCCGAATGACGCTGAGGGACACGCACCCATGTGGAAGAAGAAATCTATATTTTGGGACCTACCCTACTGGAAAGACCTAGAGGTCCGCTCCTCAATCGACGTGATGCACGTGACGAAGAACCTTTGCATGAACCTGCTAGGCTTCTTGGGCGTGTATGGGAAGACAAAAGATACACCTGAGGCACGAGAGGACCTGCAACATTTGCATGAAAAAGACGGCATGCCTCCGAAGCAGTATAAAGGTCCTGCCAGCTACGCTCTTACAAAAGAAGAGAAAGAAATCTTCTTTGAATGCCTGCTCAGTATGAAGGTCACGACTGGCTTCTCGTCAAATATAAAGGGAATAATAAATATGCCAGAGAAAAAGTTTCAGAACTTAAAGTCTCATCACTGCCACGTGATTATGACGCAACTGCTTCCGGTTGAATTGAGGGGGCTTCTACCGGAAAACGTCCGATTAGCCATTGTGAAGCTATGTGCATTCCTCAATGCAATCTCTCAGAAGGTGATCAATCCAGAAATTGTACCAAGGCTAAGGAGTGATGTGGCGCAATGTCTTGTTAGTTTCGAGCTGGTGTTCCCACCATCCTTCTTCAATATCATGACACACGTCCTAGTTCATCTAGTCGACGAGATTGTCATCCTGGGGCCCGTATTTCTACGCAATATGTTCCCCTTTGAGAGGTTCATGGGAGTCCTAAAGAAATATGTCTGTAACCGCGCTAGGCCAGAAGGAAGCATCTCCATGGGCCATCAAACAGAGGATGTTATCGGGTTTTGTGTTGACTTCATTCCTGGCCTTAACAAGATAGGTCTCCCTAAATCGCGGTATGAGGGGAGACTGACTAGAAAAGGCACTCTTGGAAGAGACTCAATAATATGCAGGGACGGATATTCTTGGTCTCAAGCACACTACACAGTTCTACAGAACTCTACCTTGGTGACCCCGTATGTCGATGAACACAAGAACAGTCTGCGCTCCAAACACCCGGAGCAGTGCGACGACTGGATTACATGTGAACACATCAGGACTTTCAGCAGTTGGTTGGAAACACGTCTCAGAGGTGACAACACTGTTTGTGATGAGTTGTACTTGTTGTCCAGGGGACCATCTTTGACTGTATTGACTTACAAAGGATACGAGATAAATGGGAATACATTTTACACGATCGCCCAAGATCAAAAGAACACCAACCAAAACAGCGGTGTCCGCTTTTATGCAGCAACCGAGAGCGGAAAGGACACATATTATGGTTACATAGTGGACATATGGGAACTTGACTACGGACCTGATTTTAAGGTCCCTTTGTTTAAGTGCAAATGGGTCAATCTGTTAGGCGGCGGGGTACAGGTAGACCCACAGTACGGAATGACAACAGTGGATCTGAAAAATCTTGGGTACACTGACGAACCGTTCGTCCTAGCCAATGATGTGGCACAGGTTATCTATGTGAAGGACATGTCTACCAAACCGAGAAAAAGAAAAGATAAGGAAGCGAATACATCATACGATGAGCCAAAGCGCCACATAGTTCTTTCAGGAAAAAGGGACATCCTGGGAGTGGACGGCAAGACAGACATGTCTGAAGATTATGAAAAGTTTCATGAAATTCCTCCCTTCAATGTCAAGGCTGACCCAAGCATCCTGATAAACAATGAAGATTATCCATGGTTACGGCGCAATAAGCAAATGACACAAGCGAAGAAAAAGTGAAGACTTTCTCCCGCAATAAGCAAATGCTATGTGGGTGAAATTATGATACCATCCTAACTTTCAACTTTTTCAGAGTTCATTTGAAATGCTTTCATGTCTTATGGTTCGAAATTTTGATACTTCGAAAGTGATTGTCCATTTTGTACACGAAGTGCATCAAGTTTTTATCGTAACCCTCTCTACTTTGTGGAACATGCTATGTGGGTGAAATGATGAGACCATGCCAACTTTCATCCTTTTCAGAGTTCATTTTGAAATGCTTTCCAATTTCAGAGTCATTTAGCTCAAAGAATGAATTAATAGCAAACAGAATGAACTACAAAACTTTCATGAAAATAAAAACAATCAATTAAAATATTATGTTATGATCAACTAAAATAAAACTATAATATTCTTCAATAGCAAAAAGAATATAATTTGTGTGACCTAAAATCAAACTATAATTTGTGTGACCTAAAATAAAAAATAAATAGCAAAGAAGAAAAAAATAAATAGAAAAAAAAATTCTAATTTTATAGTAAAGTTATTCATAAACTAGTGATTCACACAAATTTTTAAAAATTCAAATTTAAACTATTTAAAATTTAAAACTAATGGCACTAACAGAAAGTTTATAATTTTTGTGACCTAAAAGCAAAAAGAAATCACTAAAAAACTGTAAGTATTTAGTTGTAAGTAGAAATAAAAAATAAATAGAAAAAAATTTCTAATTTTATAGTAAATTTATTCATAAACTAGTGATTCACACAAATTTTTAAAAATTCAAATTTAAACTATTTAAAATTTAAAACTAATGGCACTAACAGAAAGTTTATAATTTTTGTGACCTAAAAGCAAAAAGAAATAAAAAAAATAAAAAACCAAAAAAATGTAGAAATAAAAAAGAAAAAACCAAAAAAAAATGCCACCTACTGGGCCTCCACGGCCTGAATACGACTAGAAACCCTACATGGGCCAGGATTCAGGCCCGCAGAAGGCCCAATAGGCCCACAAGCAAAGCAGTGTCAAATTAGGCCCATAGGCCTGCAGTTCAGAGGAGTTCGAGAGGGAGGAGGCAGCAGAGCTTATAAACTGGTGTTGGGCGCTGTCAACTAGCGATGTGGGACTAAACTTTTGGGCGCGGGGCGCACAAGGGCATTGGTCCCAGTTGGTGGCACCAACCGGGACTAAAGGGTGCATTGGTCACGGTTCGTGGCACCAACCGTGACCATTTCCCCCCTTTAGTCCCGGTTGGTGCCACCAACCGGGACCAATGGGCTTCGCTTCCCGCCCTTTGGGCTGCCGAAAAGAGGCCATTGGTCTCGGTTCGTGGCAGCAACCGGGACTAATGCCCACCTTTAGTCCCGGTTGCTGCCACGAACCGAGACTAAAGCCTCTGCTATATAAGGCCACACTTTGGAATTTTTCATTCTCATCTTGCAGTCGCCCGCCCGACGCCGCCCGCCCCCATCGTCGCCGTCGCCAGCGCCCATCGTCGCCGTCGCCCGCGACGAGCGCCGCCCCGGCCCGCCCCCGTCGCCGTCGCCCTCGTCCCTGCCCCGACGCGCGCGCACCGCCCCGTCCCGCCCTCGCCGTCGCCCGCGCCGGCCGGCCCCTTGCCCGACGCCCGCCGCCCCGGCCCGCCGTCGCCGTCGCCCGCGTCTCCTACCCCAAGCGCGCGCCCACTGCCCCGTCGCCATCCTCGCCGCCGACTCCGCGGTCCTCCTCTGGTCCGGCCGGCGCCCTAGCTAGCATTTTTTTCATATATATGCTTTTTTTCATATATATATGCTTGTTTTATATATATATGTATACATATGTTCTCTGTGTATATATCTATGTTCATGTATATATGCAAAAGATTAGGATTAGAAGAGGGAGAAGAATATTAGGATTTTTTATATATATGTATACATATGTTCTCTGTGTATATATCTATGTTCATGTATATATGCAAAAGATTAGGATTAGAAAAATTAGGATTTTTTCTGTTCATAGATTTTTTTGGTGATATTAATTATTGTAAATATGAAAATGTTTGTATATTCATATGAACAAATGAATTAGAAGAGGGAGAAGAAGAGGGGGTCGAGGGTCGTCGAACATGAGAGGAGGAAGAGGATAAAAAAGAAGAGGGATAAGAAAAGAAAAAAGAGGAGAAGAAAGAATAGAGGAGATGATCTTCTCCTCTATTCTTTCTTCTCCTCTTTTTTTCTTCTTCTTCCTCTTTTTTTTATCGGTAACGAGGGTCGTCGAGGGTCGCCGAGCGGTAGAGGAAGAAGAGGATAAAATAGAAGAGGAAGAAAAAAAAGAGGGGTCGTCGGTCGCCTAGGGGTCGAGGGTCGAGAGGGGGTCTAGGGTCGCCGAGAGGGGAGAGGAAGACGAGGAGAAATAAATAAGAAGAAGAAAAAAGAAGAAAAAGAAGAGGAGAAGAAGAAAGGAATAGTGGAGAAGAAGAGAAAATAGAATATCTATTTTCTCTTCTTCTCCACTATTCCTTTCTTCTTCTCCTCTTCTTTTTCTTCTTTTTTTCTTCGACACGTGTGGGGGGGGGGGTCGAGAACGTCGGACATTCATGAGAGAGGCGAGGAAGAAGGGGAAGAAGAGGAGAGGAAGAAGAGGAAGTCTTCTCCTCTATTCTTTCTTTTCTTCTTTTTTCTTCTTCTTCTTCCTCTTTATTTTATCGGGAACGAGGGTCGTCGAGAGGTCGAGGAGTAGTAGAGGAGAAACCCTAAATAGAAAGTATCGTCGGTGTGAGATACATGTACCGTCGGTGTCGGACACTACACCCACATCCCACAAGTGACGCGGGCTTCGACGCCCACGTCACTTGTGGGACGTGGATGTAGTGTCCGACACCGAAGGCCACATGTATCTCACACCCACAATACTTGCTAGCTATTTAGGGTTTCCTCTACCGAAAAGAAGAGGAGAAATAAATAAGAAGAAGAAAAGAAGAAAAAAAAGAGGAGAGAGGAAACCCACATGTATCTCTTTTCTCCACTATTCCTTTCTTCTTCTCCTCTTTTTTTTCTTCTTTTCTTCTTCTTCTTCTTCTTCTTATTAGCCGGAAGTAGAGAGAGGTTTCCTAGTGTCAAAGTATTGAAGAAATCCATGCCTTCATCATTAGCCGGAAGTAACCAGGGCATGTTGGTATGAAGTTCTGCAAAGTTATTCTGGAATGGAGTCCCGGATAGAATAATCCTCTTTTTCGTACGAATTCAGCAAAGGCCTTCCAAATAGCGATATTCGGAAGGATCTTGCTGAACTTTGTACCAAAAAGCGAATTATCCTATCTGGGACTCCGTTCCAGAACAACTTTGAAGAGCTTCGTACCATCATGCACATGTTACTTTCGCCTAATGATGAAGACATGGTTTTGTTGAATCCTTTGACACTAGGCAACCTCCCGACCCCTCGGCGATCCTCTCGAACATGAGAGGAAGAAGAGGGTCGTCTAGGGGTCGAGGGTTCCAAGGTCGTCGAGGGTTTGAGGGGTCGAGGATCGCCGAGGGGTCGAGAGAGGTTTCCTAGTGTCAAAGTATTGAAGAAATCCATGCCTTCATCATTAGCCAGAAGTAACCAGGGCATGTTGGTACGAAGTTCTGCAAAGTTATTCTGGAATGGAGTCCCGGATAGAATAATCCGCTTTTTGGTATGAATTCAGCAAAGGCCTTCCAAATAGCGATATTCGGAAGGCTCTTGCTGAACTTTGTACCAAAAAGCGAATTATCCTATCTGGGACTCCGTTCCAGAACAACTTTGAAGAGCTTCGTACCATCATGCACATGTTACTTTCGCCTAATGATGAAGACATGGTTTTGTTGAATCCTTTGACACTAGGCAACCTCCCAACCCGTCGGCGATCCTCTCGAACATGATGTAGTGTCGTCGTTGTCGATATATACCCCCTCCCGATAGCTTACTATGATTAGGTAGCTAGTTCTACATTTGGCACTAATATATCCATCTGTCATGTTTGAATAATAATTGCCATGTTGTAAATATTTGTAGAAACTATGGACACCGCCCTAGACGAAGCAACAAAAGAAGCGTTGTTGAGGGACATAATCGCAGAAGGAAGTGATGCCATCTCGTTGTTTCTCAACGAAATCGATGGTCTGGAAGGAGAGGGTGAACAAGCTGGCTACGGTGACCTAATGCCGGTGCAAGAAGAAGAACATGAGGACGGCTCCGGTGACCCAATGCCGGTGCAAGAAGGAGACCGTGATGACGGCTCCGGTGACCGAACTGAGTCCGGCCAGGTATATATATTAGTTAAGCCTATGCTGACTAGCTGATTGATGCATTCATTGTTTTGGTATGTACACATATTAATTAAGTCTTTGTTCTTTTTTCTAGCCCTCCGAATCGAGCACAACTTCGGTAAAGAGACAAGGCCCGAAGAAAAAGTTGAGCTCGGATGAAAAGTTTGAGATCATAGCAATCGCGCCCGACGGCCAACCTATTGAACCCCTCCGGACAAAGAGCGCATTTGTTGCTCAGTGCGGGGTTCTGGTTAGGGACAATATCCCGATAAGCATCCAGCAATGGTTTAAGCCGGCTACAGAAGACCCTGAGGTGTCTTATGTCAATGATATGCAGAAAAATGATCTTTGGACTGAGCTGAAATCAAATTTCACCCTACCGCCTGAGGATAATCTAGAGAACCCAGTTAAAGAGAAATTAATCAAGTCTTTTGCTCTGAAGAGGATGGCAGAACTATTCAGGAGGTGGAAGAAAGAGCTGAATAAGTTTGTCGAAAATAATGAGACACCAGAATTCAAGGGCAGATATGAGAAGATCAGAGATCACTGGCCCGCATTTGTGGCCCACAAGACATCAGAAAAGAGTAAGAAGATGTCGGCGACAAACAAGCAAAATGCTGCGAAGAAGAAGCTTCACCATCGCACGGGGTCAGGTGGCTACCTCGTAGCCCGGCCTAAGTGGTCCAAGAGTGAGAATGATCTGGTTCATAAAGGGATCGAACCAGAGACAAATAACTGGCCAGACCGTTGCCGGACTTGGTTCTTCGGGGCTGGCGGAACCCTGGACCCTGAAACAGGGAAGTGCATTTGGACGAACGATCAAATGGACATACCAGTCAGTAAGCTTAAGCAGTATATCGAAGCAGCGCAGGAAGGGACATTCTTTCCAGACAGAGAGAACGACGAGCTCACAATGGCCCTCGGGAATCCTGAGCACCCTGGACGGACACGAGGCATGCCAGGCTCCATTCCGTGGAAGGTTGGGTTTCCGGACGCAGGCGGTTACAAATCCCATGAGAGGAGGAAAAAAGTGCAGCAGACCCAAATGCAGGCGCTGCAAGCAAGGGTGGACGCGATAGAGGAACGAGAAGCAAATCGCAGCAAACGTACTGCCGAAGCCTCCCCCGAAGCTACCCCGCCATCTCAGCGCAGAAGCAGCGTGGCTTCCACCGAGCTGCTTCAGCCAGAGCATGCCTTGACGGCTCCTGCCAGCTATCCCGTGGATGCTATCACGGAGTCTCAAAATTGCCACCTTATGACGCAATGGATGAATTTGAAGGTCAAGGCGGCTGTTGGCTCTGTTTATCCTACTGAACCCGGCGCAACTTTTCACTGCCGGCCGATTCCAGAAGGATATGCTAGGGTGATGGTGGATGAGATAACGGAGGGATTTGAGGACCTCCAGCTTGACCACCCTACCGGTGAAGGGGAGACTCGGCTGGGGTCTGCTTTGAAGACTCCATGCCTATGGCGGAAGGAGCTCATCAACCTTCCGAACTGGACGCCTCCGCCTCCTCCTCCTCCTCCGGCGAGTCAGGGCACTCCGCCTCCACCGCCTCCTCCTCCGGCGAGTGACGATCAGGGCCCTCGGCCGGCTCCTTCTCCGGCGCGTGGCGGCACTCCGCCTCCTTCTCCGCCTGCGCCGACGCGCCCGAGCAGCCAGCCTCCTCCTTCTCCGCCTCATCAGCAAGGGCGGAAGAGACCTGCCGCCGCTCCAGCTGCTCCGGCGCGTCGTAGTCCTTCTCCTCCGCCGCTTAAGCAAGTAAAGAAGACAACCGCTACGTCTGCTCGGTCGGCGTCTAGCAGTACAACCAGAGGCGGGAGGACATACAGATTCGGTCCTTCTCTGAAGACTCCAGAGAAGTTACCATACGAGAGGACCCAGGAGGAGAACGCCGAGATCGCGCTAGAAGAAGTGAAGAAATTCTTTGAAGGGGTGAAAGCAAAGAAACATCCACCTCCGGAGGAGAAGGTAGATCGGGTGAAAGTGAAGCGCACTCTAGCTGCCCTGACAAAACCACCGAAGTCTGATCCGCCGAAAGGAAACTATGACCGCATTATTGGAAAAGAATTTTCCGAAGCGGAGCGGTCGGGAAGTACTGTCAGTGATCAAAGGCTGAAAGAACGACAAGCTGGGAAACAAATTGCCCAGCTCGGCGAACAAGCGAAGCAATCGTACCCCCCGCTCAAGGTGCCTAGCCACAACGTCGATAATGATCCGAGGATGGTGCCTGGTTATAGCAATCTTGCAGATTACCTGCCCGACGAAGTACATTATGAACCCATGGACGTGCAGATACAAAGATACGAGTATGGGAAGCCTCTCGTCAAAGATGAAAGATCTCTATCAACGATGATGCGAAGATTGCATGATTGGTACTTGAAAATATGCAGAGACTCTGGGGGGAGGAGTACTTTGTATGCGAGAGTTAAACCGGAGCATGACCTCGTTGGAATTGATCTGTTGCCTATTCCATTTGAGGAGTTCTATCAGTTTTTCAATCAATTGGCCCTCGATAAAACAACGGTCGCCTGCTACTGTCTGTAAGTAGTACTACTTCTGTCATTAAGTTTCTCTATATAGCTTAGCTCTTTCATTGCATGTATTTATAATCATCCTCACTATATTATGCAGATTGAAGATCGTCGAATTGAAGAAAAGACAAGTCGGTGATATTGGGTTCATTAACACATATCTCATAGATGCAACTCAGGTTAAACTTCATGCCGTAGCTACCGAGGCCAGCTTGCTACGATCGTTCGTAATAAATCAAAACAAAGATATAATACTCTTTCCTTACAACTTCAGGTGAGTGTTACTGTCTTGTGCGAATTCGGTTTCCCTTATATATTAGTCAAGGTTATAGTAATGTAATTGATGAGTTATGCATGTGTGTGCAGTTACCACTATATTCTCCTAGAGATTAAGCTTGAGCAGGGAGTAGTAACCGTCTTGGACTCTAAACGAAAAGATCCCAAGGAGTATGCGGACATGACTGAAATCCTCAAGAAGTAAGTTAAATCGATAATTATCCACCATATCAGCAACTTTGTTCATTTCCTGATATCAAGTAATTGTTTTCTTTGTCCGGTAGGGTTTGGAGAAAATTCACCAAAACATTTCCGGGACTGCCGAAGGAGCTGGTATTTAGACACCCGAAAGTAAGTACTATAGTAGCATGTTCCGCGCATCTCCTAGTGATTCAAGCGCTAGTTTCATCAATACCATTTAGCATTCTTGCCTATCAATTTGATTGACCTCTATTTCTTGTAAAGTGGTTGTGGCAGGAACAAGGGAATGATTTCTGTGGATACTACATCTGCGAGTCCATCCGCCACACGACCTGTGAGCGGGGCGGGTACTCTAACGAACAATATGAAGTACGTAAATAACAACATTCACAATTTTATTTTATTACCATCATTTGTGTTGAGTTTCATTCATTTATATATATATATATATATGTATTGACCCCCTTCTTCAAATTAGATGTTTCGGAAGCGGGATGAACTCCTAGCACCAGCTCGCATGTGAGCAATTCAAGAGGAATTGGCGGCATTCTTTCTTGACCACGTGATCCCTGAAGACGGAGAATTCTATGTGGACCCTGAGTCCGTATGATTATATTTGTAAGAGATAATTATTGTATATATGTAGCCGGTAGTGTCAGATAGATATACGAAAACTTGTTGTTCGACCAATCTCTCGGAGAAGGAGAGGTGGTCGATATCACTTCTCTCTGTATATATGCATATATGTTCATGACGATCTTCTGTTTCCTTCGTTTGCTTACTAGCTAGCTAGCGTGTCTAGTCCTCTCTATATACGTATGTATAGTACGTAGCGTCGACCAAGCATGGACATAAGAGAGGACACTTCTCTCTATTAATTATAACTAGCTAACACAATATATGAAACACCTAAATTAACCCCGCAAAACCCCCAACCCCCCCCCCCCCCATTCAAAAAAAACAAAAACCCCAGCCACAGAAGTGCTGACGCGTGGATGCCTATTGGTCCCAGTTGGTGCCACCAACCGGGACCAAAGGGTCTCCTGACTGGGCTCTGCGCACTGCCCATGTGGAGGGCCTTTAGTCCCGGTTCTGGATTGAACCGGGACTAAAGGGGGGAGGTATTAGCACCGACACTTTAGTCCCGGTTCCGGAACCGGGACTAAAGGCCCTTACGAACTGGGACTATAGGCCCTTTTTCTACAAGTGCTCTCTTGTGGAGATCTATTCAATGTAATCTTGTAGCGACCCGACCTCAGATGGTCAAGTCTCTGTGCTTCAGTGTCATCCCTGGATCGGTAATGCTGACACACACAGTACTCGAAGGATTTATAACAGAGTAGCAATCACACACTTATTACAGCGAATGTCTCAAAAGAGAACCTATTACAATAACATGGCTTAAGGCCATCTAATACGATAACAGTGGAAGGCTTGGAAGATAAAGTGAGTCCATCAACTCCAATGACATAGCTAAGCTGCACAGCAACGACCTAACGAACCTTACTCCTCATCTGAAAAGTCTGCAACATAATACGTTGCAGCCCGAAAACGGGTCAGCACATGGAATATGCTGGCAATATAACACAATAGAGCTAGAAGAGAATAATGCTATCACTACATGCATATTTGGCTGGTGGAAAGCTGTATGGTTATAGTTTTTGCGAAAAGCCAATTTTTCCCTACAACAAAGGAATATATTTCTAATTTAACTATCATGGTGGTTGAAACATCATTGAGAAGGTACCCCCAACTCAATACCAATTAAAGTGATTAACAACCCAACAGAATTAATTAAACATGGTGAGATACATGCGATAACCCAAGTACTAGATACTCAAGAATTGTCCATAACCGGGGACACGGCTAACCATGATTAGATTGTACACTCTGCAGAGGTTTGCGCACTTTTCCCCACAAGACTCGATCGCCTCCGTTGGATTTCTTGCACTACATGGTGTTTGAGAAACGGATAACCGAGACACAGTCTTTCAGAAACATTAACTCTCTACTCCGGGTAGACCATACCAAACCTACAAAACCCACTACCTGCTGATCTACCTCTTCAAGAGCTTCATGTAACTTACTCAACTATGCTAGAGCCCATAATAGCTTGTGGCTGCACACAAAAGTTTCTAGCATGAATCATCTCAGTTCCCTTTGAGCCTGGGTGGCACTCCATAGGAAGATCACACGGGTACCCCGGGATTTCCAAAAAAATACAGACAACACTGGGTTCCCCAGGTGCCTCAATCCACCCAGTTGTTTGATTAAGTTGCCGCCTTAAGTTGAACCATTAATTAACAATCTCACATCTGTCATGGATATCACTCAAACCCGAACCATGTCTACGAGCATAGCATAGCAATATAAGCAATACGTAGAAGTAACTCCCAAGGGTTTGAATATATAACAGGGTAATAGGTTCTACCTCAGCATCTACTTCCCAACCCATAAGTTAATGTCTTCCTAATCATGCAATGTTTGAGGATTGGAACTAATGCATAAAAACTGGGCATGAAAAGAGTATGATCAATGTGTTACTTGCCTTGCTGACAATCCGCGAATCCTAGAGACTCGTAGTAACACGCTTCGCACTCCGGGAATTCTATCGCAAACAAACAATAACATACATAAGTAACAAGCAACGATGCACAAGCAAAACTCAAATGAGAGAGGTCGACCAGAAAGTTCAACTTAAGAACTCCGGTACGCAAAAAGAATCAAATCGAACAAAGCAACAAAACTCAAACGACGAACGAAAGAAGCTTCGTTTACTAATCTGAACTTAGGTCAAATTTCACACTAGCAAAAACTTGTTTGAGTTGATTAATCGGAAAGAGGGTTTCGAGATGAAATTCCAGGCGCTTGAATCGCCTGATTCCGATAAATTAGCGAAAAGATAAACAGAAACTAAGACCGGATCAGAAATCGCAATCAGAAAAATCGTGGAATAAATCCGAGAAAAAGAAAAGCGAAGAACAGATTAACGAACGAATGTTCGTTATCTGGATCTAAACGAAGAACATGTTCGTTAAAACGAACGAACGAGCGAACGCTCGCTAAATAAATAAACCGGAGAAAAACCGATCTATTTAAAAAAACGAAAACTAGGGTTTCGAAAAAAAACCAAACGGTTTAAAAAAAAACCGGCGGTCAGATCCGGCGGCTACCTCCGGCGAGGGTCTCCGGCGAGGGCTTGGGCGGTGGGGCGGCGACTCGCGGGGCGGCGGGGTGTGGCGGCGGCGCGGGCGGCGGCGATGACGAGGCGCGGCGGCGGCTCGGGGCAGGGTGCGGGAGGCGGCGGTGGGGGCGGTGGGGGCTCGGGCGGCGCGTATATAAAGGGGCGGGGCGGGGTGGCTTGGAGGAGGGGGCAAGGCGGCGACGGCGGCAGCGCGCGCGCAGGAGGCGGCGGCGGCGGCTGGGCCGGCCTGGCTCGGCTGGGCCCTAGGCCCAGTCGGGCGCGGGGATTTTTTTTAAATAAATTCTGCCGGCAGAAAAAAAATCCTAGAAAAATAAATAAAAATCTAAAAATGCCAAAACAAATTTTCACCGTCTAAATAAAATATTTAGGACGAGGTGAACATTTTCTGGGCCCTAAAATGCAATTTTGAAAACGTGCAATTTTTCTAATGCAAATAAAATCCGAATAAAACCAAATAAAATCCAATAAATGATTTTAATATTTTTCCTCCGATATTTCAATTATTTTGGAGAAGTCATATTACCTCCACTCATTTGATTTAATATGAAACATTTTTCGTAGAGAAAAATTATTAAAATCATAATCCTCGTTTCATTATTTGATAAAAATCAAATATGAAAACCGAAAAATCCCCAACTCTCTCCGTGGGTCCTTGAGTTGCTTAGGATTTCGAGGATTGCGGAACGGAAATGCAATAAATCATGATATGCATGGATGATCTATGTATAACATTCCAAATTGAAAATTTGGGATGTTACAAACCTACCCCCCTTAAGATGAATCTCGCCCTCGAAATTCGGGTTGGCTAGAAAATAGGTATGGGTGGTCCTTGCGTTCCCAGGTGGCTTCATCTTCGGTATGGTGGCTCCACTGAACTTTGCAATACTTGATAACCTTACTGCGGGTGACTCTGCTGGCAAACTCAAGAATCTTAACTGGTTTCTCCTCGTAAGTCAAATCACTGTCCAACTGAATCGCCTCCAAGGGTACGGTATCTCTTAATGGTATATCAGCCATCTCAGCATGACACTTCTTCAGCTGTGAAACGTGGAACACATCGTGGACTCCTGACAATCCCTCAGGTAACTCCAACTTGTAGGCAACTTCTCCCATCCGTTCCAAAATGCGATACGGTCCTACAAATCTCGGGGCTAACTTCCCTTTAACTCCAATACGTTTCACTCCTCGCAAGGGTGATTCTCGCAGGTATGCTCTGTCTCCAATTTCGTAGGTTACCTCCTTGAGTTTTGAGTCTACATAACTCTTCTGCCTGGACTGAGCAATCTTCAGTCTGTCTCGAATCAGTTTTACCTTCTCCTCAGATTCTTTAATCAAGTCTGGTCCAAACAACTGTCAGTCTCCTACCTCATCCCACATCAACGGTGTTCTGCACCTGCGTCCATACAGGGCTTCAAACGGTGCCATTTTCAAACTGGCTTGGTAGCTATTGTTGTATGAGAATTCTGCATACGGCAAATTGTCATCCCAACTAGATCCATAATCTAGCGCACAGGCTCTCAACATGTCCTCCAAAATTTGATTGACTCTCTCGGTCTGTCCATCTGTCTGCGGGTGAAACACTGTACTGAACTCCAATCTCGTTCCCAAAGTCTGGTGTAACTGATGCCAAAACTTTGAAGTAAACTGTGTTCCTCGATCTGATACGATGGTCCTCGGAACTCCATGCAGACGTACGATCCTGGACATATAGATCTTGGCCAACTTTGCACTTGTATAGGTGGTTTTCACTGGAATGAAGTGAGCTACCTTGGTCAAACGATCAACTACTACCCATATGGAATCATATCCTGCCTTAGTCATGGGTAATCCGGTGATAAAGTCCATGCCAAGTTTATCCCACTTCCATTCGGGTATCAGCATAGGCTGCAACAGTCCTGCTGGCTTCTGATGTTCTGCCTTAACTCTCTGACATACATCACATACGACAACATACTCGGCAACATCCTTCTTCATACCAGTCCACCAGAAACGTTCCTTCAAGTCCAAATACATCTTGGTGTTTTCCGGGGTGTACTGAGTATGGTGAGTCATGAGCCTCTTGAAGTATTAACTTCCTGATCTCCTGATTATTGGGCACGTAAATTCGGTCCTCAAACCATAGGGTATCGTGCTCATCCTCACGAAAACCTTTGGCCTTTCCTTTGCCCATCTTCTCCTTTATCTCGGCAATCTCTTTGTCATCCTGCTGAGCTTCCCGAATCTTGTCCAGCAACGTCGACTGGACCTCCATTGTGGCAATGAACCCTCTAGGTACAATCTCTAATCGAAGTTCCATGATGTCCTCTGCTAACTCCTTCGGCAGTCCTTTACTTTCGAGGATATTAGCATAACTCTTCCGACTCAAGGCGTTTGCTACGACGTTGGCCTTTCCTGGATGATAGTGCAGCTTCATGTCATAATCCTTTATAAGCTCCAACCATCTCCTCTGCCTAAGGTTCAGCTCCTTCTGGGTGAAGATGTACTTCAAACTCTTGTGATCCGTGTACACATCACAACGGTTTCCAATAAGGTAATGTCTCCAAGTCTTCAACGCATGCACTACGACTGCTAGCTCCAAATCATGCGTGGCATAATTCAACTCATGCAGTTTTAGTTGTCGTGAGGCATATGAAACAACTCTTCCGTCCTGCATAAGCACACATCCAAGTCCTAAGCGAGAGGCGTCGCAATACACTTGGAACTCCTTATGTATATCTGGCAGTATCAGTACTGGGGTTGTAGTCAAACGTTTCTTCAACTCCTGGAAACTTGCTTCACAATCTTCTGTCCATTTAAACTTGGTATCCTTCTTCAACAGTTCAGTCATTGGCTATGCAATCTTGGAAAAATTCTCAATGAATCTCCGGTAGTATCCTACGAGTCCAAGAAAACTGCGGATCTCGCTAACTGAGGTGGGTGCCAACCATTCAGTGACTGACTAAACCTTGCTGGGGTCTACTGCTATACCTTCTCCTGATATAACATGTCTAAGGAATCCGACTTCCTTGAGCCAAAACTCGCATTTGCTAAACTTAGCATACAACTGGTGTTCCCTAAGCTTCTCGAGAACTAAACGCAAATGCTCCTTGTGCTCCTCTTTGTTCTTCGAGTATACCATGATATCATCAATAAACACCACAACAAACTTGTCCAAATACTCCATGAACACCTTGTTCATCATGCTCATGAAATAGGCAGGGGTGTTAGTCAGTCCAAATGACATGACCGTGTACTCGTATAATCCATACCGCGTGGTGAACGTTGTCTTTGGTATATCCTTCTCTCGTATCTTCAACTGATGGTATCCCGATCTCAAATCGATCTTCGAAAACACCTTAGCTCCTTGCAACTGATCAAACAGATCATTGATCATTGGCAGTGGGTACTTGTTCTTAATCGTCACTTCATTCAAGGCTCGATAATCAACAACCATCCTTAGGGATTTATCCTTCTTCTCCACCAAAAGTACCGGGGCTCCCCAAGGTGATGAACTCCTTCGGATGTATCCTTCCTCCAATAACTTCTTGATCTGTTTCTTAATTTCCTTCAGGTCATTTGCAGGCATCCGATAGGGTCTCTTGGATATTGGTCTTGTTCCTGGCAACAACTCTATCAAAAACTCAATGTCTCTGTCCGGTGGCATGCCTGGTAATTCCTCTAGGAAAACATCTGGGTAATCCTTTACTAAACTTCCTCCTGAACAACTCCCGTAAGGGCATTCACTTGGCTCCTCCTAGGCGCATGCCTAGACACATACTTAATCCTTTTTCCCTCTGGGGTGGTTTAGATAAATCGACTTACTAGCATAGTCAATGCTCCCTCCATACTTTGACATCCAGTCCATACCCAATATCACATCCAATCCTTGCGACTCCAAGATAATTAGGTCGGATGGAAACACATGTGTGCCAATGGTTAAAGGTATCTGGTCACACCATCGGCTAGCCATATACTCTGCTCTGGGTGAACTCACTAAAAGAGGGTCCTAAGGGTTTGGGTTGGTAATTTAAACTTATCCACGAATCCCCTTGATATGTATGAATGCGATGCACCAGTATCAAAAAGAACAAGAGCGGTAAATGACTTAACGAAAAACTTACCTATTACCGCGTCCGGCTGCTCTTCAACCTCCTCTACGTTAACGTGGTTCACTTGCCCTTTGTTGAATGGATTGGGCTTCTTCCCAGCGCTCCCATTTCCGTTTCCATTCCTTCCTTCGGGACAATCATTGGCATAGTGCCCTGTCTTCCCGCACTTAAAGCAGGTAACCTTTCTTAGGTCTCTTTTGGCGGGGGTGGACGGGTTGGAGCGGTTCTGATTGTTGTTAGCTCTGTTCCCATTCCCATTCTTAGCACCACTGTGGTTATGTGATCCTCCTCCAGTGTGGTTGTGACCTCCATGGTTATGAACAAGTCCTCCCGAGTTCGGGGTTAGGCGAGGCTTCTGCTGAGCTCCTGAGTTATACTTCCCTTGTCCATACTTCCTCTTGCGGCTCTCTATCTATTGCTGCTTCCCCTCAATCATAAGAGCCTTATCTACCAACTCCTGGTAGTTGTTGAAGGCTGCTACCATCAACTGCATACTCATCTCATCATTCAGCCCTTCCATAAACTTCTCCTGCTTCACGGCATCTGTGGCCACATCATCAGGGGCATAGCATGATAACTAGCTAAACTCATCCACGTATTGAGCCACAGTACGGTTCCCCTGGCGTAGGTTGCGGAACTCCCGCTTCTTCATCTGCATAGCTCCAGTTGAGACATGGGCTGTGCGGAAAGCTTGCTGGAACTGGTCCCAAGTGACATTGGCTACAGGAAAAGTGGCTGTGTAATTCTCCCACCATGAGGCTGCTGGTCCATCCAATTGATGTGCGGCAAAGCGCACCCTCTCGGCATTTGTGCAACCTGCGGTGGTCAACTCCCTTCCAATACGGCGTAGCCAATCATCAGCAACTATAGGCTCGGTGCTACTGGAAAACACCGGCGGCTGTAACCTTAGAAAACGGGCTAGGTTGTCCACTGGCGGCGGGTTGTTGTTGTTGTTGCCCTGGTTCTGAACTAGCAATTGCATCAAGGCATTCTGCTGCTGGAACAACTGGGTGAGTTCCGGTGGGAAAGCAAAACCGGTGTCACGTCTCGGAGGCATCTGATGGGTTTAGATGGAAGAGATTAGAATAGAAAAGGGGTCTAATGAGAAAGCACTACCCATATGCACATGAGACAAACACAATCATATCACTCAATCAATCAAGCAAGGGCATACAAACGGTCTAGAACTATCGCAGAAGTGCTCACTACTACTATATACATGGGGGAAATACTACTACTAGTTGGTGGTCATCTAGAAATTTTGATCGGTGGAAGACTCCATGATGTCTGCTCCAGCTTTGTCTTCAAAGTCATCATCACTGGGGTCAGAGTCGGTGTCGTCGATGATGATGTAGTTGTCCGGGAAAGTGGAATCGTCGTCTTCTACTCCCGGTGCTGGTCCTCCCATGAATACTCTGATCTTCTTGACTAGGTCGTCATTCTTCTCCAGTAGGGTCTTGATTTCCTCCTCATATCCATCACGTGTAAACTTGAGTTCTTCCTCTAGCTCGATGATCCTAGTCTTCGCCTTCTTCAGGTCCATCATGTCCACGCACATCTAGTTCTCCTGACGTTGAATGTGCTGGTTTAACTCCTGGATGAAAGCTGCAATGGATCTATCCTTCCTGGTGCTGATTACTTCCCATTGCTCGTCTCGGCGCCCACATAATTGGTAGATAGTGCCCTTAAGCTCCCTGTTGTAAACTTCTCCAATGCGTCCCATTGTAATGTGGGCTACCATACTCTTGCCTAGACTCCAGGTAGGTGCTTCGAAACAAAACTCTATGGGTTTAGAAGTTGGCGAGAACGTTCTTCCTAAAACTTGTACTTGAATCATCCAGCGCTCCTCTTCAGGTAAAGTGGCGTTGTACGTCCTGGTAAAGCTTGGTATTCCAATGTTCAAGTACCTAGTGACTTCCTTCAGGTGACGTCCAAAAGGTGTGTCTTCATCCGGTTGTGCAAACTTGTTCTTCATCTCCGCCATCCTAAAGAGTAGAAGATGGAGAGGAGTCAGAAATGAGTAGAGAAGTGTGACCTAGGGTTTATCTTAGTGGTCTTGTCCTACACTCAGCGTGTGCTCTGATACCATCTTGTAACGACCCGACCTCAGATGATCAAGTCATTGTGCTTCAGTGTCATCCCTGGATCGGTAATGCTGACACACACAGTACTCGGAGGATTTATAACAGAGTAGCAATCACACACTTATTACAGCGAATGTCTCAAAAGAGAACTTATTACAATAACATGGCTTAAGGCCATCTAATACGATAACAGCAGAAGGCTTGGAAGATAAAGTGAGTCCATCAACTCCAACGGCATAGCTGAGCTGCACGGCAACGACCTAACGAACCTTACTCCTCGTCTGAAAAGTCTGCAACATAATACGTTGCAGCCCGAAAACGGGTCAGCACATGGAATATGCTGGCAATATAACACAATAGAGCTAGAACAGAATAATGCTATCACTACATGCATATTTGGCTGGTGGAAAGCTGTATGGTTATAGTTTTTGCGAAAAGCCAATTTTCCCTACAATAAAGGAATAGATTTTTAATTTAACTATCATGGTGGTTGAAACATCATTGAGAAGGTACCCCCAACTCAATCCCAATTAAAGTGATTAACAACCCAACATAATTAATTAAACATGGTGAGATACATGCGATAACCCAAGTACTAGATACTCAAGAATTGTCCATAACCGGGGACACGGCTAACCATGATTAGATTGTACACTCTGCAGAGGTTTGCGCACTTTTCCCCACAAGACTCAATCGCCTCCATTGGATTTCTCGCACTACATGGTGTTTGAGAAACGGATAACCGAGACACAGTCTTTCAGAAACATTAACTCTCTACTCCGGGTAGACCATACCAAACCTACAAAACCCACTACCTGCTGATCTACCTCTTCAAGAGCTTCACGTAACTTACTCAACTATGCTAGAGCCCATAATAGCTTGTGGCTGCAGACGGAAGTTTCTAGCATGAATCATCTCAGTTCCCTTTGAGCCTGGGTGGCGGTCCATAGGAAGATCACACGGGTACCCCGGGATTTCCAAAAAATACAGACAACACTGGGTTCCCTAGGTGCCTTAATCCACCCAGTTGTTTGATTAAGTTGCCACCTTAAGTTGAACCATTAATTAACAATCTCACATCTGTCATGGATATCACTCAAACCCGAACCACGTCTACGAGCATAGCATAGCAATATAAGCAATACGTAGAAGTAACTCCCAAGGGTTTGAATATATAACAGGGTAATAGGTTCTACCTTAGTATCTACTTCCCAACCCACAAGTTAATGTCTTCCTAATCATGCAATGTTTGAGGATTGGAACTAATGCATAAAAACTGGGCATGAAAAGAGTATGATCAATGTGTTACTTGCCTTGCTGACGATCCGCGAATCCTAGAGACTCGTAGTAACACGCTTCACACTCCGGGAATTCTTCCGCAAACAAACAATAACATACATAAGTAACAAGCAACGATGCACAAGCAAAACTCAAATGAGAGAGGTTGACCAGAAAGTTCAACTTAAGAACTCCGGTACGCAAAAAGAATCAAATCAAACAAAGCAACGAAACTCAAACGGCGAACGAAAGAAGCTTCGTTTACTAATCTGAACTTAGGTCAAATTTTACAGTAGAAAAAACTTGTTTGAGTTGATTAATCGGAAAGAGGGTTTCGAGATGAAACTCCAGGCGCTTGAATCGTCTGATTCCGATAAACGAGCGAAAAGATAAACAGAAACTAAGATCGGATCAGAAATCGCGATCAGAAAAATCGCGGAATAAATCCGAGAAAAAGAAAAGAAAAGAACAGATTAACGAATGAACATTTGTTATCTGGATCTAAACGAAGAAAACGTTCGTTAAAACGAACGGACGAGCGAACGCTGGCTAAATAACTAAACCGGAGAAAAACCGATCTATTTAAAAAACGAAAACTAGGGTTTCGAAAAAAATAAACCAAACGTTTTTTTTAAAACCGGCGGTCGGATCCGGCGGCTACCTCCAGCGAGGGTTTGGGCGGCGGCTCGCGGGGCGGCGGGGTGCGGCGGCGGCGGCGATGAGGCGCGGCGGCGGCTCGGGGCGGGGTGCGGGAGGCGGCGGTGGTGGCGGTGGGGGCTCGGGCGGCGCGTATATAAAGGGGCGGGGCAGGGCGGCTTGGAGGAGGGGGCAAGGCGGCGGCGACGGAGTCCGGCTCGGACTCCTCGTCTGAGTCGGCGGCGGCGGCGGCGCGCGCGCACAGGAGGCGGCGGCGGCGGCTGGGCCGGCCAGGCTCGGCTGGGCCCTAGGCCTAGTTGGGCGCGGGGATTTTTTTTAAATAAATTCCGCCGACAGAAAAAAAATCCTAGAAATATAAATAAAAATCTAAAAATGCCAAAACAAATTTTCACCGTCTAAATAAAATATTCAGGACGAGGTGAACATTTTCTTGGCCCTAAAATGCAATTTTGAAAACGTGCAATTTTTCTAATGCAAATAAAATCAGAATAAACCAAATAAAATCCAATAAATGATTTTACTATTTTTCCTCCGATATTTCAATTATTTTGAAGAAGTCATATTATCTCCACTCATTTTATTTAATATGAAATATTTTTCGGAGAGAAAAATTATTAAAATCATAATCCTCGTTTCATTATTTGATAAAAATCAAATATGAAAACCGGAAAATCCCCAACTCTCTCCGTGGGTCCTTGAGTTGCTTAGGATTTTGAGGATTGCGGAACGGAAATGCAATAAATCATGATATGCATGGATGATCTATGTATAACATTCCAAATTGAAAATTTGGGATGTTACAAACCTTCTTTTGCGGTGTGTTTGTTGAGACCGATGAATTGTGGGTTTATGATCAAGTTTATCTATGAACTATATTTGAATCTTCTGAATTCTTTTATGTATGATTGGTTATCTTTGCAAGTCTCTTCGAATTATCAGTTTGGTTTGGCCTACTAGATTGCTCTGTCTTGTAATGGGAGAAGTGCTTAGCTTTGGGTTCAATCTTGTGGTGTCCTTTCCCAGTGATAGTAGGGGCAGCAAGACACGTATTGTATTGTTGCTATCGAGGATAACAAGATGGGATTTTTATCATATTGCATGAATTTATCCCTCTACATCATGTCATCTTACTTAAGGCATTACTCTGTTCTTATGAACTTAATTCTCTAGATGCATGCTGGATAGCGGTCGATGTGTGGAGTAATAGTAGTAGATGCAGGCAGGAGTCGGTCTACTTGTCTTGGACGTGATGCCTATATACATGATCATACCTAGATATTCTCATAACTATGCTCAATTCTGTCAATTTCTCAACAGTAATTTGTTCACCCATCGTAAAATACTTATGTTTTTGAGAGAAGCCACTAGTGAAACCTATGGCCCCCGGGTCTATCTTCCATCATATTAATCTTCCAACACTTAGTTATTTCCGTTGCTTTTTATTTTGCTTTTATTTTACTTTGCATCTTTATCATAAAAATAGCAAAAATATTATCTTATCATATCTATCAGATCTCACTCTCGTAAGTGACCATGTAGGGATTGACAACCCCTTATCGCGTTGGTTGCGAGGATTTATTTGTTTGTGTAGGTGCGAGGGACTCGCGCGTAGCCTCCTACTGGATTGATACCTTGGTTCTCAAAAACTGAGGGAAATACTTACGCTACTTTGCTACATCACCCTTTCCTCTTCAAGGGAAAACCAACGCAGTGCTCAAGAGGTAGCAAGAAGGATATCTGGCGCCGTTGCCGGGGAGGTCTACGCAAAAGTCAACATACCAAGTACCCATCACAAACCCTTATCTCCCGCATTACATTATTTGCCATTTGCCTCTCGTTTTCCTCTCCCCCACTTCACCCTTGCCATTTTATTTGCCGTCTCTTTTTGCTCGCCTCTTTTCCGTTTGCTTGTCGTTATGGCTAGTCCTTTATCTTCTCTGTTGTCTCCCGAAAATGAAGTTCTCAATTTTAAACAAAGGGAGGGAGGAAATTTGAAAGACGCTTGGTATAGAATTTGCAATGCTCAAAATAGATCTACCAGGAAGCAATCTACTTCCGTTCTTCTCCGCAATTTTTATGTAGGCGCTAATCCTTGGTATAGATATATTCTTGATACCATTACCGGAGGGAATTTCTTGGGTAGCTATACTTTTGACTCTTATAATGCTATGATAGATATATTTGGCTCACCACCTCTTTTGGTTAATGGAACTATGTTAACTTTGGAGCATGTAATGCAAAGACTTGAAATTATTGAAAATAAAGTTGTGACTGTAGAGTTAATCAAAAATTTGGATAAAAAGATCCACAACCAAATTACCCAATATGGATCCAAAGTAGGAGTCACTTTGAAAAATATTAAGGAGAAGGAACCCATAGTTAATGAAAAAATAAATCAGGATTCCACTAGAATCGGTAAACTTGAGGGCATCATTACCAACTTGGGAACCGCTTTTTCTTCCATAAAGAATACTCCAAGTCCTCCAACTAAAATTGCCAAGCTTATGTATGTTCCTAAAAATAAGGGTGAATCCTCTAGTAAGGAAACTGCAGATCTCAAATCTATAAGTATTCATCCCAATCTTTTCGCTATCATTAAGGAACCATTTGCTACAAATGAATTTTTCGATCGTGTGCCTAAAAGTTTGATGGTTAATAAAAAGAAAGCAATTCCTAAGGATGATAGATGTCTCATTGAAGAATTGCCTATCAAAGATGGCAATACCTAGATCTATCCTTGCTTTTATGCCTAGCTAGGGGCGTTAACGATAGCTCTTGTTGGGAGGCAACCCAATTTTATTTTTAGGTTTTTGCTTTTTTGCTTCTGTTTAGGAATAAATATTTTTTCTAGCCTCTGGTTAGATGTGTTTTTATGTTTTAATTAGTGTTTGTTCCAAGTTAAACCTATATGATCTTCTTGGATGATAGTTATTTGATGTTGCAGAAAATTCCAGAAACTTTCTGTTCACGAAAATAATTGTTAAAAATCACCAGGACATGATAAAATATTGATTCCAATTGCTGCTGATCAATAAACAAATTTTCTAGGTCGTCCTATTTTGGCTGAGTTTTTGTAGTTCCATAATTTTGCGTTAGTTACAGATTACTACAGACTGTTCTGTTTTTGACAGATTCTGTTTTTCGTGTGTTGTTTGCTTATTTTGATGAATCTATGGCTAATAAAATAGTTTATAAACCATAGAGAAGTTGGAATACAGTAGGTTTAACACCAATATAAATAAAGAATGCGTTCATTACAGTACCTTGAAGTGGTCTTTTGTTTTCTTTCGCTAACGGAGCTCACGAGATTTTCTGTTAAGTTTTGTGTTGTGAAGTTTTCAAGTTTTGGGTGAAAGATTTGATGGATTATGGAACAAGGAGTGGCAAGAGACTAAGCTTGGAGATGCCCATGGCACCCCCAAGATAATCTAAGGACACAAAAAATCCAAAGCTTGGGGATGCCCCGGAAGGCATCCCCTCTTTCGTCTACTTCCATCGGTAACTTTACTTGGAGCTATATTTTTATTCATCACATGATATGTGTTTTTCTTGGAGCGTCTTGTATGATTTGAGTCTTTGCTTTTTATTTTACCACAATCATCCTTGCTGTACAGACCTTTTGAGAGAGACACACATGATTCAGAAATTATTAGAATACTCTATGTGCTTCACTTATATCTTTTGAGTTATATAGTTTTTGCTCTAGTACTTCAGTTATATCTTTTAGAGCACGGTGGTGGATTTGTTTTATAGAAATTTTTGATCTCTCATGCTTCACTTAGATTATTTTGAGACTTTTAAATAGCATGGTAATTTGCTTAAATAATCCTAATATGCTAGGTATTCAAGAATAGTAAAAACTTTCTTACGAGTGTGTTGAATACTAAGAGAAGTTTGATGCTTGATGATTGTTTTGAGATATGGAGGTAGTGATATTAAAGTTGTGCTATTTGAGTAGTTGTGAATTTGAGAAATACTTGTGTTGAAGTTGGCAAGTCCCGTAGCATGCACGTATGGTAAACATTATGTAAAATTTTTGAAACATGAGGTGTTCTTTGATTGTCCTCCTTATGAGTGGCGTCGGGGACGAGCGATGGTCTTTTCATACCAATCTATCCCCCTAGGAGCATGCGCGTAGTGCTTGGTTTTTGATGACTTATAGATTTTTTGCAATAAGTATGTGAGTTCTTTATGACTAATGTTGAGTCCATGGATTATACGCACTCTCACCTTTCCATCATTGCTAGCCTCTTCGGTACCATGCATTGCCCTTTCTCACATTGAGAGTTGGTGCAAACTTCGCCGGTGCATCCAAGTCCCGACGCGCCCGACGCGTCCAGTGCGCACCCATAACACGCACCGGTCGCGCCCGGCTCGCTGCCGCGGCTTATTGTCCTGCACCGCCGCGGCCTCCATGCCGCCATGCCGCCATGCAGTGCCTCCACGCCGCCACGCCGTGCTGCGCCGCCGCGCCACCACGCAGCGCCTCGGCGGCCTCCGCGGTCGCCGCACGTACGACGTCACCGCCCGCCGCCTCCGCCACGCGCCATGACAGCCACAGCGCCGCCCACCTCCATGGCCGACACACGGCCCGGAGCTCCGTCGCGCAGCTGCCGGCGAGCGCCGCCATCGCTACCACGCCTCCGGCATGGCAAGCACGCCCAAGACACCAAGCTCATGATACCAATTGTTGTTGCCGTTCTCTCTCTCTTACGCCGGACGGAGGTGGAAGAAGGAGCACACTTTTTTTCCGGCGACCAACGCCTCGGCGCCCAAACGCCTCCTGTATATTCAGCACACAGGCTACATCACGGCTCGTACCGATACCTTTTCATCAGTACACAAGGGGGGTTTTATACCCAGGCCAGCCCACACACGTGATCCGAGCACCAACTCCACACACGCACACATGACCCGCCACCACGGCCACTAACTGCATGCACTTATCCACTCCTAGAAGGACTCCACTAGCTAACTAACTCAGCCATGCATGCAGTTAGAACCGCTCACGCCCAGCCTTTGTAGCTAGCCAATTAACCAACCGCAACTAACAGTGATTGACCAAAGCACAGGTGCACACATCCACGTGCATGTCAGGATTAAGTCTAACAATAACAACCCCTTCCTTAGTCTCGCACACAGGAAGGTAAGCAAAACCATCGTAAGACGACCCGGACATTCCATAATAGTGTACTGGTCGATCACAACCAGTTTAGTCTCCTTGATACAGAAAATTGCAGCATGTAATGAGTCAGCAAACTCTCTAAGCGCCTTACTCTTTGCTGGACTATTAGGCCCCCTATCATTGCAGCGAACAATCTCCAGGTTAAGGCCTGACATAATGGAGAACACGCCTCCATTGCCAGCATCCAACAGCCTATGCTGACACTGCCAGTGTCACGTCTCCATCCACTCCAAGATCGATGGAGATAGCTTTCAAAAGATGGAAAGTGAACAGTTTGATCACTTTTGTTACGAAGTGATGTTAATAAAAACGACATTCCTTTTACATGTTAGAAAAATAAGCAATATTGATTGCTTACACTCCATCCACTCCCAGATCGATGGAGATAGCTTTCAAAAGATGGAAAGTGAACAGTTTGATCACTTTTGTTACGAAGTGATGTTAATAAAAACGACATTCCTTTTACATGTTAGAAAAATAAGCAATATTAATTGCTTACGGTCCATCGTCCCCTGTGATCGTTGTATCTTTGCAGCGAGTGAGATTATATAACAATGTTTGCATGCTTCCAAACTGTATGGAAGCACCTTTCTTGAGTTTTCTTGTCATTGCTAATTTGTCCATTGAAACCAATGGGAAGACCCAAAGTTTTGAAGTTTTGGCTATCGCATACGAGTCTACTCTTCTTAGCTGCATTTCGCATTTATGACTTTGTACCGAGTTCCGTCACTCCGGTAAAAAGAAGAGAACTGTTTGATCATCTCCTCCAGTCTTTTTAACAATTATCAACTTCTATGTAGCGCTATGTTCACTAAATTTTGGTAGAATAACCATTGTGCCTTTGTCTGCTGTCTGTGACTCAGTTTAATGCGTTTATACTTCAGTAAAAATAAGTAAACTGTTTGATCATGTACATAAATAACACAATAGTAAATGTATGCACATCTAGTACTTACATAAATAACATGACAGTAAATGTATGCACATCTAGTACTGTAAGGTGGTGCTATGTTGGCGCCGCCTCCTCGTAGCGCCGCCTCTTCTTCTTCCTCCTCTCACACAATTCTCTCTTCTCTCTTAGTTTCTCTCAAGAACACTCTGATAAACACAAAGACACACACACACACACACACACACATCCACCAAGGAAGAGTACCAACCAGCTTTGCCGTGAGACACTTCCTTGACAACCACAAGTGTTACATTTTGGCCACAGCCCTTTCGGCCCCTTTTCTCATTACTTTACATCCAACATATATACAACAGGGGTTGGCCTCACGCACCCACTAACTACTGGAGGCAAGTCCGGCCACTAACACCACGTAACCCATGCCCGGCTAACTACCCTAGAATCTCTCCGGGCTAGCTAACAGCTTATCCATGCAGCCACTAACTAACCCATGCATGCATGCATTTGACTGATTAAACACAATACTATTGTAGCTTGCACGCACACACACGGCCACATCTCTATGTGTGCACACCGCCGCAGCTACTACTATCTGGATGACTCAAAGCAAAACCAATTACCCACTTATACAATAAGGTTAACTCTATCATGCTATGCCACTACATTTTGGCAGACGTCCGTTTGAGAACAGTTAATATCTGATGTTTCAAGTTCATATCATCAGTTGTGTGTTTGTTAGCACTACCAATTGCAAGGATGAGAAAGAATCGAATTCTATAATACTCCCTCCGTTCGGAATTACTTGTCGCAGAAATGGATGTATCTGGACGTATTTTAGTTCTAGATACATCCATTTCTGAGACAAGTAATTCTGAACGGAGGGAGTATCTCACAAGATAGAAGTTACTTCATTGCTGGAAAATGAGTGGCATGGGCTTTAGATTTATAGTACTTGAAAGTTGAAAATATACTATTGGATGCTTAATGTTGATATGACAATGTTCTTTTGTGAAGGTGTCCGGAGCATTTGGCAAGGAGCTACAGTGCCCATTCCGCTGATGGTTGTGAGTGATCTCAACAGATACAAGGTTTCAGAGGAAAAAGAGTCTTTGCAGACTTGCTTCTTCTACTATTAGTAGATCCTGATCGTCATTAGCCATGGGAACATTTTGTAGACTTGCTTATTTCTGCTATTACTAGACGTAATCATGAATAGCGGTGAAGTTTGGTGGGTCATTATGGATCTGGTGATGATGTTTGATGCTGCTCCGGGCTACTTGCTTACAAGTTTGCACTGGAGTATTGGTGTATACATGATGGTGGAATTTGTGTCCTGTTTGTAATACCCTGTTGGAAGAAAATGCTTCCATTCCATGAGACATTAATCTGGTGATGAATTGGTATGACTGCCGTCAGTTTGCATTCTTATGTTGTATGCATGGTAGTAACGTTCTGCAACTGGGCTATGTCTGCGTTGCCATGCATCTCGACTATCGTCGTGGTTATGTTTATCTACTGCCATCGTGGTCGTTGGATCCTCTGTTAGAATGTTAACTCTACCTGCTGGCAGGCTTGTGTTGTCGTTTTCATCCTCGTATTGGCTGCTGAACTTCATCTACATTTTTAACGTTATGATGATTAATGCTATGACCAGAGATACAAATTCGCAATCAGTGTTGGATATTTGGTAAATAAATTTGCATTGATTATCTATGTTACACAGGCGAGCTGAACCATTAAGAGGGCGCGCTAGCTAGACCGGTTTGCTCATTCATCAATTTGTTATTCTGAATTTGACAACAAAATGCATGTGTAAATTGAAGAAGCCCTTTAACTTTGATTATGGTCCATTTTCTGTTAAATAAGTGAAGACAAATTCTTCGCACAAAATCTCTCAATGTAAGAAAGAATTAGCCTAAAAAGCAACGATCGAAAAATAGGTTAGACATTTTTATCCAATTTTTGTTTACAAGATTCGCTACTGTGAAAAAAGATGTGTGCCCTTTTTCTTCCATTTTTACTAAAATTCAGTCGGTTGAATTTCCATTTTGTTCTTGGTAGAATTCTCGATCCTTGAATCTCGTCGGCAATCGCAATTTGGGCTGCCCGTCTTGGATGAGGTGTCTGCTTGCCTTGGTTTTGTGTCGTTGAGAACTGTCACATGCTTTACCCAATTTTCTTTTGTCGACCATAACATCTGAAGGCACTTCTCAGATATGCATGATGGACTGTGGTCCATAGCGTCAAATTTTCATTACACTGCATTAAAATGCAAGTGTATTATTTTTATATAGTTATTGGGTGTGTTTTCCCAATTGTTTTTCAAATCGATTATCATCAAAATCTATTTCCAGGCGAAAGGATCTATCAGGACTTTCAGTTGCTTTTGACAATATTATCTTTTCCTTTCAAGCTGTTTTTCAATGAAAATTTACGTAATTATGCAATCATAATAGTTTGACACTAGGTCTTGAAACTTTCAAAATACTTCAAACTAAATAAATTGGGTTTAACCATTTCCCCCCAAAGAATTTCAACTTCAAATTGAGGATCCCAATTGAGAGTTTTTTTTAATTCAAAAACCCTAACTGTAACTCAACTCACTATTATTTCATTGGAAAAAAAATTCGATAAATCTTGTAAAAGAAAGAAATTTGGTAATGTGCAGGATCGCATCAGGCACTCACCCGTACCCGGTTAGAGCATCTCTACCAGAACCTTAAAACCGCGACCCTTATAACTGGGATAAGGGCCGAGAAAAGCATGTTTTAAGGGCCGAAATCGGTAGCGCGTGGAACAGAGCCCACAAACCAGAGCGGTAAAAGAGAATATCTCTAGTTTGCGGGCTCTGTTCGGCCGCAGCCGATTTCGGCCCTCAAATCATAAAACCACATAATGCAATTGACCGCGATTTTGACAAATAAACACAAATTTCGAGAATTCAAACACAGTTTTGGCGACATTTGAACATAGTTTTCGCGCCACAACCCAAAGGACATCGCATTCATCATCACTCCATCATCATCATCAGAAAATGAAATCTTCACCACCACCACTTGCCGAACCACCACCGAACCTTGGCACCGCATGGTCTCTTGCGGCTAGCCTTCTCCTCTCCAAGATCTCCAACCTTGCCATGTGAAAGTGCAACTATCCCTGGGTGGTTTTGGTAATTCCTAACAACATATAGTTCACTGAGCTAATGCTATTTCAAGATAAACATTTCAGGAAAGCTCAATGAATGGCATGGCATGGATGAGAAAAGTGGACCCCTCAAAATGCTAAGGACAAAGGATTGGCTCAAGCTCAAGGCTCAGGACTCTACACTTTTTCATTTTAAGTGATCCAAGATCACATTGAGTCCATAGGAAAAGCCAATACTATTAAGAGGGGATGAGGTGTTGCTTAATGAGTTTCTTGCTCAAAGTGTTTAGTGATATGCTCCAAAACCCTCAACTACTTTCTCACATCCACATATGTCCCAAACCAAAAGTCAAACTCGGCCCCACCGAAACTGTCTATCCGGCGCCACCGAGTTCAATTGACATGGCCACTTCCAGAAACCCTAGTCTTTTCGGCCTCACCGATAGGGATCTCGGTCTCACCGAGATGGGATTGTAATCTCTCGGTTTCCCTTCGTAACGTTTCGGTCAAACCGAGATGAGCAATCGGTCCCACCGAGATTGCGACGCAAACACTCTGTTTCCTTTTCATAACATTTCGGTCCAACCGAGATGAGCGAATCGGTCCCACCGTGTTTGCCTGACCAACTCTCTGTTTGTCTATTACCAAAATAGGTCTCACCGAGTTTGTGTAATCGGTCTCACCGAGATTACGTTATGCCCTAACCCTAACGGAATCGGTCTCACCGAGTTGACGTGTCGGTCCCACCGAAAATCCTAACGGTCACATTATGAACTAAATCGGTTTGACCGAGTTTAACTATTCGGTCCCACCGAGTTTGGTAAATTGTGTGTAACGGTTAGATTTTGTGTGGAGGCTATATATACCCCTCCACCCACTCTTCATTCGTGGAGAGAGCCATCAGAACATGCCTACACTTTCAACATACATTTTCTGAGAGAGAACCACCTACACTTGTGTTGAGGTCAAAATATT
This sequence comes from Triticum urartu, assembly GCF_056163025.1. Taxonomy (NCBI): domain Eukaryota; kingdom Viridiplantae; phylum Streptophyta; class Magnoliopsida; order Poales; family Poaceae; genus Triticum; species Triticum urartu. The sequence goes on from NC_141874.1 coordinate 79,836,688, forward strand.
CCATTCCAACCACATAAATCTTGATCTCTACCCTTCCCCAAGTTGCTTTCCACTCAAATCATCTTTCCATCAAATCCAATCCTATGAGAGAGAGTTGAGTGTTGGGGAGACTATCATTTGAAGCACAAGATCAAGGAGTTCATCATCAACACACCATTTGTTACTTCTTGGAGAGTGGTGTCTCCTAGATTGGCTAGGTGTCACTTGGGAGCCTCCGTCAAGATTATGGAGTTGAACCAAGGATTTTGTAAGGGCAAGGAGATCGCCTACTTCGTGAAGATCTACCCGAGTGAGGCAAGTCCTTCGTGGGCGACGACCATGGTGGGATAGACAAGGTTGCTTCTTCGTGGACCCTTCGTGGGGCGAGCCCTCCGTGGGCTCACGCAACCGTTACCCTTCGTGGGTTGAAGTCTCCATCAACATGGATGTACGATAGCACCACCTATCGGAACCACGGATAAAAAATCTCCGTGTCAACATTGCGTTTGCTCCCTCAAACTCCTCCCTTTACCTTCATATGCAATTGTTTTACTTACTGCTGCTACACTCTTAGAATTGCATGTGTAGGTTGATTGCTTGACTTGTGCTAAGTTGCTAAAATCTGCCAAGAACTAAAATTGGGGAAAGGCTAGATTTTTAATTGGTCAAGTAGTCTAATCACCCCCCTCTAGACATACTTTCTATCCTACAAGTGATATCAGAGCTTTGGTCTCCATTTGCTTTGATTTCCATAGCGTTTGGTGGTCATAGCCTTGGTTTCACAACCTAGGAGAATATGGCGTCTAGCGAGGGAAATTACCACCGTAGAGGTCCTTACTTTGATGGTACAAATTTTGCTAGTTGGAAGCATAAGATGAAAATGCATATTCTTGGACATAACCCGGCCATTTGGGCTATTGTGTGTAGTGGCTTGCAAGGTGAATTCTTTGATGGGAGAGAACTGAACCATGAAGCTACCGCGGAGGAGTTGAAGATGCTGCAATACAATTCTCAAGCTTGTGATATTCTCTTCAACGGATTGTGCCCCGAAGAATTCAACAAAATCAGCCGTCTTGAGAATGCAAAGGAAATTTGGGATACTTTGATTGATATGCATGAAGGTACCGACTCCGTCAAGGAATCCAAATTGGATGTGCTTCAAAGTCAACTTGACAAGTTCAAAATGAAGGATGGTGAAGGTGTCGCTGAAATGTACTCTAGCTTTCTCTCATCACAAATGAGATTGCCGGCTTAGGAAGTGAAGAGATGACCGACAAATTCATCATCAAGAAGATCTTAAGAGCCTTGGATGGAAAATATGATACCGTGTGCACATTGATCCAAATGATGCCCAATTACAAAGATCTCAAGCCAACGGAAGTCATTGGAAGGATTGTTCCTCATGAGATGTCACTCAAGGATAAGGAAGAGCTCCATAATAAGTCAAGCGGTGCTTACAAAGCCTCATGTGAAGCTCCCACATCATCAAGTGAGAAACAAACCTTCAATGAAGAATTGAGCCTAATGGTGAAGAACTTCAACAAGTTCTACAAAAGTAGAAGCAAGGAAAGAAGTTCCAAGTCAAGGTCTTACAATGACAAAAGATCTTCTAGTTGTGAGCATAATTGCTACAATTGTGGAAGACCCGGACACTATTCCAATGAGTGTACGGCTCCCTACAAAAGAAGAGAAGATTCTCCCAAAAGAAGGAGTAGAAGAGAAGAATCACCATCAAGAGAAAGAAGGAGTAGAGATGATCGTTATGAACGAAGACCCTCTCAGAGAAGCAAGGATTCACAAAGGAAGGATAAGTCATCAAGAAGCTACACAAAAAGAAGACATCAAGCTCATGTTGGTGAATGGGTATCCGGCTCCGACTCCGCCAATCACTCCGAAAGAAGTTATCACTCCGACTCCGAATATACTCAAGATGAAGATGTTTCCGGACTAGCACTTGTGACAACCAACTCCTACGACATATTTGAATCACCAAATGAAGGAATTGGGAGATGCTTCATGGCCAAAGGTCCAAAGGTAACACACCCCGAGTATGTTGATTTCAATAGTGATGAAGATGATTTGCTAGGAGATGATGATTTACTTGTTGCCAACTCAAGTTATGAAAACTATGATGAATTTGCTGTTAATCATGCTAATCAAGATAAAACGAATGATGATGATAAGAAGGAAATTGAGAGTCTAACTAAAGAACTAAACACTCTTAAGTTAGCTCATGAAACTACCTTGCAAGATCATCGAGAACTTTTAAAGACTCATGAGAGGCTCGCTTTGAAAAGCTCAACCTTGAGCAAGAGCATGAGTTTTTAAAGGCAATCAATGATGATCTTCGCAAGAAAAGTTCTTCTTACATTGCCAAGTGTTTACTCTTGTCTACTTACATGCCACAAGTTAAATCTAACAATAAGAACAAGAAAGATTCTTCATCTAGTAGTAACAACAATCATGCTGAATACAATGTTGTTGATTCTAGTAGTTCTCTTGATTCCACTAATGATTCTCTTAGCCAAGTTACACTTGAGCAAGAAAATAGCTTATTGAAGGGAATTATAGAGAAAGGTGTTTACAAGAGCCTTGCTGGAAGTAAGCAATTCGAGGAAATTGTACGCAAGCAAGGAAGACACCGGAAGAATCGAGGTGTTGGTTTTGAACGAAAGTTCAATGCCAATGGAGTCGAGTGGGAAGAAGATCAATACCCCAAGACAAAGTTTGTTCCTCAACAAGAGAAGTATGATCCTACTTCCTTCAAAGGAACACAAGCTCAAGATGATCTTCCACCACAAGACCACAAGCAAAAAGGCAAGGACAAGCTTCAAGAGGAAATTGATGCATTTGAAGAAGCACCTAAGGCCTTAGTCAAGTGGGTTCCCAAGACTACATCAAGTTCTACTTCATCAAGTACAACTACAACTCCAAAGATTCCCATCAAGATGGTGTGGATCCCGAAGAATAAGAACTAGAGAGTTCTTGAGGGTGACTCCGCCAACATACTTCACTCTTATCATTTTGGCAATGACAAGTGCAAACAACTTTCATATCTCGCACTAGTTCAAGGAGTCACAAACCCTCTTGTTGGTAAGACAAGGGACAAGGTAACCTAATGCTTTCATGGACAACATCTTGTGTACACATCACTCTATGTCTATGGATATCCTTGCTTGTTCCTTGTGGGACTAACCCATGTAGGTATTCAAAGTGCAACTCACTCCAAGGGATTGCTCCGAATGATCTACATCAACTTTGAGCATCCACATCTTCAACACCTACATGAAGTCATCATCGACAAAACCCAAGGTTAGTTCATCCCTCTTAGGGGGGATATCACATCTAGGGGGAGCTTTACTCTAAAAATTGAGCTAAAGTAACTCTAATGGTGTGAGCACAACAATGCTTTATGTAAAAGTGGTAACCCCACTTGTGCCTAAATGATGAGTATGACCTATGATCAAATGTTCTCATTTGACTCCTAAGTCAATATTCTCATATATAGATGACCTAGTCATCGCCAATTGCTAGATAGATGCTAGAGTGCTTGTGCATGCTTTGTCACATATTACATTTGCCATTTTAATTGTGTGAGCATGTTGAATGCATATTTTACTCATTCGAGGACATCCACTTGTTGCTTTGATTGTTTGGATTTTTCTCGTTTGCCAAGTGGATGGACAAGAATGCCTAAGAACTCCTCTAGCTATCTATGCTTTCCTCGTCTCAAACTCTATTCATGCTACATCACAAAGTTTGATCAAGTCAGATTCGAACCACTCTGTGTGAGGAGCACTCGGAGTTTCCGATTCGTCATAGACTTAAACTTCCAAAACCTCTTTGTGCATCTCGGTCTGACCGATTCATCCATTTCGGTCGTATCGAGATCACTAAGTTGATCTAGGTTTTCAATCTCGGTGCAACCGATTAGAACCTTTCGGTCACACCGAGTTGCAGTAACTGCCTGCAGTTGCATCTCGGTGCCTCCGAGTTGTTCCACTCGGTCACACCGACAGGGTCAGGTTATATATACCGACGGGTCAAATTTTGGAAATTTTTCTGAAACCCTTCACCCGCGCGTGACCTGCTTTGCCTCTTCGGGTCTCCGGATCGTCCTCTCGCCACCAGCGACCTCCCGCTGCTGGTCTCTGTCGCCATCAATGGCAATCTGCTCCGCCGTTGCCGTCGTAGCGAACACTCACCGTACTAGGGTAAGTGTTCGACCCCTTGTGCAGTCTTTTTCACTCCGATTCCTAGCACAGGGATAATGCCATGATTCTTGCCACGATTGAGATTGATCCATCCAGCAAAAACTTCCTTAGGTCTAGTTTGATTCGAAAATTTTAGGGTTAGCTCTCCGCAGAACTCATCTCGGACCGACCGAACTGTAGAAATCGGTCTCACCGATTTGGCCTTGGCCATTGCACATGTGCTTTTCGGTCCGACCGAAACATGGAAATCGGTGTGACCGAGTTCAGGATTCTGTGAAACCCTAGCAATCTCCGTGCCACCGAACGGTGACTCGGCCCTACCGAGTTCACTAGTTTAGGTTCCAAGTGTTGCTTCGGTATCACCGAGTTTGTCAATTCGGTAGCTCCGAGATCACTTCTGTTGAGAACTAAAACTAGGCTTTTTGACTCAATTATCTTGCAAAACTTCTGTACTTTGTGATGCTCATCCACTCTACCTCATTTATAACCTATTCATAGGGTCTGTTGTCAGTAAGTTTGAAGAAATGTCTGATCAAAGTGATAGTCAGAACAAGTCAGAAGAGCAAGTTCAGATGAGTGAGGGCACTAGTCCCTCAGGGAGCTATGATGAGGGCAGCAGGAGCACACCTAGTAACTTTCCCAAGGCAGCTACCAGGACAAGGAAGAAGAAAACTTCAGATTCTGAAGATGAAGATTATGTGGCTGTTGAGGATGAGGCCACTTCAAGAAAGAAAGTGTTGAAGAAGGAATATAGCACTGCTGCTGCAACAAAGCCTGGACTGAAAACAAAGGCTCCAGCAAGAAGGGTTCCAATGTCAAATGCCAGAGCCTCAACTGCTGAAGCTTCCAAACCAAAGAAGGTTTCCACAGGTGAAACTATGAAGTTCACCATTGAATCAGATGATGGTGAGGCAACAGGTGATGGAAAGAAGAATACGAGGGCAAGAACCACTACTGCCAGAGTTCTTGGCAAGCCCTCAATGAAGAAAGATTCTGAAGGAGAAGAGGAAGAGGATGCTGCACCAGCACCCAAAACTCAAAAGCTCATGGGAGATGCAATTAGATCAGGGGCTGCTCCATCTAAGCCCAAAGCTACTCCCAAGGCTGCTGCTCCAGCTCAGAAACCCCTGAAACCCAAGAGAAGCACCAGGAACATCCTTGCTGAGGAGAAGAACAAGGCCCAGTGCCTGAAGCTGCTGAAGAAGAGGAAGAGGACTCACTTGGTTTGAGAAAGTTGAAGCCCAGGATCCCTGACCACAATGATGCACATCCTGTTGCGGAAAACATGAAAATCAGGAAGGATGCAGGACTGAGACTATGGAGACAGTCTGATCCATATGCTGTCAGGAGAACTGTTGTTGACTATTGGTTTCACACTAAGGAACAACAAGATTTTTATGAGACAATTTTGCTTAACAAGAAGCCCATAGTGTGTGACATGAGGTGGGTTGACTGGGAGTACATCAAGGGGAATCAAGACCACTACCCAGGTGTATATGACAGCTTCAAGGCATTTGGAGTTGACACTTTTGTTGCCTAGAAGCTCACCAAGTGGAATGATGAGCTGATCATTGATACGTCTCCAACGTATCTATAATTTTTGATTGCTTCATGCTATATTATCTACTGTTTTGGACAATATTGGGCTTTATTATCCACTTTTATATTATTTTTGGGACTAACCTATTAGCCGGAGGCCCAGCCCAAAATTGTTGTTTTTTGCCTATTACAGAGTTTCGAAGAAACAAAATATCAAACGGAGTCCAAACGGAATGAAACCTTCAGGAACGTGATTTTGTCACCGAATATGATCCAGGAGACTTGGACCCTACGTAAAGAAACAAGGGAGGAGGCCACGAGGTAGGGGGCGCGCCTACCCCTCCCAGGCACGCCCTCCACCCTCGTGGGCCCCCTGTTGCTCCACCGACGTACTCCTTCCTCCTATATATACCTATGTACCCCCAAATGATCAGATACAGAGCCAAAATCCTAATTCCACCGCCGCAACCTTCTGTACCCACGAGATCCCATCTTGGGGCCTGTTCCGGAGCTCCGTCAGAGGGGGCACCCATCACGGAGGGCTTCTACATCATCACCATAGCCTCTCCGATGAAGTGTGAGTAGTTTACTTCATACCTTCGGGTCCATAGTTAGTAGCTAGATGGCTTCTTCTCTCTTTTAGGATCTCAATATAATGTTCTCCCCCTCTCTCGTGGAGATCTATTCGATGTAATCTTCTTTTTGCGGTGTGTTTGTTGAGACCGATGAATTGTGGGTTTATGATCAAGATTATCTATGAACAATATTTGAATCTTCTCTGAATTCTTTTATGTATGATTGGTTATCTTTGCAAGTCTCTTTGAATTATCAGTTTGATTTGGCCTACTAGATTGGTTTTTCTTGCAATGGGAGAAGTGCTTAGCTTTGGGTTCAATCTTGCGGTGTCCTTTCCCAGTGATAGTAGGGACAGCAAGGCACGCATTGTATTGTTGCCATCAAGGATAACAAGATGGGTTTTTTTATCATATTGCATGAATCTATCCCTCTACATCATGTCATCTTGCTTAAGGCGTTACTCTGTTTTCTTGAACTTAATACTCTAGATGCATGCTGGATAGCGGTCGATGAGTGGAGTAATAGTAGTAGATGCAGGCAGGAGTCGGTCTACTTGTCTCGGACGTGATGCCTATATACATGATCATACCTAGATACTCTCATAGCTATGCTCAATTTTGTCAATTGCTCAACAGTAATTCGTTCACCCACCGTAAAATACTTATGCTCATGAGAGAAGCCACTAGTGAAATCTATGGCCCCCGGGTCTATCTTCATCATATTAATCTTCCTACACTTAGTTATTTCCTTTGTCTTTTTAATTTGCTTTTATTTTACTTTGCATCTTTGTCACAAAAATACCAAAAATATTATCCTATCATATCTATCAGATCTCACTCTCATAAGTGACCGTGAAGGGATTGACAACCCCTTATCGCGTTGGTTGCGAGGAGTTATTTGCTTTGTGCAGTTATGAGGGACTCGCGCGTAGCCTCCTACTGGATTGATACCTTGGTTCTCAAAAACTGAGGGAAATACTTACGCTACTGTGCTGCATCACCTTTCCTCTTCAGGGAAATCCAACGCAGTGCTCAGGAGGTAGCAAGAAGAATTTCTGGCGCCGTTGCCGGGGAGTCTACGCAAAAGTCAACATACCAAGTGAAGGAAATATGCCCTAGAGGCAATAATAAAGTTATAATTTATTTCCTTATAATCATGATAAATGTTTATTATTCATGCTACAATTGTTTTAACCGGAAACATAATACATGTGTGAATACATAGACAAACAAAGTGTCACTAGTATGCCTCTACTTGACTAGCTCGTTAATCAAAGATGGTTATGTTTCCTGACCATGAACAATGAGTTGTTATTTGATTAACGGGATCACATCATTAAGAGAATGATCTGATTGACATGACCCATTCCATTAGCTTAGCATCCGATCGTTTAGTATGTTGCTATTGCTTTCTTCATGACTTATACATGTTCCTATGACTATGAGATTATGCAACTCCCGTTTGCCGGAGGAACACTTTGGGTGCTACCAAACGTCACAAGTAACTGGGTGATTATAAAGGAGCATTACAGGTGTCTCCAAAGGTAGATGTTGGGTTGGCGTATTTCGAGATTAGGATTTGTCACTCCGATTGTCGGAGAGGTATCTCTGGGCCCTCTCGGTAATGCACATCACTTAAGCCTTGCAAGCATTGCAACTAAATGAGTTAGTTGCGGGATGATGCATTACAGAACGAGTAAAGAGACTTGCCGGTAACGAGATTGAACTAGGTATTGGAATACCGACGATCGAATCTCGGGCAAGTAGCATATCGATGACAAAGAGAACAACGTATGTTGTTATGCGGTCTGACCGATAAAGATCTTCGTAGAATATGTAGGAGCCAATATGGGCATCCAGGTCCCGCTATTGGTTATTGACCGGAGACGTGTCTCGGTCATGTCTACATTGTTCTCGAACCCGTAGGGTCCGCACGCTTAAGGTTACGATGACAGTTATATTATGAGTTTATGCATTTTGATGTACCGAAGGTTGTTCGGAGTCCCGGATGTGATCACGGACATGACGAGGAGTCTCGAAATGGTTGAGACATAAAGATTTATATATTGGAAGCCTATGTTTGGATATTGGAAGTGTTCCGGGTGAAATCGGGATTTTACCAGAGTACCGGGAGGTTACCGGAACCCCCCGGGAACCATATGGGCCTTGATGGGCCTTAGTGGAAAGGAGAAAGGGGCAGCCCAAGGTGGCCGCGCGCCTCCCCCCTTCCCCTAGTCCTATTTGGACTAGGAGAGGTGGCCGGCCCCCCTCTCTCTCTTTCCCCCCTCAAGGAATCCTATTCCAACTAGGATTGGGGGGGGGGATCCTACTCCCAGAGGGAGTAGGACTCTCCTGGCGCGCCACACCTTGGCTGGCCAGCCTCCCCCCTCTAGTCCTTTATATACTGAGGCAGAGGCACCCTAGAACACACAAGTTGATCCACGTGATCTATTCCTTAGCCGTGTGCGGTGCCCCCTGCCACCATAGTCCTCGATAATACTGTAGCAGAGTTTAGGCGAAGCCCTGTTGCTGTAGTGCATCAAGATCGTCACCACGCCGTCGTGCTGACGGAAATCTTCCCTGACACTTTGCTGGATCGGAGTCCGGGGATCGTCATCGAGCTGAACGTGTGCTCGAACTCCGAGGTGCCGTAGTTTCGGTGCTTGATCGGTTGGATCGTGAAGACGTACGACTACTTCCTCTACGTTGTGTCATCGCTTCCGCAGTCGGTCTGCGTGGGTACGTAGACAACACTCTCCCCCCTCGTTGCTATGCATCACATGATCTTGCGTGTGCGTAGGAATTTTTTTGAAATTACTACGAAACCCAACAGTGGCATCCGAGCCTAGGTTATTTATGTTGATGTTATATGCACGAGTAGAACACAAGTGAGTTGTGGGCGATATAAGTCATACTGCCTACCAGCATGTCATACTTTGGTTCGGCGGCATTGTTGGACGAGACAACCCAGACCAACCTTATGCGTACGCTTACGCGAGACCGGTTCCCCCGACATGCTTTGCACATAGGTGGCTTGCGGGCGACTGTCTCTCCAACTTTAGTTGAACTGAGTATGGCTACGCCCGGTCCTTGCGAAGGTTAAAACGGAGTCTATTTGACAAACTATCATTGTGGTTTTGATGCGTAGGTGAGATTGGTTCTTGCTTAAGCCCGTAGCAGCCACGCAAAACTTGCAACAACAAAGTAGAGGACGTCTAACTTGTTTTTGCAGGGCATGTTGTGATGTGATATGGTCAAGACATGATGCTGAATTTTATTGTATGAGATGATCATGTTTTGTAACCGAGTTATCGGCAACTGGCAGGAGCCATATGGTTGTCGCTTTATTGTATGCAATGAAATCGCGATGTAATGCTTTACTTTATTACTAAGCGGTAGTGATAGTCGTGGAAGCATAAGCTTGGCGAGACGACAATGATGCTACGATGGAGATCAAGGTGTCACGCCGGTGACGATGGTGATCACGATGGTGCTTCAGAGATGGAGATCACAGGCACAAGATGATGATGGCCATATCATATCACTTATATTGATTGCATGTGATGTTTATCCTTTTTATGCATCTTATCTTGCTTTGATTGACGGTAGCATTATAAGATGATCTCTCACTAAATTATCAAGAAGTGTTCTCCCTGAGTATGCACCGTTGCGAAAGTTCTTCGTGCTGAGACACCACATGATGATCGGGTGTGATAGGTTCTACGTTCAAATACAATGGGTGCAAAACAGTTGCACATGCGGAATACTCAGGTTATACTTGACGAGCCAAGCATATACAGATATGGCCTCGGAACACGGAGACCGAAAGGTCGAGCGTGAATCATATAGTAGATATGATCAACATAACGATGTTCACCATTGAAAACTACTCCATCTCACGTGATGATCGGTTATGGTTTAGTTGATTTGGATCACGTAATCACTTAGAGGATTAGAGGGATGTCTATCTAAGTGGGAGTTCTTTAATTAACTTGATTAACTGAACTTAAATTTATCATGAAACTTAGTACCTGATACTATCTTGCTTGTTTATGTTTGATTGTAGATAGATGGCTTGTGCTGTTGTTCCGTTGAATTTTAATGCGTTCCTTGAGAAAGCAAAGTTGAAAGATGATGGTAGCAATTACACGGACTGGGTCCGTAACTTGAGGATTATCCTCATTGCTGCACAGAAGAATTACGTCCTGGAAGCACCGCTGGGTGCCAGGCCTGCTGCAGGAGCAACGCCGGATGTTATGAACGTCTGGCAGAGCAAAGCTGATGACTACTCGATAGTTCAGTGTGCCATGCTTTACAGCTTAGAATCGAGACTTCAACGACGTTTTGAACGTCATGGAGCATATGAGATGTTTCAGGAGTTGAAGTTAATATTTCAAGAAAATGCCCGGATTGAGAGATATGAAGTCTCCAATAAGTTCTATAGCTGCAAGATGGAGGAGAACAGTTCTGTCAGTGAGCATATACTCAAAATGTCCGGGTATAATAATCACTTGATTCAATTGGGAGTTAATCTTCCAGATGATAGCGTCATTGACAGAATTCTTCAATCACTGCCACCAAGCTACAAGAGCTTCGTGATGAACTATAATATGCAAGGGATGAACAAGACTATTCCCGAGCTCTTCGCGATGCTGAAAGCTGCGGAGGTAGAAATCAAGAAGGAGCATCAAGTGTTGATGGTCAACAAGACCACTAGTTTCAAGAAAAAGGGCAAAGGGAAGAAGAAGGGGAACTTCAAAAAGAGCGGCAAGCAAGTTGCTACTCAAGAGAAGAAACCCAAACCTGGACCTAAGCCTGAAACTGAGTGCTTCTATTGCAAGCAGACTGGTCACTGGAAGCGGAACTGCCCCAAGTATTTGGCGGATAAGAAGGATGGCAAGGTGAACAAAGGTATATGTGATATACATGTTATTGATGTGTACCTTACTAATGCTCACAGTAGCACCTGGGTATTTGATACTGGTTCTGTTGCTAATATTTGCAACTCGAAACAGGGACTACGGATCAAGCGAAGATTGGTTAAGGACGAGGTGACGATGCGCGTGGGAAACGGTTCCAAAGTCGATGTGATCGCAGTCGGCACGCTACCTCTACATCTACCTTCGGGATTAGTATTAGACCTAAATAATTGTTATTTGGTGCCAGCGTTAAGCATGAACATTATATCTGGATCTTGTTTGATGCGAGACAGTTATTCATTTAAATCAGAGAATAATGGTTGTTCCATTTATATGAGTAATATCTTTTATGGTCATGCACCCTTCAAGAGTGGTCTATTCTTGTTGGATCTCGATAGTAGTAACACACATATTCATAATGTTGAAGCCAAAAGATGCAGAGTTGATAATGATAGTGCGACTTATTTGTGGCACTGTCGTTTAGGTCATATCGGTGTAAAGCGCATGAAGAAACTCCATTCTGATGGACTTTTGGAACCACTTGATTATGAATCACTTGGTACTTGCGAACCGTGCCTCATAGGCGAGATGACCAAAACGCCGTTCTCTGGTACTATGGAGAGAGCAACAGATTTGTTGTAAATCATACATACAGATGTATGTGGTCCGATGAATATTGAGGCTCATGGCGGATATCGTTATTTTCTCACCTTCACAGATGATTTAAGCAGATATGGGTATATCTACTTAATGAAACATAAGTCTGAAACATTTGAAAAGTTCAAAGAATTTCAGAGTGAAGTTGAAAATCATCGTAACAAGAAAATAAAGTTTCTACGATCTGATCGTGGAGGAGAATATTTGAGTTACGAGTTTGGTGTACATTTGAAAAATTGTGGAATAGTTTCGCAACTCACGCCACCCGGAACACCTCAGCGTAATGGTGTGTCCGTACGTCGTAATCGTACTTTACTGGATATGGTGCGATCTATGATGTCTCTTACTGATTTACCGCTATCATTTTGGGGATACGCTCTAGAGACGGCCGCATTCACGTTAAATAGGGCACCATCAAAATCCGTTGAGACGACGCCTTATGAACTGTGGTTTGGCAAGAAACCAAAGTTGTTGTTTCTAAAAGTTTGGGGCTGCGATGCTTAGGTGAAAAAGCTTCAACCTGATAAGCTCGAACCCAAATCGGAGAAATGTGTCTTCATAGGATATCCAAAGGAAACTATTGGATACACCTTCTATCACAGATCCGAAGGCAAGACTTTTGTTGCTAAATTCGGAAACTTTCTGGAGAAGGAGTTTCTCTCGAAAGAAGTGAGTGGGAGGAAAGTAGAACTTGACGAGGTAACTGTACCTACTCCCTTATTGGAAAGTAGTACATCACAGAAAACTGTTTCTGCGACACCTACACCAGTCAGTGAGGAAGCTAATGATGATGATCATGAAACTTCAGAACAAGATACTACTGAACCTCATAGATCAACCAGAGTAAGATCCGCACCAGAGTGGTACGGTAATCCTGTTCTGGAAGTCATGTTATTAGATCATGATGAACCTACAAACTATGAAGAAGTGATGGTGAGCCCAGATTCCGCAAAGTGGCTTGAAGCCATGAAATCTGAGATGGGATCCATGTATGAGAACAAAGTGTGGACTTTGGTTGACTTGCCCGATGATCGGCAAGCAATTGAGAATAAATGGATCTTCAAGAAGAAGACTGACGCTGACGGTAATATTACTGTCTACAAAGCTCGACTTGTCGCAAAAGGTTTTCGGCAAGTTCAAGGGATTGACTACGATGAGACCTTCTCACCCGTAGCGATGCTTAAGTCTGTCCGAATCATGTTAGCAATTGCCGCATTTTATGATTATGAAATTTGGCAGATGGATGTCAAAACTGCATTCCTGAATGGATTTCTGGAAGAAGAGTTGTATATGATGCAACCAGAAGGTTTTATCGATCCAAAGGGAGCTAACAAAGTGTGCAAGCTCCAGCGATCCATTTATGGACTGGTGCAAGCCTCTCGGAGTTGGAATAAACGTTTTGATAGTGTGATCAAAGCATTTGGTTTTATACAGACTTTTGGAGAAGCCTGTATTTACAAGAAAGTGAGTGTGACTCTGTAGCATTTCTGATATAATATGTGGATGACATATTGTTAATTGGAAATGATATAGAATTTCTGGATAGCATAAAGGGATACTTGAATAAGAGTTTTTCAATGAAAGACCTCGGTGAAGCTGCTTACATATTAGGCATTAAGATCTATATAGATAGATCAAGACGCTTAATTGGACTTTCACAAACAACATACCTTGACAAAATTTTGAAGAAGTTCAAAATGGATCAAGCAAAGAAAGGATTCTTGCCTGTGTTACAAGGTGTGAAATTGAGTAAGACTCAATGCCCGACCACTGCAGAAGATAGAGAGAATATGAAAGATGTCCCCTATCCATCAGCGATAGGATCTATCATGTATGCAATGCTGTGTACCAGACCTGATGTGTGCCTTGCTATAAGTCTAGCAGGGAGGTACCAAAGTAATCTAGGAGTGGATCACTGGACAACGGTCAAGAACATCCTGAAATACCTGAAAAGGACTAAGGATATGCTTCTCGTATATGGAGGTGACAAAGAGCTCGTCGTAAAAGGTTACGTTGATGCAAGCTTAGACACTGATCCGGACGATTCTAAATCGCAAACCGGATACGTGTTTACATTAAACGGTGGAGCTGTCAGTTGGTGCAGTTCTAAACAAAGCGTCGTAGCGGGATCTACATGTGAAGCGGAGTACATAGCTACTTTGGAAGCAGCAAACGAAGGAGTCTGGATGAAGGAGTTCATATCCGATCTAGGTATCATACCTAGTGCATCGGGTCCAATGAAAATCTTTTGTGACAATACTGGTGCAATTGCCTTGGCAAAGGAATCCAGATTTCACAAGAGGACCAAGCACATCAAGAGACACTTCAATTCCATCCGGGATCTAGTCCAGGTGGGAGACATAGAGATTTGCAAGATACATATGGATCTGAATGTTGCAGACCCATTGACTAAGCCTCTTCCACGAGCAAAACATGATCAACACCAAGGCTCCATGGGTGTTAGAATCATTAAAGTGTAATCTAGATTATTGACTCTAGTGCAAGTGGGAGACTGAAGGAAATATGCCCTAGAGGCAATATAAAGTTATAATTTATTTCCTTATAATCATGATAAATGTTTATTATTCATGCTAGAATTGTATTAACCGGAAACATAATACATGTGTGAATACATAGACAAACAAAGTGTCACTAGTATGCCTCTACTTGACTAGCTCGTTAATCAAAGATGGTTATGTTTCCTGACCATGAACAATGAGTTGTTATTTGATTAACGGGATCACATCATTAAGAGAATGATCTGATTGACATGACCCATTCCATTAGCTTAGCACCCGATCGTTTAGTATGTTGCTATTGCTTTCTTCATGACTTATACATGTTCCTATGACTATGAGATTATGCAACTCCCGTTTGCCGGAGGAACACTTTGGGTGCTACCAAACGTCACAACGTAACTGGGTGATTATAAAGGAGCATTACAGGTGCCTCCAAAGGTAGATGTTGGGTTGGCGTATTTCGAGATTAGGATTTGTCACTCCGATTGTCGGAGAGGTATCTTTGGGCCCTCTCGGTAATGCACATCACTTAAGCCTTGCAAGCATTGCAACTAAATGAGTTAGTTGCGGGACGATGCATTACAGAACAAGTAAAGAGACTTGCCGGTAACGAGATTGAACTAGGTATTGGAATACCGACGATCGAATCTCGGGAAAGTAACATACCGATGACAAAGGGAACAATGTATGTTGTTATGCGGTCTGACCGATAAAGATATTCATAGAATATGTAGGAGCCAATATGGGCATCCAGGTCCCGCTATTGGTTATTGACCGGAGACGTGTCTCGGTCATGTCTACATTGTTCTCGAACCCGTAGGGTCCGCACGCTTAAGGTTACGATGACAGTTATATTATGAGTTTATGCATTTTGATGTACCGAAGGTTGTTCGGAGTTCCGGATGTGATCACGGACATGACGAGGAGTCTCGAAATGGTCGAGACATAAAGATTGATATATTGGAAGCCTATGTTTGGATACCGGAAGTGTTCTGGGTGAAATCGGGATTTTACCGGAGTACCGGGAGGTTACCGGAACCCCCCGGGAGCCATATGGGCCTTGATGGGCCTTAGTGGAAAGGAGAAAGGGGCAGCCCAAGGTGGCCGCGCGCCTCCCCCTTCCCCTAGTCCTATTAGGACTAGGAGAGGTGGCCGGCCCCCCTCTCTCTCTTTCCCCCCTCAAGGAATCCTATTCCAACTAGGATTGGGGGGGGGGGAATCCTACTCCCAGAGGGAGTAGGACTCTCCTGGCGCACCACACCTTGGCCGGCCAGCCCCAGAGGGAGTAGGACTCTCCTGGCGCGCCACACCTTGGCCGGCCAGCCTTCCCCCTCTAGTCCTTTATATACTGAGGCAGAGGCACAGTAGAACACACAAGTTGATCCACGTGATCTATTCCTTAGCCGTGTGCGGTGCCCCTGCCACCATAGTCCTCGATAATACTGTAGTGGAGTTTAGGCGAAGCCCTGCTGCTGTAGTGCATCAAGATCGTCACCACGTCGTCGTGCTGACGGAACTCTTCCCCGACACTTTGCTGGATCGGAGTCCGGGGATCGTCATCGAGCTGAACGTGTGCTCGAACTCGAAGGTGCCGTAGTTTCGGTGCTTGATCGGTTGGATCGTGACGACGTACGACTACTTCCTCTACGTTGTGTCATCGCTTCCGCAGTCGGTCTGCGTGGGTACGTAGACAACACTCTCCCCCCTCGTTGCTATGCATCACATGATCTTGCGTGTGCGTAGGAATTTTTTTGAAATTACTACGAAACCCAACACCAAGTACCCATCACAAGCCCTTATCTCCCGCATTACATTATTTGCCATTTGCCTCTCGTTTTCCTCTCCCCCACTTCACCCTTGCCGTTTTATTCGCCCTCTCTTTTCTGTTCGCCTCTTTCTTGCTTGCTTTTTGTTTGCTCGTGTGTTGGATTGCTTGTCTGTCACGATGGCTCAAGATAACACCAAATTGTGTGACTAGCAATACCAATAGTAATGATTTCCTTAGCACTCTGATTGCTCCTCTTACCAATACTGAATCTTGTGAAATCAATGCTGCTTTGTTGAATCTTGTCATGAAAGATCAATTCGCCGGCCTTCCTAGTGAAGATGTAGCTACTCATCTAAATAGCTTCGTTGATTTGTGTGATATGCAAAAGAAGAAAGATGTTGATAATGATACTGTTAAATTGAAGCTATTTCCTTTTTCGCTTAGATATCGTGCTAAAGCTTGGTTTTCGTCTTTGCCTAAAAATAGTATTGATTCTTGGAACAAGTGCAAAGATGCTTTTATCTCTAAGTATTTTCCTCCCGCTAAGATCATCTCTCTTAGAAACAATATTATGAACTTTAAGCAACTTGATCATGAACATGTTGCACAAGCTTGGGAGAGAATGAAGTTAATGAAATGTAATTGCCCTACTCATGGTTTGAATTTGTGGATGATTATACAAAAGTTTTATGCCGGATTGAATTTTGCTTATAGAAATCTTTTAGATTCGGCCGCGGGAGGCACTTTTATGGAAATCACTTTAGGAGAAGCTACTAAACTCCTAGATAATATTATGGTTAATTATTCTCAATGGCACACTGAAAGATGTACTAATAAAAAAGTGCATGCGATAAAAAAAATTAATGTTTTGAGTGGAAAGATGGATGAACTTATGAAATTATTTGCTACTAAAAGTGTTTCTTATAATCCTAATGATATGCCTTTGTCTACTTTGATTGAGAATAATAATGTATCTATGGATGTGAATTTTGTTGGTAGGAATAATTTTGGTAACAACGCGTATAGAGGAAACTTTAATCCTAGGCCTTATCCTAGTAATCCCTCTAATAATTATGGAACTTCCTACAACAACTCTTATGGAAATTTTAATAAGATGCCCTCTGAATTTGAGACTAGTGTTAAAGAGTTTATGAATTCGCAAAAGAATTTCAATGCTTTGCTTGAAGAGAAATTGCTTAAAGTTGATGAATTGGCTAGGAACGTTGATAGAATTTCTCTTGATGTTGATTCTTTAAAGCTTAGATCTATTCCTCCTAAGCATGATATCAATGAGTCTCTCAAAGCCATGAGAATTTCCATTGATGAGTGCAAAGAAAGAACCGCTAGGATGCGTGCTATGAAAGATGCCTTTATTAAAGCATGTTCTTCAAATTTCTATGAAAATAAAGATGAAGATCTAAAAGTTATTGATGTGTCCCCTATTAAATCTTTGTTTTGCAATATGAATCTTGATAATGATGGGACTGAATATGATCCACCTTTACCCAGAAGGCGTTCCAAAAATTCAGAGTTTTTAGATCTTGATGCTAAAATTGATAAAAGTGGGATTGAAGAAATCAAAACCCTGGATGTTGCTAAACCCACTATTTTAGATTTCAAGGAATTTAATTATGAAAATTTATCTTTGATTGATTGTATTTCCTTGTTGCAATCTGTGCCAAAATTCTCCTCATGCTTATAGTCAAAATAAAGCCTTTACCAAACATATCGTTGATGCCTTGATGCAATCTTATGAAGAAAAATTTGAGTTGGAAGTTTCTATCCCTAGAAAACTTTATGATGAGTGGGAACCAACTATTAAAATTAAAATTAAAATTAAGGATCATGAATTTTATGCTTTATGTGATTTGGGTGCTGGTGTTTCCACTATTCCCAAAACTTTGTGCGATTTGCTAGATTTCCGTGATTTTGATGGTTGCTCTCTAAACTTGCACCTTGCGGATTCCACTATTAAGAAACCTATGGGAAGAATTAATTATGTTCGTATTGTTGCAAATAGGAATTATGTGCCCGTAGATTTTATCGTTCTTGATATAGATTGCAATCCTTCATGTCCTATTATTCTTGGTAGACCTTTCCTTAGAACGATTGGTGCAATTATTGATATGAAGGAAGGGAATATTAGATTCCAATTTCCATTAAAAAAGGCATGGAACACTTCCCTAGGAAGAAAATAAAATTACCATATGAATCTATCATGAGAGCCACTTATGGATTGCCTACCAAAGATGGCAATACCTAGACCTATCCTCGCTTTTGTGCCTAGCTAGGGGCATTAAACGATAGCGCTTGTTGGGAGGCAAGCCAATTTTATTTTTAGTTTTTTAGTTTTTGCTTCTGTTTAGGAATAAATATTTTATCTAGCCTCTGGTTAGATGTGTTTTTATGTTTTAATTAGTGTTTGTGCCAAGTTAAACCTATAGGGTTTGCTTATTTTGATGAATCTATGGCTATTAAAATAGTTTATAAACCATAGAGAAGTTGGAATACAGTAGGTTTAACACCAATATAAATAAAGAATGAGTTCATTACAGTACCTTGAAGTGGTCTTTTGTTTTCTTTCTCTAATGGAGCTCACGAGATTTTCTGTTGAGTTTTGTGTTGTGAAGTTTTCAAGTTTTGGGTGAAAGATTAGATGGATTATGGAACAAGCAGTGGAAAGAGCCTAAGCTTGGGGATGCCCATGGCACCCCCAAGATAATTTAAGGACACCAAAAAGCCAAAGCTTGGGGATGCCCCGGAAGGCATCCCCTCTTTCGTCTACTTCTATCGGTAACTTTACTTGGAGCTATATTTTTATTCACCACAGGATATGTGTTTTGCTTGGAGCGTCTTGTATGATTTGAGTATTTGCTTTTTTTAGTTTACCACAATCATCCTTTCTGTACACACCTTTTGAGAGAGCCATACATGATTTGGAATTTGTTAGAATACTCTATGTGCTTCACTTATATCTTTTGAGCTATATAGTTTTGCTCTAGTGCTTCACTTATATCTTTTAGAGCACGGTGGTGGATTTGTTTTATAGAAACTATTGATCTCTCATGCTTCACTTAGATTACTTTGAGAGTCTTAAATAGCATGGTAATTTGCTTAAATAATCCTAATATGCTTGGTATTCAAGATTTCTAAAACTTTCTTTTGAGTGTGTTGAATACTATGAGAAGTTGATGCTTGATAATTGTTTTGAGATATAAAGATGGTGGTATTAGAGTCATGCTAGTTGAGTAGTTGTGAAATTGAGAAATACTTGTGTTAAAGTTTGTGATTCCCGTAGCATGCACGTATGGTGAACCGTTATGTTATGAAGTCGGAGCATGATTTATTTATTGATTGTCTTCCTAATGAGTGGCGGTCGGGGACGAGCGATGGTCTTTTCCTACCAATCTATCCCCCTAGGAGCATGCGCGTAATACTTTGCTTTGATAACTTGTAGATTTTTGCAATAAGTATATGAGTTCTTCATGACTAATGTTGAGTCCATGGATTATACGCACTTTTCTTCCTTCCACCATTGCTAGCCTCTCTATTACCGCGCACTTTTTGCCGGTATCATACACCCACCATATACCTTCCTCAAAACAGCCACCATACCTACCTATCATGGAATTTCCATAGCCATTCCGAGATATATTGCCATGCAACTTTCCACCATTCCGTTTATTATGACACGCTCCATCATTGTCATATTGCTTAGCATGATCATGTAGTTGACATCGTATTTGTGGCAAAGCCACCATTCATAATTCTTTCATACATGTCACTCTTGATTCATTGCATATCCCGGTACACCGCCGGAGGCATTCATATAGAGTCATATTTTGTTCTAAGTATCGAGTTGTGATTGTTGAGTTGTAAGAAAATAGAAGTGTGATGATCATCATTATAAGAGCATTGTCCCAAGTGAGGAAAGGATGATGGAGACTACGATTCCCCCACAAGTCGGGATGAGACTCCGGACGAAAAAAAGAAAAGAGGCCATAAAAAAAGAGAAAAGGCCCAAATAAAAAAATGAGAGAAAAGGAGAGAAGGGACAATGTTACTATCCTTTTACCACACTTGTGCTTCAAAGTAGCACCATGATCATCATGATAGAGAGTCTCTCATTTTTTCACTTTCATATACTAGTGGGAAATTTTCATTATAGAACTTGGCTTGTATATTCCAGTGATGGGCTTCCTCAAAATGCCCTAGGTCTTCGTGAGCAAGCGAGTTGGATGCACACCCACTTAGTTTCTTTTGTTGAGCTTTCATATACTTATAGCTCTAGTGCATCCGTTGCATGGAAATCCCTACTCACTCACATTGATATCTATTAATGGGCATCTACATAGCCCGTTGATACGCCTAGTTGATGTGAGACTATCTTCCCCCTTTTTTGTCTTCTCCACAACCACCATTCTATTCCACATATAGTGCTATATCCATGGCTCACGCTCATGTATTGCGTGAAGATTGAAAAAGTTTTGAGAATGTCAAAAGTATGAAACAATTGCTTGGCTTGTCATCGGGGTAGTGCATGATTTAAATACTTTGTGTGGTGAAGATAGAGCATAGCCAGACTATATGATTTTGTAGGGATAACTTTCTTTGGCCATGTTTTTTTCAGAAGACACGATTGCTTTGTTAGTATGCTTGAAGTATTATTATTTTTATGTCAATATTAAACTTTTGTCTTGAATCTTTCGGATCTGAATGTTCATACCACAATTAAGAAGAATTGCATTGAAATTATGCCAAGTAGCACTCCGCATCAAAAAATATCCTTTTTATCATTTACCTACTCGAGGACAAGCAGGAATTAAGCTTGGGGATGCCTGCTACATCTCCAACGTATCTATAATTTTTGATTGCTCCATGCTATATTATCTACTGTTTTGGACAATATTGGGCTTTATTATCCACTTTTATATTATGTTTGGGACTAACCTATTAACCGGAGGCCCAGCCCAGAATTGCTGTTTTTTTGCCTATTTCAGAGTTTCGAAGAAACGGAATATCAAACGGAGTCCAAACGGAATGAAACCTTCGGGAACGCGATTTTCTCACCGAATATGATCCAGGAGACTTGGACCCTACGTCAAGAAACAAGGGAGGAGGCCACGAGGTAGGGGGCGCGCCTACCCCCCCAGGCGCGCCCTCCACCCTCGTGGGCCCCCTGTTGCTCCACCGATGTACTCCTTCCTCCTATATATACCTACGTACCCCCAAACGATCAGATACGGAGCCAAAAACCTAATTCCACCGCCGCAACCTTCTGTACCCATGAGATCCCATCTTGGGGCCTGTTCCGGAGCTCCGCCGGAGGGGGCACCCATCACGGAGGGCTTCTACATCATCACCATAGCCTCTCCGATGAAGTGTGAGTAGTTTACTTCAGACCTTCGAGTCCATAGTTAGTAGCTAGATGGATTCTTCTCTCTTTTTGGATCTCAATACAATGTTCTCCCCCTCTCTCGTGGAGATCTATTCGATGTAATCTTCTTTTTGCGGTGTGTTTGTTGAGACCGATGAATTGTGGGTTTATGATCAAGATTATCTATGAACAATATTTGAATCTTCTCTGAATTCTTTTATGTATGATTGGTTATCTTTGCAAGTCTCTTTGAATTATCAGTTTGATTTGGCCTACTAGATTGGTTTTTCTTGCAATGGGAGAAGTGCTTAGCTTTGGGTTCAATCTTGCGGTGTCCTTTCCCAGTGACAGTAGGGACAGCAAGGCACGCATTGTATTGTTGCCATCAAGGATAACAAGATGGGTTTTTTTATCATATTGCATGAATCTATCCCTCTACATCATGTCATCTTGCTTAAGGCGTTACTCTGTTTTCTTGAACTTAATACTCTAGATGCATGCTGGATAGCGGTCGATGAGTGGAGTAATAGTAGTAGATGCAGGCAGGAGTCGGTCTACTTGTCTCGGACGTGATGCCTATATACATGATCATACCTAGATACTCTCATAGCTATGCTCAATTTTGTCAATTGCTCAACAGTAATTCGTTCACCCACCGTAAAATACTTATGCTCATGAGAGAAGCCACTAGTGAAATCTATGGCCCCCGGGTCTATCTTCATCATATTAATCTTCCTACACTTAGTTATTTCCTTTTTCTTTTTACTTTGCTTTTATTTTACTTTGCATCTTTATCAAAAAAATACCAAAAATATTATCCTATCATATCTATAGATCTCACTCTCGTAAGTGACTGTGAAGGGATTGACAACCCCTTATCGCGTTGGTTGCGAGGAGTTATTTGCTTTGTGCGGGTACGAGGGACTCGCGCGTAGCCTCCTACTGGATTGATACCTTGGTTCTCAAAAACTGAGGGAAATACTTACGCTACTGTGCTGCATCACCTTTCCTCTTCAATCATGCAGTTTTACTCCACTACCCACTTCTACCCAGATGGAAAGATCATTTGGATGTCTTAGGTACAAGGTATCAATCTTCTATTGAAGAATGGGCTCAGTTGATCAATGCTCCAGAAGAAAGTGAGGATGACTTGGACGTCTATGCTGAAAAGAAGAAAGACCACAACACGATGGCCAACATGTACAGAGAGATCCCAGATGATGCTTTGGATACTCATAAGTTTGGATCTGTCCACTTCTTGTTGTCTGGCCTGCCAACCATCAACTGGATCCTAAGGCACACTCTGCTCCCCAAGTCAGGTGATCACAAGATGATTAGAGGACATGCTATCAACTTACTACATTTATTTGATGTGCCTCAAAAATTCAAAGTCATGAGTTTGATTGTGGAGACAATCAAGAGGATAGCAGCTGATCAGAAGAGAAGTTGTGGGTATGCCCCACACATTCAGGAGCTCATCAACTCTAAGATGGGCAAAGGCAAATATATACTGGACAAGGAGCACCTGCCCATCTACCCTGAATTTGAAGACAACACAGTTGTCATGAATGAGAATGAACCATCTTCAGCTCAAGCACATGAGAAGAGAGAGAAGGCAAGGGCAGAGAAAGCTACAAAGATGCCAACTGTTGAAGAGGCATCTCAAGTGTTCTTGAAATCCAAACAAGATCAACTTGGATATCTGATCCAATCCACCTTGAGGATTGAGAAGGGCTTGGCCACCCTGACTCAAAACCAGGAGAGTTCGAAGAGGATCATTGAGCAGAAGTTCTATGATCTGGATGTCAAGGTAACTGAGATCCAAACTGTAGTTGAGCAGCTACACGAGGAAGCAAAGGAGAAGAAGGGCAAGTCTACCACATATGCTTTTGCTAGAGTGCCCAGAAGCCAGAGGTCTGCTGCAGTGCTAGTCACAGATACTAGAGCTACATCATCAGCTCCAGTAGCTACAGCCTCAGTGCCATCAGCTCCAGTAGCAACTCCACTAGCTCCATCTACATCAACAGAACCTTTCGTCCCTGGAGTCATCTCAACACCTCCTACCAAAGATCAAGCATGAGAGTCATTTAGCACTATGAATTTTTGAACTTTTTGGTAACTTGTTGCCAAAGGGGGAGAAAAATGTATAGATCATAGGCTTCGAGAGAGAGTGTTGCGTTGCTTTTTGTCTCTCTTGCTATTTTGGTTAACACTTTTTTATTGTGTGCTTGAATGAGATACTTTATGTTCTTGTGAGATACTTGTTTGATCATGTGTTTGATCATATGCTACCCTTAATGCTTGTTGAATGATATTATCTCTTATATCCTTATATGATCATTCACTTTAATTGGTGATGAGTGCATGCTTTTAACTTCTATCATTTTGAGCGCTCCATCAAGATGTATGTGACATGGAAGAGTAACCCATGATCCTAATCGATTGTGCATTTGCATTCAAAAACAAATTTTAAATAATGCACTGATGACCCACAAGTATAGGGAATCTATCGTAGTCCTTTCGATAAGTAAGAGTGTCGAACCCAACGAGGAGTAGAAGGAAATGATAAGCGGCAGGGCCGGCCCTGGGCCAGGGCAGCAGGGGCGACGGCCTGGGGCCCAGCCAAACTAGGGGCCCCGACCCAGGCCATACAAGTGGAAAACAAAAAAGGCCTGAGAGGCCCATCCGTGATATGTAGATTATAAGCCCAAAGAATGCACAAGTTGAATTCGTTCTGGAATACGATCGGCTGTACGTGTTTGCTCAGAGCCATGGCTGCTAGGTTTTTTGAGGGAAGGACCTTCCTGTGGCTGTTAGTTTCATTGCTTCTTAAATTCTTTTTTTATGGCAAGTTGCTTCTTAAATTCTCCAAAGCCAATCTAACAATCTTCATGAGCTCGGTGCCTATGGCTTCATTTCGCGTCACAAACGAAGGACGGAGCAGGCGAACACCGTGAAACCCTCAACGGTTGCCGGCTGCGTCTACCGAGAGGAACAACCAAATGACAAAGGTAAAAAAATTATGAATCTTTCAGCCCTCAATTTTGATCTGGTGGACGATAATTAAGTTGTATTCTTGTTTCTATAACACTTGCAGTCTTGGAGGAGATAGCTGGTCTTGGTTGCCTGGTCTCGATGTTTTGTACTCCTACTTGGATAGTTGGAGAGCATAACAGTGTTGAAGCACACATTATTTCTGCTAATTTACTCCCAAGTCGAGGTGTGCACCTTTTTGTTTTTACAAATATGTTGCCTAAAAACATTTATCTAGTTCCGAGAAAAGAGAAAATGAGAACATCATTCAACTAATTTTAGAAGGAGGTTATGGATAAATTTATCTTTTGGAATGACACTACTTTATACTACAATCTAAAGCAATTAGATGTCAATTTTATTGAAGCACCACAATCTATTATTATCAGATACTACTATTTACAAAGGAGGAAATCTATCATAGTTTATGGCTTTGCAAGAATTTTTCCGTATCAAAGTATGGAATTCCTTTTTTTCCTCACCACAACCGTCGTTGGGCCCAGTCATGGAGTCCGCCCTATGGCCCTCAAAACTTCAGGGCCGGCCCTGATAAGCGGTTTTCAGCAAGGTATTCTCTGCAAGCACTGAAATTATGGGTAACCGATAGTTTTGTGATAAGATAATTTGTAACGAGCAACAAGTAACAAAAGTAAATAAAGTGCAGCAAGGTGGACCAATCCTTTTTGTAGCAAAGGACAAGCCTGGACAATTTCTTATATAGAGGAAAGCGCTCCCAAGGACACATGGGAATTATCGTCAAGCTAGTTTTCATCACGTTCATATGATTCGCGTTCGGTACTTTGATAATTTGATATGTGGGTGGACCGGTGCTTGGGTGCTGCCCTTACTTGGGAAAACATCCCACTTATGATTAACTCCTATTGCAAGCATCCGCAACTACGAAAGAAGTATTAAGGTAAACCTAACCATAGCATGAAACATATGGATCCAATTCAGCCCTTTACGAAGCAACGCATAAACTAGGGTTTAAGCTTCTGTCACTCTAGCAACCCATCATCTACTTATTACTTCCCAATGCCTTCCTCTAGGCCCAAATAATGGTGAAGTGTCATGTAGTCGACGTTCACATAACACCACTAGAGGAGAGACAACATACATCTCATCAAATTATCAAACGAATACCAAATTCACATGACTACTAATAGCAAGACTTCTCCCATGTCCTCAGGAACAAACGTAACTACTCACAAAGCAAATTTATGTTCATAATAAGAGGAGTATTAATATGCATAAAGGATCTGAACATATGATCTTCCACCAAATAAACCAACTAGCATCAACTACAAGGAGTAATCAACACTACTAGCAACCTACAGGTACCAATCCCAGACTTAGAGACAAGAATTGGATACAAGAGATGAACTAGGGTTTGAGAGGAGAAGGTGCTGGTGAAGATGTTGATGGAGATTGGCCCCCTCCCGATGAGAAATGTCCCCGGCAGAACAGCTCCGCCACAACCCTAGATTGGTTCCGCCAAGTGGCGGCGGAGTCTCGTCCTGAAAGCTTGCTTATGATTTTTCTTCGGACGAAAGACTTCATATAGCAGAAGATGGGCACCAGAGGGCCACCAGGGGGCCCACGAGGCAGGGGCGCGCCCCCACCCTCGTGCCCAGGGTGTGGGTCCCCTCTGGTATTTCTTCCGCTCAATATTTTTTAGTATTTCCAAAAATAACTTCCGTGGAGTTTCAGGACTTTTGGAGTTGTGCAGAATAGGTCTCTAATATTTGCTCCTTTTCCAGCCCAGAATTCCAGCTACCGACATTCTCCCTCTTTATGTAAACCTTGTAAAATAAGAGAGAATAGGCATAATTATTGTGACATAATATGTAATAACAGCCATTATGCAATAAATATCAATATAAAAGCATGATGCAAAATGGACGTATCATGCACAAATTTAGGGGGAGCTCTTGCTTATCACATACTTCTTAAAGCGACGATGTTTTTCAATCTTATTATCATTTGTCGAAGCTTTGATCTATATGTTGTCATCAATTACGAAAAAGGGGGAGATTGAAAGTGCAACTATCCCTGCGTGGTTTTGGTAATTCCTAACAACATATAGTTCATTGAGCTAATGCTATTTCAAGATAAACATTTCAAGAAATCTCAATGATTGGCATGGAATGGATGAGAAAAGTGGACCCCTCAAAATTCTAAGGACAAAGGATTGTCTCAAGCTCAAGGCTCAGGACTCTACACTTTTTCATTTTAAGTGATCCAAGATCACATTGAGTCCATAGGAAAAGCCAATACTATTAAGAGGGGATGAGATGTTGCTTAATAAGTTTCTTGCTCAAAGTGCTTAGTGATATGCTCCAAAACCCTCAGCTACTTTCTCACATCCACATATGTCCCAAACCAAAAGTCAAACTCAGCCCCACCGAAACTGTCTATCCGGCGCCACCGAGTTCAATTGACATAGCCACTGCCAAAACCCTAGTCTTTTCGGTCTCACCGATAGGGATCTCGGTCTCACCGAGATGGGATTGTAATCTCTCTGTTTCCCTTCGTAACGTTTTGGTCAAACCAAGATGAGCGATCGGTCCCACCGAGATTGCAATGCAAACACTCTGTTTCCTTTTCGTAACGTTTCGGTCCAACCGAGATGAGCGAATTGGTCCCACCGAGTTTTCCTGACCAACTCTCTGTTTGTCTATTACCAAAATAGGTCTCACCGAGTTTGTGTAATCGGTCTCACCGAGATTACGTTATGCCCTAACCCTAACGGAATCGGTCTCACCGAGTTGACATGTCGGTCCCACCGAAAATCCTAACAGTCACATTATGAACTAAATCGGTCTGACCGAGTTTAACTATTCGTTCCCACCGAGTTTGGTAAATTGTGTGTAACGGTTAGATTTTGTGTGGAGGCTATGTATACCCCTCCACCCACTCTTCATTCGTGGAGAGAGCCATCAGTACATGCCTACACTTCCAACATACATTTTCTGAGAGAGAACCACCTACACTTGTGTTGAGGTCAAGATATTCCATTCCAACCACATAAATCTTGATCTCTAGCCTTCCCCAAGTTGCTTTCCACTCAAATCATCTTTCCATCAAATCCAATCCTATTAGAGAGAGTTGAATGTTGGGGAGACTATAATTTGAAGCACAAGAGCAAGAAGTTCATCATCAACACACCATTTGTTACTTCTTGGAGAGTGGTGTCTCCTAGTTGGCTAGGTGTCACTTGGGAGCCTCCGTCAAGATTGTGGAGTTGAACCAAGGAGTTTGTAAGGACAAGGAGATCGCCTACTTCGTGAAGATCTAACCGAGTGAGGCAAGTCATTCGTGGGCGACGACCATGGTGGGATAGACAAGGTTGCTTCTTCATGGACCCTTCATGGGTGGAGCCCTCCGTGGACTCATGCAACCGTTACCCTTCGTGGGTTGAAGTCTCCATCAACGTGGATGTATGATAGAACCACCTATCGAAACCACGGATAAAAAGTCTCCGTGTCAACATTGCGTTTGCTCCCTCAAACTCCTCCCTTTACCTTCATATGCAATTGTTTTACTTTCCGTTGCTACACTCTTAGAATTGCATGTGTAGATTGATTGCTTGACTTGTGCTAAGTTGCTAAAATCTGCCAAGAACTAAAATTGGGAAAGGCTAGATTTTTAATTGGTCAAGTAGTCTAATCACCACCCGCCCTCTAGACATACTTTCGATCCTACACCATGGCATGCCATTCTTTGGTGACCATCCATCTCATTTTGATTCATCATCATGATCTTGTTTCTCCTCTTGAAGGAGCTTGGCCATGGCTCTTCTCTCCTCAATGACGGCCTTGCGCATGGTCTCCTCCTGAGTAGTTGCCACTTCTCTTGCTTCTCTTGAGCCTTCTTCTCGGCCAACTCCTTTTTTGCCCCCAATGTCTTTGAGGGAGTCCTGGATTAGGGGGTGTTCGGGTAGCCGGACTATACCTTCAGCCGGACTCCTGGACTATGAAGACACAAGATTGAAGACTTCGTCCCGTGTCCGGATGGGACTTTCCTTGGCGTGGAAGGCAAGCTTGGTGAGGCCGATATTCAAGATCTCCTACCATTGTAACCGACTCTGTGTAACCCTAACCCTATCCGATGTCTATATAAACCGGAGGGTTGTAGTCCGTAGGACAGAATCAACTCCATACACAACAATCATACCATAGGCTAGCTTCTAGGGTTTAGCCTCCTTGATCTCGTGGTAGATCTACTCTTGTACTACCCATATCATCAATATTAATCAAGAAGGAGTAGGGTTTTACCTCCATCGAGAGGGCCCGAACCTGGGTAAAACAAAGTGTTCCCTGCCTCCTGTTACCATCTGGCCTAGACGCACAGTTCGGGACCGCCTACCCGAGATCCGCCGGTTTTGACACCGACATTGGTGCTTTCATTGAGAGTTCCTCTGTGTCGTCGCCTTTAGGCCCGATGGCTCCTTCGATCTTCAACAACGATGCGGTCCAGGGTGAGACTTTTCTCCCCGGACAGATCTTCGTCTTCGGCGGCTTCGCACTGCGGGCCAATTCGCTTGGCCACCTTGAGCAGATCGAAAGCTACGCCCCTGGCCATCAGGTCAGGTTTGGAAGCCTAAAATACATGGCTGACATCCGCGGGGACTTGATCTTTGACGGATTCGAGCCACAGCCAAGCGTGCCGCACTGTCTCGACGGGCATGATATAGCTCTGCTGCCGAACAGCGCCTTGGAGGCCGCACGCGCATCGGTTTCGACCATTGATTCGGAACCTACTGCGCCGATCGAGGATCAGCGGTTGGATGCTGCCTCAGGGGCTGCGATCTCAGAGGCGATCGAGCCGAACTCCAGCCCTGCATTCCGCGTGGCCCATGACTCCGAGGAGCCGGATTCCTCTCCGAACTCCGAGCCCCCCGCACCCCTGCCAATCGAATCCGATTGGGCGCCGGTAATGGAGTTCACCGCCGCGGACATCTTTCGGCATTTGCCTTTTGGCGACATCCTGAATTCTCTTAAGTCTCTCTCTTTATCAGGAGAGCCCTGGCCGAACTACGGTCAGCAAGGGAGGGATACGTACGGTGAGGAAATTCAAAACCCACCCACCACCCACTTTGTAGCCACTGTCGACGATTTAACCGACATACTTGACTTCGGCTCCGAAGACATCGACGACATGGACGACGATATAGGAGACGAACAGGAACCAGCACCTGTAGGGCGCTGGAACGCCACCTCGTCATATGACATATACATGGTGGATACTCCAAAAGACGGAGATGGCGATGGAACAATGGGGGATGACGCCCCCAAGAAACAGCCAAAGCGCCGGCGTCAGCGGCGCCGCTCTAAATCCCGCCAAAGCAAAAACGGTGATTCCGGTGCAGGAGATAATACTACCCCGGATAGCACCGAAGAACACCCACCCCAGAAAGATTCGGCATAGGAAGATGGAGAAGCCAGCCCTCATGAGAGAGCGGCAGACCGAGAGGTCGAGGATGATAACTATACGCCTCCCTCCGAAGACGAGGCAATCCTCGATGACGACGAATTCGTCATACCATCAGACCCCGCCGAACAAGAGCATTTTAGACGCAGGCTTTTAGCCATGGCAAGTAGCCTCAAGAAAAAGTAGCAACAGCTTAAAGCTGCCCAAGATTTGCTAGCTGACAGATGGACTGAAGTCCTTGCGGCCGAAGAGTATGAACTCGAACACCCCTCCAAGAGTTACCCGAAGCGCAGGCCGCTACCCCAATCAGAGGAGGAAGCACCTACATCACCTGTGCATGACATGGCAGAACGACCACCTCATGGCCGCGACAGAGAGGCCTCTCAGCCCTCCACCCAAGCCATGCCCTGACGCCGCACAACTAAGGCACGGGAAAATGCGCCCGACCTGCGAGACATACTGGAGGACAAGGCAAGACAGACAAGATCGATCTACGGATCGCGCAGGCGCCCTACGACATGTGACAATGATCCTCACGCCGGATACAACAAATCCGGCCGGGCCGAACACAACAGACATAGCTCTTCCGAGCTGCGTCGTGATATAGCCCAGTACAGAGGCACCGCACACCCGCTATGCTTCACTAATGAAGTAATGGATCATAAAATCCCAGAGGGCTTTAAACCCGTAAACATCGAATCATACGATGGCACCATAGACCCGGCGGTATGGATTGAGGATTATCTCCTTCACATCCACATGGCACGCGGCGATGATCTACACGCCATCAAGTACCTCCCGCTCAAACTTAAAGGACCAGCCCGACATTGGCTTAACAGCTTGCCAGCGGACTCAATCAGTTCTTGGGAGGACCTGGAAGCCGCATTCCTCGACAACTTCCAGGGCACTTACGTGCGACCGCCGGATGCCGACGACTTAAGCCACAAAATTCAGTAGCCAGAAGAATCAGCCAGACAATTATGGACACGGTTCCTAACAAAGAAAAACTAGATAGTCGACTGTCCGGACGCAGAGGCCCTAGCAGCCTTCAAGCATAACATCCGCGACGAGTGGCTTGCCCGGCACCTGGGACAGGAAAAGCCGAAATCCATGGCAGCCCTCACGACACTCATGACCCGCTTTTGCGCGGGTGAAGACAGCTGGCTAGCTCGCAGTAACAACTTATCAAAGAACCCTGGTAATTGGGATACCAAGGACAAAAGTGGCAGGACACGTCGGAACAAACAAAAACGCCGCGTTAACAGCGACAGCAATGAAGACACGGCAGTCAATGCCGGATTCAGAGGCTATAAATCCGGTCAGCGGAAAAAGCCATTCAAAAAGAATACTCAGGGCCCGTCCAGTTTGGACCGAATACTCGATCGCTTGTGCCAGATACATGGCACCCCTGAAAAGCCAGCCAATCACACTAACAGGGATTGTTGGGTGTTCAAGCAGGCAGGCAAGTTAAGAGCCAAAAACAGAGACAAGGGGCTGCACAGCGACGACGAGGAGCCCAAGCCGCCGAACAACAGTGGACAGAAGGGCTTTCCCCCACAAGTGCGGATGGTGAACATGATATACGCAACCCACATTCCCAAGCGGGAGCGGAAGCGTGCGCTACGGGACGTATACGCGATGGAGCCAGTCGCCACAAAGTTCAACCCATGGTCCTCCTGCCCGATCACTTTTGATCGAAGGGACCATCCCACTAGCATCCGTCATGGCGGCTTCACCGCATTGGTTCTTGACCCAATCATCGACGGATTTCACCTCACAAGAGTCCTCATGGACGGCGGCAGTAGCCTGAACTTACTTTATTAGGACACAGTGCGGAAAATGGGCATAGATCCCTCAAGGATCAAACCCACAAGAACGACCTTTAAAGGCGTCATACCAGGTGTAGAAGCCAACTATACAGGCTCAGTAACACTTGACGTGGTCTTCGGATCCCCGGACAATTTCCGAAGCGAAGAGTTAATTTTCGATATAGTCCCGTTTCGCAGTGGCTATCACGCCCTGCTTGGACAAACTGCATTCGCAAAGTTCAATGCGGTGCCGCACTATGCATATCTCAAGCTCAAGATGCCAGGCCCTCGAGGAGTAATCACGGTCAATGGAAACACCGAACGCTCCCTCCATACGGAGGAGCATATGGCGGCTCTCGCAGCGGAGGTACAAAGTAGCGTTCTAAGGCAATTCTCCAGTCCGGCCATTAAAAAGCCAGACACTGCCAAGCGCGCCCGGAGTAACCTACAGCAGGACCGCCTGGCACACTCTGAGCAAGCGTAGCAATGCGGCCCCAACCCTAGCTTTCGTGAACTAGCGAAACCAGTACCTCGCGTACATAACTACGCCCTTGAAATACCATGGGCACAGGGGAAGGGGCACAATAACGGCACGCCCAAAATATGGCTTAAAACGTACCAGGGGCTGCCGGATTCTTTTTTTTTAATTTTTTCTTACTTTCAGGACTCCATACTTCGGACGACCTGTTCGGCAATTCGATTGCCGCACAAACGATGCAAGATCCAGGGAGGCAGACAAGCCATGCCGCATTATGGAACTCCCAGGTGGTCTCTGTTACGAGCGGTATACCTACTTTATATATAAATTCCGCGGCCTGCCCCTGGTCAGGACATACTGAATAGTCCAATATCTTTTTCTTACCGCACCATTTGTATCGTTCGGCTTTGATAAATAGCCTCTCCATAAACAATGCTTAGCTTCTTGTCTATTTTTTGCATTACTCTTTTCATATATATGTTCATTAATGACATGTCGCACCCGTACATTGTGGTACGGCAAGTACGCCAGGGGCTTCAGTACCCTTTAATATGGTGTGAGAAGTCCGTACACTTTCACAAGTGCGGCACCCCGAACTTATAGCACTATATGCATCGGCTCCGAATCATGATTTGGGTCAATAGTTGGGTTTGCCCGGCTCCTATGTTTTGGTGCCTTACGTTCCGCTATATCAGCTAAGGTAGCACTAGGAGAACCACTGTGATTGTGCCCCGGTTGAGCTGGGTTAAGCACCTCAGTGGAGAAAGCTAAAACTGACTGTCATGATGAGGCGAGAGACTGGTCGCTGTTTGAGAGGTTTTTCGAGTCCCTAAAGGCTTATGCCGCTTCGAGCAAGGAGCTGGATAACCCCAGCCAAGGCGTGGATAGCGCCCCGAACTCGGTCTTCCGAACTAGGGGCTTCGCTGAAATTTAAAATTATAAAGTTCTATGGCTAAGTGAGAGTGTTCAAGCATTATAGTCCGATTGCCTGGTTCGTCGTGCTGAGTGCCTCCCTCGAAGGACCCAACCATGGGAAAAAGAGCGCCCAGGTTTATCACCGAACACCCCAGCACTAGTGGCATGGGGGCAGAAGCCGACGACTGGCCATCTCTCAATTTTTGATAAACGGCCGCACAGAAAATAATATTTTAAATTCAATAAGCATTGCTTAGCGCATATGAACAAGTTTTCAGCGCACAGGATAAACACGAGCGAATTCATTCAAAAATTACATCCTTGGTGCACTCATCCGCCACAAGGCGGGCACCCGCAAGAACATCCTTATAATAGTTCTCCGGCTTGCGATGCTCCTTCCCCGGCGGCGGCCCGTCCGTCACAAGCTTCTCACCGTCCAGCTTACCCCAATGCACCTTTACACAGGCAAGGGCCCTACGGGCACCTTCGATGCAGACGGAGCGCTTGATGACCTCGAGCCTTGGACAGGCCTCAACCAGCCGCCGCACCAGCCCGAAGTAGCTCCCAGGCAGGGCCTCTCCGGGCCACAGCCGAACTATGAAGCCCTTCATGGCCTGTTCGGCCGCCTTGTGGAGTTCGACCAGCTGCTTCAGCTGGTCGCTCAATGGCACAGGGTGTCCGGCCTCAGCATACTGGGACCAGAACACCTTCTCCGTCGAGCTGCCCTCTTCAGCTCGGTAGAATGCGGCGGCATTAGATACGCTGCGGGGAAGATCTGCGAAGGCCCCTCCAACTCTCGGAGGGCCTTTTGGGCTTCGGCCTTGGTAGACTTGGCAGTCTCAAGGGCCGTCGCAAGCTCGGACGCTTTGGTCTTCGACTCAAGCTCCAAACTCTCATGTTTTTTCATGAGAGCCTGAAGCTCTTGCTGCACCTCACCAACCTGAGACTCAAGTTTCTCTCACTCGGTACGCTCCACGGCCGTTTTCTTTTCGGCCTCGGACAGCGCCTGCTTGAGGGTCGCCACCTCAGTCGTGGCCCCTACAATAAGCAGTACAATCCTGTTATTTTTGCAATCACGCCTCTCTATAGGCACTTTTTTATAAGGTATTTCTTACCTTCTTTCTCCTCGAGCTGCTGCTTGACACGGCCGAGCTCTTGCTCGGACCGCTCGAGTCCCTGTTTCAGGGCATCCACCTCCGCAGTCAGTGCGGCAGTGGCTAGCAGCGAAGCCTGCATACACATATTGACTCTTCATTATTAGACTCCTGCGAAATTTCATAGATCCTCTATTCGGCTTTTCTTTCCGAACGCCAAACAGAGCATCAGGGGCTACTGTCTATGTGGTAATATTTTTACATATTTTTACTGACCTCGAAGCCTGTTAGGAGGCCAGCGCAAGCTTCATTCAGCCCGCTCTTGGCGGACTGAACCTTCTAGATCACCGCACTCATAAGACGCCTTCAAGCACCTCCAGCAGATTGTCCGGCGCCTCCGGTTGGCCGGAGGCTGCCGGCTCAGAAGGCTTGCTCCTCTTGGAAGGAGTTCGCCTGCCGCGGTCCAGAATTGTTGAAGATTCCGGCACGGTGTCCGGCTTAAGGCTGGACTTGGAGCCCTGGGGGGTCTTGTCCCCTTCACTCCTGGGGTCCGGGAGGTCGCCTTGCGGCTCCTCCAGGACCACCTCCTCCTGCCCCGGAGCTCGTTGCGACGCCACTTCGGCGTCATCCGCAGTGCGGGGGGAGACAGCAGGCGGAACAGAGTTCACGTCCGATGAATCCAGGGAGCCGCTCGACGACTCGTTGAGTGCGGCCCGGGGCGGGCTGCATGATTACATTTGACATTAGGGAAAGCTGCGCAATAAAGGAACATCATGAGTTACTCTGATACCCGAACTTACGATTTCACCGGACGCTTGGCCCTGTCCGGCCACTCCTCTTCGCCCTCTTCGGCGTCAGGGGCGTAGTCCGGCGGAGGGATCTTCCTTTTCCTAGACCCCTCGGCCTCCCCCGTTGGGGCGGCCTTCCTCTTCTCTCCTCCCTCCACTGGAGAGGGAGAGTTTTCTTCTTCCTCCTCCTCGTTCTCGCGGGAGGAGGGCACCTCGGACTCATCAGATGACGAGTCCGACACCACCACGTTGTGGGAACTCTTTTGAGTCCCTGTGGTCTTCTTCTTCTTGGCCTTCTTCTCCGGCACCACATAAGGCACCGGGGCCAGCAGCTTCACCAGTAAAGCTGGGGCTGGGTCTTCGGGCAACGGAGCCGGACAGTTAATTGGTTCGGCTATCGCCCGCAAAGCCTGTCAAAGGTAAGGGAGTTTAGATCCCGCATAGAGTCAAACTATGAAAAAAGCTTAACATCCTGTAAAAGGTGTAGATGGCATACCTTGTTAGCGTGACACTGCAAGCTGTATCCGCGGTCCTCGGAGGCGGATGCGGGAGCCTCGGCGCCCTTGAATAGCATCTTCCAGGCATCCTCGTACGTTGTGTCGAAGAGCCTGCTGAGGGTTTGATGCTGCGCCGGGTCGAACTCCCAAAGATTGAAATCCCATTGTTGGTACGGGAGGATCCGGCGGACGAGCATAACCTGGATTATATTAACTAGCCGGACTGGCTTGTTCACCAGGGACCGGATGCATGTTTGCAATCCGGTCACCTCTTTTTCGTCACCCCACGACAGGCCCATCTCTTTCCAGGACACAAGCCGCGTGGGGGGTCCGGATCGGAACTCGGGGACCGCGGTACATTCCGGATCGCGTGGCTCGGTGATGTAAAACCACCCGGATTGCCATCCCTTTAGGGTCTCCACGAAAGAGCCCTCGAACCATAGGGCGTTGGCCATCTTGCCTGTCATGGCGCCTCCGCACTCTGCCTGGCTGCCGCTCACCACCTTGGGCTTGACGTTGAAAGTCTTGAGCCAGAGGCCGAAATGGGGGCGGACGCGGAGAAAAGCCTCGCACACGACGATAAACGCTGAGATGTTGAGGATGAAGTTCGGAGCCAGATCGTGGAAATCCAGGCCGTAGTAGAACATGAGCCCCCGGACAAACGGGTGGAGTGGAAAACCCAGTCCACGGAGGAAGTGGAGGAGAAATACCACCCTCTCATGGGGCCTTGGGGTGGGGATAAGCTGCCCCTCCTCGGGAAGCCGGTGCGCGATGTCCTTGGACAGATACCCGGCCTTCCTTAGCTTCTTGATTTTACCCTCCGTAACGGAGGAGACCATCCATTTGCCTCCCGCTCCGGACATTGCTGGAGAAGGTTGAGGTGGGAAGTGCGGGCTTGGGCGCTGGAGCTCGGGTGCACGAGAGATGGATAGGCAAGGGAAGAAGAAGGCGTAGGTAAAAAGGGTGGATCCTTATCCCCTTATATAGGCGGATGCGGTTATGCGTCCCCACCTACCTAATAAAACTCGCTTGCCTCCCGAGCGCCGTGATAAATGGCGCGGTTGGGTTACCCATGTCCGTATTGATGAGAATCCCGTAAAAAGGGTACGCGATCTCTGCTTTGACAAGACGTGACAAGGAAACCGCCTCGCAAAACATGCTGAGGTGGAAAACTAAAAACGATTCGAGTAAAGGGCTTGGCTGTCGTGTGATGGCGCACTGCAGAATACATCAGCAGATTTGATTAGTGTTAATATTATTCTCTCTATGGCAATATGTGGAAATTTATTTTACAGAGCCAGACACTACTCTTGGTGTTTACAATCTTCTATGAAGGACTAGGAAGAGGAACCTGCCTTGCAATGCCGAAGACAATTTGCGCGCCGGACTCGTCGTCATTGAAGCCTGGTTCAGGGGCTACTGAGGGAGTCCTGGATTAGGGGGTGTTCGGGTAGCCGGACTATACCTTCAGCCGGACTCCTGGACTATGAAGATACAAGATTGAAGACTTCGTCCCGTGTCCGGATGGGACTTTCCTTGGCGTGGAAGGCAAGCTTGGCGATGCGGATATTCAAGATCTCCTACCATTGTAACCGACTCTGTGTAACCCTAACCCTATCCGGTGTCTATATAAACCGGAGGGTTGTAGTCCGTAGGACAGAATCAACTCCATACACAACAATCATACCATAGGCTAGCTTCTAGGGTTTAGCCTCCTTGATCTCGTGGTAGATCTACTCTTGTACTACCCATATCATCAATATTAATCAAGCAGGAGTAGGGTTTTACCTCCATCGAGAGGGTCCGAACCTGGGTAAAACAAAGTGTTCCATGCCTCCTGTTACCATCCGGCCTAGACGCACAGTTCGGGACCCCCTACCCGAGATCCGCCGGTTTTGACACCGACAGTCTTGATCACTAATATCTCATTGTTCTTAACCATATGGTCTAACTTGTCCCGCACGATATATGCCTGTGCTTCCTTCTTGATTTTGTCCTTGGCCTTCTTGTTTTCATCGGGCCTGTTCTTGGTGAGTGCACCTCTCTTCGATGGGGATTCTTTGTCAATCACCTTCCATTTCTCACTATCTTCAAGAAGTTCCCAACAATGCTCTAGTTGAAATGCCTTTTTATCGTAAGCTTCCATGTCCTTGTACCTTTCTTGCACAATTTTGTCCTACAAAGTAAAAATAATGTCAAATTATGCAACCACTCCAAAGGCTACAAAAGATTTGCACAACTCGGGACATGAAAACAAACAAACATAATCGGATTCAACGGTACCACTTGGAGATGCATTACGGACTTGCGTCAAACAAGCAGCCCAATGGCTACAAATCGGCTTGATCACGTCCCAACGATCTTGGAGAGACCGAAAGGTGCGTGGCGTCCTGTTGGGATACTTTGCCATCATGCAGTGGTACTGATCCTCTATCCTTTGCCAATACCGCTTGGCGGTTTGTTCAGTGCCGGTGCGCGCATCAAGAGACACAGATTCCCAAGCCTTGATTAAGATTTTATCTTCCAATGGCGTGTAGTTCTTCGTGAAGGAAATATGCCCTAGAGGCAATAATAAAGTTATTATTTATTTCCTTATTTTCATGATAAATGTTTATTATTCATGCTAGAATTGTATTAACCGGAAACGTAATACATGTGTGAATACATAGATAAACAGAGTGTCGCTAGTATGCCTCTACTTGACTAGGTCATTGATCAAAGATGGTTATGTTTCCTAACCATAGACCTATGAGTTGTCATTTGATAAACGGGATCACATCATTAGGAGAATGATGTGATTGACTTGACCCATTCTGTAAGCTTAGCACTTGATCGTTTAGTATGTTGCTGTTGCTTTCTTCATGACTTATACATGTTCCTATGACTATGAGATTATGCAACTCCCGTTTACCGGAGGAACACTTTGTGTGCTACCAAACGTCACAACGTAACTGGGTGATTATAAAGGTGATCTACAGGTATCTCCGAAGGTACTTGTTGGGTTGGCGTATTTTGAGATTAGGATTTGTCACTCCGATTGTCGGAGAGGTATCTCTAAGCCCACTCGGTAATGCACATCACTATAAGCCTTGCAAGCATTGTAACTAATGAGTTAGTTGAGGGATGATGTATTACGGAACGAGTAAAGAGACTTGCCGGTAACGAGATTGAACTAGGTATTGAGATACCGATGATCGAATCTCGGGCAAGTAACATACTGATGACAAAAGGAACAACGTATGTTGTTATGCGGTTTGACCGATAAAGATCTTCATAGAATATGTGGGAGCCAATATGAGCATCCAGGTTCCGCTATTGGTTATTGACCGGAGACGTGTCTTGGTCATGTCTACATAGTTCTCGAACCCGTAGGGTCCGCACGCTTAAAGTTCGATGATGGTTATATTATCAGTTTATGTGTTTTGATGTACCGAAGGTAGTTCCGAGTCCCGGATGTGATCACGGACATGACGAGGAGTCTCGAAATGGTCGAGACATAAAGATTGATATATTGGATGACTATGTTCGGACACCGGAATGGTTTCGGGGAGTATCGGGCATATACTGGAGTACCGGGGGGTTACCGGAACCCCCCGGGGAGACTAATGGGCCTATTGGGCCCTACTGGAGAAAAGGAGGGGCGGCCAAGGGGCAGCCGCGCGCCCCCTCCCCCCAGTCCGAATTGGACAAGGAGGGGGGGCGGCGCCCCCCGTTTCCTTTCCCCCCTCTCTCCTTTCCTCTCCTCTCCTACTCCCACATGGAAGGTGGGAGTCCTACTCCCGGTGGGAGTAGGACTCCTCATGGGGCACGCCAAGGGTGGCCGGCCCCCTCTCCCTCCTCCACTCCTTTATATACGGGGAGGGAGGCACCCCTTGGAGACACAACAATTGATCCCTTGGATCTCTTAGCCGTGTGCGGTGCCCCCCTCCATCATAATCCACCTCGATAATATCGTAGCGGTGCTTAGGCAAAGCCCTGCGTCGGTAGAACATCATCATCATCACCACGCCGTCGTGCTGACGGAAGTATCCCTCAAAGATCGGCTGGATCGGAGTTCGAGGGACGTCATCGAGTTGA
Organism: Triticum urartu; assembly: GCF_056163025.1. Lineage (NCBI taxonomy): Eukaryota > Viridiplantae > Streptophyta > Magnoliopsida > Poales > Poaceae > Triticum > Triticum urartu. The sequence goes on from NC_141874.1 coordinate 79,876,358, forward strand.
ACATGTGCTGAACTAGGAGGTGTCGTGCGTTCGGTACTTGATCGGTCGGATCGTGAAGACGTACGACTACATCAACCGTGTTGTGCAAACGCTTCTGCTTTCGGTCTATGAGGGTACGTGGACACGCTCTCCCCTCTTGTTGCTATGCATCACCATG